>NC_140585.1:1063512488-1064159363 GCF_964204655.1 Triturus cristatus
TCATGACATGGTCAGTGACATCACTCATGACATCACTGATGACATCTCAAATGACATCACTGATGACATCTTTGATGACATCATCCAGTGAATATGTGTCTTTCTGAAAAATAAATATTTTTTATACATGTATATCTAAAGGTTAATGGAAGAATAAATGGGTAAATAAGTGTCTAAATGGATGTTTTTTTTTGTAAAATGAATTGTATAACTGACTTATTAACAGTATCTTAGTGAATACAAATATTAGTGAGTAATGTTTAAATATTTAAATATCTGTATCAGTGTCTCACATTGTGTATAAGAAGCTGCATGGGTTGGTGAGTAGCTACATGAGTGTGTATATGGGTTATTAGTTCGTTTTTAGAGAATCAGTATGAGTGTCTGTATGGTTCAGTGGGGGATGTTACTTAGCGTATAGATGCATGAATGAGTGACTCACTGTTTGTATGTGTTTTGAAGACAGTATGTGAGCAGGACAGTATGGGTGGATGAGTGTGTGTATGGGTGAGTCAGAGAGTGAATGACTGTCTCAATAGTGTCTTTATGAGTAAGTCCATATGTTTTAAACTAGTATATGTGAGTATTGATGTATATAAGTGAGGATATATGAGAGTGAGAGATTGGAAGAGTTCCTGTATAAATAAGTATGTGTTTCTATAAGTGATTGTTTAAGAGAGTAAGTATGTGTATGTTTCTGTAGAAGTAAGTGTAGTGGTGTGTGTATAGCTGTATATGCAAGTAAATGGATGTTTATTTGCATGTGTGAGTTTGTGTGTGAGTAACTCTATGTATGAGTGTAGGTGTGTAACAGGATGTATAGGTGTATGAGTACATATGATGACTGAGTACATGTATGAGTGACTATATAGAAGTGTTGATGAATGAGTGGATGCGTATGTAGATTTTGGAATTACTGAATAGGTTGTTCTAACTGGTATTGGTATCTCTATAGTTTTCAAAACTTTAGTTTGTATTTTTCAATGTGTGTATCAAAGTTTATATTAGGATAAGAGGAGGTCTGCCACTCTTACACAAGGATGATGTCATCAGTGATGTCATTTTAGATGTCATCAGTGATGTCATGAGTGATGTCACTGACCATGTCATGAGTGATGTAATATGTGACGTCATTAGCAGTGGATTGCGGTCGCGCGAGTTATAGTTAGCTGAACTAACTATAACGGGGGAATTTCAATGGTTTTGTACGAGTGAAATGTCCAGCTAACTATAACATGTGTGAAACCTATGGTTTTTTCAGTGAATATATATATATATATATATATTCACTCACCTGTGACCAAGGCGAAGAGAACGCCGAAACGCGTAAGGACTTATCGAGTGTTTCCTTGACCTGCGATGTAGACGAATAAAAGTCAGCTGCTCTGGAAGTCGGTGTTGGGCTCATTTCTTTTCGTGGCAAAAACGCAATCTCCGGGATCTCCATGCCCGGTACTGAGCCCGCCCTGCAGGATTGGGGGCCCCCAGCAAAATGGAGTTCTTTGGTGAATATATATATATATATATATATATATGTTTTTCTTACTGAGGGTTTTCTTTTTTTCTTTTTCACGTGTTCCCTTCTATTATCCGTTGCACTTCTATTTAGAGACACTGCATTGTCTTTACCCATTTACCTGGTTATACTAAGTGCTGTAAGGGTGCTGCCCTTATACTTCCTTTAATTTGGCTATCTCCTGCTTCCTGTATGACATTGTTTCCTACAATGAGCCATTGTACCGCCTGTTCAGCTTGCTTCTTTTCAGTTGCTTAGCTTCTCATTCCTTGGTTAAATTTTTGTAACTTACATTTGGTGAACAATGGTATAGGGCATGCTTTGCATGTATCAGGGCCGGGCTCGATCCCTGCCATCTGCACTCATTGAATATTTTGGTCGTTCGTCTATTCCAAGGCCAGCTTATGCTCAGTCTGATATACCTTATCATTAAGTAAACAGAATGGATATATCTTTCTGAGATTTCCAATATTGGCTTTTTCTTTACCTTGACGTCTTGGCCAAGAAATAGCCGTTACCATTTATTTTGGTGCTATGTTGCTGATTATTCAGCTTCATACTATTTGTTCTTTATAACCACCAGCATTGTGGTGGCTTCTGTCTATTATTTTTCTGTTTTTATATATATGTGTCTTATATGTATATATGTATATTTATGGTCCAGTAGAAGGCTAGTGGTTGCCGAAACGCCTAGGCTGTCCTATTTTTGCTCACGTTTGCACAATGGTGTGTAAATAAACTAAGCTTTTTTTTAAATCAGTTACCTTGCTGTGGTGCCGTGACTTTTGCCGTGCTCGCAGATTTCCAGACGGAGGCGAGGGGATTCCAGGAATATATATTTATATATGTATAGCAGTGCTTTATACATATATGTATATTTTATATATGTAGTTGTATCCTTTTATACGAATATATATGCATAATTGCCACATTTATAGGCAGTTGCAATTTGAAGAAAGGTTTGCGTGTATCTTACGTAAATGTGTTTTTTCTTTGTTGCAGTGCTAACTTAATTTGGGCATTGTATATGCACTTACTCTTCTTTTCCACTTCTATGGGGTCTACATTTAGGTGTGATGTTGAGGGTCTTCACTCTACCTTTGAGTGTTCTTCCCAGGGCAAGTGTTTCATTTTATTGGTACTTGTTCTTGGGTTGTCTTCCTCATTTTTCGATGCATGTGTTTATTTATGCTTGTGCCATTGTGAAGGTATTCTCGTATTCGTTTCTCTGTATTCTCAGGATAGGTGTCCCTTCAATACGGCTTTGCTGATGAACGGAGTTTATCTCAGTGCCATTCATTATTAAGAGAATATCCCATTATATGCCATCCAGAACTCTGAGGTCTTTATGTTATGTTATCTTAACGGGTTTTATAGAGCGCAACAGCTGCCTCAGCTAAGAGGCGTCCCGGCGCTGAGCAACAAAAGAGCCGTACGCAGAAAACACTGAAGGCCTACAGGGAGGGGAACAAAAATGTCTTAATGGCTTTCCTAAAATGAAAGTAGTTAGTAAGCCCACGAATGCGGGCCGGCAAAGAATTCCACAGAATGGCAGCTCTATTGCTCTATCCAATTGCCTGGCCTCTATACCTAGGATTCGCCGGGCTCGATCCAGAGGGAGATACTTTGTTTCTGGGAGCCCAAACCTGGCACCATCTTCCGGTGACCCTCAGAGCCACAACAGGTCAGGCTGTTTTTAGGAAACAACCTAAAACTTGGTTATTCTGCAACTAAGGGGCGCAGTGGAAAGTGGAGAGCTGCCTATAAGCGCCAGTACACTCTTGCTGAGTAGCTGTGCGCTTTACAAATGCTAGTTCATTCATTCATTCCAAGTCGCAGCTGTCCATAGGTTATCACACTTGGGATTATATAATGCTTATTATAATTTTCACTGCGGTCTTCTGACCGAGTGTTGTTTCATTGCCATAATCACGTTTTCCGTGACATCCAATGCTGTTCTTACATACGTTGCCCGAGGTCCTTGCCACAGCTCTTGTTGGGAGCCATTGCTCTTTCTCATGTATCTTTCTACATACCTCTGGTCTTCTATCTTAATTTAGATTGTCTAGTTCATTTTCAGAACCTTGGGTAGGATACGTTTGCAGACCCACCTTCGGGAGGGTATAGCATCTAATTCAAAGTTAAGGAATCTGCAGCTAGATGTCTCTATCAGATGGACAAGTTACTTACCTTTGGCAATGCCTTATCTGGTAGAGACATGATCTAGATACAGATTCTTTAAATGCCCATTCATCCTCGCTGCTCTGCGAACTACTATAGTATCACGATTAAAAACCTTCTTCAAGGACCCTGGTTTAACTCACCAGTGGTCAGTATTCTCATTCTGTATGCTCTTTGATTTGGTTTTGCCTTACCAAACAAATATTTTTCTTAGTATTATCATGTTGTTATTCAAGGCTTCATAATTATTACTTACAAAAAATATTTCTATCTTTGTTGGCACACTGTTTCCCCCACCAGTTTCTATAGTGGCTCTGCATTTTGGAGTGGAAAGTACTCACAGAAGAAACTGACATCAGAGCATCGGAGGGCGTCTTATATGGACCCTGGTAACGTTGCATGCATGGACGACATCACTACGGAGTTGGGTGACGCCCACTACCGAGGTACTGCTGCTGAAAAATTTCCATATCCAGTATGGTGCCTGGAGAGAATTCAAAGTTAAGGAATCTGTGGATACATCATCAGGGTGTGACAGCTGAAAGGGTCGGGAGACAAAAGTGACCAGGTATACTCAAAGGAAAGTGTAGATGGAGTGTCAATGAAAGGAATTGGAAGTTGACCACTGGAAGTGAGGAGAAGAGAAATAGACCAAGTTAGGATTGTAAGGCAAAGGGATGGGGGTAGCCCAAGGAAAGGAGGATAGAGAGACCAAGGCAAGTGAAAACGGGGGGACAAAGTTAAGGGAGGATGTAGGGGCTCTGGGATGGGGATGAAAGGGAATTGAATATGGAGCTCATAAATAATACTTGCCCAGGTCTTTGCACATGCTAGGATTTGCCCTGCCTGCGAAGTATAGATTCCTCTTTGCTGAGTTCCAGGACTGACCATGAGGGAAAGAGCAACAGTCATGTTCCTTATAAAATAAATGTTTGTCTGACTTGCTTACAGAGCTCTTTCTTGTGTCCCAATGAAGTACAAGTTTCTGGTTCAAAGTTCAGGGGAGTATGTATCCTGTTTTGGGTTCACAGAGCCATCTAAAAGTCTCAAAGCTTTCCAGACAGAGTAGTTTTGAGTTTTTTTCTCCATGAGATTTCTTTCAATCTTCTCATGCTTTTGGAGAGCTATGGGAATGGTTAGAACAGAATAGCCAGTGGGATGTGGATGGAAAGGAGGACAGGATGTGGCAATAGTACCAGAGCTGCTGACTTCAGAACTGAGGAACCAGATTTGAGTTTGGTGTTAGATCAACAGCCTGCGATTCTGGACAAATCTTTTTTTAACTTTTTTATTTTATGTGACTTATATAGCGCCTGAATCACCCCAAAAGGGGTATCTCCGTGCTGAGACTGCTTGTGGCCCTAACCAGGAGGATTTAGAACAGTGCAGTTTTCAGAAGTTTTCTGAAAGCCAAGAAGTTTGTACATTGGCGCGTCTGTATGAGGAGTTGGTTCCAGTAGCGGGGGGCCAGATGGGAGAAGGCTTTGCCATCCGTGCGTGCCAGTTTGACACGTGGAATGCGAAGGAGTGCTTGGTGGGCCGACCTTAAGGGCCTGGCCGGTGTATATCTGGTCAACTTTTGGGCTAGATACCTGGGGCCCATATTATGTAGTGATTTGTACACCATGCAGCACATTTTAAACTTAATTCTCTTTTTTATTGGGACCCAGTGAAGTTTAAGGAGAAGCGGAGCGGAGGGGGTTCTGGGAGGGGCATTGCTCACCAGACGAGCAGCGGTGTTCTGGACTATTTGCAGTTTATTTAAGGATTTTTCTTTGGCAGAAATCAGCAGGGCATTGCAATAATCAAGGCGGCTGATGATCAGTGCCTGGATTAAGGTTTTTCGAGCAACTAATGGTAGTAAGGGGAAAACCTTTTGAAGGATGCCAAGAGTGTGAAAGCATGTCCTGGCTGTGATGTTGATATGTTCCTCTAACGTTCGGTCCTGATCGATTTGCCGTACTAGGTTTTTCACTACCTGCTTTGGGGAAGGGGCTGATCCTAATTCCTCTGCCCACCAATTGGGGGACCATCTCAATTTAGCTGCTCCAAATAACATAATCTCAGATTTTTCAGTGTTCAGTTGGAGGAAATTGTCCCTCATCCACTGAGCGATGCTTTTCATCCCTTCCGAGAAGGTGTCTTGAATGTGCGGGTCTGATTTGTCAAAGGAGAAGTTGCGTGTCATCGGCGTAGGAGATAAAGCCTAGTTTCCTCAGTAGCCCTGCCAATGGGGTGACGTAGATATTAAAAAGCATGGGGATCAAACAAGAGCCCTGCGAAACCCCCTTGGTAACTGTGGTGGTCTGCGCATGCCTGAAAAATGAATGTGCCCTTGTGTAATGTAACTGGTGGTCATGTAAAGCATTTCAATGCCATCGAATTTGCGTTCGATAAAACTGCAAAAATAATGTGGATTTTCCTGGAAAAACTAGCCTTTGTTTGCAAAGCCTTCCTAGCTTCTGGATGATATCCAAGAAAACACGAAGGAGAAAGATCAACTCGGGTACTGTGACTGGACAGATGTTGGCCAGGCAGGAACTCTTTATACATTCTAACAGTACACCTAGACATTTATGGGGCCTCTGGCACTGATCCCAGCAGAAACAGTATACAGGGTGTCACATACTTAAGGAAGGAAAATAAATATTTAAAGAGGAACAAACGGTCTGTACACCATTTGTCACCTAACCATATAGCACATGTAGCACATCACATAGACGTTGTACACAACACACTACTTTATGGCAAAGCGAGGGCCTCAGTTGTGGGTGACCTAAGGGTTTGATCATGGAAGAGCCAAGAGGCCATCTCTGCTATATGGGAACAGATAAAATGCTTGTGATCCTGATTTATAATCTTCTGACACCAGCGTCCTGTTCCTTCATTTTCCTGGTTAGAAGGGTAGTAGTCAACTCAAGGGCATCCCCAGGCCAGAAAAGTCTAGCACTTTGCTAATGGTCACCACTAAAATCGTGGCGACCTCCAGTGGAATCACATATTTCCTCCCTATCAATGCTTGCTACTATACTGCCATATAGGCCCCTTGCAGGAAATCAAATCAAAGCCAGAGAGTAAAGGTCTGTTGCCAAGTAAGGTTCTCCCCTTGTGTTGAGGTTTGCTTTAGTGTTTTCATTGAGAGTACCCACCTCCACTCTATCAGGGACCACACCACCCCCCCCCCTTCTGGCAATACCCGATGTTCCCACCAGGTCCACCACAATTTGGCCCCCAATATCCGCCACAGTTTGCACCCCAAGGCATGCGCCAGCCTTTTTTAGGCAGAGGTTGGGGGCAAAGGGCGAGGGCAAAAAAGAGGTACCCAACCAGAAAAAAGAGTACAATGGGAGGAACCAATTCAAACAGGAATGGAAACCAGGAGCCAAACCAACAGAAAACAAACCTAGTGGTAAATTTGTCACCCAGACAACTAACCAAGACAGAAAACGACATCCTTCAAAAAGGACTAGGATTTGTACCTATACCTCGAGTGGATACCTTTTCACAAACTTGTGAACTGCACCAGTTTTTTCGGAAAATCCGCTTCAAATTCTTCTTTGAGGGGAAGGACTATACTCATGAAGAAGATTCAGGTCTTCATAATCCTTCTTCCTTTACTCCCCAGGGTGGGATGATACCCAATGAGGTACTGACTTACGAACAAGCAGTATTGAAAGATGTGAAAGGCTTGACAAACAACAAATGTTTCAACAACATCACTAGACAAGAGATGCAGGCGATAGAAACACTCGCCAGTGACACAACTATTACCAAACAGGCCGATAAAGGCGGTGCCACAGTCATCATGGCCACTATAGATTACGACACAGAATGCCTGAGACAATTGGGGGATAGGAAATATTACACACCTCTATCCCAAAATCCCACTGAACGCCTCAAGAAAATGATCACAGGTCTAGTAGATTCAGCAGAAGGCCAGGGCTGGATAAGTAAGAGGGAAGCCTGCTTTCTTATCAAGAAAGAACCCAGGACCCCCTACTTTTACATATTGCCTAAAATTCACAAGGGTACCACACCCATACCAGGCCGACTCGATACTGGAACCTCTATCACAATTTTGTGATCATTTTCTCCAACCCTTAGTAAAAGTGTTACCATCGTACATCCAAGACACCACTGATGTACTACGGCTACTAGATCAATTTCAGAATTCTGACGCCATCAATTTCCTCATCACTCTAGATGTTGTGGCCCTCTACACCAACATCCCACAGAGGGCTTCCCTAGAAGTGATTGAGGAAATACTGAATGTGTCTATTGAGGGGTCATCTACCCCAGCACCATTTATTATGGAGTGCGCCACTCTGGCACTGACTGAGAACTTCTTTGAATTTAAAGGCCAACTCTACCATCAGACGCAGGGTACTTCCATGGGGAGTACCTTCGCTCCTAGTGTGGCCTGCCTTTACATGGCAGCTTTCGAGGCAAATCATATCCTCAATGAGACTAACCCTTACCATAAACACCTCCTCCTATGGAAACGTTTCATTGACGATATCTTGATCTTCTTGACAGGAGATCAAGACAGCTACGGTGAGTTCTTTGGATGGATTAACAATCTTAATCCCTACCTCAATTTCACCATCACGGCATCCCCCTCACAGATAGCGTTCCTGGATTTGACGATTCAAATCGCACAGGGTAATCTCAGCACCACCATGTTCAGAAAACCAACTGATCGTAACAGTTTACTCCATTTCAACAGTCACCATCCTAAAGCTCTCAAGGAAAATCTACCTTACGGCCAGTTCCTAAGAATTAGGAGGAACTGTAGTACATTGGGTGAATACAGAAGTGAAGCAACCATCCTAGAACACAATCTGACTGAAAGAGCTTACCCTCAGAGGAGTATTACACTATCAAAAAAACGGGCACGTAATAATCACCGAGAGGCCTTGCTGGAACCTAAAATCAAAAACAAGTCAGAGAAACTGACGTGCATAACCACGTTTACACCAGCATCCAACCAGGTGACCAAGGTGTTGAAAAAACATTGGGACATACTTAATACAGGCTCTATGAATATCGATCCACCTCGATTTGCATACAGACGCTCGAGAAACATCAGGGATATGCTCATCAGAACTAGACCCAAACCCAAAACAATGAAAAATTCACAGCAAACATTGTGGCACCTTCGAATGGTTAAAGGACATTACCCATGTGGAGGGTGCAGTGTATGTGCTTTCACATCCATATACAAGACTATAACCCTCAACAACACCTTCACTTGGGAAATGAGAGCACACACTAACTGTAATACTGCTAATTGCATTTACCTCTTGATATGCCCCTGCCAGCTCTATTACATAGGGATGACAACTCGTCCTGTTAAACTACGTATCACGGAACATCGTAGTAATTTCCGCTGTTTGAAAAACAACACCAAAATAAGCGCTCACTTTCTTGAACACAAACATTCACCAGACTCGGTTAGGTGGTTGATTTTAGAAATTAACCCTAACACAACTAAACAGAGCCTGTTTACCAAAGAACAACGGTGGATTCACCGCTTATCAACGAGCACGAATGGGCTCAACGATGAGATCCCCTGGGGTGCAATTAAGGTCTAACCCGACCCCTATTCTAAGATTATGCCATATTTCCTACATGGGCATACAACAGACTTATGGGGCCAGAGCATTCCACCAATATGCACTGAACATTCTCTAACAGGACATAGGCTTCTAACCCTCTTCCAAAGCCTTAGATACTCAGTGCACCTCTACCTTGCACTTCCCATCCCATAATGTCCACTGTATTATTTACCAAGACAACCAAAATACCTCTATGCAATCAATGAACATCTTTTGTTGTGTCTTCGTTACCACATCAACACGCTACTGGCTTATTAACATTCATCTTAATTCATTGCCTTTAGTGAACCAATACATTTTACTCCCCTTTTTTCATAAGGCTGCTTAACTTTAAGCGAGAAACATCCAGTACCAATCATTTGATAAGGATCACACGCTGCAAGTCTTTATAGGCGCGCAATCCATTCTACCCCCTACACTTAGACATTGCATTCTTGACTATGAACACCACTACAAAATGGCGACCGAAAATAACCCCCCGCTCTATTACAACACGCAACCGGGAGATTATACCGCGAGCCACGTGACTTACACTCGCGCATTAGTCCTACCTCCCTCTCTACCACACCACCTCCCGGACTCGATGGAGAGGGTAGGTCGACTCGCGCTACATGAGAAGAAGAGATGTAAGTACACGTCCTACTTTGATATTCTACACATCTAGTCTTATACGTGACTTCCACGATGCTCACCATAGCTCCACAACGCGTTAAGAATTAATTATATCCCAAGTAGCTACGTTTAAGACTGGGGGACGCACTAGGCAAAATCATACCAGTCATACCTGTCATCCCCTAACCAAGCAAGTGGAGGTAACCGTCCACCGACTCCCCCGTGGGGCACCACTTCAATGCTGCACCTTTAAGAACCGCCACACTCCATGCAGCGGGTCAATTGCTAAATAAAGTATTGGCGATTGATTTCGAAATCATCATCACGCACCATGCCAGTGCTTCACCCCTCTGTAATTTATGTAATTCTCGTTTTAATGCTATGCGATAACGTAGGGCAGCGTCTCATCCTCTTTTGCTTAAAAACTACCATACCAGACTATATGATTCATGCAACTCTCGTTTTTAATGCTATGTGAGAACGAAGGGTAACTTCTCTCGACATTTGAGATACTGACCCTACGATTTAGGTATACATGGTTCCCACCAGCCCCAGAACCCACGCATGAACGATCAAGTTGAGGTTCTATTTTCTGTAGACACTGTGTTCCAGAGGTAGTTCCATGTATTTTAATATTGCTCATTGAAGTCTCTTGCACATCAGTCCATTGCTTGATCTACCACTTTGTAGCGTTTTATCCTCTTTTGCATATAAACTACCACACCAGACCATATGATTTACGCAATTCTCATTTTATTTAGTTCAATAACTTTGAGGAACTCACACTCATGTACAGTCCACCGAGTACTGTTGATGCCAGGCTAATGACCGATTAGGGTGAGTCTTTAATGTACGGATGCCTGCTGCTTTTAATAGATGTTCCACTTCGGCGAGTAGTCACTTTAGCTCACCAAGGGATTCACCACCCCGTCGTTTTATGAATTTTGATGGATGTTGCGACTCCGCACCACGTTTTACTTAAGTTACAGAGTGTGAGTCACACTGAAGGCTTTCATACCAATTACTCTATACCAGAAGCACCTGTATATATGTTTTGACCATACCTTTTCTTCTTTTCAGGTAGTTCCTGACACCAACAGGTATTGAGTCTGAATACGTAGACTTTTTATAACCCCAACCTAATAGGTTCATAAATGTAGATACAATCTTTTTTGATAAGGTCCTGAAGAATCGCGAGTGTAGTACTCTAGGCGAGAAACATGTTGACCAACTTCTGATAACTACATGCCACTTTAATCAGTGACATCATACCCGCATAAGTGCTATGTACACACGTTTTTAACCCTAGGTAGGAGGCCATCTGAATAAACTTCGTTCTCACTAGGCACTCCTTACCTCGTTTTAACCACATCACCCTATATCTACATTAAATCAGGCCCCACACCCGCACTTCACCAATACGGCAGTCGGATTAAAGATCTCCGCCAAAGTGCCCCTTCGAGGGAGCCCGTCGGGCATTGCACCGCCGGCCCGACGAGGAGCAGCCCAAATGATGAAGCATGACACCTGAAAGGGTGTGTGAGGGCATTCAAATCCGACATATGGATTTCCACCTAGGTGTACACGGTGCATCTAACTGACGTCAGCCTTCTTGTTGACATCACACTTCTTTTTTGAGAAACTATAGGAACACTTGTTGTTACTACTTTCATTGAGAGTATGACAGATAGCAGCATTTATTTCTGAGGAGAGGTTCCACTTCTACCTCTACCTCGATGATGGACTGGTCAGATTACTTACCCCTCTCAGTACATAGACATGCTTTCATAACGTCCCAATGCCCACACCTCAACTCTGACCCCTCCGAATGTATCATCTTTAATAGTGCCTATAGAAAATTGAGTTACTGGTTGAGGGGAGGTTAAACCCTACTCAAGCAGCAACCACAATTCTGGTCAGTGTGAGACATAAGCAAATTTATCCCAAATTAACCTTAGCTCGACCATCTGGTAGCTTGGCACAAAAGCAGTCAGGCTTAACTTAGAGGTAATCTGTAAAGTATTTATGCAGCATTTCCAACAGTAATAAAATGAAAACACAGCACAATTAACATCCCACAACAATTTAGAAAAACAGAGTAAAATCTAATAACTTATTTGAGATCAAAACGACAATAATCCAATTAGTAGAACTGGAGATATGTAATTTTAAAGATTAAAGTAAAAATAGTGCCTCAAAGCACCAACTGTGGTTATCTGGTCGTGCCATACCAGTACAAAGTCACAAGTTCATGCTGACCATGATGGAGTGCAGGCCGGATACAGGAGCCAAATTAGGCCCGTTGAACAAAGTACCTTAAATCTGAGTTGCAGGGCTTTGCGAGATCCCATGTGACGGATGTGTTGCGCAACGGCGGTTTCGAAGGGCTGCAGGCCGTGATGCGAGTTCCTGCTTTGGGGATGCGTCACACAGCAGTGATTCTGGGAAGCTCTGAGGCTGTGTTGTGTGGCCCTGCGTTGAGAATGTGTCACACATAGCATTTCCGAGGAGTTGTGGGGCTGCAAAGTAATGTCCTGCATTGAGGAGGGTTCGTGCAATGACAGTTCTTCTTGGACCACTGCTGGACTTGCAGAGCACCTTCAGGCCCACGTCCGAGGGTTCAAGACTGTGGTGGCAGCACTTGGGACAAGACTAACAGCAGATAGAGTCCATGTGCTGGGTTCAAGGCGGTTGGACCCTTTTCTGACTCTGAGGCTCCAATCAGTAGACCAGCCAACCAGCCCCTGGAGCAGTCCTGGGATCAAGATGCAGGTCCAGTCCTTTTGCACTCAGGAAGCAGGGCAGCAGAGTAGCAGTCCTTCTTGCAGTAGAGCTGCACAGAAGTCCTTCAGAGTCTTCCACCAGCACAGAGGTGTATTTGAAGAGTTGGATCTGAAGGTTCAATATTATATACTTGGTGCCAAATTTGTAGAAGTAGAAGAAGGCTCTGGAGGTTTCCACCCCCAAAGGTGTCTGGAATTTCCTGCCCCACCACCTGCCCTGGCCCCAGTTTGTCTGGAGACACAAAAGTATAGTGTCAAGCTCTTTGTAAGGGTGCAGGCAGAGCTGTTGTGATGTGCAAGTGTGGTAGGTGACAGCTCCTCCCTACCTCATCAAGTCAGAGATGGCCTAGCTTGCCATCTACACCTATTCCCACTTTGTCTCTCTGTCTGGGAACAATATTCAAAGACCAAATGCCATCTTAACCTAGTCATGTGTGTAGGAAAGTGCCTCTTTTTGAATGGCTGCGCCCACTTTTTGCCTGATGTTGATGTTCTTTGACTGAGTGTGCCCTGGGTTCCTATCAACCAGGTACCCAGGGCCTATGTTCTTTCCCTAAAACTGTACTGTTGCACACCCAATTGGCAACTCTTTGGCCACATGTAAGTCCCTGGTAAAACGTATCATGGGTACCCAAGGCACTGTGACCAAGGAAGGCATCTAAGGGCTGCAGCACATATTATGCCTCCCTTGGAGATCCTGTACCTTCACACACACACACTGCCACTGCAGGCTGCGAGTTTTGGTGCATAGCAAAGTGAACAGTCGACATGGCACACATCACTGTGTGCTATGCCTACAATCCACTGCCTATGGCATAGGTAAGCCACCCCTCTAGCTGAGTGTACTGTACCACTGGTGAGAGCACAGGTGCATGAGCCCGGTACCCCTACAGTGTCTAAGTCCTTTCTTAAGCGCAGTAAAGCCATAAAGAGTATATAGTCTGGGAGTATGTCATTGCAAACTACACAGCACCATAATGGCTTTACTGAAACCTGGTAAGTTTGATATCAAACTTCTCAGCACATTAAACCCACACTGATGCCAGTGTGGGATTTAATGCCAAATGCACTCAGAGGGCATCTTGAAAAATGACCTAACTTTAGTGTCCTGGCTGACTGGCTGCTTGCCAGCTGCCGCCCCAGACATGTTTCTGGACCCCTGGGTCGAGACCCTCCCGCTCTCAGGGGCCTAAAACAAAGCACCTCCTGGGCAGGGGTGTTAAGCCTCCTCCCCCAGGTTAGGCAGGGTCCATGAAGGGGAAGCTTCAAAGGCTTGCTGCCTTTGTGAACTGACCCAGCCATTTGCTGCTCCCAGCAACTGGCTCCCACTAGTTCTGACACCCACTTTGGGTAGGAGAATCGGTGGGAAAAACAAGATAGGAGGAGAGGTGTGCCCACCTTTGCCAGCTCCACCCCTCAGGTGGGAAGGGCGTGGTGAAGCACAACTCTCAGTCCTTGCCATCTTGCAGATGGGGGGACCCAGCTAACCAGAGTGGGGCTTCTGCCCCCCTCCCACTGGAGGGTGGCATAATAGGGGGTGTACCAACCCCAAGGAAGGGGTCCATTGGTCCCAACCTGTACCTACAAAAAACACCCCTAAATTTAGTATTTAAGGGCAACCCGAACCTTGCCTCCTCATAAAAGAAAGAAGAAGAAGGCCAAAGAGCTATGCTGAAGTAAGAAGAGGAGGACACCAACTGACTTGGCGCCAGCCCTACGGGCCTGTCCCAACCTCGACCTGCTCCAGTGGAATCCCAGTGTGTCCTGCAGCCAACAACCACCAGAACCCAGAGGACCTGTCCTACCTTCCCTAAAAAGACGTTGTCTCTTGTGAGCAACAGATTTGCTCACCAACAGACTCTGACTCCGGCCAAATCTGCACCCGACGCCCATGGTCCGAGTTTGAGTGGCCCAACATGGTGAGGAGGTCTCTCGAGTGATCCTGATCTGGGATCTGGTGATCCCTGACCTACCTCAAGTCTCCTGACAACACCTGCAGTCCCTATATGGAGGATCCCCCTGACTGCGATCGGAGTCGGTGAGGAAATCTCTACACCAAAAAGACATCCCTGCACCTGATGCACCATGCCATTGGATGGCCCAACTAACAGTGTCCCGGCAACCCATGACATCCCAATTTACCTCTCCAACCGGTGGTTGCCTCCAGAAGATCTTCATGCCTGTGCCTTCAGTGTTGGTTCTGACCAGAGTTCCCCATTGAAACCAACATGGCTCCCGATGTCGACCCAGCACCCTGCACCCGGCTGCCCCAGTGCCGCTCTGGGTGCACCTTGTGTGCTATCTTGGATCCCCCTTTGCCCTGAGCTAAACCCTAGGAGCTTTGCTGCCACATCCAAGTGGCGTGCCCATGAGCAGCCACCAACCGGAGGCCCCCCTATCCCCCATTGGATAACATTGGGCCTCAGCACTCTGCACCCGGCTGCCCTAGTGCCACTGAGAGTGCTCTTGGAGTACATCCTTGACCCTGGGGGAACTGTGGAAATATGGATTTTTCTGGTCAGTTATGTCCCCTATCTTGGACCCCAACGGTTCTATGTGCATGTCACAAGTACATGTATGTTCCCTCCAGTTCCAGTTATGAAGACGCAAATACATGTGCGTCCACCGTCAACATGTCCTCTGTCAGATCCGCCATGAATAGGCCGGATATTCCATTCCTAAGTACAAAAGGCCACCGGCTTTATATGGCTCACTTATGCCATTTTACAGTCCAGGCAAGTAGGCCCTGATTCTGTCATCAAAACTCTTCTTGCCTTCTGCCTCTGAAAGCTCCAGTCTGAGCCTGCATCTGTGACCATGAACTCTGTCTCATTCTCTGCGCGGCTCACGAAGCCTGACATCAGCTTATTCTCTGCCAAGAACTGTATTTCACCTTCGAGTTATCTGCTTCCCCCTCAGCCGATGCATTCCTGCCTAGTAATTTAAGTAAACATTCTTCCAGTTACCAAGCAAAGGGCCCGGCTTCTCTGCCCTCATGCAAGTAATTCATAGTCCTGTTACTATGGAAGATTCCTGCCCTCGCATTTAGTGTAGACACTTAGACGCTTGTACACGCGTCGCACAGTCAGTATAGAATAGATTCTGTCCGAGAGTCCTTCTTTATGGATAACATAGTTCTTTAAACATAGGATGTTAGATATGATTTGGGATTAGGTTGACTTGACCCCTCAGACTTCTTGTCTCCACATGTAGAGCTAAATGTCAAGTCCCCTTCACCCCCTAGTTACACGTCAATTACACGTCATGCTGCTGCGCGCGCATCTATGCCAAGTATTATCTTATAGATCCACCTATAGGTGACATCACAACCAATTATGTTCCTTTTTACTCCTTGTTCCACCCATTTTCGGTTACGCAGACAATTCGTCATTTTCCTTATCAATTGTTACACCTATTGCATTCGCTTCATTGTAATGTATGTATTATAAAAGTCATTTCATATCAATAATGTGTGTGCTTCACTTCCTGAACCTTCGTGGTGACGGAACATTGGAGCAACCGATTATAATCGAGTTAATGAAATAAAGCCCATTCCGAACCTCTAATACCACGGATTCTGCCTCTCATTTTACTGAGCTATTTTATTATGTTCCTGTATCAAATTCAGTCCCGGTAAAGGAAAATTATTTACCACATGAATGGCGCCCGAACAGGGACACTTTCTCATCTCACGCGCCGGCGGTGCGTTGCAGGCCCGGTCTCCTGCCACAGCTGGACGGACAATAACGCGTACCAGCAGGATTTCCTGTATCTCCCTCCGGTCAAGCGGGGGCGACTGAGACTGCGATCAACACCCAGACGAGGCGGTGAGAAGTGCGAAGTATCCCGACCAGAGCCTAGCTGAGAGAGCAAGATCCGAGGTATACAGAGACCCACCAGTCCGAAGTCAAGCCCAGTGTCCGACGAGTCGAGTCGAGTCCAGTCCGGTTCAAGTTCAAGTTACTGAGGCCTTCCGTTTCCGAAGCTACCCGGTGAGTACCATTGCTGGGGAGGCATTTCTGACGTGCACTTAGGTTGTGCCGGTCAAGACGGGTTTGGGTACACAAATCCGGTCTGCACTGTTTTAGCAGTGTATCTGTACTGTTTAGCAGTATATCAAGTATTCCGAAGTATTCCGAAGTGTCTAGTTATTGTCTAGTTATTGTCGAGAATTAAGCTTGGTGGTTAGTTATGCAGACGATCATCATTGTTGTTTCAGTTAAAGGTTTAATGTTTAATGTTTAATGTGTTTAAGTATGTTCTGTATATTGTGGTATGAATGACTGTTCATTATCGTGTTTATTGTATTAAGCCTGTTCAAAATCAAGTATCAGGTCAGTTGGTCAAAATCAAGTATAAAGTCAGTTTTCAATATGCCGCTCTTTTCGAAATTAAGACAGATCACTACTAGAAAAGGGGTTCTCGAAGAAGCCGTTCCTATTCCTCCTAGGGACACTCCAGGGCACTTTATGTATCATAAACATGGCTTAGACGCTATATTATTTCGTGATTTATGGGTAGACTATACCAAGGGGTTACCAGAAAGTCAGAGGTGGCCCACAGCGGGAACCTGGGATGCAGAGTGCATCATGAAAGTAGAAGAAGAGTTATGGAAAAGGAAAGTCAGACAGTCACAGAAAGATGCCATTGAATTATGGCGTAAAGAATCACATAGACGAACAGAAAAAGCACGTAGACAGGAAGAGAAGAGTAAAGAGAATTCCAATAAAGTTCGAGAAAATCTATTAATTGAGGAAGGTATCCGAGTGAAATCAGAACAAGTAGACAGACAAAGAAATGCCCTTATGAATGGTATGTATCCCCTTCTGGCCGAAGGATTACCTAAGGCTACCCCAGAAATACCGAAAGACTTGCCACCCCCATTGTTCCCAATAAAGGTACATCCTAAGGGGCATCCTAGAACCGCAGAAGATGTTTTTCTTTCCTCATATTTAGATGACGCAGCTCCCGAATATGCTAATTCTGCCCCGCATAGACCGCATACCAGGGAGGTCCAACGCCCAGATCCAGCACCCGTATCCCTACAGCAACAAATCGAGTCACAAGTTCTGGCAAGCACATCTGTTTCTGCATCCGCTCCTACAGCTACTTCTATAGCTGTGTCCACACCTATAGTTGCTGTATCACGTTCAACGAATCCTTTCACACCCGACACCCCAGATGGGGCTACGGGAGGTGCTACCAATATCTTTTCTACGCCACCCAGAATAAATAAACTTACTTTTCAAGAGTCAGCACATTCACGTACACCCAAACTCATTAGTGCCCGTGCGCTTAAGGAACTTCTTATAGATTGTAGATATGACCCTGTGCCTGGAAAAGAGGACGAAATGACCCTAGCATCATTACGTATCAGACGAGCCGCAGTGTATTTAGGGAAGTTACCAGGAATGACTGCGCATCTAGATAATATATACCATTTTGTCCAAACAGGGCGAGATCCAGAATGTATTAACAGAGCTATGGAATACCAGAAAGTAGAGATACAGGGGGAACTGTTACGTTTCCTCATAAACTGTGTGATCAGAAATCAAGACCGACCGGGGGTAGACCCGGAAGCAATGCAAATTCTTACAAGATGGAGCCAGAATATATCAGAAGGGAGACATGATAAACAAAATTGTATAATAGCCATGTGCCGAAAGATCCGTAAAGAAATAGAACGCCTACACGAAGAGAGATTAGAGGTAGACCAGTTCGAACAAAGCGAGGAAGAAGGGTCAGGACCGCCCACAGGACAGTCAGAAACTATAGCCTATGTAGGAAAAAGACGATCTTATAATAGTACGAGATGTCTTATTGACCCGATACGCCCGATATGTCCAGACAATAACAGGGGTTTCCCAACACCCATAGTCCATATAAGGTCTAACGAGCATTCGTTCCAAACAGCTGACAAGTTACTCCGAGAACGAAGGGGATATCATTTTCTCGATTCTATGGATGAACAAGATTTAGCCAGGGCAGCTGTCCATTGGGTGGACAGTCCCGGAAAATATAGTGATGATACAGTAGTACGCACATTTTTGAATCTTACCCCAGATGAACAGAGGTTAGCTGGGATTTATATGATTCAACAACTCATTATACTATATCGGAGTCAACATTCAGATCCCGGTCCCTTACCTGACATACTGACTGAATTACTTATGAATAAATGGAGGGGTGCAGGTACTAAATTAATCAAAGAAATTCTAGAATCAAGAAAGCAATATATTCTTTTTGTATGTTCAGAACATGTTCCATTGCCCGTCAAGGAAAGAACTACGTATCACATGGATAGACAGAATCCCTTACGAGAAGTGCACCCAATAAAGGGCGAGGACAATCAGTTTAAACGCGTATTTGTATATACGCCCATATCGAAAATAGAATTGTTACAAATGAAGAAAGTGGTACCCAGTCATGACAAAGACCCAGCGGGTTTTCACCGAGAAATTAAAGACATGTTACTCATGGGAGAGTATACCTACCCCGACATTATGACAATATTAAAGGTATTGATGCCTGCTGGCATTTATGAGAAACTCAAGGAAAAAGAGTGGGAGGTAGGAGACCAAAAGATAGAATGGTCAGTATTAGAAGCAGAAGAAAAGGCCCGAACTGCGGGAGCAGGGCTTGGGGACAAAACTAAGGCATTACCAGGATTACTAGTACAGGTACTGCCGCGTTTATTAACTACGAAGAAGGAAGATTGGGGTACAATTTCAGCCTGTAAACAGAAGCAAGATGAAGACACTAGTGATTACTATGCCCGATTTGAAAAATGTTTTGGTATAAATAGTGGCATAAAAGCAAGTAGCGAATCATACCCACATCTGTTTGTAACAAAATTAGTAGAAAATGCCCTGCCCCCAGTAAAGAATAGAGTATTAAAGTTCGAGAGTACCTGGCAAGGTAACACTCCATCACAAATGTTACAAATGTTACAGTACCATCACAATAGAATTAGAGAGGAACAAGAACATGAACACAGACGCATGAAAGACACGAAAATGAAAATGTTAGTTTCCCAGACAGTTCCAGCTGAAGGACATAAAAGGGGTATGACACATTCCGATTCAGCAGGACCTGTAAAAGGGACATGCAATTACTGTAAAAAGCCAGGTCATTACGTACACGATTGTCCAGTTTTAAAACATAATATCAGCATAGGTAAAACACAAGAAAGATCACGGCCACTCAGACAAGATCAGAATGAACAAGGAGCTTTGCAGCATGCCCAGGCCATGCCAGCCGCACAACAGCCAATACAGTTTGTGCCAGCTGCACCACCATTGCCTGTTGCTGCCACACAGACAACAACACGACAAATGTATCAGACCGCACAGTATGAATACCCTGAGTATCAGCGATACGCATGAACTAGCCTAGAGAGGGAAGTTGACTTACCCCTTATCGAGATACCTGTAGATCAAGAAGGACCTTATGTACACAGTGAATTATTAGGTCAAGATAGAAAATTTTTACTCGATACAGGGGCAAGTCGAACAACTATAAAACGTAGTGAAGTTCCAGGGGCACCCCTCTCAGGCTCACAGAATATTTCCCTGGGTTTTTCAGGAAAGCCTATTGTTAATGAAGTGTCACAGCCTCTTCCACTTACGATAGGACCTCTGACCCGAACTACAGATTTATTGCTTACTAAATCATGTCCAGAAAATCTATTAGGAATAAAAACGTTAAAAGCTCTAGGAGCTATAATATGTTGTTCTCCGGAAGGAGTAAGATTGTTTTTACGTGATTTTAAAGGTCACTATGTATCTAGAGACATGGATCTCTGATTACAGACTTTACCTACACGTCTATGGGCACAAGGCCCTACTGATGTTGGTTGCATGAATATCACACCATATCGAGTCACATTAAAGGCAGGAGTGGTGCTACCACGAATGCGACAATACAAGTTACCCCCAGATGCTGTAGTGGCTTTACTACAAATCATTGACGAGCTCATTACCCAAGGAGTAGTTGTAGAAACAGACTCCAATGTATGTAATTCCCCGATAATTCCGATTCTTAAACGAACAGATCCAAAGGCCCCGCCAGTATACCGATTGGTTATTGATCTGCGCGAGTTAAACAAATGCATTGTGCCACAATTCCCTGTGGTCCCAGATATCTCGTCATTACTGACAGCTATTGATTCCGAAGCGACATTCTTTACTGTAATCGATCTCAAGAATGCCTTTTTCAGCGTCCCAATAGATCCGGAAAGCCAATATTTATTCGGATTTAGTTTAAATGGGCGTAGCTTTAAATTCTCACGCGCACCTCAAGGATTTACAGAAAGCCCCAGCATCTATAGCCAAGCACTGAAACGAGAACTTGACAGTATCCACATGCCAGTTAACACTGCTCTGCTTCAATACGTCGATGATCTGCTGATCACCGCCCGAAGCGAACATGAATGTGAAAAAGCATCACTGACAGTTTTACAATTTTTAGCCGAAAAGGGGCACAAGGTGTCCCCTTCTAAGCTGCAATTCTGTGTCCAGCGAGTTATTTATCTTGGACACTCGCTGTCCAAGGAGGGAAGGCAGCTTACACCAGACCGCATTCAGTTAATAGCTAACATGCCAATACCCAAGACACAAAAGGAGGTGCGGGCTTTCATAGGCCTCACTTCATACTGTAGACAGTGGATCCCGCAATATGCATTTCTAGCAAAACCACTCATTCAGGTGACAACCCAGGAGGCAGCCACATCGACTGTTCTCCCTTGGACTCAGGAACATACACAAGCTTTTGAAAGCCTAAAGAAAGCTTTATGTCAAGCACCTGTTTTAGCAACACCGTGTTACAGAAAACAGTTTACACTCTTTGTTACAGAACGCGAAGGTACTGCTTTGTCAGTACTCACACAGGAACAAGCAGGATCACACAAACCATGTGCTTATTTTTCTAGTACATTAGATCCCGTAGCTCAGGCTTTGCCTGCATGCCTGAAATCAGTAGCAGCGACAGCTTTAGCAATCAGACAAAGCGATGCCATAGTGTTAGGACATCCATTGACAGTTCAAGTACCACACACAGCAGAAGTCCTTGTGAATAGAACGCAAACACAACATTTGACTATAGCACGACTTACAGGGTATGAACTTACATTGTTTCAGCCACATATAGAAATCAGACGCTGTAACACATTGAATCCTGCCACACTTTTGCCAGTAACCGGAACAGATCCACTAGCTCATGACTGTATTGAAGTTATTACTATAACGACAAAACCCAGACAAGACTTAACAGATGTCCCATTGTCAGATCCAGACCTGACGTTGTATGTAGATGGTTCATGTATGAGAACAAATACAGGAGGGTTGGTGGCTGCTTACGCAGTCACAACAGATACAGAAGTCATTGAAACAAATCGTATAAATACTCTGTCAGCTCAAGCCGCAGAGCTCATCGCTCTGACACAAGCCTGTATTCAAGCCACAAGTAAAAAAGTCAACATATACACTGATTCACGTTATGCATTCGGAGTCGTACATGACTTCGGCGTGCTGTGGCGAGAGAGAGGTTATTTAACTTCCCACGGTGCCCACATTCAGCACGGACCCCTCATTCATGCCTTATTAGATGCAATACATCTACCTACTGCAATATCAATTATGAAATGTAAAGCTCATACGAAAGTTACTGATATCATTTCTCAAGGCAATGATCTAGCCGACAGAACAGCTAAACAGACTGCTCAAACCCAAACATCCGACATGATAAAGACAATAGTCCCGATGCCGACACATTGTATGACAGTTAAAGATCCTACTCTTGACGTAATTGACATACAGACACATGCTACACCAGACGAAATAAAGAAATGGACTGAATTAGGAGGGATCCAAACGGACCAAGGATGGATGATGAAAGAAAAGTCTGTATGGTTCCTTCCTGATTCAATGGTCCAAGTTATAGTTAACATTATACATAGTCCAGCACATCTAGGAGAAAAAGCTATGCTAGACAGCATTCAACACATTTGGTTCAATAAACATTTACGAGCAGCAGCCAAACAAAAAGTCCGTACCTGTATGATCTGTTGCCAGTTCAACCCAGGAAAAAGTGTTCCCGTAGAACAGGGTGGATTTCATCCTCCTGATCACCCTTTTGAAGTGCTCCAGATGGATTATATCCAGATGGAACGATGTCGAGGATTCAAATATGTTCTCGTAGTTGTCTGCGCTCTGTCCCGTTGGACGGAGGCATACCCGGTTTCAGATTACACTGCCCCGACTACTGCCAAACAGTTAGTTCGAGAATTCTTCCCACGATACGGTTTACCACGTGTTGTCTACTCAGATAACGGCCAGCCGTTCTCATCCGAATTAATGAAACATGTTTCACTTCTGCTAGGATATCAGTGGAAATTCCACTGTGTTCGACACCCCGAGGCAGCAGGTCTCGTAGAAAGACATAATCAGATACTGAAAATCAGACTGTCCAAAATATGCAGAGAGAAAGGGGTCGACTGGATAGTAGCATTACCAGTTGCACTTTTTTACATGAGAATGGTAGCGCACTCTCGAACAGGGCTATCCCCGTATGAGGTGATCTTCGGCAGACCACCAAATATGTGGGGGACGCCTATACCACGCAAAATAACTGATATTGACTGTAATATGCTGACAGATTACTTGGCTTCCTTGATGTCTGCACTACAATCTTGTCGTTCACAGGTTGCTGCAGCATTTCCCGACAACACTGAGGTGAAACCCCATGACGTAGTTCCGGGTGATATTGTATTTGTAAAAAATTTCGACCGAAAGACTCAGCTGGAGCCCAGGTGGAAGACACCCAAGTTGGTTCTGCTGACCACAAGAACAGCCGTGAAGATCGAGGGCCGCAAGGGCTGGATTCATTCAAATCATATCAAGAAATTTCATGGACAATACTCGGATATAGACATTGTGCCCTGCACTCCCTCACAGACTGATTCAAAACTTCCTTTGGTGGAAAAAAACTGAAAGCGAACTCTACAAAGTTAAGTTGAGGCCTAGAACGTCAGACGGTTTGATTGTTTAAGTCCTCTCCTAGGTGAAGCGGTTGAATCTGTCTCTGACATGTATCCTCTAGACCTGAATCATGGACAGTCGCGAAAAATGATGAAACGACAGGCGTATTGTAAATCACTGCGTAGCCACTGTATAGTGACATTATTAATTTTGTTTTCCTTAAGTCTTTTAATAATTACTACCAGTATGTTGTTGCACATATATTACCCTATTGCCAGAAATGTTCACAATGTTATTGCAGAACATTCTTTTAGTGACTTACCCCCGCATGAATTGTCCTATAGACTTGCGCTGCGCAATAACACTTTCATTAGTATGTTACATCATTCCCATCAGACTAGTAATGCAACTAATTGTTGGGTGTGTGGCCGACTCCCTCCCTATCAGAATTATGAAGGAGTCTTGCCTTTCTTTCCACATCCATTTACACATAATGGCTCCTGTGGAGCATGGTTTAGTTTAATCAATTCCATAGACTCAGACACAGCAGTTTACCAAGATCAGTGGGTATGGGGAAACCTGAACCTAGTTTTACTCAAGGTCTGCTATCCTGACAAGGAGGGTCGCCCCAAAAGAACAGGAACTGATCTAGAAAATGAAGTATATGGATTAGGTAATTTTACACCTAATCTCATGATTCTAAATGTCGTATCCGAAGTTGAACTAGTCTTACCCACCATGTCAGTATTCCCAGCAAAAGGTGAATTGTGTGTAAGAAAGGTTGGTTCCATACATATGGGCCATAGTAAGTGCACTACTACAGTAGAATTCAGTGATCAAGGCAAATCTTCATTCAGAGCTTATCGCCACTCCTACTTTATATGTGGTCAGACTGCATATATGCGTCTACCTCTAGATTGGGATGGTACCTGCTACATTGCATTCCTTGTGCCACCTGTTTTCCTAGCTCCTCCTGATTATTATAGAAATATTCATTTAGTACACAATAGAGAGCGGAGAGATCTCCCAATTGTCGATTATACTGAGATGGCATGGGACAAGTATGTAGATTTCAATAAAGGCATCTTTCCCTATATAGGTACAGTTACCAATAGTAAGCTAATACGTAGATTAACTAGAACCCTTGAAGCAGTAGTGAATGAAACTATTTCCGCCTTAGGCAATTTAACAGAAGAGCAGTCTGCTATGCGGATTGTTGTGCTTCAAAATCGTCTTGTCCTTGACGTCATCCTGGCTGATAGGGGCGGAGCTTGTAGGGTCATCGGATCAAGCTGCTGCGTATTCATACCAGAGAATTCGCCATCTGTATATAAAGCTATAACTCGCCTTCACAAGATTGTAAGCCAGATACACCAGAATCCAGGCACCTGGACTTGGTCCAGTTGGTTTTGGAGTGTGATATCAGCCTGGGGATGGAGAGTTCTATCCTTCCTAGGTATTGGCCTTCTCATACTATTCAGTTGCTGTCTATGTCTACAATGTGGACCAGCGATTTGTGGTCTGTGTGCCACATCGTGTATTCCACCACCAAGATTTCATTCAAGATCCCGGAAGAAGAAAGAAGAACAAATGATGCTATATGAACAGATCAATGGATTAATGAAGATTGATATCTCTTAACGGGCAAGTAGGGGACAAGGAGGGAATGTGGAAATATGGATTTTTCTGGTCAGTTATGTCCCCTATCTTGGACCCCAACGGTTCTATGTGCATGTCACAAGTACATGTATGTTCCCTCCAGTTCCAGTTATGAAGACGCAAATACATGTGCGTCCACCGTCAACATGTCCTCTGTCAGATCCGCCATGAATAGGCCGGATATTCCATTCCTAAGTACAAAAGGCCACCGGCTTTATATGGCTCACTTATGCCATTTTACAGTCCAGGCAAGTAGGCCCTGATTCTGTCATCAAAACTCTTCTTGCCTTCTGCCTCTGAAAGCTCCAGTCTGAGCCTGCATCTGTGACCATGAACTCTGTCTCATTCTCTGCGCGGCTCACGAAGCCTGACATCAGCTTATTCTCTGCCAAGAACTGTATTTCACCTTCGAGTTATCTGCTTCCCCCTCAGCCGATGCATTCCTGCCTAGTAATTTAAGTAAACATTCTTCCAGTTACCAAGCAAAGGGCCCGGCTTCTCTGCCCTCATGCAAGTAATTCATAGTCCTGTTACTATGGAAGATTCCTGCCCTCGCATTTAGTGTAGACACTTAGACGCTTGTACACGCGTCGCACAGTCAGTATAGAATAGATTCTGTCCGAGAGTCCTTCTTTATGGATAACATAGTTCTTTAAACATAGGATGTTAGATATGATTTGGGATTAGGTTGACTTGACCCCTCAGACTTCTTGTCTCCACATGTAGAGCTAAATGTCAAGTCCCCTTCACCCCCTAGTTACACGTCAATTACACGTCATGCTGCTGCGCGCGCATCTATGCCAAGTATTATCTTATAGATCCACCTATAGGTGACATCACAACCAATTATGTTCCTTTTTACTCCTTGTTCCACCCATTTTCGGTTACGCAGACAATTCGTCATTTTCCTTATCAATTGTTACACCTATTGCATTCGCTTCATTGTAATGTATGTATTATAAAAGTCATTTCATATCAATAATGTGTGTGCTTCACTTCCTGAACCTTCGTGGTGACGGAACATTGGAGCAACCGATTATAATCGAGTTAATGAAATAAAGCCCATTCCGAACCTCTAATACCACGGATTCTGCCTCTCATTTTACTGAGCTATTTTATTATGTTCCTGTATCAAATTCAGTCCCGGTAAAGGAAAATTATTTACCACAGAACCCTGGTTCTTACTCCAAAAACTCAACTCCCAAGACCAATTACTTCCCTTTAAACAAATAACCTGATGTTTCCCATAGAACTGCATTGACTTTTTTTCTGTGGAAAAAGTTCTAAGGGTGGAGTTGAAAAGTGTATGAAAATCTAAGAAACTGTGTTTTGAGAAAAACTGTTTACTTACCGTTTATCCAGGAAATGTCCCAGTGTGATATCTAGGCATATCACACTAAGTAGAAAAGGTAATGGTGAAAAGTAACCCAAAGTAATCCAAAAGTAATTACAACTGTATTTGCAAATTTTTACAAACCTGTAAAAAAAGTCATTATTCATCCAGTTTGCTTTTTAACAAACTGTCTTGAAAAGTGCAATCATATATACCTGTACCAAGTCCTACTTGGTTCTATAAATAAAATACAACAAATAAATATTTTTTATACTAACAATTGGTCTCAGTTCAGTCTTTGAGTGTGTGACATCATTTCTTGCCTGAGTTTGTATAATAAATGCTTAACACTACCCTCTGATAAAGCCTTACTGATCGCCCTCACTACCATAAATAGAGAGTAAGGTATTATCTACATATACCTCTGTAAGCCTTTGGGGATCCACTGGACTCTGTGCACACTATACCTTACTTTGGTATAATATATACAGAGCCAGCTTCCTACATTGGTGGATCAGCGGTTGGCTCTACAACTTTGCATTTGTTGGACTGACTTGGTCAACACCTGATCACACGACAGAACTCCTAAATTGTCTTTAGAATTCTGATTTTTTTGAATTGGCAATTTTTTTCAAATTTCTTAAAAGTCTGGTTAGCGCCTTGGTTGTGCCCCTTTTAGAAAAATAAAAACTCACCATAGTTAGGGGTAAGAGAGTTTAGAATTTTTGTAACTGTCTCTTAACAAGAACCCAGGGGCTCATTACGATGGCGGAACGATCGCCACTGCCGGGCCGGCGGTGGCGATTGTTCCGCCATCGTAAGGAGATTTACCCACCGCCATATTAGGATGGCGGTGGGTATTGCGGCGGATTCAAAGTCTGTTTGCTGCTTTTCCGCCGGTGGCAATCATTCCGATTGCCTGCCGGGCGCTGATGGGCCACTAATATTAGGATGTGGATGATGGCGATGATGCCGCCATGAAAAGGATGGCGGGGATTGGCTTTGGGGACCCGTTGTAGGCCTCCTCTGGGGGGGGTGGGTTGGGGGGTGCACCGGGGGGGTACCCATGGTACCCCACTGCAGTTCCCTGCACCAAGTGGCAGGCACCGCGTGGTGCCTACCACGTGGTGCAGAGAAATGCTGTGCATGCCCTTTTACCATTGTGGACGGTGCTGCAGTCAGCAGCATCGTTCATAATGGTAAAAGGCCAGGATACACCCGCCAGTATGGCGGGTGCATCCTAATTCGGCCGGTGAGACCGCCGCACATCTGGCGGCGGGCCCATCACAGTTATGATGCCGGGCGGGCTGATGTCCAACCGCCATCATAATGAGCCCCCCAATTGTTAGTGAAAACATGCCAAATAGCATAGAGAGCATGGTTGAGGCGGTCGACCTCATCCCTTACCTCCATCTAGAATTTAGATAGCTAATTCTCTATGCAAACTTAAAAACATTGTCATGGGGTCCCTTCCCTCCAAACAGAAGCTCCAGGAGCTGTTAGCACGGTATGCTAAGGACCACTCCTCTAAACAAGGTGAGGACCTTTGAGATGGGGAAGAAGATGTAGGAGATGAGGATAACCTCTGACCCCCCTCACTTCCTAGGGAGAACAGGGGCCCTGTTCCCCTGAATCCAAGAATACTACTCACAGCACCTAGATCCCATACAGGTGGGTCAGGTACTTCTGAGACCATTGAGGACAGCCTCAATGAGGAGGCCAACCTCTTAGTAAGGTTGACTAAAAGATTATACCTAGAGACCAGACTCCTGGCTCTAGAAAAAGAAAATTCAGAGATTGGCTTAACTCCCCTCATTGGTGGCAGCAACTTAATACATAGGGACAGGGAGCAATCTTATAATCCCAAAATCCACAGATTTTCCAAAATTTGAGGGAAGTGATGACATCACCAAATAGTTCAGAGATTTCGAGAGGGCTTGTGAAATGAGAAAAGTTAGGAAGTCACACTGGGGGGCTCTCCTTTGGGAACTGTTCACTGGTAACTGCAGGCACAGACTCCTGAGCCTTACTGGGGCAGATGCTGGGTCTTAAGACCTGATGAAGAACACTGATTGAGGGCTTTGGGCACACAATTAAGGAATATAGAATTAGATTCAGGGGGACTCACAAAACCCAAAGCCAGTCCTGGGTTGACTTCATAGACTACTCAATTAAGACACTAGATGTGTGGTTAACTGGAAATAATGTGCATGATTTTAATGGACTTTATAATCTTTTTATGAAAGAACATATTTTAAGTAATTACACTAATGAAAAAGTTGCATTAACATCTGGTAGAACTAGGGCTAATCTCTCCCCAAGAATTGGGAAAGAAGGCAGACCACTGGGTCAAGACTAGGGTCAAAAACAGCCGCTGGGTGTGACCAAAAGAAAGGGGTTACCAAACCTCCCCAGGGGAGGGGGGTGAGAACCACGAAGACAAAAACCAAGAGTCTTCAAAAGGGCCCCAAAAACCAGCTCAGAGGGTGAGTCCCAAAACTCTTCCCAGTCCAATGGTAGGTACAAAGGTAAAAACTTTGATCCCAAAAGGCTTGGTGTTTCAACTGTAAGAAGTTGGGACACTTATCTGGAGATGCTACTTGTCCTAAAAAGAAGCCCCCTAGTCCTCCTTCAGTTAGTACTGGTCTAGACAATCTCCAGATGGGGTCAACAATGTGCCCAGAGCATATCAGGGTTAACACTGAAGCATTTTTGGTCACAGAAGGGGAAGTTGAGTTTGCCACTTTAGCTGTATGGCTACCCAACTTAAAAACATATTTACAATACCCCTGGATCTATGGGACTAGAATAGAAGCACTGAGGGATACAGGTGCCAGTGTCACCATGGTGAGGGACACACTGGTTTCCCCAGGGCAATACCTGATGGTTGTATGTCATTACATCGCGTGGTTTTACTTCGCTATTTTTACCACACATACTGTTAGTCCGGAATTGAATTCTCTGCAATGCAAAATGCCTCCACCAACTACTAGAATGCAAACATCTACCACACACATCCCAGTACATTGTATTTGATTCTAGTTTACTGTTGTTCTTCAGTAGTATGCAAAACAGTTGATTACACTGCAAATAGAAGTGGAAATTGTCTTTATTAAGCCTTGTTTTAGAATGCTTGAAAAAAATCTACGTCCACGATGGCGGACACCGAAATGTGAGTGGAACAGTCTAGTTAAATTGAAAGGCAAAATATGATAATGTAAAAGTAAGGTTCAGTATGTATTAAAAATCGTAAATTAAACATTTTCTGAACATATTTTAGTTTAAATATTGGTTGTATGGCGATTACACTTATAAAGTTGTCTCTCCACCATTTTGTGTGCATTCCAAAGCAATAGGTGATCGGACGTGTTTTGAAGGACTGGCATTTTAGTCACAGACTTACACTGCCACCTTCTCTCTAAAGTAGGTATTTTAAAGAAATCATTCCTTAATAAGTGTGAATCCTATTTTAGTAATTTAGAAATGTATATTTTGGTTTTATAAAAATGAAATCTATCATTTCCAGGTTAAGTTTTTATTAGGGGAAAAGATATTCTGAGAACTGAAGAACTTTTTTCAACATTTACGTGTTACTCCACGTTTTGTAAATAATGTTATAATTGAGTGCATTTTGAAGAAACAATTAGTAAAGGTAGTTAAACAATTTGTTTAGGTAAACAGATGTGTGCCATTACAAACAGAGTTGTATGGAAATGTCAGCATAGGTGACTTGTTATGTTAATGTTCAAAAAGTGATTACCATCCGTTTTAAAAAGAGAACTGTAAATGAGCAAACATAAGAATGAAGTGTAGCAGTACCAAGGAATACAATTATACATATATATTTTTTCTAGAACAATAGAAAAGCAACAGTGCATCTACACATTAACCCAAGCATTACCGTGCTACACTTGGAGGAAGGAACAGAAGCATATACGAAGAAAGACTCTATAAAAGGTAAACTTTTGATTTTGAGATCAGTCATATTTGAGGTTTTTTTTTACGAATGGAAAGTATCCGTCAGATAGGCATCTGTTATGTTAGCAGTGCAAATTCAAACACAGGACACATTTTTGAAATGTTAATCAATGTAAATTTGAGTAGTATTCCAACCACTATAAAAATAATTAAAATGTGGAGAAATGGTGAAACCCATTCTTCTATGGGGTACGTATATAAATCTTACTAGTGATGGACTAAATCAGAGTAATTATCCAGATTAGTGAAGTGCGCAGGACATTGGGCTCTGAGACAGATTTTCTATTCCAACCCCAAGTCAGTGCAAACCCCTGGGCAGGTGCAATACAGTGGGCTCTGGGGCAGATTTACTATTCCAACCTCAAGTCAGTGCAAACCCCTGGGCAGGTGCAGGACAGTGGGCTCTGGAAATAATTTGCAAAGAGGCCTTAGACTCAGTAACGCACTTGTTATACTATTAGGATCTTGTTTATGTGGTGCAACGATCATGGGAAAAAGACCTCCTATTTCCCAAATAGTAAATAAATTCATATATACAAAATGCAGTAGAATGATCAGCACACACTATGGGGCTCATTACGATGCCATCGTACCTGGGGCTTGGGACCGTCCACCTGTAATGTGCCAGTCCTGCACATGAGATTATGATACGACCGCCACCTTGGCGGTGGCATCATGCATCTCTGACATTGCAGAGGGTGCTGCTGGCTGCAGCACCCGCCGCAATGTCCGAAATGCACTGTTTGCATTTCCTTGCATGGTGCCTGCTACCTGGTGCAGGGCAATGTAGGGGGCTACCCCCGCAGTGCACACCCACCTCCCACCAACACAAGGGCCCACAACGGGTCCCCAAATGCAATCCCCGCCAGACTGTGAGTGGCGGTTTCACCGCCATACACCGGCTGGTGGGGTGGCAGCATCATAATATGGTGGACAGTGCCTACTAGGCACCGCCATCATATTGTTGATGCAGGGTGGGTCTGGCAGGCAATCGTAATGATTGCCCGTGGCAGACAGACTTTGCGTCTGCCAGCACACCGCCCGCCATAGTAATTTGGCGGGTGGAGAAGTGCCTCTCGATGGCGGTGAAACCGCCACCGGCAGCCTGCCGGTGGTGGTTTCACCGCTATCGTAATGACCCCCTTTGTTACCAGACATGGATTAGGTCATAGGAATCATGATTCTCATTGTGGTCAGATATAAGAAATATCATGGAGACATGTAGTCAGATTTTCAATGATCCTTTATTGTTTTAATTCTCCACGGTGTAGCCAACGCGTTTCGTCCCCTCATGGGACTTCTTCACGGCTCAAACACATGATAATCTCTTATGATAGTGTGTATTCTCTGATGGGCGAAGAAATTAAATTCTTGTTCTGTTCAGTAAATTGATGACTATCAAGTCCAGAGCTTCAAAATATAAAATGTCTTTCTTGTCACAGTATTTCATGCCAATGTTGGTCACCGCATCTTTCGTTCACCGAACCCGAGACGAACTGTCTCCCTCGAGTGGTCTCCAAGTGTGGTATCAAAACAGGGCTCTGGGGTAGATTTACTTTTCCAACTCCAAGTCAGTGTAAGCCCCTGGACGGGCGCTGGAGAGTAGGCTGTGGGGCAGATTTACTATTCCAACTCCAAGTCAGTGCAAACCCCTGGACGGGCACAGGACAGTGGGCTCTGGGGAAGATTTACTATTCCAACTTCAAGTCAGTGCAAAGCCCTGGGCAAGTGCAGGACAGTGGGCTCTGAGGCAGATTTACTATTCCAACTCCAAGTCAGTGCAAACCCTTGGGCAGGCACTGGAGAGTGGGCTCTGTGGCAGAATTTTTATTTCAACTCCCAGTGAGTGTAAACCCCTGGACAGATGTTTGAGAGTATGCTTTGTGGTAGATTTTCTAATCTTACCCTCACTCACCTTTGTTTTTTATTTTCAGGTTTTCTCATTATGGAACGATCACGAGAGGCAGCCTATATTCTATCATTAAGAAACTGAAGTCCGTTGTGAATCCTTTGGGAGACATGGTGTTATTGTTCATGTATTTATTACCATCTGTTACTGACGTATATAATTGTTGATTATCATACTATACATAACTATTGCTGTGTGCTGAGCCATTCCTGCCACATGTATAAGTAATGGAGTATGCTAGTTTAGAACGTTACTAAGCCTCACTCCCTCCTTCTTTAACGTACATGTTCTTAATCTTTAGAATGACTATTCAAGTTATCTACATGTAGCTCTCTGGGATACATTCGTCCATCTGGCTCCAATGTGCTCTATCTGCTCTACAAAGAGACGCTGAACCACGTTTTGGAATAGTCATGGAAAGTGAAAATGGACTACTGTTGCCATGTCTCTAGGAGCGTAATGTGAATCGCAGGGATTATTACCTAAAAATGTTGAATTGCTTCTTCTTACATCTTGGGGTAAATTTATATAAATACGTTTAATGGAGTAACATCAGGTTTGTTTTCTTTTCATTTATTGAAAGAGATTTATGTTAAAATAATGTTATTCAATTCTTTAAATGTCAGTCAAAGAACTTTATTCAGTTAATTAAAACCATAAAAGCAATACATAGTACATAAAACAAGGTTAAAATACAATTAAACAAGTTTAAAGGTGATTGCCAATCCTGGATAAAAAACATGTTAAAAAAAGGATTTACAAGAACAAGTTTAAAAAATAGATATAGGGAGTACCCATTTCAGTATATTTTAAACATTCCCACCAAAATTTTTTTTCTTTTTTTTTTTTGCAAGTGTCAGGTTTGGTGGTTGATTTTTGGGACAAGCCTTGTTTTATTTTGTCTAACGGCTGCTACCAAAAAACAAGCTACACCATATGTGACCTGTACCGAGTTCAACATCTGTAGGTATAATAGAGCCGGCCGTACCTGAGCAAAGTTTAAGTCTTTCAAGATAGGGAAAATAAATTTTTTACGGGCCACCAAATAATGTTCACAAAGCATAACTAGGTGCAGAGTGTCCTGTGTGGAAAAAAAATCGCAGGTGCAGGGTGGGGAATCTTCTGGAGTACCCCACTTTGTGTACGAGCCAAGCACAAGATGTATCAGGTTGAACCTGAACCTTATAAGTAGGAAACGATGATATGGTTTGGTTACATATTTTAAATAAGGTTCCATAGCCATGGACGACGAAAGTTGGTAAAATGATCTTACCATTGGTTTACAAAGCTCAACCGTTTCCCTCTCAGCCTCCAACATATTTCGAAAGTGCTGCTTGACCCACCTTACATCCTCTTTCTTAAGATTCTGTGGAAAAGAGTACATATCCGGGCGCCCTAGCCTAGCGCATGCCGCTCTAACATACGCCAGCCACGGTATGCTGTCTGCTTTATCCAGAGTCATACAATCTTTGAGAATGCAATGATTCAATGTGATCTCCTCATTTGTCCAGGTTTTAATCCAACATAACAGTGGGGACATTTTTAAGAGATCAGTGACATGTCCCAAGCCTATTTCGTTATGGATTGAATATGTAGGAGATGATTTTGGGAGTGATAACAAGGCTCGTATAAAATTGTTTTCTGCAATTTGGATGCCTGGGGCTGAAACGTAGCCCCAAATATCTGCCCCATAGGATGCAATTGCCACACATTTGGCTCTATAAATTAGAGTCATGGCTTCCATGGGTCTCGAACCCAATCTTTTGGAGAAATGCATAAGAGCTGTGGTGGATCTGCTAACTCCATTCTCCTTTAGTTTCAGTTGGGCACCCCAAGTTCCTTTCTCGTCAAAGGTGACTCCCAAATAGCAAAAGAAGGGTACCCTCGAAATTGGAGAACTGTTACAGCTGAAGGACCTAACCTTCATATTTTTCTTCCGTGAACCTGTAACCATAACATGAGATTTAGCAGTGTTAATCTTTAGGTCCAAGGCTTCCATAAAACCACCAAAGTGATCTAATAGTCTTTGCAGGCCCGTACCAGTCCGAGCTATAAGGACAGCGTCGTCCGCGTATAGGAGGACCGGAATAGGTAGCCCCCCCATACGCGGCATGTCCAAGGTAGCTGAGTTCAGGGATTTCCCCAAGGAGTTAATATACAGTGTGAAGAGGAGAGGGGCCAGGATGCAGCCTTGTCTGACCCCTCTCCCTGACCTAAACTTCGCCATGCATCTTCCTTCCCTTGTTACCCTAACAGAGGCGGACAAGTTTTGATGGAGGTCGTGCAAAAAATTAACCAAAGTAGTGTCCAAACCCAAGTCACGCAAAATAATCCACAATTTTGAACGGTTAACCAAATTAAAAGCAGAAGATAAGTCCATAAATCCCAAATAAAGAAGCCCCCCTTCACCACGGTGTATTTGCTAATAATGAGGTGAAGGTTTAAACATTGGTCCATGGTCCCTCTATGTGCTCTGAAACCATACTGTAGTTCCGAAAGGATCCCGCTCTTCACAAGCCAATCCCCCAGTCTTTGCAGAATGACTCTGCCCAGGATCTTAACGGCAGAGTCCAACAGGGAGATTGGCCTGTAGCAGGCAGGGTCCCCCCTGTTCCCTTTCTTGAAGATGGGCACAATAATAGAGGTAGACCAGGAGGAAGGAAAACCAGCTGCAGGTATCGCATTGAAAACATTGGTTAATATTTTTGACCAAAATTGCGGATACTGGATGTAGAGATCTGCGGGGACCCCATCAGGTCCCGGGGCCTTGTGTTTACTTGTGTCTTTAATCGCCCTTTCAACCTCGGTGGTGTTAAACTCCATAACCAGGTGGGATGAAGCATGGGCACTGACTGGTGAAGTTAATGCTGTGGATTTATAAATCTGTTTGAAGTGGCCTAGCCATCTATCGTCTTCGATCACACAGTCCATATCAGTTTTCCCATCCTCGGAAAAAAAAGGCTGGTTCACAGTGGCCCAAAACTTTTTGCTGTCTCTCAATACATCAATGGATAGTAAACTATCCCAAGCTTCCTCCTTAATTTGGGTTTTGCGATTAATAACTGCAATTTTGTATTCCTTCCTTAGGTTAGCCACTAAGGGCCTGTCTCTGGGTTTATATTTTAGTGCTTTCAGCAGGGCACTGTGTTTTAGCGAGCATTCCTTGTTAAACCATTTGTAAATCTTCTTATTCCTTTGTGCGCCTGGCCTTGGCTCCAGGTTCTTAGAGATCCTTACACATATCTCCTCATATGCAGCCACTACATCGGAGCCCAGGGCGGTTGGATCTAAGCACACTGCCATATTAGCCGCCGACTCTTGGGCTAATGTTTGGAAGAATTGATCAGGGACAATCATCCCCCATTTTAGACGCCTTCCCTGGTCCTTAGTCGTCAAGTCTTTTGAAGCTGCCACGCCTGTCAATCTACTGGTCCGGAAACAGTCTAGGTCCAGCATTAGGAGGACAGGATGATGATCACTGAAACTAGCAGTAACAACCCTATACTCACATGCCTTTAACAGGACCCCGGTTGATACAAAAATATAGTCTATGCCGGTGTTGGCGTCTCTCCCAATAAAGGTTGGGGCTCTGGGTTCATTTTTGCCCCGATCAAATTCAAATAGGTTTAAGTTCGCAAGGAAAGTCTCAAGACACTCACCCTCGTTCGTGTGTTCGAAATGGGGAATGCCCTCGGTCGGTAAACCCCCATATCTATCGTTATAGCAATCTCCCTCACAAGGGTGAATGTTAAAATCACCCAGGATTACCATCTCTGGGACGGAAATGCAATCTTGTCTATAGACTGACAGGAAGTCTAACAGGGAGGTCAAATGCTCATTCGCGTAGGAAACCTCCTTGGAATTATAGAAATTAAAAAGCAAAATTTTTTTTGAATCAGGTAGAGTCCACTCCACAACTAACGTGTTCATGGGTGCGGAATCTAGTTTTTTAAAAACCCCCACCAAGTCCAGAGAACACAGTGTGAGTAGGCCACCCTTTGCTCTCCCTCTTGCTCCTGGAACTGCTGGAGTAGAAAAACTGCGGAAACCATCCAATGAAAAACTTGTGGTGGTGTCCCATGTTTCTTGGATTGCCAGGATGTCTTATTGTTTTACGAACCCTTGCCATATAGGATCTAGAGCCTTTACATTTAAACCCGCCACATTCCAGGTGAGAAATTTACAATATAGTGAATCTACGTTAGGAGGGGTAAGTGCTCCCCGGCACTCGCCCTCCGCCGGGCCTTTGTCAGGCGTAGGAGATAAGTTTAATTTAATCAAGTCCTCCGTAGCAACATCCTTACATGGTTGAATAGGGATAATCTGATAACTCCGTCCAATTGACGAGCCCTGTGTTTGTCAGTCAACCTAGTCTGTGGTTGACAGGCATTCAAAGCGATTGGCTATTGGAAAGTGCAAGGGATTGTCTAGACCATTTGTAAGCTGGTGGTAATAATAAGGTTGGATGTGATGTGGACCAACAAGAGGACCGCCTTGGCGCGGTCTACCTCTTCTGCTCCTTGCCAGGTTCCATCCCGCATCCCACCCCTCCTCCCACCCAAGGGATTGTATTTCCCAGGGGGGATTAAGTCTCTGTCTGGATTTACGGTCATGTGGTCCTTTTAACCAGCTCCATCGATTATCAGCTTGATTTTGTGGTAGATAAAAGTAGGAAAGAGGTCTAGCAGTCACCGTGCTCGCCTGATATCTAGGGGATCCACTACTACAAATAAAATCTACAACCTCCGTATTCTCAAAGGTGACCACTACGCAGTCCCCTTGTAGGTTTTTTCTGTTGCCTCCCACCCACGGAACTCTCTCTATCATTAGAATATTGCTCGGTATGTTTGGCGGGAGGGGATAATTTTTGGATAGCCAGTGACATACTTTGTTTTTAAGAGCCTGGTACGATTCTACTTCTGATGGAGGGATTTCAGTAACACCAGTGAGAATGATCACGTAGGGACAGGCATCAGGGGGAAGGTGAATATTTCTGTGGGCCATGCCCTTGGCTCTGTCGGGTGCATCAAGATTTAGAGGCTGTGATAAGCAATCACTTGATGTAGCCTGAGGGGTTGGATTAATTTTAATTGTTTTCTGGGTTTGATCTGTTTTCTGAGTTTGGTCAATTACAGAGGGCTTTGTTTTGGTGCCAACCTGGTTTGGAGTGTTACTAGGTTTCTTGGGGGCCACATTTTTGGTCTCCAATGTTCTGTTAACAGCCACCGAAGGCTTGTTGGCCGTTTTAGGTGGGATGGTGACCTGGGCGGTTTTGTTGTTCAAGGTAAAACTAGGGGCACTTATATCCTTATGTATGTTTTTTAGGACAGTTTCCAGGCAGCGTAATCTAGCCTCTATGGGTTCCAGCAATACTTTTAACATATTAAAAATAGTGGTGTTATTTATGCTTGAACCATTCCCCTCCTGTGATGGTGATTTTGCTAAATTACCAAATTCCCCGCTCAGCTCCAGAATTTCCTCCAGACTTTGGTCGATGATAGTGTCGTCTGGAAGGCTCAAGGGTAAACCACTCTTAATAGAATGCGGTCCCCCTGTGGGACTAGGTAAAACTACTGGCAATTTATCCATGTTAGGGAGGTTAGGGGGAATTCGAACCTTCTTTCCTTTAGGAATGGCTGGTTTATTGGCCTTTCGATTTTGCTTGGGGATTGCCCCTTCTATCCGGACCCTTTCTTTTGTAGCGGATATGGTGTTAGAGGTGTTTGACTCACTTTGTTGCGCTCCACTCTCTGTTAGGAGATGAAGGTTAGGAGAAGCCTCCAGATCCTGTAAAGTGTTTGAGGCATCAAGATCCCCAGTCTCTCCATTGCTATGTACTAGGGCCTGTATATCTGTCCGAGAGTCAATGTTAGGTGTCTGTGCCTGTGCAATAAGGCCCAGGGAGGATCGCTTGGCCATGGCCAAGTCTTGGGACACTCTCCTATCCATTAGTATTATTCCCTCGTCGATTAACGCATGAGTGCGGGTGATAAAATCGTCCAGAGTTCCAGTGAGTTTTTTAGCTCCTACAGAAGCCATACTTCTAGTTTCGCGACAGTTCATAACCCGTATTTCCTAGCAGTAGTAGCAAAAAGGAGCTAAGTGTAACCGACCAGGGTTTGTGGCCCAGTCCAGCCTCTTCTGGCCTCTGAGGGCCACAGAGGGCCCGCCCTTTGCCCGGGCTTCGCTTGGCGTCCCGCTCGCGTCCCGCTGAGCGGAAGAGCGCCGTTCTTAAAGGAGGCGTTGCGGCCGGGGGCGTGTCTTGCTGGGGGCGCGGCCGTGCACACCTGTGCAGCGCAGGGACTCCTGGTCTAGAGAGTCCCTGCAGCACGCGCCCTCAGTTACCTCACGCTGTTGTTCCCTCCTCCTTCCGGGTGCTCTCCGGCGCTCCTGCAGCCTCGACCCCACGCCAAATGCCGCGCAGCAGCACCCGCGAAGCGGGTGCTGCAAGTTGTTAAACGGCGATATGGCGGTCAATCCCTCCAGGGACACGGGGAGGCTACAAGATGAGTTGGCGGTTTCCCAGTTCACTTAGTCGGCAAGTGGCGGCGTCCAGGTAAAGTTCCTCACAAATAAGGGTCCCCCATTCTTTAAATGGATTAATAAAATTATTTCAGTTGCAAAATAACTCTAATTTGCATTTTTTTGTGTGCAAAAGATTTTCACAAACTTTCCTACATACTACCCATAAACCATATGCAATCTGTTTTTGTAATATTATAGTTTAAATGTATACCTTGTGTATCCCGCCCCATTTTTTATCTTACAGGCATCATGCTGAACTATTAATTTAGTATGAAAGCAATACACAGGTTTTTTTTAATAAAACCTGAATATTAACATGCTTACCCACCCATATCCCCTAAACCTACTGCACCCCGTCCTGAAAGTATACTGCTTAATCTGTTAATTATAAATTATGACATTAATACTCGGGTATTCATTCCTTTAAAAAATGCCCGATTATCAACACACTTACCCACCCGCTGCCCCTATACCTTCTGCACCCAGTGCCATCATTTTTTTTTTATTTATTAGGCATCATGCAGAACTATTTATTTGGTATCAAATAATACTCAGGTTATTTTTTCTAAAATACCTGCATATTAACATGCTTATCCACCAGTAGCCCCTAAACCTTCGGCGCCCTATCCTAAAAGTATACTACTTAATCTGCTCATATACATTGTTAATAAATTAATACTCAGGTATTTTATTTTTTAAACATACCCGAGTATTAACACAATTACCCAACCACTGCCCCTATACCTTCTGCATCCCGTTCTGTTATTTTTTTTATTTTAAAGCCTCCATGCAGAACTATTAATTTGGTATCCAATTAATACTCATTTTTTTGTAACCCTGCATATTAACATGCTTACACCTCCTGTGCCCCGTCCTGAAAGTATACTGATTAATCTGTTAATTATAAATTGCTATTAAATTAATACCCACATTTTTTTAAAATACCTGAATATCAACATACTTACCCACACATAGCCCCTATACCTTCTGTATCTCGAATTGTAAATATATGTTTAATCTGTTTATTTAAAATTGCTATTAAATTAATACTCTGGCATTTTTTTAAAGCATACCCGAGCATTAACACACTTACCCACTGCCCCTATACCATCTGCATTCCGTCCTGTTTTTTTTTAAATAAGAAAAAGGCATGATGCATAACTATCATAACTATTTTTGTTTCACCCACTTGTGGCTCCAGGACAAATGGAGTGGACCATGCTCGATCTTAGAAAAGAAAAGCAAGGTCACCTACTTGGTGGACCTGGACAAAAGCAGGACCCACAAAAGGGTGGTCCATGTGAACCGCCTGAACCTTTTCCATGACAGGGCCTACATAACCATGCTGATGACTACTGATGAGGATCAGGGGACAGAGAGTGAACCTCTCCCTCACCTCCTCTCTTACAGGCCAAAAGATGGGTCAGTTGATGGAATGACCTATTCAGTCACCCTCACTGCCCAACAGCAGGCTGACTGTAGGCAAGTTGTACGGCAGTATGCTCAGCTCTTCTCCTTAGCACCTGGTCAGACACACTGGTGTACCCATGATGTGGACACTGGGGACAGTACTATAAATGCTTAACACTACCCTCTGATAAAGCCTTACCGCTTGCCCACACTACCACAAATAGAGAGTAAGGTATTATCTACTTTAACCACTGTAAGCCTTTGGGGATCCACTGGACTCTGTGCACACTATACCTTAGTTTGGTATAGTATATACAGAGCCATATTCCCACAATGTGATCTAGGATATAGGCACCAAATGGTTAGGAGAAGAAAATGGCAACTTTCTAAAAGTGGCTTTTTCAGAATTATGACTTAAAATCTGACTTTACCATTACAGAAGGGTTTAAATTACAATTCTTCACACCCCAGACTTGACGGTCCTACTTGCTCCCAATTGAAAGTTATCAATGTAATAAGGTAACCCAATGTTATCCAATGGGAGAAGTAGCCTTTAGAGTAGTTAAAAACACATTTTACAGTTTTTAACTACCAGGACATGTAATACTTGAAAGTACATGTCAAACTTCTTAAATACAGATTATATGTGCTAATTATTTCTGATAAATTAGGTAGAAAAGGAAACATTTGACCTACTTTTAGATCTACAAAGTCATAGATTTTTTAGAAAAGATACATGTAATATGGCATGCGCACAAATACTAGCTGCAGTTCAGTAGGCTGCCCAGACAGCAGCTCTGGGGTTTTGGGCCTCTTTCTTTGGAAATTAGTAACAAATGTGTACAGTGGCTCAACCACATAAAGGAATGGTTGGTCAAATTGGGCGTGAGTGACTTGTGGCTCAACCCTGACAGAATCCAGAAAAGATATCGGAGTTATGTGGATGACAATTGGTTATGTAATAGAACAGCAGGGACATTGAAAAACAGGTTTTTAAGTTTTAAGGACAATATGCAACAGGAAGATTTTTTGAATCGCATAGAACCACCATTTGCGAGATCCTTATACCCAAAATTTAGGTATAGCTTCCTGCCGATCAATAGTCTCTGTAGAAAATTGAATGGTTCTAATGTTTCACACAATTGTCCTGCATGTGAGGGTGTACCTGAGACAGAAGCACACTTCTTATTCTTTTGCCCGAGGTATAAGCACAGTAGGAAAATATGGTTGGTTCCGATATATCGGATCCTGGCCGCCAAGCGATTAATTGAGATTACCAGGATTTTGAAAGGTGATTGCATGGAATTTTTAATCTTTGGATTGTCAAGATATTTTTTATATGCATTGCAATCAAGAAATAGGACATTGCTAAACCTGAACCAATCTAAAAACATATAAAGCACTTTATCCATTTGCTACTAGTAAAATATATATTAATTTATTTATTAGAAATACCAATGAGTTTTAAAGTTTTGAGTTAAAATCACAAGATCAAAATATGTTTCTTTATGAATTGGATATAGCAAATCGTGAGTATAACTTTATTGCAAGAGATCATTTTTATCAATAGTAGGTTTTAAATAGTAGTATCCTTTCTGCTGTAACAATGTATTTTAATTATATTGGAATTGATCAGAAGTTTTGATTCTTTTTGGATTTGTATATTTTGCCTCTTTAACATAGCTTATTTCAACTCTATTGACACGTACTCGACACTTTACTAAACTCAACACTGCTGGTTATTAAGTACAACCAGCTAGTGACGTTTGGAAGTATTTTTGTAATTACTACAATTTGGAGACGATAACCTGGACTGTGATTATGCTATGTGTAATAACATGTATTTTATAGCATTATTTTATTGTGAGGACAGGGAGTTAGGAGAATTCTTTTTAAACTTTTTAAAATTATTTATATGTTATGGTGCTGTTATGGTTTTCTCGATGAAATACTGAATAAAGATACTTCTATTAGTAACAAATGCATGGTCTGGTTTGGGATTCTGTGGTTGGAACCGGTGACAGAAAAAGAGGTGACCCAGGTATTAGAGTAGCTCTTGATAGATTTGTGAACTGTAGATGGATTTTATAGCCAATAACGCTAACAGTATAAAGACAGACACATTGTGGATTTCAGGAAAAATACGTTCAGTATAGGAAGGTAGAAAGGGAAGGGCTGGATGGAGTGAACACATAATGAGAGAAGATTGCTCATGACAGAAATGTGCTTTTAAGGGTGTGAACAAATGGGGAGAGAGGAAGAAGAGAATATTGGAAGAATTATCCAGGTCGTAGTGAACAAAAAAGGAAAATTAAGGGGCTACCTCATTAGATGTGATGAGTTGATCTGATTTACGTATCTCAACTGGAAGAGATGCAGTTTAGATCAGAATACTTGCTACATTTATTTGATGGTTTAACAAGTGAATAAGTATGAAGCTGTGCCTGCTGGACATTCTTGGGATGGGACTGTCTCCTGCATGGTACAGGAGCATGTTCTGTACCCTGAGTGCCCAGCAGCTTGTATATTTGGTATTCTTTATGCGCACACCAAATACACTATGGACACCATTATATACGACTATCGGGACTCGTGTTACCACAATATGGAAGTGGAGGACATATGGATCACCTACTGGATTACTATATAGCAAAACTTTATGCCCTGAAGAACTCCCAATGTTTAAGAGGCAAATCGCATTGGCTATGTCCATGTCCATGTTGCATTTTTTCAGATGGAAATAAAGAATGAACTTTTTAACACATTTGTCGGTGGTACCTTGATCACTTGGACTCCTTGTGCATCATTGAACATCAAGTCTTTGGATGATATGAATCTATTCAGTTGATTGGACTCTAGGTACCAATTGGATTTATGTAACCTTTTGGCGTTTGACAATCAAAATAATATTTTTTTCTTTCGGATTTAGATTTTTCTATATTATTTCCCCATACACTTATGATAATACAAATGTTATTCCTAGACTGCCATATATAGAGTACGTCTTTGTTTTGTATTATAGTTGATATCCTGACTTTTTTTTATCAGGCGCCACACTAACTAAGCATGTGTACAGAAGTCTAAGCCTGTCCCTGACTGTGTGCAGGGCTGGACAGGCCTTTTATTCCATCAGGCATTTCCCCAGTGCATGGGTGCCGTTGGAGGCCTGTTTTGATTGCCCAGATTTCTTTTGATTCCTCTGTCACTTTCCCCAGTTCCCAGAGGTTCATTGCATAACATTTACAAATTGCACATTTAAGAACATGTAACATATTAAAACGATACACACAAACAAATAATATTTTTAAAAGCATTCCCTTAAGCATAATCCTTTAATAAGGAAATGCCTCCCTCCTCCTTTGTGGAATATGAGTGTCGGCTTATATAAGCTGCATGCCGGTAAATTTACAGTTAAGCCACATGGTTTCGCTGAGTGACATAGAGGGCTAACCCAAGAATTTATTGTGACTAGCGCCCTCCCCTACTATGCTGTTATTATGACCGAACTAAATATGCACCTCAAGGCTTGCATAACCTACATAATGTGATTATGGTTGGTTACTTCACTATGTTTGACTTATGTCTTACTCACAGCCAGATAAAGCCCGGTATATCAATTCCACTGTTGGTTCGCCCAGTAAGTAGACAGCTTGACCGAGATTCAAACAGTGGGTACCAAGTCGTATTCAATACGTGTTCATGATTACTGTGATGTATTGTTAGTATCACCAAACTCAATATGTATCTCAAGACTTACTTAACCTACATTATGTGATTATAGTGCGCAAAACCCAACAGGTACATGCATCAACCATTTTAGCGAGCGCAAACGGTGCGATTTGCAAAAATCGGCCGTTTGCGCCTGCAAAACGGGCTTCTGCGTAGCATCAACCTGTCAGCCTCTCGCAATTTAAGAAATCGCAAATCATTGAGATTTCTTAAATTGAGATTGCGTTTAAGGAATTGAAAATTGCGATTTCTTAAATGCAATGCATGATAGAATCGCAAATTGTGATTTTGCTAATGGGGGCACGAATTACCATCAATTTGTACTTGATAGTAATTTGCAAAGACTTTGAAAAATGCACAAAAGTGCATTTTTCAAAGTTGTAGGTTACACACACACATGCCCTTGGGGAAATGTGTGTGCGCAACATGTGTGCACAGATCGAATTCAGGGGTGCAACAGGGTGTCCTTTTGACACCCTTGAAATTGCATGCACAATTTGCGAGTACCTATTGGTCCTCGCAAATTGCGCATGCAATTTACCATTCATTCCTATGGGCCTGTAGGCCCATAAGAATGAATGGGAAGGCATTCCTTAATTGCGACCCGCAATTTGTGAGTCACAATTAAGGAATGTTTGGGAATCGCTTATTTTATAGCGATTACCTACATGCATAGGCTTTTGCAATCCCTTAATTGCGATTCCTTAATAATCGCAATTAAGGAATCGCAAAAGCCTACATGGATGCATGTACCTGCAAATGTCTACATAGCATCTATGTCATCATATCAAATCCTACACAGCCTTCTCTTCTCCCCATCTTTGTTTGTATCTCTATTCCAAGAACGTTGATGCGTTCTGTCTGTGTATTTATTTATTTTGCAACTGTACTTTATGCATATGTACTGTGTATTCCGTACCGCAGAAAATTTAATAAAAAAGATTTTAATTAAAAGGCATTGTTTAAATGCAGGATGGGCACAGTAGCAAGTAGCAGCGTAACTGGGTTGAAACAAAGGTGCATCTCCAGTGCAGAAAGAGCAGAAAAAGCGTGAGGATTTATTGTGCAACAATTCTGCTTGGTAAAACAGACAGGTGATGATATTGTAACTGTACAGAGAGCAGATAAAGTCCTATATAGTGATTGCCATTTAGACTATTCAAAAGCATCAATCCAGCTCAATGGCATTATTAGTGCACGAGCAATACAAGTGGAACCATGTAAGGCAAAGCCTGGGGTAGGGTGTAACCGTGCCGGAGGTGGGGACGTGCTACCATGGATAGCTTTGCAAGGCAACTGTCAGTACTGATCAACCACTCACCCCAAACAAATCATGGATTACTTCAATATTCACACTATGCCTCCATCACCGCTGTTGCAGGAAAGTGCAGGTGCACGGTATACTATTAGCAGCCAAATGGTCTGGGAAAAACCAACACAGATTAGTTTTTCCCTATCTTGCTGTGAATGTTACACTCAGCGCGCAACCTGTTCACCTGTTGTCTTTCCTTCCATGCGGCTTGTACTAGACTGCTACGGCCCGATACATTTCCAGCCAGTCAGTTCTGTAAGAAAGTGACGTGACACAAAGCAGCGTTGAGTGTGCCAGTGTTTCTTGGCCACCCAAAGGGGATTAGCACGTGCCAGCTGTCGGCGCGGAGACCTTAGGCCAGGATTTGGTATAATCCTGAATCAGTAATGTTCCTAGTCTGAATCTGAAATATAACTCCCGTGTTTTGGTTTGCGAAATCAGATCGAGTGATGGCTCCCACCAGGGTTCGGGTTTCATCGTCAGGAATTTTCGTCAATATGGCACCTTTCGTGCGCTAGTGCTTTTGCCACATAAACGTCCAGTATTTTATTTCACAATTTGTAATTCGTCTTTATTCATATTTTCTGGATTGTGCCATAGATTTGAACAATGGATTGACATAAGAATGTGCTCTATGTGTCTAAACCAAGGCAAACTGCTGCAATTCTGGCTTCTCAAGTTATATCCTTTACGGTCTTCTGGAACTCTGCGAGGGCAGGAGTAGTCCAGACATGTGTCCAGTAACCTACTGGGTGAAAAACGATAAGGTCAGCTACAGAAGTCATTCCCAGTTCGACTCTGAGTATTGCCATTGGGTTCCTGGACCTAAGTACAATAAACCTGCACATTTGTGTGTCCCCAAATGTGAGCACCATAAGAACAAGCTGCCACTGCTTTGGCTTTATATGCAGTAAAGGCAGGCTTTACTAGGTGATTTTTGCATGTTTTTTTCAAATCTCTGAACCGCTCCTGCCTATTGGGACAAAATCACTTTGGACTTGGTTACTCCCGTGAGGCTGGCCATTGGTCTTATTGCCCAAGTAATCATAGGTTTTGATCTGCTCTATTGGCTTTCCATAGATTTTGAAGGTTGATTTTAGCCTGGCTTCAGATTTCATTATCATAAACGTTGTTTTCCGTATATCCCGTATATTGATTGTTAATTTCCTTGTTTTACAAGAGTTCAAAGCCTTCCAGCAGCAGATGCATTGACAGTTTTGTGCGTGCTAGAATGACCGCATCATCTGCAAACATTAAGGACGGAAGATGGTCATTCCTCAGCTTGGGCACATCAACACCAAGATTTCCAGTGTGAATACCAAACATGGGCGTACATTTAATTGTATGTCCGTATTGCAGTACTGATGTGTTGCCAGAGTGGAGGTTAATTAGCAGGTTCAGTTAATATTTGGGGACAGCTAGTTCCTCAAAGATACTCCGAAGAGTTATCTGGTCCACACTATCAAAAGCTGTTGATAGGTTTTTAAAGACCAAGAAAATCAGGGAATTTTGGAGAGCTACATGTTTTAAGTAGATCATGTGTAATCGCAGAACTTGATCGATTGTGCTCTGCGCTTGCGGTAGCCAGATTGCAGATGTGATGTGATGCAGGTGTCCTCCATCCAGGATTCCAACAGAAGGAGCAGCAACTTACTGAAAATGTTGCCTACACCATCCAGTAGTGAAATGCGGCAATATTTGGTGGGGTAATCTCTCCTCCCTATTTTGTGGATTGGAACTATTGCAGCATGTCAGAGCGCTTTGCATCCCATGTACACTTTATACATTGACAATAAATCCTATACATGTGTAAATCAATGTACAAGGTGTGTTACATAAGACAGTGGGGGCTACACGGTGTAGGAGCCACATATCCTTCATAGCTTGCTGATCTATATTAGAAGGATTACAATGTATGAACTGCAAGTAAAAAAAGGATCTCTATGTTAAAAGCAGTAACTCACTTATCTAAGTACAGAAAATACAAATCTGTCATCTGCATGTTAGATGATGTGTTTTGCAGGAGATCTATTAACCCTCTACTGTACTTTGATTCCAAACTGGGACTAGAGAAAACCTAGATCTCTCGAGCAAATGTTTTACCCTCCAAAGTTATCTTACCATTATTATTGTTCCTTGAGATTTACTGGGCACACATCTCTGCAGGAGGTGCCTTAACTCCATAAGATATTTTAAAATGCAGACTCTGCAACCAATTAAGCAGAATAGATTTACTGCTGCATTTCTTCTAGTCGCCAACTTCTTTTTGGCAGAGTTTTAAATAAATACATGTTACATTTGAGGCCTACATTTGGCATCAGGGTTGCATCACTTTTTTAGTACACCCAGGCGCAATATCTCATTTGTTATATCTCATAATGTGCTCAAAGGTACTTATGATAGACCTGCGAAACGTGTGTGTAGTGTTAAGTGCTGATGTCACTTCGTGTGATGTCACTTCCTGTGAGGTAATGGGTTGTGATGTCACTTCCTGTGATGCAGTGATGTGATGTCATGCATTCAAGGACAGAGAGTCAACTCCACAGAAAATAAATGTAAAAGTCCAATGCAACAATAAATGCAAAACAAAGAAGATGAATTGAGAGGTCTATTTCGTGCTGGTTCTAATTCTTTTATTACAAGATCTTCCGAACCATAAAAAAAGCAGTTCAGCTCAACCAACCCGTTTCGCCCAACATTTGGGCTTCTTCAAGGCTGCAAACATAACATAGACATGACTGACATTAATTACAAATACATAAAAACAACTTTAATACAAACACATTATATATACACACAGTACAATACAACACATATTGCAAAGTATTTTGTGGTAGAAAAAACCCATCAGTGGTGGTTCAGCAACTTCTATTACAGAAATTAATTGAGTAAATTATACATTGTTATCTTTATCAAAATCCATAAGTAATTTCTTATAAAACCCATTAGCACATAGATGGGCATAGTAAACATCACTGCGACCAAAACTAACTTCATTCTAGTATTTTCAAAATTCTACTTTGACCTTTTTTTTCTCCATTGGCCCAACAGAACGGCTCTGTTGCTTTCTTGTATTTTTTCAGTTTATAAGACAAATGTTAAACACTGATATCTTTGAAAGAATTGAAACTTAACCTAAACCTCAAAATCCTTATGCTCGTTGTTCTCAAACTCACATCGTTTTGCCTGTCTTAAGTGACCTCTGATTCTCGTTTTTCAAAGATACAAGCCACTAAACTGTGGGTTATTATCTTGCAACTGTGTTAAACAAACGTACATGTTTCCAATACTAACACGCACATGTGCTGCAACGTTGGAACAACCGTTTACAATACCCCACAATGCAATTCATGCACATTGCAGAGTGAAACCCCCCTAAAAATCACCTTGTTACGTACACCAAATGTGTTCTTGAATAAAAACCGTTCAAAATTATCCAACCAAAGATTGGTGGCTAGACTTTTTTGAGGTGGGCAATTTTTCAAAGGAATTTTGGACGAATTTGATAACACATGTGGTAGTGCGGCAAACAGATTCCATTGCTGACTATACTTCTTCAGTCTTTAAATAAAAATGTGATGTCATGCACCATAATGTCACTTGCATCCTGTCTATCTTGGTTTGTCCCCTAACTTCTTTTTTTAGGACTTGTGCCATTACAATAATTGTCTGAATGATTACAGTGCTGTAGGACGCAAGAGTGCCTCTTCAAATTCTTGTGCAGCAGTGCATTCTTCCTGCAATCCGCCTTCTTTTTAGGGCAGACAGGTGTGAAACCAGTGGAAACAAGTGGAATAGGCTTATGTTTGCAGTGGCTCACTGCACTTTTAAAAAACACAGGGATTTTACCTATCCCTCCTACAAACAGCCATCTGGATTTGGTTGAATCCGCTACTCTCAATAAACGATACCATTCTAATCTGAAGTCTTTTGTAACACTACCTGCAATTTAGTCAGTAATTGACTCACTAACCAACAGCAAGAGAAATTGATAGTGATGGCCACCCTGGCGAGTGGTGCAAAACATTCTGGTGACCTGTCAATATTATAGGTTTTTCGGCGTTATCATGCGCGTTATTTTATCTCTGGGTACCAGCTTGGAGACTTGATTATGTCACCTTACGCTGTGCCTGCTCACCATTACGTGACCTCCCGTTGAGTATTGATTTTGCTCCAGGGGGCTCAGAGCAAGCTGCGTGCATCAAATTTTATTTTTCTTGCTCTGTAATTCTTACACGTTACGCTTTGGTTACATTCCAAACTGAAGGGATACATTACAAGCACGATTTGCCCAAACGGAGGATTCATTAATTGGATACTTTTCGTGGATCTTGAACTTATTAGCTACACAGATTGGTAATCTCTTGGAATACATCTCGTACTTTCCTATTGCCTTGAAAAAGTCATTGTACTCAACTGGTACAGACGAAACGTGTTGGCTGTTATCTTTATTGAACATGTACTGAAGAACAATAAAATCAACAACACATACAGAAGCTTGGTGGATCTTTATTTCATCATTTGGAACTTTTGGATATCCTGCAAACTACACAAGAACTTTGGAGATAATAGATATTATACTGCTACTGGTCTGTGATAATTGTTTAGTGTGAATGACCTAGTGGATTACTTATGGGAGTGCTGTTCAAGCCAACCTTTTTTGATAACAATATTATAGGTTGTACAGAACGCTTTTCAGAGAAGTAGCATTCCTCATTGCTGCACACACAAGGAAGCTAAACATTCCACCAGAGTGACATCTTAACACCTTCTGTGCCACGCCCTTTCCCCCTCCTGTGCCGGGCGTTTCATTAGTGGGCGGGTTTCATGACGAGATAGTCTCGTCATGGGCACAGCGCGACCGTGCTCCATGACGAGACTATCTCGTCATGGGCACAGAAGAGGTAAAAGGCCATATCTTACTCATGAATTTTAATAAGAAAGATTTATTTGAAAGCGTTGGCAAATGGTATTCTCGCAGATTGCTGAGGATGACTAGTATGTCTTTTTAGGCCGAGCTATAGCACGCATGCCTTGTCTGCAAGACCTGCTGTAATTGATAATACGATTTTTCCCACCTGCTGCTTACCACTGGTTGACCCTTGTGACTATCTTTTTTGGTGCCTCCTAACTGGTTCCAATAGCCGATGCGTCACTTCCTTTGAAGGCTAAGGAGCACCGGTAAAGTACCCTTTCCTTTCGCCTTCAAGTGTTCATCTGTTGTTTGGGGAACTCCTTTTCTTCTGCTGCATTGCTGTTTATTCTGCTAGCTTGGGACCTCTCTTCTCTTCAGGCTGATGACTGTGTTGTTAGTCTGCACTAACGTAAGCGCTGAAAATGCAGCTATACAATGAGCCGCAACGAAGCATTATTTGTCGATCCACTCTGTTGGACCGGTCTTGTGAGGATCGGGCTCAGAGTTGCCTGCTGGGATACATGAGGTGAGGTGTTCCTTTAATTTTCATGCCAGATCTCCTTGATCGCACACAGTAGAAGAAGAACAAATACGCAAAAGATGGTGTCCGTCTTCTATCTTTACTGCTGCCCATGCCTCTGTGTGCATCATCAGTGAGCCGGAAGAAGAGGCGTCCGCCTCCCACTATGAAATCTGGCTTCTTATGTGACAGGCGTCACTTGCAAGTGAGTGTTCAACTTTCTATTTTATATCTGGCCCGTATCTTCAGTGCCCCTTGTTTAATGTTATATTTGTTAAACAGCACGACATGCCATTTTCATTTTGCGTGCCGGCTGTTTGTGCAATGCTACAGAGAGAGGGAGGACACAGGGACCACCACAGTGAACAAGAATATGTAATGTGGCCGCCATGCACAGAACTTTTATATAGATGGGCGCCACGCTTTACATTTTAGCACGGCCCCCGCTACCCATCCTGATAGTATGCTTTACAATTAGGGCTCCCGGTTTGCCGTTTAAACAGATTTTTACATATAAATACAGACGGAAAACAAGTTTTCCTTTATCTGTATTTATATATAAAACGGGAAAATACTAGTATATTTTGTCATTGACATCAATAGAATCACACCCCCAACCATCTTGTGTCTCCCCCTCTTTAGAGGGTTAAAAGGTGTCTGCCCGGGCTGAGACAGCTTCCCGGGCACACACACAGCCACTGCACCCGAGTACTTCACAGGTCTTTGAAAGCCCATTTACTTGTTAATGAGGCTTTGATGTTCTTTCACCCCTTAGCCCCTGCCTCTTCACTCTGCCGATTGCACCAGCACCCGTCTTTTCCTTGCAGACTGGGTTTTACAAGGGCAGCTTGCGATGCGCGCACATACAGGTGGTAGGTTAAAAAGGGCTGGTGCGGTATGTTAAACCAGCCAGTTTACAGTCCATGCCCACGCTGCAAACTGCTTCAGTTACAGCCAGAGCAACAGCGGTAAGCAAATCTTCATCTAGCCTGGCGAGTGCTATATACGGACGGGTACTGTAAGGGTCGGTCCCCCCTTCCCCCCCTTTCCAGGTCGGACAAATCCCCACACCGGCACTCGGGGAGGCGGGTCACACCCCGTGCATGAAAGGCTGCTAAGGCTATGGTTTGGTCATTCCTAAGGCTTTAGCCATCCCACGAATGTTGAGAATATGAAAAGATTTGCTTGCACTAAATGCAATCACAGTTGTTCACAGTTTAAAATCTTTATGATGTGTAAAACCAAGACAGCCTGTGTGCTAGAGGCGAAGCCGTGAATAAACAAACGCTCAGGGTAGTCCAACCAGGAATGTGGGGGATTAAGAGAAGTTTTTGAGATAATATTGAAAAAAAAATGAGAAACAAACAAAGAGCTTTATTGTGCGTGGACTGAGAAAGGAGACAAGAGGCGAGTCGGTTTAAGCACCATTATGAAATGGATCCAAAAAAAGAAGAAACACTTTTGCTGTAAATGTCTTTGTCTGACATTTTTCTACTCCAAAATGCAGCCTCAGGAGGAGAGAAAAAAAGGTTTTAAAATACAAACAATAAATACATAACTAAATAAAGCAAGACAGAGTAGTCGCAAAGTGGCCAGATTGGTTTTATTTACACTGAAACACATTAGCGCCACCTTACAGATTTTGCCAGTGAAGCGCTACTTTTCTCTTCATGTTGTTAGCTTTTCAAGCAAAAACACTCATTGATTTCTGAATAATGAGTGTAAAGGCTTTAAGTTGTATTCCCTATGAGTGTTTGCTTTTTTCCAGTATGTTGTTACTTTTTTTCAGGCAGCATATTACTGTAGTCTAGTGCATAATTTGAATTGAATTGCTTCCAGGTGTTTATAGCGGGGCACAATTAGGTTGCAGCTGAAGGCAGTGTGAGTTTCTCTCAGTGGGACAGTATGGTGTCAAGTGGGGGAGAGGATGTGGCACTCTGCTGATGACAGAAACTGCAAGGATCTGAGACAAATGGCTTGTGATAGCACTTTTAAGCATATTTGGGACATTCTGCAAACGGCAAAGTTTTCAGATGAATGTATAGTGTTGACCAATAACAACCGAGCGCATGTGTGCATTGTCAATTTAAATAAATGTGGAAAAGTACTAGCTGTAGCGTCGTCTTTTGCTTGTGACAAAAATAAATGTGGATAAATACAGAAAAAATGCCCAAAAAATAAATATGGATAAATACAGACAGAAATAGCAAAAAAATAAATACCATAAAACCGGGAGCCCTATTTACAATCAGGACTGCCTCTAGCTGCTAGATTAGTGGGTGCTGGTGCAGTACAAAGCCTGACAATCAACAGTACATCACTTTATTCTTTTGAGAAGCTGGCGACAAAAGGTGTTCTTTTTTCATTTGCCACATGTTTGCTTACAAGACATGCATTCTAACAAAAAGCTGCACACTTTTTTAATGTTATAATCTATACTTTATGAAGATGAGATGTCATCGGTCCCAGTGTTGACTAATTTCAGTGTTAAGTAACAAAATTGTACCTTTTATTCTGAGTTTATTATCATCAGGGGTGGCTCCTCTATGTGGGCAGAGGAGTGTCGCCTCACTGCTTCCTCGCAGTGCCAGAAGCTGAAACATAAAGTGGTATTATAAATACTATTTTATGTTTCTACTTCTCGCACTGCGAGAAAGCAGAAGGGTTTGGTTGGTAAGGTCCTGCTCCATGGCAGGTGAGGAGTGGGCGCTGACTGTTTGGTCGGCCCCAGGGATGACCAAACCAGTCATACACACTCTGCCCTTTTCTCCATGTAGGCTGCATGCAGCCTACATGGAGAAAACGGCCTCCCCATAGACGCTTGTGCGGTCGGCGTCCCAGCCAATCACAAAGCAGCCATTGCAGCGTTGTGATTGGCTTAGGGAAGGGGAGGGAGGCTGCCTGCTTCCTGTGTGGAGGAGAGGACGCAGGACGACAAGGGACTGAACCGGGCCACGAAGATAAGTTACATCTTTTTATTTATTTAAAACTACCCCACTGCGCGACACCCCCGCCTGTGAGTCATGCCAGCCGCGACTGATCATCATAAGAACTTTTCAGAGTTATTATGTGCCTGCAGGCAGAGAGAAGGGGAGGCTTGTGCAGCTATGAGTTAATTGTAATGTTCCCACGTGGTCGCTAGTTTTTCGAGTTTATTTTTTAAAGATTTTTATTTATTCTCTTGCATGCACCCGTGAACTTTTATGTCCCCTAATGTCCCTTTCACTACTCTGCAATGCTGTACACCCCCCAGTAGGATCTCCTGGCACTCTTTTTTTTAGCACCATAGTCACCCCCACAGTTCCGGTTGCATATCCTAAGAATTCTCATATTTACGCTGCCGGCACTGTTTCCTCCTGCTGTCTTCACACTTCTGCCCAGAGCCCTCCCTCGCGACGCAGACTCGTTGCCATGACAGTGGACACACCACTGCACAAGTCCCCTCAGCCTGCCCTCTGTATTAGCCTACTCCTCTATTTCAGCCTGCTCCCATTGCAACGCCTGAACATTCAGTAGCTGTATCTTGACCTTTCTCATTTATCTTCTGAAGTCCAGTGCAGGTGATTGAAAAGTCCTCTCGGCGGTGTTTACTGCCAGATATGAATCTCAGTGATTTTTTACTGCCATGAATTCCAATGTTCGTAAAAGTAATATAACATGACGCCCATTATACAGAACAAACTAAATCATCTAATCTTGAAATGGTGTTGACGATGAATTCCCATTTATCAGCTATGAATTGCTGAAAGGCTAGGCGAGCCCTGCAAGTTACACTCACGCACACACTCGCATGACACATATACGTATCAAACACACACACACACACACACACACACACACACACACACACACTTTCTCTCTCAAACAGGCCTGCATTGGATTAATCCATTGGGTTACCACACTGGTGTGAAGAGCCATTTGAGTATAATAATAATTACTTAGATGTTTCTGTCTGCTTTGATGGCATGTTTTACCATTACCTGGGCAGTGCTAGTTTATCTACCTCAACATTGAAAGGTATAATTAGCACAGCTCGGATTCAAATCTTTAATCTGCAAATCAAATGCAGATTCTGGAGGAGGTACATTACCACAGACCCCTTCACTATGTCTTCCACCATGAGCACACAAACATCTTCACCTTACCCCCTATTAACAGCCTCACCACAAACACACACCCTCAGTGGTCACATACCATGAGCACACAAACTTCCTCCCTATGTTCACTTTGAGCACATGCCCTCAACATGGCTTTCCAGGAGCAAACCCCTTCAACCTGCACCCACCATGTTCACAGAAACCTAATTATTTCTTCCACCGTGAACACACAAACTACATGTCCCCCTGGGCCCTGAGCCTATAAACATCCTGATTATGTCCCCCATGAGCATCCAAACTTACACCATAAACCTTTAGTAAACACCAGACCTCCTCACCAAGTCCTCCATTATAAACACACAAACACAGTCACAACCCACAGGACCACACGTGACGTCAATATGCACCCACTATAAATGCACATAAACTGTTTACTATGCTGCCCCCCACAAGCATGTAAACACCCTGTCCAAGTGCCCCAGGTGGAATGAAATGCATAACATATACTCACCATGACCACGCAAGTAGCAGTCAACAACCATGAACACCACCAGAAGCATATTTGCCCCTCATCATGAGCATGCACACATTGTTTCCCAACATGAACACACCAAATGCCTCCACTATGCGCACACAAACTTAAACTATAGGCCCACCATGAGCGTGCATGCAAAAACACAAATGTAACACATAAACCTTTATGCATCACCCTGCGTCTTGCCCGTTTATGTTGTTTGTCAGGTTTGCATTTTTTCTTGTGAAAGTGTTTTGGAAAACTCTTTACCAAATGATTATCACTTCCTTAGTGCGTGCTTTACTCACGGCACTAACATTCTAGGTCTTCGTGTCACTTTTCAGAAGGCACTTCACATGAACTCTTTGCGCTTCATCAGAAGCAAGGATTGTTGGCACTGTGTTGTCTTCCCTCCATGAGACACTTGCGCTTCTGACTTGAACGATCACATCTTGTTTCACAAAGTTTACACTGTCTGACGGGTTAGCATTTTGCTGGAATTTGCTATCTTGCTCCTACTGCATGTCTTTCACCTGATTTACTTCTTTGGATTTACTGCTTCTTGGCTTGGGGTGGTGGTGCTGAAAGGCTCACGCCCATAAGTTCTGGACCTACTCTAGAATCACAAACCAATGGTTCTTTTTAGCATCATGTAAGCGTAGAGGGGAGAAAGTCATTATTAACGCCAATCAATTCAACAGGAATTTCTCTGGACACATAGTAACCACAGACAACTACGTCAGGTTAGTTGATTTATTACTAAGACACAAATAACTTAACATAAAGACACCTCAAAATGAGAATGTAGAAATACATTGGATTCAGCATAAAGTGAAATCGGCGAATAAAGTTGAGTTGATTCAACAAGCACAAAACCATTAACTCAAGAAATGGGATTCAGGGGATCAAAAAGCAATGCAAGAGGTCTCGCATTTTCAAAACTTTGACTTATTGGTATTGTAAATGATAATGCCTTTTATTAGGGCAGGTTTTTAAACACATAAGTAAAAAGCATTGTCATTTACAATGCCAATATCTCAAAATCTCGCAATTGCAAGACATATTGCATTGCAAATGCTTGTTTTTTGGGTCTTGTAAATGGCGCTGGCTTAATCCAAGCGCATTTCACAATAACATGGTTACCTGCTTTCCACACTGCACAGGCACACAATCTGGTTCCATTTGCAGTTATTTTCCATGACGTCGAGAAGGCACTGTCTGTCCTTGTTGGATATTTTATGGCAGGAGCTGGATTACAAGGCAGGAAACGGGTAGGTTTTAATGTATGCTGTACATTCATTTTTTTTACCAACATTTCATAAATCTTCGGGTTTAAAACACAACTTCACTGTATGCTTCTTCAATAAAACACGGACTTTTAAATGTCATAAATGATGTTTATGCTGCAGAAATAAACGTCGAATTTACACTTTATTATTGCTGCCGCACTAATAATTCTATACATTATCATGTTACCGAAGGAAATAGATAGACTTGGGTGCATGCATATGTAAGAGCAGGATTTATGGGTCATGAAGCGTGAACCCATCTGAAGTCATCATGAAAAGAGTCAGATTTCAGGGTACGTGATTCAGCGGTGTTGTGAAAGAACAGCGTTTTTTCATTACGTCCAGCCACCTAAGGCCAGCATTGAAATGGATTCATTATCTAGATATGACTTATATTGCCAGTATTTCAAAAAGGTAAAGTTCCACAGGCTGTGTGGTCGTTCTCAAAATTAATGCATTTAAAATGAAGAGCTTTTGAAGATCAAAATGCAATTAGGAAATTAATCAATTTGCCCAAGGCAGTGGTTTCCAACTCTGCATAACTTTGCTTCTGCCCCTCTGTGTGATGACGCTAAACAATTCGTCCAAGGAAAGGAATTGTCATTTAGTTTGGGTGCTGAAGACACTGGACAATTCTTCCTTTCGTGGGGGTCCATTGGGGTGAGTGAACAGACATAGGGGCATATTATCAAGGACGACGTTAAAATTATGGCCGGTTTAGCGGCAGAAAACTGCCGCTAAAGCAGCGATAATGGGCTTGATAATATGCCCTTGAGAATTCCAATAGAAGTCCATGTTCTGGTGTGAACGTGGGCTTCTATTGGAATTTTCATAGAGCATATTATCAAGCCCATTATCGCCGCTTTAGCGGCAGTTTTCTGCCGCTAAACCGGCGAAAATTTTAACGCCGTCCTTGATAATATGCCCCCTAGTTGTTGTACTTCATGGATCTCTCCATCTCGGGGTATGAACACATTTTTAGAATCCCGCTGCAAGATTTAAATATATCAGTTCTTTAAAATATACATAGAAAAGGCTTTGGCACTTTCCAAAGGAGTATTTCTCTCTCACCTCAAAACAAATGGATGATTGCACTTCTCAAGAGACTATTTTACATCTCAAAAATACATTCAATCATGACACATCAAACTGTATATCATAGATGCATTGTATACAGAAGGTAGTCATTCTGAGCTACAGAAAGCTTTAGCTGTGTTTTGGCCAGACCTATTCTTTACAATATATTTAGGGCCTGATTACGAACGATCGCCCCTGGTAAATAACTATACCATGGGGTACTGTGTTTATCGGGTGTGATATATAGCACCTATTACTAGTTGGTTAACACACCAAAATCCGCATGGTAAGGTAAATATCGTACACATTTCCCCTTTTAAATTTCAGCAGTTTGGCCTCCCTACTTTTAACAAAGCTTGAGGCATTTAATACATTCGGTAACTATCGGATGCCTTACATATCCGGTAATTATCGGATGCATTAAATATCTTTTAAACAGGGGTTTTATGCATGAGTCGGCCTATAACGAGCAACTCATATTCAGTGCCTTAGGGTGGGATTGGGCCTGCTTCTTGCTCCTTATGGATGGCTTTGTTGTCTATTCCACACCCCTGTGCTACTTTAATGACTTTACTCCTTATACTTGTGTCTCTCTCTCATGAGAGACAGACACAAGCCTCTATACCTGTGTCTGTCCCTTACATTTCTCTGATTGAATACATTGTGTATCCTTCAACTTCTTAGTTGAGCAAACACTCTCCTTAATTTTAATTTAAGCACTCAATAGAAGTGAATGTATTGTTGTGTTCTCTCCCTATGGGCTGCTTCCACCCTCACATACTCCTCTCAAGCTTATTCGTTGCTTTGTGTGCCTGCCCCACTGTGCTCTTTTTATCGTATTTTTTAAATACTATCAGCACACCACCACCTTGCACTCAATGGTGTTTACTTTTCTTTCCAACCCTTGCTTACTTTACAATGGTTTCCCCATCCAGTAGCAACACATCCTTTTTTGCAATTAAATTATTATCATTATTATTATTATTATTTTTGGATGGGTCTGCAGCTGTATTTGGGCTGGGCTGGTCCGTTCTTAGAATGCGCTTGTGTGCACATTTTATTACTTTTTTAAATTTACCATTGCTTTATGGTCGTTTGCCAGCTGAGAATGGTAAATTTAAAAAAAGCACAAAATGGCAGTTGCATCATGATGCATAGGCACAAATGCAGGCATCATGCACTACAAATCATCACGCAGCTTAACAGCACATGTACACGCATGCATTGTCACATGAATGTACGCAAGTATTTACTAATGGTGGCTGTAAGAAGCTGGCTCTGTATATACTAACCAAAATGAGGTGCAGTGTGCACAGAGTCCAGTGGATCTCCAGAGGCTTTACAGAGGCTCAAATAGATAATACTAATGCTCTCTTTCGTGGTAGTGTGGGCGAGCAGTTAGTCTTATCAGAGTGCGGTGCTAAGCATTTTTTGTACACACACATGCTAGAAATTATTTCACACACTCAATGACTAAATCCGAGAAACATGGTTGGCAAAAATATTACTTTCAGTATATTTATTTTATAGAAACAAAGATACTTTTTTGCATGTAAATACGTTTTGCAGTATCAATGACTTTCAATCTACAAAGTGGACACAGTGAATTTTTCAACAACACAATGAATTAGTACCAGGTAAGGTTTAGGTAAGTGACAAAACTTCACCACCAGTGGCACAGGGGCGGCTGGGTGCAGCGGTCAAACTTGAGATTTGGCGCCAATGTTATCCAATGAAGAAACAGGGTAAACTAAGTGGTACTACTTACAGACAAGTATCACGGTTTTGTAACCCAGTCTCTGGGCGTTAAGGTAAGCGCAGGGGTGGCCACAAGGCAGCACCAAACTTACACCTCCAGCGACACAGAGGGACGCAGCTGGGTGCATAGTGCCAACACAGTGTGGGCTCCCAATGCAAACCAATAAGAATCTCGAAGTCAGAAACAGGCTGCAGGCTCAGGCCAGGAGGCTAATAGAAGAAAGCCCTAGAGCTGCACAGGTAAATTGGGATGTGATGGAATGTCAGGACACTGTCGGTTGATCTCCCCAAGGCCAAGGGGCTCCGGGTGCAGGGTTGGTCTTTGGCATCGGAAAACAGTTTACCAGTTCAGGTTGCGGTTGCCAGGGGGGTGGTCATCATGCAGAGGCTGCAGGCATCAATGTGGAGTCTAGCAGAGGTCAGTCCATGGTGGACTCTTGCTCAGAAGCTCTGGGAAACCTTCACAGAACGAGTGGGCCACTGGAACTTGAGCCGTGAGCGTCGGGTGCAGAGGCAGCCGGTTTTACAGTTCCGCAGGTAGAGCACTTTGTCTTTCAAGATGGTTTTCTTCTGGACAGGTCCACTGTCCACAGGAGATTAGTAGTCTTTTTAGAAGTCAGGCAGTCCTTTCAGTGTTCTGAAGGTTGCTGGACTGTGGGACAAGTTAATCTTTTTAGCAGGGTCTTTGACGGCTACTGACAGATGATGTTTTCAGTCTTTGCTGCTGCATGGCTCTTTTTTATTTTCTTCTTCATAGATTATCGGTAATTGGAGGATTAAGGTACAGGAGTGCCCCTAAATGCAACTTTTAGGGGTGTTACAGGTGTCAGAAGGTAGTAGTCAATGGGCTACTTACCTTTAGGGTGCTTACAACCCTCCCTAAGGCATATCCCTAACCATATTGACTAGAGTCCTCCAAAACAATATGGAGAATTCTGAAAGGAGGGAGTCACCTCTGCTCAGGGCACCTTGGGTGTGGCCCTGGCTGAGTGGGGACACACCTCTCTTGCTTACCAATTTTCCTGCTGACCTTACCACCAAAAATGGTGCTTGGTCAGGGGGGCAGGCATATCCACTAGCTGGAGAGGCCCTGGTCAGCATAACAGAGGACAGGAAGCCTTTTAGGCTCACCACCATTCTATGCTGTCCCTGCTTGGAGGGAGGTGTGAAGCACCTCCAGCTAGAGCAGGCTTTGTTTCTGATCTATGAGAGCAAAAGGCTCCCACCTCAGGGTGTCAGAAACATGTCTAGAGGTAGCAGCCTGGTGGGGACCAGACAGGCATACACTAGCGAGTTGGTAGGATTTCAGGGGGCACCACTGAGGTGCCCTCTTTGTGCATTTCTTAATACATCTAACACTGCAATGTGGTGTTGTTAAGCTGAGATGTTTGGCACCAAACATCTTGGAACTCAGTGAGGCCATCATGGAGCTGTGGAACTCGTGGTGACAAGCTCCCAGACCATGTACTCAGTATGACTTCACTGTGCACTTATAATGTCTAAGAATGGATTGAAACACTATAGGGACATATCTGCTCATGCAGTTATGCCCTCACATGAGGTTTAGTACATGCTGCTGTATAGCTATAAGGCCTGCTGTAGGGGTGACTTACCTATGCCTCTTGCAATGCTGGTAGGCCTGGCACACAGGTATGTGTGCCAGGTCTGCTCTTTATTTTATCTGCTCCAAAACTTGCAGGCTGCAGTGGCTGCATGCCAGTGTTTGGTGAGGGGTCTCCTAGGTTGGCAAAATACATGCTGCAGCCCATAGACAGCGGCGGTCCCTCCGCTAAGGCGGAGGAGCGTCGCCCACTGCTTTTTATCAGTGATATAAAGAGAAAATAAAATGATAATAACTCCCGTTATCATCATTTTATTTTCTCCTACGTCTGCAGCTTTGCGTGAAGAGGAGGGGGTAGGGAAGGAGTGGTAGAACTCTCCTAAGTGCGCAATGACTGCTTGGTCGATCCTCTCGGGCTACCCAAAACAGTCTTGCACACTTCGCATGTTCTCCATGCAGGCTGCAGTACAGCTTGCATGGAGAACATGCTCAGGCTCCCAGTCAGTGTCTGAGTGCCGAAACACAACGCTCAGACCAATCACATTTCTGCTAAGGCAGCGTTGCGATTGGCTGACTGGGAGCCTGGGTGTGCTTCCTGTTGTTCAGGTCAGCGAGGGAGGAGTACGGAGGAGAGACGTGGCAAGAAGGTATGTTTTTTATTTAATTTTTTGCGACCAGCTTTGCCCTGCGTCCTCTCCACCCCTGCCTCCGCCCTCCTACCTCTGATCGTAGCTGGCTGCCCTTAGAGACCCTGTTGGAAATGGCCCTTTTTGCAGGGTCATCCCTAAACTGTTTGCCTTCCTCCTGTATTTTTTCTGACCTGTTTGTGTTGGTTTTATGACTCTGGGCACTTTACCACTGCTGATCAGTGCTAAAGTGCATATGCTCTCCTTTTGTAAATATGACATGTGAATTGGTATATCCATGATTAGCTTATTTGGTTCACCTGTTAGTCCCTAGTAGCGTGGCCTGTGTGTGCCCAGGGCTGATAAACCAAATGCTGCTGGTGGGCCTGCAGCGCAGGTTTGCGCCACCCACAGAAGCAGCTTGTAAAGTGTGTCTCAGACCTGCCACTGCAGAGTCTGTGTGTCCAGAACTGCCACCTTGGCTGTGAAGTTCACCCACTTCCCAGCTCCTGAACCTTCCCTTGGCATCAGGTAAGTCACCCCTATGGTAGGGTGCATTGTATGTGTAAGGTAGGACATGCCTTGGTGTGTGTAGCATGTCCTGGTAGTGAATTACACCCAATTTCGTTTTTCACTACTGCAAGGCTACCTGTTCCCCATAGGCCAAATGGGCAGTTTTGATTATTACATTCTATAATCCTAACTGACCCAAGGAACATGGTAGAAAAACGAATTTAGTATGCCTGAGCTCAGAATATTAAAATATATATTTTAGTGAAGTTTATTTTTATATTCTGTGTTTGAAAATACCACTTTTAGAAAGTAGGTATTTTCTTGCCTAAGCCTTCCAGTGTGCTCTGCTGTTATGTGTATTGGCTGTCTGGTTTTGGAGGGACAGGGCAGGCTGAGTCAGGCCTGGGTTGAATAGAGAGATCTGCATTTGGAGTATGGGGAGAGGTAGCTCCTTGACCTGAATAGGGCTGTGCCTGGCAAGGTGAATGCTGGCTCCACCTCCTACTGTTCGTCTGATGGCAGACCCCCTCTTTCTGAAAGGAAGGATGCAGCTTGGTAAAAAAAAGTGCTCCGGGACTGAACAGAACTGTATCTGGCTGGGTTCAGTGACTTGTAGCTTTTGAAAACAAAGACTTTTGGGGTATAAATATCTGTGCTGAAACCCCTACAATTTGTATTGCTCCTGGACATCAAGACGAACCTCTGTCCGTGTAACTGAAGGAATCTGCAGGAGGTGACTATCCTTGTGCTTGTGTGCTGTTTCTTGGATTGGCCTGCAGTGGTTACCATTGGACTTGGAAGAAGAGGAAAAAGGACTTTCAGAGAACTTTTATTAATCTTGCTAAAACAATCACCCAAGGGCTAGGAGAGAGCTAACCTCCTGCTGAAGTCTCAGGCACATCAGACTTCACCACCAGCCTCCTGATTCCTCCCAGCGAGGATTTCTATCTGCAGGTGAGGCTCCTGTGAGTTCCAGGGCCTCTAGTTCTACTACAGAGACGAGAGTGCTGGAATCGTCGCTAACTCACGTTTGCGAGCCGCCGCAGCTGAAAGCGCACCGGAAAATCATTGTGCTGCTGCTGCTGAGTGCTCGCAAACAAAGATCATCGCATCGCACGTTTGCGGGCTGCCAAGTGCTAGCTAACCCCACAGATCATCGCATCACGACATCGCAGCGCGGACGCCGGGCATCGCATCAGGATCGTCGCTCCCTCGCGGAGCGCCATTTCTTCGCATCGCAACCGGAGCGCACACGCAACAGGATCATCGCCTCGTCTCCTCCCTCGCAGCAAGGAGTCATCGCATCAATGGCTTAGCGTGCAGAAGTTTGTCATCTTGTCCCCGCACGCATCAGCAGATCAGCGCATCGTCTCCTCCCTCGTGGCAAGGATTCATCGCATCGCCGGCCTCGCGTGCAGGAAATCATCGCTACAGCTTCTTTGCAACATTTTGTTGGTTTTGCTAAGAAATCCAGGTACTTTGTAAGTAAAAGGGTCGCAGAGACCACTGCTTTGAATTGAACTCCTCTTTGCACACTTTGAAATATTTTTGCAGCATTTCAAGAGTAATCCTATTTTACAGTATACTGTGACTTTTTATCGTTATTGGTCTTGTGTTAAGTCTATATATAAAGATACTTATATTTTATAATTAGTTGTGTGGTGTCCCTTTGTAGTGTCCTTCACTGTGTTACTGTGTATGGTCATAAATGTTTCACACACTGCCTCTGAGATAAGCCTAGCTGCTCGTGCTACATTACCACAGGGTTGAGCAGGGGTTATCAATGGGTGTAGCCCTGTAGCCCCCTTTCTCTGACTTAGGAAGAAGGGTCACTACTTGGACAGTGGCCAGCCATTGCCAACTAGAGACCCCCATTTCTAACAGACCCTTTCTGGCCACAAGGCCCTTGATACCACTGGTACCTTTTATAAGGGACTTAAATGTGAGCCAGAGGTGTGTCAATTGTGGAAACAATTGTACAGTTTTGGGAAAGAACACAGGCACTGGGAACCTGGTTAACAGGCACCCAGTGCACACTCAATAAAAGATGCATCAGAATCAGACAAAAAGTGTGTGGGCAGTACTGCAACAGAAAGCCACTTTCCTACAGTGACCACCTTGAAATGTATTTCCTTTAAAAGGAAACCCCTTGCAAGATTGCAGGACATGCATATGTATGTGTCTTGATGAATGCATTCGCAAGCAGCACAAATAACCACTAGCAAAGACAATGAAGCTGAGCTGTTGATAAACATAACTATTAAATGTAGCATCAAGTTCTCAAGAAAACAGGAGTATATTTTATTAGTCCATTATCTATCCCCTGTATGTATAGCCTGTCAATCACCGCAGAGGAAGGAGAAAAGATTGTTGTCATCACTAGACCATTTATACATCCAGAATAAAGAAAAACATTACTTAAAAGCCAAAAAAGAGGTGGTAGTACCCCTAGGTGGGAGGGGGCTAGTAACAGATGGAGCCGAGGCCTCAAGGCTATTGGTAATGGATGGTGTAACCTCTGCTGGGCCTTGATTACACTTCTTCCCTCCCTGACGTGGGTTTTGAGAGTCAGTTAAGGCAGTGGACATACATGATATTAGCGCTTTAACTTTCCCTTTGGACACAGACCAATTTCGCAGTGGGCTACCTTTAGTGGCCTTGTGTCTTACCTGAGTCTTACTGCGTGGAAAGACACAGCTATCACTCGCTTGTTCTTTGATAAATTTGGTTGCACTTTCTTATCTCTTCCAGCACTACTCACCGAAGACTTATCACTCCGCACATAAGTCGTTGTCCCTGCTTCCGTTGCACTCTCACACAGGTTGTTTAGTCCCATATTATCGGCATCATCTGTAAGCGCTTCCTGATAGGCGCTCAGCATTTCTAAATTTGTCGTTATAGAGGCTAAGCCAGGAATGGCCACTGATGCTGTTGTACATTTAGCCATATTGACACCATGTGCCTTTCTCAGCCCCCAGCACTAGAAGCCTGAGTACCTCTCCCTCCCACATAGTCAGGTGCCCCAACTGTGCCTGCACTACTCACAGCTCCTGGGTTGCATTACCACTCGCCTCAGGTAGCTGACTGCAATCTGGAAGCAATGTATCCAGCTCCTGTCCTCCTGCAACGCTGTTTCCTTCCAGCGCTGTTGACTAAGTATCCATATTTTCAGACAGGACTGCAGCCATCAGCATGTCAGCAAGTGAAGTTTCTCCTACTGGAGACTCTTTAGTGTATGCCTGCAATATCGAGGCAGCATCCGCTGTCTTGAGTTGTCTCAAAATTGGCTGCCCAGTGATGATTTCAGGAGCATCACCCTGCAGCCGAGAGGGCTGCTCTACCCTCTCATTTTCTGGTTCTACATCCATCCCAGGGCAGGTTTTGGCATGGTTAGAGGCTCCTTTGGCAGCCTGGCTGGTAATAACCCGAGGCTGCGCAATGTAAACCCTGAGTTTGTCTGCTCGTCTGAGAAATACCAAAGCCCAGGGCCTGTTTCGCTCAAGGACAATATGCCGCCACATAAACAAACCGCTGCACAAACTTCACCTGATTTCAGGAGAAAAAAGATTCCCTTGCTGGGACGCGCTGCAGAGCCTGGGTCAAGAGCCGTCGCCGAGGCAGGAGCAGAGCAAAGCCTGGTGCGTGCATGGGAGAAACACGAGGGCGGAGCTCCCTGGGGTGAGATCAACCCGACATCCTCCCCAGCTCCCTGTCTGAGGCTCTCTGCCTAAGGCCTTATCTGACTCTTTTTTGTCTGACAGTGAGCAGAAGCCAACATTGTTAACTATTCTACAGATGTTACAGACTCAATGAGCCAAGGCGCAACATTATTATGCCCAAGTTAGAGTCGATAACACTGCTATACAGTGATCACTGGCAGAGGCTACTGGTAAAATAGCTAATCTTATTGCAGACATGAGAGAACTCCAACAACGGGTTTCAGACATAGAGAATGATGGAGTAGCAGTTATTTCAACTGCACCATGGATTATGTCACTGATTCAACTAATCAGTATGCTTCTCTAAGATTGAGGAAGTTTAGGGCCTCTATTCTTGAACTAGTAAGCTTACAATGTCTTAGGGACATATGGAGGTCACTATACCCAATGGTGCTTGGATACACATACTACTCTGCTCCTCATAAACAATATTCTAGGATTGATTTGGCTTTTGCTAATAACACAATATTACAGTCTGCAGCACTTATCGAAGGTTCAAAAAGAAATAGCAGAGATCATAGAGTATAACTTTGGGTCTGTATCCTCAGACTGTGTGGGACACTATAAAAGCCTTTATAAAAGGCGTTACTCAGCAGTATATCTACCAGAAAAATAATAACAAAGAACTCTGCATGAGGGCAACTCGATTTGCAGTCACACAGCTAGAAGTATTGCACGCTGGTGCAATTAGGTAGGGAAGGCAAGACCAACAGAAGATATATTTCTCTTTGATTGAGAAACGGAACGATCACACCTGGGAAGCATACTGACGGAGAGTTTATCGGTTAGCTACAATAAACATCGTTCCCTCCAGTACGAATATGGCGAGCAGGCAGGGAGAGTGTTGCCGCATCAATTGGCAGATAAAAGAGCAAGGAATCATATTAAGGGTGAGGATGGAGCTCTTTACACACAGACACAGTCAATATTAGAACAATTTGCTGGGTTCTATCCAAAATTATACGGCAAAGTCAGCGTGTTTGATGAAATGGGGTTTAGTCAATATTTACTGGGGTGCACCCTTCCAAGGCTAAGCGCTGAACAAGCAGAGACCATTCACGAGGAAATCACTAGGGAAGAAATATTGTAGGCATAGGCTACATTGCCCGTTGGTAAGGCAGATGGCGACGATTCAATACCTGTAGAATTCTATAAAGTGTTTAAAGACTATATCATGCCACGGCTGAGAGATGTCGTACGATCTACAGGGGACAGTGAGGTTATGCCTAGCTCATGGAATATGATAAATATTGTCTTTTTCTTAAAAAAGGGAAAGCCTTCAGAGGAGTGTGGGTCATACCGACCTATCTCCCTTATAAATGCACATACAAAGATTTTTGCTAAGGTTTTAGCTGCCCGATTGGCTCCTCTTGTGCCAGTACTGGTATCAAGCCAGCAGCATGGCTTTATACTGGGTAGAGATACTGTGGCCCATGTTAACATGGCAATTGTGGATTTTGACATGGCAAAGAAACTAGGAATTAATATGGGGATGATATTTTTGGATGCCGAAAAGGCATTTGATCACATAATTTGTGATTGTCTCTGGGCAACACTCTCGGCCTATGGATTGAATAGGCGCTACTGTAAATGGGTACAGGCTTTATAGAGAAATTCCTGGGCTCAGATGGCATATGGTGGAGTGGTATCTACACCTTTCCGGATATATCGGGGAACTCGGCAGGGGTGCCCGCTGTCTCCTCTTTTATTTGCTTTATATTTTGAGCCGTTCTTACACTCTCTGTACTTTAATAATAATATTCTGCCAGTTAAGGCAGGAATTTGGGAGGTGAAAGTTACAGCATACGCTGATGATGTGGCTGTGTATTCGTCTGACCCAGCATCCGCATTTGATCATATTAGAGACAAAGCCAACAAATTCGGCATGTTTTCAGGATATAAACTAAATGTCAGTAAGACTCAAGTTCTTCTTAATTTCCAATCTACCAGCCAGTCCCTGGTGTATGTTCATCCGCCTTATATTTGGGGGTGCAGATATCATCTCAGGTAGAAAGAACTGTTGCTTTAAATTACGAGACTCCTCTACAGCGCTTGGTCCAAAGCTTTAAGAGTTGGCATAAGCCGCCCATCAGTATCATAGGCAGATGCAACATTTTTATATTTGTTTCGTACAATACCCTTATGGGTTCCAAATATTTACTTTAAGAAACTTGAAGGGGCTCCCTGTAGTTTTGTTTGGTGGTATAAGACAGCACAGCGAGTAATACAGCATATTACGTTTCCTTATAATCAGGGTGGGCTACAGCTTCCGGATTGTAAATTATATTACTGGGCTGCATTTGCCGGACGTCTTCATAAATTGTTAGCTGGATACAATTATGACTTTTATTATAGGTTTGTGCTTGGCTTAGATAGCAGATTGTTTTTACATCAAATTAATGATCCCAATTATTTCAAAAGAGTAAGATTTAAGACTATAAGGGATATAGTCTATATTTGGTGTGAAATCTCTGGTGAATACTCCTTACCTCTCTTCCATGAGACTCTCCCCTTGTGGGAAAACCTGATGCTTCCGGAAGTGTTTCATTCATTTTGGAATTCCCTTTGTCAGTCTTTCGATCAATTTGACAATCAAAAACAAAAAAAGAATAATAAATTAAACAACTTTGGATTCCTGCTAAGCTCAACTAAATAAGGCATACATACAAATACCAATACAAATAGATAAGGTATAGAAAATACTTAGATCAAAAGGCTATACAATCGTACACACATTTCATTGTCACACCCACATTTTTTTTGATAGATAATCAACAATAAACTGTGAACAAAACCATTAGATATGTGAAAGATTCAACAGTTTCTTGAGTTGCATAGAAAACTTGAGTTTGGGTCTTGTGTCTCTAAAGATTGGCCTGCTGGAGGGTACCTTTCTGAAAATTAAGATCATGCTGTGGGCGCCCACAAGCACTTTGGATTGGGCTATTTGTCAAGTTCTTCCAGAGAGGCGGCTGCCCATTCTTGGTGCATGAACCACAGTTGTGGAGCACTGTTCTACATGAATTAGGTTAACACAAAGCCTACTTTACTTTTACAAGCACTGGAAAGCATTCCTTTTCTCTTCATAGACACTGCACTAGAAGACCATTGCGTAAAATGTGCGTTAGAAATTTACCAAAAATAACATAACAATGGTGAAATTTATTGGTGATGCATGTTCACTTGGAGTTTAGAACGGTAAACCACATGTTCATGAAGGGCAAGTTTACCGTGTATGTGGGCCGGTTCGTGTGTAAGGCAGTGGTGAGTTTTAATACTTGTAGGTGGCTTTACACAATACATTTATATTGTAGTGGTGCGCAGTGTGCATCTTCTGACAAATTATAATCTGCAGCTTCAGTAATTGATAGAAAACGATGTTGCCATAACGAGGGGGGTAGAAAACAGAGAGAGCGAATAAAGAGTGAACTATGCATTATCTATTGAACACAAGGAGTGCATGGCCACATATAGATATGAGGTTATTCAAACAGGCCATGCTTTGAGACAGAGCAATATTTATGAACTGGAGGAACAACACAATCTGAAAGGTTACGGCGCACATTTATTTCCCAAATCTGACAGTGTGCTCAAGGCTTGCTTCCATGTCGCTGAGATCCTCTTTCACGGAGTGACATTTTCTTCAAAACGCAGGTAGTTCTTTAATGTGGCGTCTAACGCATTCCAGCCGCACGTGCCACTGAAGCCACCCGGCGACACGCATCCAGAAGCTTCTGAAGAAATGCCAGCTGGGAAAAGAAGGGGAGCGCGCTACTAATTGGATGGAATTTGTCTGAGAAATTGATGCAACCAATCAAAGGAAGTGATCTTTGCGCATCAGGTGCAACCTACATCAGAGAGGTGCACACAGTTATGCTTAAAAGGAGCCTCCCGCACGGGCCTCATGGGCTACCAAAGCATAACTGCATATTGCTAGCCTATCTCCGTCTAAGGGGGGCCTTTTTGCTCCTAAGGCTACAATGTGACATTGTGCAGTATGGGAAACATCAGCATCGTAGCTGTGACGATCACTGAGCACTCAGGTGGATACCAGAGGGCAATCGCATTGCCTCTCAACGGGCTTGGAAAAGTAGTGCTTGAATAATTCAAAAATTCTCTACTTCAGGTTTAGGGGAACATGCTGGAAGGGATAGGAATTAGAGAAATACTAGTCTACATGTGTATGCACTCAGGTGGAGCCAGTGCTTAATATGAGCCGGTGCTTGCAGGTGGGGCCCACCAGCACTCATTTTTAAGGACCCACAGTTATTATTCCTCAATTGACTTTGATCCAGAGCATGAGAGAGAAAAGGACAATAAGGGGGAAAGAAGGGAGAGGAGAAATAAAGAAAAAACAGTGACAAAGGGAGAAAGCAGTGATGAAAAATAACCTGCAAGAGGGAGATAAAGAGATAAGAGTGTCTGGTGGTGGATTAAAAAGGGAGAAGAAGGAGGAATCAAGACTAATCAGCCATGGTATTCGGCACCCCTGACAATCAATAGGGCCTTCCGTGGCCTTCCTTTTAAAACTTTGGGCCTAGCACCTATTCTTTTTAAAATTAAGCACTTGGTGGAGCAGCCATAGCTCCAACCTTTTCAAATTGCTTATGTATGACATTTCCATGGCTTCAGTGTACTTATTAGGGCAATAAGCACATCTTCAGGCCAAACATGGGGTAGAAGGCCGCTTTATTGGACAGGTAAGCAGTTTCATGTAATACATGTATGCAAATCAGGCCTCACTAATACATGTTCAATTCTATCAAGCCCCCACCTGTAAACAGTTCCCCACAACAAACTTCCCCAACCTTGTTCTGACTAATCCTCCTCCCCAACCCCTATCTACGTCTCCTGCCTATCTCTTGCGTCATTCCTCGCTCCCCTGTTTCCCTCTGTCAGAAGCTATTCAGAATGCCCTCAACCCTTCCTGCTTGTCTTGATCTCCTCTAATTCTACCACCTGTCCAAGCGACATACCGACCGGAATTCACTAACTTACAAAATTAACTCTTGCATAATAATCTATCCTCTAAGGGTGGTTGGGTGGGACCAAAAGAGAGACACCTACCCTAACAGCGCTCCTCAAGTGATTGCGCACTTAAATTTGCGCTACTGGCAGCTCTTGCTAGGCGACAGCCAATCAGGACTGCCTACCTGTCCTGGACTGCGCCATTGCCCGAAGCTGCCCGGGAGTGGACATTCTGTGAATGCCACCCCCAGGAGCCCTCATCGGGCAATAAACACGTCCTCAGGCCAAAAATGGGGTAAAAGGCAGCTTTACTGGACAGGTAAGCAGTTTCATGTAATACATATATGCAAATCAGGCCTCACTAATACATGTTCAATTCTATCACCCCCCCACCCATACACAGTTCCCCACAACAAACTTCCCCAACCTTGTTCTGACTAATCCTCCTCCCCAACCCCTACCTACGTTTCCTGCGTATCTCTTGCCTCATTCCTCGCTCACCTGTTTTCCTCTGTCAGAAGCTATTCAGAATACCCCCAACCTTTCCTGCCTGTCTTGATCTCCTCCAATTCTGCCACCAGGAAAATCCCTGACCAAGGAGTTTTTCCTGTCCCCCCCCCCCCCTTATGCTTGAAAACCAGAGCTTTCTTTTTTCTGACACGTTTTGTTATGAAATAACAAACACACTGACGCCAAACAGGTGAAATACTTTATTAAATTTAGATAGATAAATTATTCACAACTTTTGCCTAATAAGGCAATTGCCAGATAAAGAAATTGGAACAAAGACTAATTTTGCTTGAGTAGTTAGGAGTCATGGTGGAGGGGGTGGGGGCGAGGGAATGAGAGAATGGACAACAGGAGGGGGGAGGGTAGTGGGAGATAATAGAAGTGCACTAACCATATAATAAAGCTGTCGCCTAACAGCTTATCGCTAACACCAGGCTTTTAATTGCAAGATTTTTGTAATCATTTCTTTTATATTCAGAATATAAATCTCGTTACCAATAAAAGAGAGATGTACGCCATTGTGATGGAAAAATTGATAGTCCTCCTTTGTAATATCACTATGGGCTAACCAATAAAAGACATTAATTGAACAAAAGCGGTGTAATTCCCTGTTCACCTTTCTCCTTGCCCTTTCTACTGCAGTGAATCTCTCCGCCCCCACCAGACTCTGCGTGGCATCAGCGCTGTCTTGATGATTTTTGAGTTTGCCCATACTTTTGCTATCAATTCCAGATCAGCTTTCATTTCTATGAGCAACCCCAGCCCTATAGTTGCACCAAATCATTTTACCCCAGGTGAATCAATATAATTTCAGGTTTATTCTTAAAAGACATTTCACTCATCAAAGGCATTTATTGGCCCCACTTCATGCCACTTTTCCCCAACCAAACAACAGTACCTTCATCTGAACGCAAACCCAAATTTTCTCCAAAGTGTATCTTCTCTGCTTGCTTTGCAGCTCACTTAACGAATGAATGTCCAACTATCCATATGTGCTTTTGTGACAATGTGAAACCAGTCACCAAACCTGAAAAGAAATAGCAATTAATATGATTGGTCAAGAACTTCAGCAGTGCTTAATTTGAGCCGGAGCTTTCCGGTGCTGAGCACCGGCACTTAATTGGTTTCCGGTGCTCGGCACCGGCACCTAATTCACCAATTGTCAACATCACACTTAGGGCAGTCTGCCACAAGGTGGCGCTGCTCATGTAATCTAGCGATGAGCAGTGTAACAGTTGTTTATGTCGCTGAGTGAAAACCCCAACCTAGCGGCTTCTAAAGCTGCATCAATTCTGAATGAATGTGTACCAAAGTTGAATGGGTTTTCACATAAATTCTTTTGAGTCTTTCTCAGAATTGACAGCAATTGATGAGCCTTGAGAGGGGAACCATCTTGATGCCTAAATATAAATTGAAAAGCAGCGCCTCCCACCTCTAGAAATTTCAACCAAGGTTTAATAGGACATAATGGTCTTTTTATTCTTTGCAAAAATATTTTGAATCCCTTACCAACTTGATCCGTTTTTGAACTTTTGAGAAAAAAACCTATAGAATTTTTAACAAAAGAAACATTTCTAACTTTAAAATCATAATTTTTTGCTTTTCCTAATAATTCGGATATACTGAAAGCGCCAAAAAAGAGCCAGATCGTACATAATTTGCACAAACAATATTCAAAATCTGAGAAACAGATCAATCTCAAACCTTTTGTTATGTTATATAAAAGTTTCAGAGGGATTGGCTCCCGCTTAAATTGACCTCTCTTTTTTATTTCTGCCCAACCTTAAAGTATTCTCCTACCCATTTCCCCCGCTGATGGTTCGTATCCCCAAAAGAACTTTCCATTAAAGGACACGCCTGCTAATTTTCCTGCTACTGTTGTTGAAGAAAAATTCTTATCTACATTTTGCATAATGAATTTAATTATATCATCCTTACGTTTCTTTCTCCTTTCAATGGTATTAGCTCTATAAGAGGCACCTGAATCTAGGAACTCTAATCATGCTCTCCTGTAGGCCAATTTGGTGCTTTTTGCCAGAGAGTTTTCAATAAGTTGCTGAGCTTTCAGTTTGCTAAATCCCATACCTCGTTGGGCACCTGAGTCTACTGCAGATCCGCTCCGGGCGCCAAACCTCGGAATCTCCGCCACTGAAAATGAGATAGCGCATCTGCAATGTTATTGTCAACTCCAGGTATGTGTTTTACCTTGTATACTATGTTAAACATTAAGCAGCCCAACATGAATCTTTGTACAAGCTTCAATAATTGTTTGTCTTTGGACCTCTGACCATTTACTAAATCCACTACAGTTCTGTTATCTACATGAAACAACACTGTCCTGTTCGCTAGATTTTTTCCCCAAACTGCCAATGCAACTATTAATGGAAAAATTCAAGGAAAGCAATGCTTTTCTTTTCGGAAACCCATTTAGCTGATCAATGATCCGCGCACCATTTGCTGTCCCAAAACAAACCAAATCCATTTGCGCCAGACGCGTCAGAAAATAGTTGCATCTGCCAGACAAAATCGTCTTCTAATGACCAAATTGTGACACAATTAAACGCTCTTAAGAACATTAGCCACACTTCAAAGTCGGCTCTCATGTTAGCAGATATCCTTATTCTGTGATGTGGCAGCTTAACACCTGAGATGGAAAAACAAAGACGTCTACAAAAGGTTCTACCTGCCCTCACTCCTCGGCAAGCAAAATTTAGGTGGCCAATAAGCATTGTACCTCAGACAGTGTCAACTTTTCAGACTTCCTTGCACGCTCTAACATATTATTTTCTTGTTTGGAAGTCTAGCATCCATTTTTATGGTATCTATCTCAATGCCTTGATATGTTAAACAACAATTAGGACCTTTGGTTATTTCTTCTGCCAGTGGCACCCCCAATTCTTTCGCCACCAATTCAAATTCTTTTAATGCCTTTTCACACTGTTGGGAGCCCGCAGTTCCCATGAAAAAAAAAGTAATCTAATTAATGTGTCACCTCCCTGTGCCCATTTCGGAATGAAAAGCACCACTGTAAAAAAGTGCTAAAAGTCTTGAATAATTTGCAAGAAATAGCACAGCCCATGGGGAGCGCTTTATCCACGAAAAAATTACCTTCAAAATAGATACCTAGCAGAGAGAAGTCTGATGGATGCACTGGTAATAGCCGAAAAGCAGATTTGATGTCACATTTTGCAAAGTCCGTGTTGGCACCCATTTTTGTTATCATGCCCAAAGCTGTGTCAACAGAAGCAAATTTGACCATGGAATCCTCTTTGGCGATAAAATCATTGACAGAGAGGCCTTGAGGCCACGATAAATGCTGTATCATTCTGAATTCCCCTTCGGTTTTCTTGGGAATTACACCCAATGGAGAAACAATGAGGTTTGTTAGCGGCCATGAATCAAAAGGACCTGCCATCCTCCCTTCTTTCACCTCCGTTAAAAGCTTCTTTCTCACCAGTTGAGGGAAATCATTTACAGATTTCAGATTTCCAGCAAATCTGCGGCATCTAGGCCCTTAATAACCTAACCTAAACCCCTCTCTGAAACCCCATTCCAACATTGTTGCTTCGTTTGTCTCAGGATACAATTTTAATCAGTGGTATAAAGCTTCCACATTAATTGGTGTAGAAGCCCTTGTTCCCAGATTGAAATACATAGCCTCTCCCTCTATTCTGGTTAAAACCTCCCCAACTCGATTGGTCTCCGAAGCATTGCAAAACGGCTTGCTTCCCACGCCACCTAAAGTACTCATGTTTATATTTACAAGGGTTTTTCTGACAGTAGCCCCTGTTAAAGTTCCAGCAGGCGCCGGACACAAATGTTTGAGATTTGTTCCAACGCCCACCCCTCCTGAGGTGGGTCTGTTCTGAAAAGGCTGATTAGGAACTGCCAGGCCACTTGTGGTGTGCATAGTAGGTGGAGGCCTCTGGGGGTACATCCAATGAACCCAAAGTTCATTATCCACCTCCCCCGATGGTTTTTCAGGAATTGAAACTAATCTAGCTCTGAACTCCTCAGCGTAGTGGAGCCAACCGTACACTCCAAATTCAGAATAAGCCTTCCTTGTTGTGTCTAAATATTTGAATATAGCCACTGATCTGTCTGGGAACTTCTCACAATAACATGGCAATTGTGGATTTTGACATGGCAAAGAAACTAGGAATTAATATGGGGATGATATTTTTGGATGCCGAAAAGGCATTTGATCACATAATTTGTGATTGTCTCTGGGCAACACTCTCGGCCTATGGATTGAATAGGCGCTACTGTAAATGGGTACAGGCTTTATAGAGAAATTCCTGGGCTCAGATGGCATATGGTGGAGTGGTATCTACACCTTTCCGGATATATCGGGGAACTCGGCAGGGGTGCCCGCTGTCTCCTCTTTTATTTGCTTTATATTTTGAGCCGTTCTTACACTCTCTGTACTTTAATAATAATATTCTGCCAGTTAAGGCAGGAATTTGGGAGGTGAAAGTTACAGCATACGCTGATGATGTGGCTGTGTATTCGTCTGACCCAGCATCCGCATTTGATCATATTAGAGACAAAGCCAACAAATTCGGCATGTTTTCAGGATATAAACTAAATGTCAGTAAGACTCAAGTTCTTCTTAATTTCCAATCTACCAGCCAGTCCCTGGTGTATGTTCATCCGCCTTATATTTGGGGGTGCAGATATCATCTCAGGTAGAAAGAACTGTTGCTTTAAATTACGAGACTCCTCTACAGCGCTTGGTCCAAAGCTTTAAGAGTTGGCATAAGCCGCCCATCAGTATCATAGGCAGATGCAACATTTTTATATTTGTTTCGTACAATACCCTTACGGGTTCCAAATATTTACTTTAAGAAACTTGAAGGGGCTCCCTGTAGTTTTGTTTGGTGGTATAAGACAGCACAGCGAGTAATACAGCATATTACGTTTCCTTATAATCAGGGTGGGCTACAGCTTCCGGATTGTAAATTATATTACTGGGCTGCATTTGCCGGACGTCTTCATAAATTGTTAGCTGGATACAATTATGACTTTTATTATAGGTTTGTGCTTGGCTTAGATAGCAGATTGTTTTTACATCGAATTAATGATCCCAATTATTTCAAAAGAGTAAGATTTAAGACTATAAGGGATATAGTCTATATTTGGTGTGAAATCTCTGGTGAATACTCCTTACCTCTCTTCCATGAGACTCTCCCCTTGTGGGAAAACCTGATGCTTCCGGAAGTGTTTCATTCATTTTGGAATTCCCTTTGTCAGTCTTTCGATCAATTTGACAATCAAAAACAAAAAAAGAATAATAAATTAAACAACTTTGGATTCCTGCTAAGCTCAACTAAATAAGGCATACATACAAATACCAATACAAATAGATAAGGTATAGAAAATACTTAGATCAAAAGGCTATACAATCGTACACACATTTCATTGTCACACCCACATTTTTTTTTATAGATAATCAACAATAAACTGTGAACAAAACCATTAGATATGTGAAAGATTCAACAGTTTCTTGAGTTGCATAGAAAACTTGAGTTTGGGTCTTGTGTCTCTAAAGATTGGCCTGCTGGAGGGTACCTTTCTGAAAATTAAGATCATGCTGTGGGCGCCCACAAGCACTTTGGATTGGGCTATTTGTCAAGTTCTTCCAGAGAGGCGGCTGCCCATTCTTGGTGCATGAACCACAGTTGTGGAGCACTGTTCTACATGAATTAGGTTAACACAAAGCCTACTTTACTTTTACAAGCACTGGAAAGCATTCCTTTTCTCTTCATAGACACTGCACTAGAAGACCATTGCGTAAAATGTGCGTTAGAAATTTACCAAAAATAACATAACAATGGTGAAATTTATTGGTGATGCATGTTCACTTGGAGTTTAGAACGGTAAACCACATGTTCATGAAGGGCAAGTTTACCGTGTATGTGGGCCGGTTCGTGTGTAAGGCAGTGGTGAGTTTTAATACTTGTAGGTGGCTTTACACAATACATTTATATTGTAGTGGTGCGCAGTGTGCATCTTCTGACAAATTATAATCTGCAGCTTCAGTAATTGATAGAAAATGATGTTGCCATAACGAGGGGGGTAGAAAACAGAGAGAGCGAATAAAGAGTGAACTATGCATTATCTATTGAACACAAGGAGTGCATGGCCACATATAGATATGAGGTTATTCAAACAGGCCATGCTTTGAGACAGAGCAATATTTATGAACTGGAGGAACAACACAATCTGAAAGGTTACGGCGCACATTTATTTCCCAAATCTGACAGTGTGCTCAAGGCTTGCTTCCATGTCGCTGAGATCCTCTTTCACGGAGTGACATTTTCTTCAAAACGCAGGTAGTTCTTTAATGTGGCGTCTAACGCATTCCAGCCGCACGTGCCACTGAAGCCACCCGGCGACACGCATCCAGAAGCTTCTGAAGAAATGCCAGCTGGGAAAAGAAGGGGAGCGCGCTACTAATTGGATGGAATTTGTCTGAGAAATTGATGCAACCAATCAAAGGAAGTGATCTTTGCGCATCAGGTGCAACCTACATCAGAGAGGTGCACACAGTTATGCTTAAAAGGAGCCTCCCGCACGGGCCTCATGGGCTACCAAAGCATAACTGCATATTGCTAGCCTATCTCCGTCTAAGGGGGGCCTTTTTGCTCCTAAGGCTACAATGTGACATTGTGCAGTATGGGAAACATCAGCATCGTAGCTGTGACGATCACTGAGCACTCAGGTGGATACCAGAGGGCAATCGCATTGCCTCTCAACGGGCTTGGAAAAGTAGTGCTTGAATAATTCAAAAATTCTCTACTTCAGGTTTAGGGGAACATGCTGGAAGGGATAGGAATTAGAGAAATACTAGTCTACATGTGTAAGCACTCAGGTGGAGCCAGTGCTTAATATGAGCCGGTGCTTGCAGGTGGGGCCCACCAGCACTCATTTTTAAGGACCCACAGTTATTATTCCTCAATTGACTTTGATCCAGAGCATGAGAGAGAAAAGGACAATAAGGGGGAAAGAAGGGAGAGGAGAAATAAAGAAAAAACAGTGACAAAGGGAGAAAGCAGTGATGAAAAATAACCTGCAAGAGGGAGATAAAGAGATAAGAGTGTCTGGTGGTGGATTAAAAAGGGAGAAGAAGGAGGAATCAAGACTAATCAGCCATGGTATTCGGCACCCCTGACAATCAATAGGGCCTTCCGTGGCCTTCCTTTTAAAACTTTGGGCCTAGCACCTATTCTTTTTAAAATTAAGCACTTGGTGGAGCAGCCATAGCTCCAACCTTTTCAAATTGCTTATGTATGACATTTCCATGGCTTCAGTGTACTTATTAGGGCAATAAGCACATCTTCAGGCCAAACATGGGGTAGAAGGCCGCTTTATTGGACAGGTAAGCAGTTTCATGTAATACATGTATGCAAATCAGGCCTCACTAATACATGTTCAATTCTATCAAGCCCCCACCTGTAAACAGTTCCCCACAACAAACTTCCCCAACCTTGTTCTGACTAATCCTCCTCCCCAACCCCTATCTACGTCTCCTGCCTATCTCTTGCGTCATTCCTCGCTCCCCTGTTTCCCTCTGTCAGAAGCTATTCAGAATGCCCTCAACCCTTCCTGCTTGTCTTGATCTCCTCTAATTCTACCACCTGTCCAAGCGACATACCGACCGGAATTCACTAACTTACAAAATTAACTCTTGCATAATAATCTATCCTCTAAGGGTGGTTGGGTGGGACCAAAAGAGAGACACCTACCCTAACAGCGCTCCTCAAGTGATTGCGCACTTAAATTTGCGCTACTGGCAGCTCTTGCTAGGCGACAGCCAATCAGGACTGCCTACCTGTCCTGGACTGCGCCATTGCCCGAAGCTGCCCGGGAGTGGACATTCTGTGAATGCCACCCCCAGGAGCCCTCATCGGGCAATAAACACGTCCTCAGGCCAAAAATGGGGTAAAAGGCAGCTTTACTGGACAGGTAAGCAGTTTCATGTAATACATATATGCAAATCAGGCCTCACTAATACATGTTCAATTCTATCACCCCCCCACCCATACACAGTTCCCCACAACAAACTTCCCCAACCTTGTTCTGACTAATCCTCCTCCCCAACCCCTACCTACGTTTCCTGCGTATCTCTTGCCTCATTCCTCGCTCACCTGTTTTCCTCTGTCAGAAGCTATTCAGAATACCCCCAACCTTTCCTGCCTGTCTTGATCTCCTCCAATTCTGCCACCAGGAAAATCCCTGACCAAGGAGTTTTTCCTGTCCCCCCCCCCCCCTTATGCTTGAAAACCAGAGCTTTCTTTTTTCTGACACGTTTTGTTATGAAATAACAAACACACTGACGCCAAACAGGTGAAATACTTTATTAAATTTAGATAGATAAATTATTCACAACTTTTGCCTAATAAGGCAATTGCCAGATAAAGAAATTGGAACAAAGACTAATTTTGCTTGAGTAGTTAGGAGTCATGGTGGAGGGGGTGGGGGCGAGGGAATGAGAGAATGGACAACAGGAGGGGGGAGGGTAGTGGGAGATAATAGAAGTGCACTAACCATATAATAAAGCTGTCGCCTAACAGCTTATCGCTAACACCAGGCTTTTAATTGCAAGATTTTTGTAATCATTTCTTTTATATTCAGAATATAAATCTCGTTACCAATAAAAGAGAGATGTACGCCATTGTGACGGAAAAATTGATAGTCCTCCTTTGTAATATCACTATGGGCTAACCAATAAAAGACATTAATTGAACAAAAGCGGTGTAATTCCCTGTTCACCTTTCTCCTTGCCCTTTCTACTGCAGTGAATCTCTCCGCCCCCACCAGACTCTGCGTGGCATCAGCGCTGTCTTGATGATTTTTGAGTTTGCCCATACTTTTGCTATCAATTCCAGATCAGCTTTCATTTCTATGAGCAACCCCAGCCCTATAGTTGCACCAAATCATTTTACCCCAGGTGAATCAATATAATTTCAGGTTTATTCTTAAAAGACATTTCACTCATCAAAGGCATTTATTGGCCCCACTTCATGCCACTTTTCCCCAACCAAACAACAGTACCTTCATCTGAACGCAAACCCAAATTTTCTCCAAAGTGTATCTTCTCTGCTTGCTTTGCAGCTCACTTAACGAATGAATGTCCAACTATCCATATGTGCTTTTGTGACAATGTGAAACCAGTCACCAAACCTGAAAAGAAATAGCAATTAATATGATTGGTCAAGAACTTCAGCAGTGCTTAATTTGAGCCGGAGCTTTCCGGTGCTGAGCACCGGCACTTAATTGGTTTCCGGTGCTCGGCACCGGCACCTAATTCACCAATTGTCAACATCACACTTAGGGCAGTCTGCCACAAGGTGGCGCTGCTCATGTAATCTAGCGATGAGCAGTGTAACAGTTGTTTATGTCGCTGAGTGAAAACCCCAACCTAGCGGCTTCTAAAGCTGCATCAATTCTGAATGAATGTGTACCAAAGTTGAATGGGTTTTCACATAAATTCTTTTGAGTCTTTCTCAGAATTGACAGCAATTGATGAGCCTTGAGAGGGGAACCATCTTGATGCCTAAATATAAATTGAAAAGCAGCGCCTCCCACCTCTAGAAATTTCAACCAAGGTTTAATAGGACATAATGGTCTTTTTATTCTTTGCAAAAATATTTTGAATCCCTTACCAACTTGATCCGTTTTTGAACTTTTGAGAAAAAAACCTATAGAATTTTTAACAAAAGAAACATTTCTAACTTTAAAATCATAATTTTTTGCTTTTCCTAATAATTCGGATATACTGAAAGCGCCAAAAAAGAGCCAGATCGTACATAATTTGCACAAACAATATTCAAAATCTGAGAAACAGATCAATCTCAAACCTTTTGTTATGTTATATAAAAGTTTCAGAGGGATTGGCTCCCGCTTAAATTGACCTCTCTTTTTTATTTCTGCCCAACCTTAAAGTATTCTCCTACCCATTTCCCCCGCTGATGGTTCGTATCCCCAAAAGAACTTTCCATTAAAGGACACGCCTGCTAATTTTCCTGCTACTGTTGTTGAAGAAAAATTCTTATCTACATTTTGCATAATGAATTTAATTATATCATCCTTACGTTTCTTTCTCCTTTCAATGGTATTAGCTCTATAAGAGGCACCTGAATCTAGGAACTCTAATCATGCTCTCCTGTAGGCCAATTTGGTGCTTTTTGCCAGAGAGTTTTCAATAAGTTGCTGAGCTTTCAGTTTGCTAAATCCCATACCTCGTTGGGCACCTGAGTCTACTGCAGATCCGCTCCGGGCGCCAAACCTCGGAATCTCCGCCACTGAAAATGAGATAGCGCATCTGCAATGTTATTGTCAACTCCAGGTATGTGTTTTACCTTGTATACTATGTTAAACATTAAGCAGCCCAACATGAATCTTTGTACAAGCTTCAATAATTGTTTGTCTTTGGACCTCTGACCATTTACTAAATCCACTACAGTTCTGTTATCTACATGAAACAACACTGTCCTGTTCGCTAGATTTTTTCCCCAAACTGCCAATGCAACTATTAATGGAAAAATTCAAGGAAAGCAATGCTTTTCTTTTCGGAAACCCATTTAGCTGATCAATGATCCGCGCACCATTTGCTGTCCCAAAACAAACCAAATCCATTTGCGCCAGACGCGTCAGAAAATAGTTGCATCTGCCAGACAAAATCGTCTTCTAATGACCAAATTGTGACACAATTAAACGCTCTTAAGAACATTAGCCACACTTCAAAGTCGGCTCTCATGTTAGCAGATATCCTTATTCTGTGATGTGGCAGCTTAACACCTGAGATGGAAAAACAAAGACGTCTACAAAAGGTTCTACCTGCCCTCACTCCTCGGCAAGCAAAATTTAGGTGGCCAATAAGCATTGTACCTCAGACAGTGTCAACTTTTCAGACTTCCTTGCACGCTCTAACATATTATTTTCTTGTTTGGAAGTCTAGCATCCATTTTTATGGTATCTATCTCAATGCCTTGATATGTTAAACAACAATTAGGACCTTTGGTTATTTCTTCTGCCAGTGGCACCCCCAATTCTTTCGCCACCAATTCAAATTCTTTTAATGCCTTTTCACACTGTTGGGAGCCCGCAGTTCCCATGAAAAAAAAAGTAATCTAATTAATGTGTCACCTCCCTGTGCCCATTTCGGAATGAAAAGCACCACTGTAAAAAAGTGCTAAAAGTCTTGAATAATTTGCAAGAAATAGCACAGCCCATGGGGAGCGCTTTATCCACGAAAAAATTACCTTCAAAATAGATACCTAGCAGAGAGAAGTCTGATGGATGCACTGGTAATAGCCGAAAAGCAGATTTGATGTCACATTTTGCAAAGTCCGTGTTGGCACCCATTTTTGTTATCATGCCCAAAGCTGTGTCAACAGAAGCAAATTTGACCATGGAATCCTCTTTGGCGATAAAATCATTGACAGAGAGGCCTTGAGGCCACGATAAATGCTGTATCATTCTGAATTCCCCTTCGGTTTTCTTGGGAATTACACCCAATGGAGAAACAATGAGGTTTGTTAGCGGCCATGAATCAAAAGGACCTGCCATCCTCCCTTCTTTCACCTCCGTTAAAAGCTTCTTTCTCACCAGTTGAGGGAAATCATTTACAGATTTCAGATTTCCAGCAAATCTGCGGCATCTAGGCCCTTAATAACCTAACCTAAACCCCTCTCTGAAACCCCATTCCAACATTGTTGCTTCGTTTGTCTCAGGATACAATTTTAATCAGTGGTATAAAGCTTCCACATTAATTGGTGTAGAAGCCCTTGTTCCCAGATTGAAATACATAGCCTCTCCCTCTATTCTGGTTAAAACCTCCCCAACTCGATTGGTCTCCGAAGCATTGCAAAACGGCTTGCTTCCCACGCCACCTAAAGTACTCATGTTTATATTTACAAGGGTTTTTCTGACAGTAGCCCCTGTTAAAGTTCCAGCAGGCGCCGGACACAAATGTTTGAGATTTGTTCCAACGCCCACCCCTCCTGAGGTGGGTCTGTTCTGAAAAGGCTGATTAGGAACTGCCAGGCCACTTGTGGTGTGCATAGTAGGTGGAGGCCTCTGGGGGTACATCCAATGAACCCAAAGTTCATTATCCACCTCCCCCGATGGTTTTTCAGGAATTGAAACTAATCTAGCTCTGAACTCCTCAGCGTAGTGGAGCCAACCGTACACTCCAAATTCAGAATAAGCCTTCCTTGTTGTGTCTAAATATTTGAATATAGCCACTGATCTGTCTGGGAACTTCTCACAATAACATGGCAATTGTGGATTTTGACATGGCAAAGAAACTAGGAATTAATATGGGGATGATATTTTTGGATGCCGAAAAGGCATTTGATCACATAATTTGTGATTGTCTCTGGGCAACACTCTCGGCCTATGGATTGAATAGGCGCTACTGTAAATGGGTACAGGCTTTATAGAGAAATTCCTGGGCTCAGATGGCATATGGTGGAGTGGTATCTACACCTTTCCGGATATATCGGGGAACTCGGCAGGGGTGCCCGCTGTCTCCTCTTTTATTTGCTTTATATTTTGAGCCGTTCTTACACTCTCTGTACTTTAATAATAATATTCTGCCAGTTAAGGCAGGAATTTGGGAGGTGAAAGTTACAGCATACGCTGATGATGTGGCTGTGTATTCGTCTGACCCAGCATCCGCATTTGATCATATTAGAGACAAAGCCAACAAATTCGGCATGTTTTCAGGATATAAACTAAATGTCAGTAAGACTCAAGTTCTTCTTAATTTCCAATCTACCAGCCAGTCCCTGGTGTATGTTCATCCGCCTTATATTTGGGGGTGCAGATATCATCTCAGGTAGAAAGAACTGTTGCTTTAAATTACGAGACTCCTCTACAGCGCTTGGTCCAAAGCTTTAAGAGTTGGCATAAGCCGCCCATCAGTATCATAGGCAGATGCAACATTTTTATATTTGTTTCGTACAATACCCTTACGGGTTCCAAATATTTACTTTAAGAAACTTGAAGGGGCTCCCTGTAGTTTTGTTTGGTGGTATAAGACAGCACAGCGAGTAATACAGCATATTACGTTTCCTTATAATCAGGGTGGGCTACAGCTTCCGGATTGTAAATTATATTACTGGGCTGCATTTGCCGGACGTCTTCATAAATTGTTAGCTGGATACAATTATGACTTTTATTATAGGTTTGTGCTTGGCTTAGATAGCAGATTGTTTTTACATCGAATTAATGATCCCAATTATTTCAAAAGAGTAAGATTTAAGACTATAAGGGATATAGTCTATATTTGGTGTGAAATCTCTGGTGAATACTCCTTACCTCTCTTCCATGAGACTCTCCCCTTGTGGGAAAACCTGATGCTTCCGGAAGTGTTTCATTCATTTTGGAATTCCCTTTGTCAGTCTTTCGATCAATTTGACAATCAAAAACAAAAAAAGAATAATAAATTAAACAACTTTGGATTCCTGCTAAGCTCAACTAAATAAGGCATACATACAAATACCAATACAAATAGATAAGGTATAGAAAATACTTAGATCAAAAGGCTATACAATCGTACACACATTTCATTGTCACACCCACATTTTTTTTTATAGATAATCAACAATAAACTGTGAACAAAACCATTAGATATGTGAAAGATTCAACAGTTTCTTGAGTTGCATAGAAAACTTGAGTTTGGGTCTTGTGTTTCTAAAGATTGGCCTGCTGGAGGGTACCTTTCTGAAAATTAAGATCATGCTGTGGGCGCCCACAAGCACTTTGGATTGGGCTATTTGTCAAGTTCTTCCAGAGAGGCGGCTGCCCATTCTTGGTGCATGAACCACAGTTGTGGAGCACTGTTCTACATGAATTAGGTTAACACAAAGCCTACTTTACTTTTACAAGCACTGGAAAGCATTCCTTTTCTCTTCATAGACACTGCACTAGAAGACCATTGCGTAAAATGTGCGTTAGAAATTTACCAAAAATAACATAACAATGGTGAAATTTATTGGTGATGCATGTTCACTTGGAGTTTAGAACGGTAAACCACATGTTCATGAAGGGCAAGTTTACCGTGTATGTGGGCCGGTTCGTGTGTAAGGCAGTGGTGAGTTTTAATACTTGTAGGTGGCTTTACACAATACATTTATATTGTAGTGGTGCGCAGTGTGCATCTTCTGACAAATTATAATCTGCAGCTTCAGTAATTGATAGAAAATGATGTTGCCATAACGAGGGGGGTAGAAAACAGAGAGAGCGAATAAAGAGTGAACTATGCATTATCTATTGAACACAAGGAGTGCATGGCCACATATAGATATGAGGTTATTCAAACAGGCCATGCTTTGAGGCAGAGCAATATTTATGAACTGGAGGAAAAACACAATCTGAAAGGTTACGGCGCACATTTATTTCCCAAATCTGACAGTGTGCTCAAGGCTTGCTTCCATGTCGCTGAGATCCTCTTTCACGGAGTGACATTTTCTTCAAAACGCAGGTAGTTCTTTAATGTGGCGTCTAACGCATTCCAGCCGCACGTGCCACTGAAGCCACCCGGCGACACGCATCCAGAAGCTTCTGAAGAAATGCCAGCTGGGAAAAGAAGGGGAGCGCGCTACTAATTGGATGGAATTTGTCTGAGAAATTGATGCAACCAATCAAAGGAAGTGATCTTTGCGCATCAGGTGCAACCTACATCAGAGAGGTGCACACAGTTATGCTTAAAAGGAGCCTCCCGCACGGGCCTCATGGGCTACCAAAGCATAACTGCATATTGCTAGCCTATCTCCGTCTAAGGGGGGCCTTTTTGCTCCTAAGGCTACAATGTGACATTGTGCAGTATGGGAAACATCAGCATCGTAGCTGTGACGATTACTGAGCACTCAGGTGGATACCAGAGGGCAATCGCATTGCCTCTCAACGGGCTTGGAAAAGTAGTGCTTGAATAATTCAAAAATTCTCTACTTCAGGTTTAGGAGAACATGCTGGAAGGGATAGGAATTAGAGAAATACTAGTCTACATGTGTAAGCACTCAGGTGGAGCCAGTGCTTAATATGAGCCGGTGCTTGCAGGTGGGGCCCACCAGCACTCATTTTTAAGGACCCACAGTTATTATTCCTCAATTGACTTTGATCCAGAGCATGAGAGAGAAAAGGACAATAAGGGGGAAAGAAGGGAGAGGAGAAATAAAGAAAAAACAGTGACAAAGGGAGAAAGCAGTGATGAAAAATAACCTGCAAGAGGGAGATAAAGAGATAAGAGTGTCTGGTGGTGGATTAAAAAGGGAGAAGAAGGAGGAATCAAGACTAATCAGCCATGGTATTCGGCACCCCTGACAATCAATAGGGCCTTCCGTGGCCTTCCTTTTAAAACTTTGGGCCTAGCACCTATTCTTTTTAAAATTAAGCACTTGGTGGAGCAGCCATAGCTCCAACCTTTTCAAATTGCTTATGTATGACATTTCCATGGCTTCAGTGTACTTATTAGGGCAATAAGCACATCTTCAGGCCAAACATGGGGTAGAAGGCCGCTTTATTGGACAGGTAAGCAGTTTCATGTAATACATGTATGCAAATCAGGCCTCACTAATACATGTTCAATTCTATCAAGCCCCCACCTGTAAACAGTTCCCCACAACAAACTTCCCCAACCTTGTTCTGACTAATCCTCCTCCCCAACCCCTATCTACGTCTCCTGCCTATCTCTTGCGTCATTCCTCGCTCCCCTGTTTCCCTCTGTCAGAAGCTATTCAGAATGCCCTCAACCCTTCCTGCTTGTCTTGATCTCCTCTAATTCTACCACCTGTCCAAGCGACATACCGACCGGAATTCACTAACTTACAAAATTAACTCTTGCATAATAATCTATCCTCTAAGGGTGGTTGGGTGGGACCAAAAGAGAGACACCTACCCTAACAGCGCTCCTCAAGTGATTGCGCACTTAAATTTGCGCTACTGGCAGCTCTTGCTAGGCGACAGCCAATCAGGACTGCCTACCTGTCCTGGACTGCGCCATTGCCCGAAGCTGCCCGGGAGTGGACATTCTGTGAATGCCACCCCCAGGAGCCCTCATCGGGCAATAAACACGTCCTCAGGCCAAAAATGGGGTAAAAGGCAGCTTTACTGGACAGGTAAGCAGTTTCATGTAATACATATATGCAAATCAGGCCTCACTAATACATGTTCAATTCTATCACCCCCCCACCCATACACAGTTCCCCACAACAAACTTCCCCAACCTTGTTCTGACTAATCCTCCTCCCCAACCCCTACCTACGTTTCCTGCGTATCTCTTGCCTCATTCCTCGCTCACCTGTTTTCCTCTGTCAGAAGCTATTCAGAATACCCCCAACCTTTCCTGCCTGTCTTGATCTCCTCCAATTCTGCCACCAGGAAAATCCCTGACCAAGGAGTTTTTCCTGTCCCCCCCCCCCCCCCCCCCCCCTTATGCTTGAAAACCAGAGCTTTCTTTTTTCTAACACGTTTTGTTATGAAATAACAAACACACTGACGCCAAACAGGTGAAATACTTTATTAAATTTAGATAGATAAATTATTCACAACTTTTGCCTAATAAGGCAATTGCCAGATAAAGAAATTGGAACAAAGACTAATTTTGCTTGAGTAGTTAGGAGTCATGGTGGAGGGGGTGGGGGCGAGGGAATGAGAGAATGGACAACAGGAGGGGGGAGGGTAGTGGGAGATAATAGAAGTGCACTAACCATATAATAAAGCTGTCGCCTAACAGCTTATCGTTAACACCAGGCTTTTAATTGCAAGATTTTTGTAATAATTTCTTTTATATTCAGAATATAAATCTCGTTACCAATAAAAGAGAGATGTACGCCATTGTGACGGAAAAATTGATAGTCCTCCTTTGTAATATCACTATGGGCTAACCAATAAAAGACATTAATTGAACAAAAGCGGTGTAATTCCCTGTTCACCTTTCTCCTTGCCCTTTCTACTGCAGTGAATCTCTCCGCCCCCACCAGACTCTGCGTGGCATCAGCGCTGTCTTGATGATTTTTGAGTTTGCCCATACTTTTGCTATCAATTCCAGATCAGCTTTCATTTCTATGAGCAACCCCAGCCCTATAGTTGCACCAAATCATTTTACCCCAGGTGAATCAATATAATTTCAGGTTTATTCTTAAAAGACATTTCACTCATCAAAGGCATTTATTGGCCCCACTTCATGCCACTTTTCCCCAACCAAACAACAGTACCTTCATCTGAACGCAAACCCAAATTTTCTCCAAAGTGTATCTTCTCTGCTTGCTTTGCAGCTCACTTAACGAATGAATGTCCAACTATCCATATGTGCTTTTGTGACAATGTGAAACCAGTCACCAAACCTGAAAAGAAATAGCAATTAATATGATTGGTCAAGAACTTCAGCAGTGCTTAATTTGAGCCGGAGCTTTCCGGTGCTGAGTACCGGCACTTAATTGGTTTCCGGTGCTCGGCACCGGCACCTAATTCACCAATTGTCAACATCACACTTAGGGCAGTCTGCCACAAGGTGGCGCTGCTCATGTAATCTAGCGATGAGCAGTGTAACAGTTGTTTAGGAAAACAAAATACATGAAAACATTACTAATACCTGCCTCCCCAGCCATTCCTTTAGCTTTGGGGACCTGAAATAATCTGAACTGTCGCATTTACATGCAAGAGAGATGGTTAGTACTTGTTTTGGCCGCAATGACAAGGGCGATGGGTGGTGCAAGCTGCAGTGGCCTCCTGGTCAGAGCCCTGGCACTTAACATTTTGCAAATGAAGCACTGAACTTCAGTATCTACATCTCTAATGTATGTTCGACAACAGTACGAGGACAAACGCCCCAGCTTCTTTATGTCGCTGAGTGAAAACCCCCACCTAGCGGCTTCTAAAGCTGCATCAATTCTGAATGAATGTGTACCAAAGTTGAATGGGTTTTCACATAAATTCTTTTGAGTCTTTCTCAGAATTGACAGCAATTGATGAGCCTTGAGAGGGGAACCATCTTGATGCCTAAATATAAATTGAAAAGCAGCGCCTCCCACCTCTAGAAATTTCAACCAAGGTTTAATAGGACATAATGGTCTTTTTATTCTTTGCAAAAATATTTTGAATCCCTTACCAACTTGATCCGTTTTTGAACTTTTGAGAAAAAAACCTATAGAATTTTTAACAAAAGAAACATTTCTAACTTTAAAATCATAATTTTTTGCTTTTCCTAATAATTCGGATATACTGAAAGCGCCAAAAAAGAGCCAGATCGTACATAATTTGCACAAACAATATTCAAAATCTGAGAAACAGATCAATCTCAAACCTTTTGTTATGTTATATAAAAGTTTCAGAGGGATTGGCTCCCGCTTAAATTGACCTCTCTTTTTTATTTCTGCCCAACCTTAAAGTATTCTCCTACCCATTTCCCCCGCTGATGGTTCGTATCCCCAAAAGAACTTTCCATAAAAGGACACGCCTGCTAATTTTCCTGCTACTGTTGATGAAGAAAAATTCTTATCTACATTTTGCATAATGAATTTAATTATATCATCCTTACGTTTCTTTCTCCTTTCAATGGTATTAGCTCTATAAGAGGCACCTGAATCTAGGAACTCTAATCATGCTCTCCTGTAGGCCAATTTGGTGCTTTTTGCCAGAGAGTTTTCAATAAGTTGCTGAGCTTTCAGTTTGCTAAATCCCATACCTCGTTGGGCACCTGAGTCTACTGCAGATCCGCTCCGGGCGCCAAACCTCGGAATCTCCGCCACTGAAAATGAGATAGCGCATCTGCAATGTTATTGTCAACTCCAGGTATGTGTTTTACCTTGTATACTATGTTAAACATTAAGCAGCCCAACATGAATCTTTGTACAAGCTTCAATAATTGTTTGTCTTTGGACCTCTGACCATTTACTAAATCCACTACAGTTCTGTTATCTACATGAAACAACACTGTCCTGTTCGCTAGATTTTTTCCCCAAACTGCCAATGCAACTATTAATGGAAAAATTCAAGGAAAGCAATGCTTTTCTTTTCGGAAACCCATTTAGCTGATCAATGATCCGCGCACCATTTGCTGTCCCAAAACAAACCAAATCCATTTGCGCCAGACGCGTCAGAAAATAGTTGCATCTGCCAGACAAAATCGTCTTCTAATGACCAAATTGTGACACAATTAAACGCTCTTAAGAACATTAGCCACACTTCAAAGTCGGCTCTCATGTTAGCAGATATCCTTATTCTGTGATGTGGCAGCTTAACACCTGAGATGGAAAAACAAAGACGTCTACAAAAGGTTCTACCTGCCCTCACTCCTCGGCAAGCAAAATTTAGGTGGCCAATAAGCATTGTACCTCAGACAGTGTCAACTTTTCAGACTTCCTTGCACGCTCTAACATATTATTTTCTTGTTTGGAAGTCTAGCATCCATTTTTATGGTATCTATCTCAATGCCTTGATATGTTAAACAACAATTAGGACCTTTGGTTATTTCTTCTGCCAGTGGCACCCCCAATTCTTTCGCCACCAATTCAAATTCTTTTAATGCCTTTTCACACTGTTGGGAGCCCGCAGTTCCCATGAAAAAAAAAGTAATCTAATTAATGTGTCACCTCCCTGTGCCCATTTCGGAATGAAAAGCACCACTGTAAAAAAGTGCTAAAAGTCTTGAATAATTTGCAAGAAATAGCACAGCCCATGGGGAGCGCTTTATCCACGAAAAAATTACCTTCAAAATAGATACCTAGCAGAGAGAAGTCTGATGGATGCACAGGTAATAGCCGAAAAGAAGATTTGATGTCACATTTTGCAAAGTCCGTGTTGGCACCCATTTTTGTTATCATGCCCAAAGCTGTGTCAGCAGAAGCAAATTTGACCATGGAATCCTCTTTGGCGATAAAATCATTGACAGAGAGGCCTTGAGGCCACGATAAATGCTGTATCATTCTGAATTCCCCTTCGGTTTTCTTGGGAATTACACCCAATGGAGAAACAATGAGGTTTGTTAGCGGCCATGAATCAAAAGGACCTGCCATCCTCCCTTCTTTCACCTCCGTTAAAAGCTTCTTTCTCACCAGTTGAGGGAAATCATTTACAGATTTCAGATTTCCAGCAAATCTGCGGCATCTAGGCCCTTAATAACCTAACCTAAACCCCTCTCTGAAACCCCATTCCAACATTGTTGCTTCGTTTGTCTCAGGATACAATTTTAATCAGTGGTATAAAGCTTCCACATTAATTGGTGTAGAAGCCCTTGTTCCCAGATTGAAATACATAGCCTCTCCCTCTATTCTGGTTAAAACCTCCCCAACTCGATTGGTCTCCGAAGCATTGCAAAACGGCTTGCTTCCCACGCCACCTAAAGTACTCATGTTTATATTTACAAGGGTTTTTCTGACAGTAGCCCCTGTTAAAGTTCCAGCAGGCGCCGGACACAAATGTTTGAGATTTGTTCCAACGCCCACCCCTCCTGAGGTGGGTCTGTTCTGAAAAGGCTGATTAGGAACTGCCAGGCCACTTGTGGTGTGCATAGAAGGTGGAGGCCTCTGGGGGTACATCCAATGAACCCAAAGTTCATTATCCACCTCCCCCGATGGTTTTTCAGGAATTGAAACTAATCTAGCTCTGAACTCCTCAGCGTAGTGGAGCCAACCGTACACTCCAAATTCAGAATAAGCCTTCCTTGTTGTGTCTAAATATTTGAATATAGCCACTGATCTGTCTGGGAACTTCTCACAATAGACACTGGCAAAAATGATGAAGGCCGATGTCCATGAATCAATATTAGTTGGTACCCTTGGCCTCTTTGCCAATTCCCACGCCTCTTCCCTTGAACCTTCTTTTGACTGTATTTCTCTTTGAAGAAATTTGAAAACATCTGCAAATTCTCCCTTCCAAATGTTTTCCTTAGTAGCCTTATTTACACGTGAACCTAAAGGCATTGATAACCCCATGTACGGTAAACTTTGTAAACTTAATGAACCCGTTTTTTTCACTTTTCAATTTTGTTGCCTTTTCTTGGTTTTGTTCAACAATATCTTTAGCATCATTAGACTCACCTTCGTTAACCATCTGCTTAGCTGTAGTCTTAGAAGAATGTTCATTTATATTTCTTTGTTCGGTTCCCACATTTTTATCAACACATAACTTTTTATTAGTAAACGCCCTCTGAACCTCACCTGTTTCCATAGAAGCGTCCGCATCAAATGACTGTCTTTTCTTCTTCTCCCAATTTTGATGCCTTGGAGTATTTTGCCATGCAACCCTTCATTTTCATTTTCCTTTAAAAAATAATCTCTCAAGACGTTTTTAGTATTCCCCCCTGAACCCAAGACAAATCTCGTACTATTATAAAATGTTCCCCATCGTCCTCAATTTCTGCTTCTTCCAAAGACTCAAAATCATTATCACCCCATACTTCAACTACCACCCCCTTACTCTACACTTCCACATGGATATTCCCCATCTCTGACCCCTCCATCAAATACTCTCCAGTTTATGGCTTTAGTGTAGCGTGTAGCTCTCTTTGAATCCAACGGTGTGGGCACATTTGCCTGAAAATTCTCCCCACCCTCGTTAGTTTTGTTGCAGGACGCTAGAGACCCGTTGAAAATGTCTTTACTGCCCTTTATCTTGCTTGGCAGTATCCTTCCCCCGGTGGACTGCGCAACACTTGAGGATGCAGCCTCAGGAACTCTTCTGCTCTTCAAACTAGCAAGTCTTCCTTCATTGTGAATTTCTTTTGGGACCCAAATCCAATTCCCTTCCGATTCTGACTCACTCTCAGTATTAACGGCTACTGCTCTTTTATTTTTGCATTTCTTAACTAAAAATACCTTGTCTATATCAAAATCCCCTGGCCCTGGGCTCTTAACTGGCATGGAGGCACTTTGTTTCACTGTTTTATTAGAATTCACAATTTTATTTGAAATAAGTCCTGTCTGCAATATTCTGTCACCAGCCTCGCTAGATACCATTGGGGACAAGCTCCTTTCTGTTGACAAAGAAACATTAAATTTCATCGCTTTTTGTTGTTTTCTGCCAAAAATGTGAATATATTTCTCAATTTCACTAAAGTCTTTGGCTTGGCAGCTAAATAAATCTTTTCTTTGCCCCAACCTGCCACTAGATGGGGAAGTTGAGCTATTAATATTTTCAAAGCCTTCTCCTTTAAATGTTTTGCCCTTTTTAATAAGCCTTTTTCTGGAAATAGCTGCGCTCTGCACTGCGCTTGTGCAAGCTTTACCCCTCTCTCTCTTTGAGGAGAACATTTGCATTGAGGAAGCAGAGGCACGTAGAGTCTGCTGGCTCATGTCACCCTCATTCAGCATTGGCACAACTTTCTCCAATGAGGCAGAAGGTGAGCCCTCTCTTGACATGCAAGCAGCAACAGCAGCTTTCACACCGCCAGCTGCTTTTCGTTTTTGCCTTTCAAGGCCCACCCACGCTTGCGACAGAACGCCGAGAAGGGTTAAATCCTCCCTCTCGGCTGCACATAATAAACATAATGCTTCTTTAACAGAAGTCGCTGCCTCAGCCACAGCGCTGATGCGCTAAACAATTAATTTGCACCGAAACAATTCCCACCAAAAGAGAGACACCTACCCTAACAGCTCTCCTCAAGTGATTGCGCACTTGAATTCGCGATACTGGCAGCTGGCGCTAGGCGACAGCCAATCAGGTCTGCCTACCTGTCGCGGACTGCGCCATTGCCCGAAGCTGCCCGGGGCTGGACATTCTGTGAGAACCGCAGGAGGAGGAACGCGCACTACGCACCTTGCACTTTGCACTTTCCCCAGAGGCCCTGACCTAAAGGCACCCAGCACTTCGACCCTGGTCCCTGGGCGGCAGTGAAATTGACGGCGGCGGTCCCGCTTCGCGGGAGACCGCAGGAGGAGGAACGCGCACTACGCACCTTGCACTTTCCCCAGAGGCCCTGACCTAAAGGCACCCAGCACTTCGACCCTGGTCCCTGGGCGGCAGTGAAATTGACGGCGGCGGTCCTGCTTCGCGGGAGACCGCAGGAGGAGGAACGCGCACTACGCACCTTGCACTTTGCACTTTCCCCAGGGGCCCTGACCTAAAGGCACCCAGCACTTCGACCCTGGTCCCTGGGCGGCAGTGAAATTGACGGCGGCGGTCCCGCTTCGCGGGAGACCGCAGGAGGAGGAACGCGCACTACGCACCTTGCACTTTGCACTTTCCCCAGAGGCCCTGACCTAAAGGCACCCAGCACTTCGACCCTGGTCGGCAGTGAAATTGACGGCGGCGGTCCCGCTTCGCGGGAGACTGCAGGAGGAGGAACGCGCACTACGCACCTTGCACTTTGCACTTTCCCCAGAGGCCCTGACCTAAAGGCACCCAGCACTTCGACCCTGGTCGGCAGTGAAATTGACGGCGGCGGTCCCGCTTCGCGGGAGACCGCAGGAGGAGGAACGCGCACTACGCACCTTGCACTTTGCACTTTCCCCAGAGGCCCTGACCTAAAGGCACCCAGCACTTCGACCCTGGTCCCTGGGCGGCAGTGAAATTGACGGCGGCGGTCCCGCTTCGCGGGAGACCGCAGGAGGAGGAACGCGCACTACGCACCTTGCACTTTGCACTTTCCCCAGAGGCCCTGACCTAAAGGCACCCAGCACTTCGACCCTGGTCCCTGGGCGGCAGTGAAATTGACGGCGGCGGTCCCGCTTCGCGGGACGCGCGCGGGCGCGCCCGGGCGAAGACCGGGCCAAGACGGGCCCGTCTTAGCCCGTCATAGCCAGGCATAGACTGGGCTGGGCCTATGACTTTGGATTTTGGCCCTTCAACAATTGAACATCCTCGTCCTGCCAGCTAAGTGGTTGTTATGCTGCTTGTTTTTAAATGCTTGATTGTATGTTTGATAGAAATCGCTGTTTAGTTTTGGCCTGGAGGTACATGCTAAATTGCTTCCTTGTTTCTCGATATTAGTATTCTTTTAACATTATTTGCTGGAGAAACTTGAGTTTATTTGAGCTCCTACCTTGTGGCATTGCTCTTCCTTATTGTCTGTTTTATCATACTCTAGCCTTATAGTCTCCCCTACACAGATTTCCCACAATGGTTAAGAGAAAAGCCGTAAGTTCCCAGACTAAGAAACAGACAAAAGCGGGGGAGGGACCTTGCGCCTCTATTCTAAATTATCTAACGGGCGCGATGGGAGCCCTGGAGGAGCAAATAGTGTCGGTTGAAGAAGCCATCTCCCGCGATGGCACGGTTGTCACAGTCTGCTCAGGGGACTTACCGGTGAACCATAGTAATCAATCGGTGGCTGACCATATTGTGACGAGTAATGGGTGTGTACAAGACATTTTAGATCAAATATCTTTTTCCGAACAGGACGTTGAACTACAACCACCCTCCAAACGATCAAAAAACCCAATCACAAACTAGTGGTAGAATCAACATCAAGGGCTAAAGTTAACCTACCTAAACCCGGTCCCAAGGGAACTAAAAAGCCCCCTGTAAAAAAATCTAAAAAAGCATCGTGTGAATTGGAATTAACTTCGTCCCATAAACCACCCCAGGCTAGCTTATTAGCAATCCAAACTAAGCTAGATGCAATGGATACCTTTATTAGGGATTCCCTTAGTAACATCTTCACAAGGCTTGGTGTAATTGAAGAGATTATATCTAAACATCCCGAACACATGATTACTCCCGAAGCGCTGACATCTAACTCTACCTTATCCATAAACCGGCCAAATAAAGACAAGCCTGAGATCACATCTAGATCTAACAACACACAGCCGAATAACAATAGACATCCTGATGTGTGTGCACCTTCATTGCAGGGTAGCACCTCAAATCATTTACATCAAAGGCAAACCCTGGCAGACCACAATATTGGTGACGCTAGTAGACACAATATAGCACTAGCTGTAAACCCTGTGCTTGCACAAACTGCCCCTTTCCTCGACTTACCGCCTCCCGCGACACCCTACACTGTGATTCTAACCAACGTGCCAAAACTTAGAGTAGACCAGCATGAACCCTGGCAGGAGTTAAGAAATAAATCCTTAGCGTCGCTGGGTTCCAAGATCGGTGAAACAGGTAGACTGTTCGCGGAATTCAAAATGGTAAGAAGGGTGGGTTGGGTTGGAAGAGATTCTAAAATTTTGCCAGGTGATTGCGTGGTTTTGAGCTTTAAGACACCTCAATTTGTCCAATGGATCTTGGGCTCTATGGAATATCACTCACTGATCCCAGGCAATATTGGTGTGGTTCCCCTGGGTTTCTTTTATAAGCCTGGTGCACTAGGAAAAAGAGCTCCAAATAAAGACTCCGCTACTCATATCCTATACATACATACATACAATCGATTTGAGTCCTTGCCCTCTCTAGAAGATGTAGATTGACATAGTAGACTGGTCAAGCGAGGGGACAATTTGGACCAATCACCTGGGGTGGTGCCATCTACCGGGACAGATGAAACTTGTATGGCACTCCTCGATAATAACGTACGGCAAATTGACATGGCTCGTACTATACCTCCCCGTCCTGTTTTAGTGGGTAGATCAAGTTCAGACTCAACAATTCCCAAAATACCCTAGCATCTGATATCATGACCTTGGGTCCCCAAACTTGTATGTCCCAGTTGTCATCTTTGAAAATTGTGGGACAGGACTGTGAGGGGGAGAACGCAAGAGTTAGCCCTAAAGGTCTTCAAATTGCTTACTGGAATGTAGCAGGATTAAATTCAAAATTGTCAAATGGTATTTGGCTGGACTTCATACGGAATTTTGATATTCTTTGTCTACAGGAAACTTGGCTTGTGGAAACAGCTCATCTGGCTGGATTTAGAACTTTTTTTACACCAGCAGTTTCATCCTCTTCCAGTAGAGCAAAAGGTGGCCTTTGTGTTTATATTTCCAACTTATTGAACTTTGATAAATGTAATTTTTTTGACGGCCCCCATTATCAAATTATTGGTCTTACCTGTGATCTTCATTTGAAATTGATAGTAGTACATTTTTATAATAATGTTCCTCAGCCACTATTTGTAAGTACCTTAAAACCCCTCTTAGAAAAGCTGGAGTGGATTCAGGACTCCCAGGACAAGGATGCAGTCCTTTTGTGGGGGGGAGATTTTAATTGCCCATTACGTGAACACACAGGTAAAGGGTTATGTGGTCTAATTCATGATCATAATGATGAAGGCTGTTTGCCACATTTTGCACACACAATCCAAGGAGAGTTACTCAATGATGTTTTATCAACATTGGACTTGGGTTTTTGTAACATGTTAACTACCCCTTCAACTGCGTTCTCTCCAACATTTAATGGTCGTGGTGCCTCTTCCACAATAGATTTTATATTGTTACACAATAGGCACTCCTCTAGAGTTATGAATTTTTATACACATGACCTAGCCCTAAGTGACCATTTCCCACAAAGTACATGTCTGATGATGAAGTGCCATCCATCTGGTAAGAGGGGCAGAGATCTTAACAACATTGATAACATCAAACTCACCAGACAGAATGGATACGTACTAAGTTGGGAACGAGTTAATCCTGAAGAATTTTTGAGTACATTAGTCCGAGATTGTTATAGTAATATTGTAAACTGTCTACAAGATCCGGGCAATTATAGAGCCATTATGGAGAATTTCTTAATAATAGGAACAACTATTAAAAAGGCTCTCTTTGTTGAATCTAACAAAAGTAAGGCTATAAAGTCTGGGTGGTTTGACCACATATGCACTAAAGCATATTCAAAGCTGAAGCAAGTGCTACATGCCAATCCTAAAAACTCAATTGATGTTTCTAACTCTAGGAGGGAATATAAAATCGCTTTGAAAAATAGGAAATTAGAACTAAAAAAGTTACTGTGGTCAGCTCTTCAGGAAGCGGCCTTATCGAAAGATTCGGCGGCCTTCTGGAAGGCCGTCAATGCCCCATTCCTAATTAATCAGAATAGGGCTAACATCGAGATTGCAATACCTGAAAAGGAATGGATTAGTCATTATATGCAGCTCTATAGTTGTCCTATCGACACTGAAGACGCCCCAGGACTAGTGGATTTTGAGAAGTCCCCGCAGGGTGCAGAATGCGCAATTCATCTGGTATTTGAGCTCCACGAGGTAAATGAGGCTATTTTGGCTAGCCAATGGGGCAAGGCACCAGGCCCGGATGGCATCCCTGCAGACCTTTTTAAATGTAATCCTGATCTATGGGGACCTCTTTTAACCCTACTTTTTAATGCCTCTAGTGCATTAAGTCTTCCTCCTACCTGGTTAGTCTCTATTTTAGTTCCCATTTTTAAGAAAGGTGACAGAGCTAACCCGGCATGCTATCGTCCAATTTCCCTGTTAGACTCTTCTATGAAAATTGCTGGTCGAGTGGTTCTAAATAGATTACAAGAATGGGCTGAAGACACAGGGATTTTAAGTAACATTCAATATGGATTTCGCAAGGGTATGGGGACAGCGGACCAGAGCCTTAATTTAAATCTTTTAATTAGTAAGTATACGGCAGCAAAAAGGGGCAATTTATACTTAGCCTTTGTCGATTTATCTTCAGCATTCGACTATGTCGTCCATGACAAGCTATGGGCAATTTTAGAAGACTTAGGTGTGGATATCCCTTTAATTTATTTTCTTAAACAGCTCTACGCAGGGGCCAAGGCAAGGGTGGGGACTGAGGGTCAATGTACTACTGATTTTAGGATAGGAAAGGGAGTGAGACAGGGTTGTGTTCTCGCTCCCTTCCTTTTTAATCTATATATTAATGGTTTAGGTAAATATTTAGTACACAATTGTATTGACCTTCCTCATATAGAATCTAGACCCGTTCTGGCTCTACTATATGCTGATGACGCCGTGTTAATGGCCCGTACTTCCCCTCGCCCTACAACGTGTTGTCACTGCTTTTGAGAATTATATGTCTAATTTGGGACTCACTATTAATGTTACTAAAACCATTGCTATGTCTTGTGGTATTAGTCAGAGCAGGATCCCTAAGACCATGTTTGTATATGACAAACCTATAGAGTACACTAAATCATTTGCCTACTTGGGCATTTTATTTGATAATAAATTGAGTTGGCAACAAGCTGTGAAAGCTAGGAGGATCCTGTTTGTTAGAACAGTGACTGCCCTACATAATTTCAGTAAAAAGTTGGGCAGAAGGCCCCCACATGAATTGCTAAAAATGTATAAAGCAAAATGCATCTCTGTCGCCACCTATGGAGCTGGCGTTTGGGGGATCGTTGATGTCACTATTTTACAGATGGTGGAAAACAAATTTTTAAGGTTTTTATTGGCGGTTCCAGAGTCCATCTCAACTTACTCATGCCACGTAGAACTAGGAATTGGTTATTTAGAAGACATTATTAAAATACAACCAATACTCGAGTGGCATAGGATTTGGACTTCGGATAATCTGGCCCTGAACCGTTCCATAATTCTTGACCTTTTAAACTTGGAAGGGGTCTCAAAGATCAGATGGCTAACATATATCAAATCATTCTGTGGCAAATTGGATCATTGCGAGTTTTATGACAACCCCACAACCCTGGCTTGGATAGCGAGAAAAGATCTGAAAAAACTGTGCTTGGACTATCTAAATGATTGCAGATTGGCCTTTGAACTGAGGAAAACATCGGTCCAGAGCCACCAGCTGATTTCTACTCATCTATCAATTCAACCGTACATAAAAATAGTAGATGGTGACTTTGATAGGTTTCTGTTAGTTCGTTTTCGCCTGGGAATTATTCACAGGCTACTAAGTTTTCCGAAACGGAATGACTGGTCCAAACAATTATGCAACTGTCCTTGCGACGATATCTCGACTCAATCTACACTGCATGTTGTACTTCTGTGTAAATTCTATTCTATTCCTAGGAAAAGATGGATTTTGCCAGTCTTGAAATTGTTTGGTCTCAGGCACTGCCGACCTGCACTTATTGCCCTGCAAATGTTAGATACAGTCTTTGTTGTAGCTTCAGTCAATGCTTTTTTTAAATTCATCTTCAAATCAAGGAACCAGTTGTTAATGTAGACATTTTATGTGTTTTTAATTTGAATTGTGTTATCCATGCTTTTATGATTATTGATTTTAATCGAATAAAGCTGTATTTGATTTGATTTTGAATGCCACCCCCAGGAGCCTCAGAATGGCATTCTACTACCAAATGTGTAACACTTCAAGTGGCACTTCTCTCATTGCAAATTTTACAGCTCTCAAGTTCCTTTAAAGCCTCATATTTTTATTAGTAAACATCACGTTTCAGTTAGTACACTTAGTACTGACAAGGCACTAGTACTGGGGATAAGGACACATGAATCACCTTTTTTCACTGAATGACTATCATTTGGTGCACAAATTCGAGATGGGGGTGAGGAAACGGCGAATGATGCCAAATGGTCAAAACTAAATAACCACAAACAGGGTCAGTCAGTAGGTCATGGCGCGCATGGCACCAATAATTTTCATGACTTATTGCTATGTCAATAAAGACATAATCACAACAGATAAAGCAGATCGGACCAGTTAATTTCTCAATGAAACAGTCAAGACCATAGCCTTTATCACTTGCTTCTCAACATAACCAACTGAGGCCTAATGCATTAAGCATAAGCCTTCCCAGAAAGTAATCATCAGGCACGAAGATGTAAAAGTAAGAATATGTACAAAGTTAGAAAAGGTAAAATAATATACAACCAATCCTAAGAGGGCCTAGCAGGGATTGCAACAGTTAAAAATCTTTCTTGCAGGATTTGACAGAGGGAGGTAACCAACACAAAAAAAATACTTGTCTACAACAGTAATCTGTGAGATTTCATATAACAATATACCTTAAATACCTATCTCTAGTCTTTAACACAAGGTAAAACCAATCCACGGATAAAGGCATGTTGGCTTTAATATTTGTGTTTCAGAATAACTAATCTAGGTCTACTGACTTTGTCATAATTTCATAATAAACAGATTAGATCTATGGCATCAAACAGAAATTGTTCCAATGAACCAGCAAAGCCTATAGCGTTCATCAGTGGCTTGCTTCCATAACCAAGTGAGGTCTCTTGTATTGTCCATAAACTGATAACCATCAAGTATACAGTCATAAAATTACATTTATATACAGAAATACATCTGGCAAAACAATATACAACCCCACTGAAAATGGCCTAGCAAGGATTATCTCATTACAAATCTTTAAAACCATGAGCTTGTCAGAGGGGATAACCAATGCTAAAAACCTTGCTTAATCACTTAATATTCGCTTAGAGCAGGTGGTGGGCTTCCCTCTGGAATTAGATCCCAAACTAATATTGCTGGGGATTATGGGCTCAGTGGGTGAGTCCAGAACTGCCTGTTCCTTCCTTGCTGTGGCTTATATGGTGGCCAAGAGGGATCTTGCTAGACAATGAAGGGACACGCAGGTCTGTCTATCCATGAATGGGTTTGAGGAATGGACTCCTGTGCGTCAATGTAGAGGCTGGTGTATAAGGCATGAAAGTATGACCGAATATGTGGGTGTTGATTGAGTATTGTGACTCAGATTAGTTGAGATTATGGTCATTGCCTGAAGGATAGTGTGTCTCTGCCATGCTTTTGTTCCTCTTTGCCACTCTTGTAGCTGTGTTTGAGTTTCAGTATTCTGTACGCACTGCTTGGTGCTTTATCTGTGGCACCTTGGTCTCCCAAATGCACTCACTTCCCCTCCCTTCTCCCACTCCTCACCTCCCCTTTCTGTTTCCCTGCCCCAACAGGGCATCTTTTAGGCTCGTGCTGCTCTATAGATAATGCTGTTTTCTGGCATGGGCAGAGCCATTCCTTCTTAAAAGAAGTAGGTCAGATTTCCAGGACCTCCCGTTAGGTCACCAACTTCGGTTGCTCAGCTGGTTAGTGGTCTACTGGTGGTCACCTGAAATAGGAGTTCTTATTTTCTTCACCAATCTTGCTGGCACCACTGCCCATTTGAATGGTACCCGGCCGTATGGATGTATATTGAAGGCCATGAATGCTGGGCTCCAGCAACAGCAGGAATTCTGGGATTAGAAACTGATTCCCAGAATCCTCCAACCTGTTCAGCCCTTGTTGTTCCCCTATTGGCGCACCATCTTTCCACTCCTTGCACTTGTTGCACAGCAATCAAATTTAGGTCAAATTCGTGCCCTCAAGGAGAAGTTGCAGGCTCTCTCTAGCCCGGGCTGGAGGATGCGACGGGGAGGGAGGCTAGAGCCCTTTTAGCCCAATGGGCGTTGCGCACCTGACTACTATAGGACATCAGTTCAGTGAAAACAGCACTGTGAGACATGCAGCACCACCCTGTCTTGGTGGGACGGCGGGGCAGAAAAAGCAATTTAGAGAGCTGTTGGCCATGGCAACTAAACAACAGTGGGGCCTAGAAAAGAAACACAATGGGATGAATTATCATGGTCTGGAGGCCGGACCTGACAGTTTATTTATTACCGCGCACAGCGGACACTTAAACACCAGCAATGAGTTCACCTCCCGGCCAAGTTCATTATTGCCTGCAGCAGCAGTGAACTGGCTGATTTTGATTTATCACAAACCGAGCTTTGTCACACTGCTAGGAGGTCAGCATTGCATTACTGGTGCTTTTTACTGTGGTGTTGTGGACACCAGCACTAAAATACGTTAGTTTAACTCCTGATACATGGTACTTGGAAGGGCTCTGCAGCTCTCCTCAACCTGCAATGAATGTTGCAGGATAAATACAATTTGCAATCTAAAAGACTGTTTAACATATAAGTATAATGGTAGCTGTTTAGTCTCCATGTGTAGGCTATGGAGATGTTTCATCATCAGGCTGGATGTGAAGATTCCTGGAAGAAAAGAACTGAAAACATAACAGCAGTATACATAATAAGAACAACAGAAGGACTAATTCTGAAGAAAGGGAACCAATGGGTACAAGGTGCTGCTGACCGAAACCCAAATGGCATCCAGATAAATCTGTAAACATCCAAAGGCGTAACAAAGGATGTAAGGTGGCGAGAATCTTGATGGAACATGACTTGATGGTACATAGTTGACAAACCCATGATACTGAACAATGTTTGTAAGTGGTTGGTATTCCACCCAAGTATGACTGTTGAGATCTCTGGGGTTGATACACTTCCTGAGACTCTTCCCTGCATCCACGATGATGACTAGGGTGAACCTCTCTAGGGGGCATATTATCAAGAAACGGCGTTAAAATAATCGCCGCTTTAGCGGCAGAAAACTGCCGCTAAAGGGACGATAATGGGCTTGATAATATGCCCATGAGAATTCCAATAGAAACCCATGTTCTGGTGTCAACATGGGCTTCTATTGGAATTTTCACAGGCATATTATCAAGCCCATTATCGCCGCTTTAGCGGCAGTTTTCTGCCGCTAAAGCGGCGATAATTTTAACGCCGTGCTTGATAATATGCCCCAAAGTTCCCAACAAACACTCTCTCCTTTCTGGAAGCATAGGGGGATATGTACAAGCAAGTAGAGGAGAGAGGTGTTAGCCTTCCTGTCTTTACGCCTCTCTCCTCCACTTCTGAAACGCAAGGCTGCACCATATTTACAAGGATGTGGTGCAGCCTTGCGTTTCCCCCTGCGATGGGGCTAAGTTTAGCAACTTAGCACCAATGCAGGCACACTTGCACCAGAGTGCAAGGGTTTCTGCGTGCAGGGGAGGGTTGTTTATGTGTGGGAATGTGTCCCTTCCTGCACATAAACAACCCTAGAAATGCAATTCTGTCACTTTCATGCAGCACACAAGAAAGTGACAAAATTGCATTTTTTAAAAAGTTTGTTTATGTACAGGAAGGAATACCTTCCTACACATAAACAAACAATGGCATTTTGCCTTTTCCATTTGTGCTGCACAAGGCAGCACACGTGGAAAAAGCAAAAATGAGGAGAAATAATGCATTTCTCCTCATTTCGCCATCTTAATACCAGTTTTTACCTGGTCTTAATTTTGGTGCTGCCTCCTATGTACGCCACCCTTGTACATATGGGGCAGTGCTAAAATGAATGGGTGTTGCGATGAAACGCCCACCGCAACACCCACTGCCCACCCCTTTCTCACTAATCATAGAGTGAAAAGGGGCCTTATGTAGAAGGCAGCGTTAAGCCACGTTAAGTGGCTTAGCGCTGCCTTGTACATAAGGCCCTCCCCCTATCGCCACCACTTGTGGCTTGTACATATGCCCCATAGAGGTTTACTATGATTTACTTGTCTCAAAACCAGATCTTCATCACTGTATAACCCATAATGTCCATCTTTGCTCCTCCAATAACTACAGGGTTAATGTCTGAATAGTTTCCCCCAATTTCTGTTACCTATCTTTGTGTATGGTGAACCTGAATGAGCTAACACCATAACCTTCTTTCTATCTAGTACTCTATTGCACTTCAGCAACACAATTGGTTCTCAGTCCATTCTTTCGTCCTCTGAGAACACTTTTTCCTTGCACCCTCTGTAACACAATCCACACTTTGAATTCTCCCACTTTCGCACACCCTAGTTAATTACCATTTGTCCACAATTTCCTTCATATGGAATTTCTACAAAGCACCCCGAAGTATTGGACGAATGACAAAGACTACCACACCTGTAGAATTTACCACATGTGTGGTTCTCCATTTTACAAAGACAAGAAAATACCAGAGCACACAAAAGGAAGTCCATAAGTTACTGTAGGTCTGAGCCAATTAAGCATTTATGATCCAGTAGGTGCGTCATTAGTATTTATTTTTGATATTCATAGTTTGCGTAGAACATGCAGCATCAAAGCAGCTGACACGTGTTTCGTCTTCACGACTTTTTCAAGTCTGCAGAGAGTACACATACATTGCATCATCTTAAAGTCTTAAAGGAAAATCAGGATAGGACACCCATGTGGTAAACCGCCATGTCTATCATTTTTTACATTCCAGGAGCACAGGTCCAGGTGCAGGAAGATCATTCAGGTTGAAACGGTGTAGTACAGACCCATGCACAGTATCAAGTGATTCAAATGAAGAAAAAAGAAGTGTTGCTGCTATACGTTAATACCTTTTGTAAGGAACACACAGTTCTGTGAAGGTGAATGCAAACAGCATAGTGCCAGTATAGTTAAAATTCAAAAGGATGAACTCAAAGAAGCGTTCTCCAATAAAAAAAAGTATAGAAAGACGAACAACCCTGGAATTCAGTAAGTGAATTAAATGCATAAAAATAGCGCAAAGCAATGACTCCAACATGGTGAAATCTTTTGTATTTTCTCTAAAGTGCAAGTAATGGCAGATGCGTTTTGGCAACAGCCTTCAACAGGACCATAGAGTCCACGGGCCTCAGGAAATGACGCATCTCTAGGGAAATGCAGCAATGCTTCACAATTAATTGCGCCTCTGTATGTCATCGCAAAATGCCATGGATGCACCATAATTACGGTTTGGCGCACCGTGGTGTAAGGCTGGGGCCTGTGTTCCAAAAAAATATGTAGGTGCCGCAAAAGTGCCATAAGGAAAACACACGCATCTGTCGCAAAAGTGACAGAAGGCTGCCTTGCGTCAAGTAATATGAGGCTGATCACCCCAAGCATCATTTTTCACTGCATCAAGCCTAAAAAAAAGAAAACCTATGCAGTCCATAAAAAAATCATTAGGGAGACTACACTTGAGGCAGCAATGGAGCTAGGAGCATACAGCAGCAGTCAGGACAACCAACCCAACAATCCCAGTACCAGCTAAGATGACCAGGCAGGCTCCCAGGAGAAGAGGAAGTCAAATTTCAGTGAGGAGGAGAATTATATTGATCACTGAGGTGACATACCACCAACACCAGCTGTTTTTCACTTCAAAGTTGCCACTATGGAACAAAGAGGCAATATGGCAGTCCATAGTGGCCAATATCAACAGTGTGGGACAAGCCAAGAGGACAGTTACCGACTGCAAGAAGAGCTGGCAAGACTATAAGCCCAGAACAATGGAGAAACTTGCTAAAAATCTCAAAGCAGAATTGCAGATCGGAGGAGAAAGCCCAGATTACCAAATGTGCTGGATGCCTTGGAGGAGCAGGTGGCATTGCAATCCCAGACGAATTGGTGGCAGGAATTCCGGGACCCACATAACCACTCACAGACCTACACATTCACTCACATACCCACTAACACAACCACTTACACACCCATACAGCCACTTACGCACCCACTCCAGACCTACACAGCCACTTACACACCAACTCACACCCATACATCAAAACCACTGGCACGGCCACACAGTCACATCCACACTACTCAGACTCACACAACCACCTATATACCCACTCACATGCCCACTTGCACATTCACACACCCACTCACACACCTATACAGCCATTTACACACCCACTCGGAGACCCAGAAACACACTCACAAAACCCATAGAGACACTCACACTATCATGGATTCTACGCGATGGTCTAAAATAATCATCCAGACTATATCTGCTGCAATACATACACACGCACTAATCACTGTAGAGGGATAACGGTGTTGGAGAGTGTGTACATTCCCCCCAAGAGTATGATCTACAGTGTACAGTTAAATGTGGCTATACGTCAATTAACTTGATAGCATATGCCCTAGGGTCCATTCCTAATGTGCGGAAGCTAGTCACACATTTACACAAACACTCACTGGAAATAACACAGCATGTTTCTGACCCATCACAAGCATACGCAACAACTGTCATGCTGCCCAAATAAGGAGAATAAAAAAATTACACCTGAAACCTAATACTCGAACTAATGATACCTATGATAACTATCCCTAACCTAATATATACTACTTAAACTAGCCCATTGTAAGTTAACACTAATCTACCTTACCTATCCTTAACTTACACTACTCTACACATATTACACAGAAGACCAGCAAAACATCATCCTCCCGCCACTCTTTACACATATAAGCACGTGCGACATATACTAGACCTGCACATCAACTAACTAAACATTTAAGCGTAAATAATCATATATATATTTGTATTTTTTATAAGTATTAAACCTATGAAAAATCGACCACCCACTTCACAACTCCCACATAAAACTTCAACCCTAAAACACATAAATAGTAAAATTATTAAAGCTACTACTAAACAAACCCTATCTACAACTAACCCTATCTATTATCTAAATACTAAAATAGATAAACTAGATTAAACTAGGGAGAACCCCATTGGTTGATGGGGGCCTACAAATGGTCCAGGATGTGGTCCATAGACTGCTGCAGGTTATGGGCCATGGACATCAGTGTGGACACCTGCAAATCAAGGCCAGCCAACTTCACCTTGACAAACTCAGTGTCCTTCTGAGACATATGTCCCTTGTCTCCAGATTGTCCGCTGTTGCCTTGTAAAGGCTGGGGGTGCCAAAGGTGTAGGTGCATATGATGGACCAGCAATTGAGTCATCTCCTCCTGCCTGTACTGTGTCATGGCCCAGTCACGGTTTCCAGTGTGACCTGAGTTGATTTCCCAAGAGGAGGTGGGATCCAGGACCTGGATTATTATCCCGATCAAATATCCAGGCCTTCCTGCTGAAGACCTTGGCAATGTGCCTTATGCGGCATAACTGCTCAAGTTGGATGTGGTGCTGGTGTACCTGCTCCAGAGTCATGTTGTCTGTTGGAGAAGAAGGAGGTATGTCTCAGACCTTGTGGACATAGATGACACTTTCATCAGTCACATGCATGAGAACAATCAAATGCACAAGTAGTATGTACTGCTAAACAGTATACATTTATAGGGCAATCTAACAACCATTTCCACATGTAGCTTGTTCATCACATTCAGTATGAACACATGAGCAACCTGGACTTGGCCTTGTGTGTACCGGAAATAGCAGTGCCTGTCAAAAGAAACGCAGATCCCTGCTAATCTTGAGACCAAAAATGTTGGCCGATGTGCTGGACACATAACTCGACACACAAAGTCCATCTAGATACTCCATAGGGATTGTCATGCAGCCTAATAGAAGGTACCAGCTTTGGGCACCTAGCTATGTGAGAAGAGTGAAGTGGCACATAAACTGTATTGTCATCCAGCTAATGTACAATGTGCGGGCATTTATACAATATCGAACATCTGGCAACCAATGTTAGCCATTTGCTGGGTTGAACAAACATAGAAATGTATGTGTCTATCTACTTCACATACAATGGAGGTGTAGGATACCTATCCAAGACTGACACATGTACAGACCTGGGACACAATAATCTAGTGCTTGGTATGGATACCTCACCATTGCATCCATCTGAAATGTTCAGCTGTCAGGGCAATTGCAGTCCATCCTTCTGGCACAATAGGCTTGTAAATAAGCACCTTATTTTGTGCCACATACATCAGACCCCCAGTCCTTCAGTTGCAATTGGGCCATGTTAGGATGCATCTGCCATGAGCATCCTCGACATCCAATCCACTACAGATTAACTGCATATTAAGAGGCAAGCATTAAGTATCCCTGCATGGAATGCATTTTGATTGGATACCCATTTTTCCTTGGAATTTTAGATGTGACATTTTCCTTGATAGTACGACATTACTCCCTACGCATTGCCCTCAATTCCCGCCAGCACCACCGTGCCTCACCTGCACTGTGTGCACATAGGTGACTATAGGCACTCTGTGAACATGCTGCTGTGGTATTTTCTGTTGCTGTAACAGTTTGCCAATATCATGCCATTGTAACCTATGTGCACGTTTGGGCCTACTGTATATCTGTCCACTCACAGTAGTATGAAGATACCACACAGCTATGGCTATGACTGGATCATCTGGGCCACTGACTTCCAGGCCCAGATGATCCAGCAGATCTTTTTCCCGGCTTCCAACATCTTGTCACCTGTGCTTCAGCTGGTGGACATTGCGCTGTACAATAAAGATCTGCCACATCTGGTACCCCACCTTCATCCATCTTTGGTGCCTTTCTTGTGTTGGGTAGCCTTTGCTGACCTGGCCCCCACTCTGATTATGTTGAGTAGATAGTGCATCATCAGCCACTGTAGGCCCTCAAACTCTTCCTCTGACAGACTTTTGGCCCTGCCTGACATATCCGTAAATGTTGGAACCCAACCTATAGAATTGTAAAAATTATAACTACCCTTACCCCTACCCGTAAAACTATATACCCCAAAATTGACTCACACCCCACAACACAAGACACAAAAGTACACAAATTAATTTACAGGACAAAATGCACACTTTTGGGACAGAACTGGGATTGAACAGACACAAAAAACATTCGTGTTATTCGTGAGGCTGATAAGGGGGGAAACGTAGTTATCATGGAAAAACAAGACTACATGAAAGAAATAGATAGACAATTGTCTGATACCTCCTGTTACACCAAACTACTGACAAGCCCTATTAACACTCTCAACTCATATATAAATATGAGACTCAACGAGTGGGGTGAAGTTGGTCTGTTGAGTGAAGAAGAACTTAGATACTTAATAGTCTTAGAACCTACTTTCCCCTGCATTTACATCCTCCCGAAAATACACAAGGGCGGCCAGTTTCCACCAGGCCGCCCTATCATCTCTGGAGTCAACTCACCCACGGAGAAACTTTCCGAATATGTGGACCTCTTCATTCAGCCACTAGTACAGAATTTACCCGCGTACATTAAAGATTCAAAAGATATTCTGGGCAAATTTGAGGGTTTTAGGTGGTCGGAGTCCCTTGTCTTTGTGACAATGGACGTCGCCAGCCTATATACCTGCATTAAAAAAGAGTTTGGGATAAAAGCACTTCAATCTTTTCTGGGACAAAGAACAGCTGATCACTATGCCCATAATGAAGTTTTGTTGGAAATGACTGACATCATCCTTTCAAAAAACTTCTTTCTGCATGACTCCACATGGTTCCATCAAATCCAGGGCACGGCCATGGGATCAAGGTTTGCTCCCGCTTATGCCGGGCTCTTTATGGGCTGGTATGAGCGGGAGCATGCCTGGGGCAGACATGCGGCTAAATGGATGGAGCATGTAATCTTCTGGGGTAGGTACATCGACGATGTAATCATGTTGTGGGATGGACCTATCACCTCTCTCATGGAATATCATAACTATCTGAATAACAATCCCTTTAATGTGGCACTTACCATCAGCTATAGTCAGCGGGAAATAGATTTCCTGGATATTACGTTCTTCATCCAAGATAATTCTATACATAGCCGCACCCACAGGAAGAGCACGGCATGCAACAGTACACTGCACTATCAAAGCTCACATCCCCGACATGTCATCTCAAACATCCCCTATGGGGAAATGATTCGCATGCGTCGTAATTGTAGTACTGAAGAGACTTTCTCCAAAAATTTAGATGAAACTATGCAACGATTCCGGGATCGAGGCTATTCAGAAACAGTATTAAAGAAAGCCCAAACAAAAGTTCTGAAGATCCCGAGACGAGACACTTTAACACCTAAACCTATGAGGAAACCTCAAAAAGCCCCCATTGCATTTACGACTCAATTTGATGACCGTAGCAACAAGATATATAATATCTTAAGAAAACACTGGCACTTGTTGACTGAGATACCAGGTCTCAAAGATATTATACCATCAAAACCGAAGGTCACATATAGAAGAGGGCAAAATCTACGCAACATACTGTGCCCCAGCTATGTCACCACCCAGAAACCACAAACCTGGCTTCAGTCCAAGACGCGCGGCTTCTATACGTGTAACCAATGCAACATGTGTAAACTGGGGAAAAACAAAACTAAAAGTTTTAGTTTTAACTCCAAACGTAATTACACAATAAATCATCTAATCAACTGCAATTCGAAATATGTAACGTATGTGTTAGGCTGCCCCTGTAACAAGATCTATGTGGGCAGCACTAAAAGGCCTTTGAAAATAAGAATGCAGGAACATGTCCGTGCCCGCCGTAACAATGACTTGAGATACCCACTCACATATCACATGCAGGAAAACCACACAAATGAAGACGACCTGTGGTTCATGGGAATAGATCATACACCCTACAATGTGAGGGGAGGTAATCGGGAATTGTCACTGAGAAGAAATAAGGCAGGATGGATCTGTAAACTAAGAAGTGTGGAATTTGGATTTAATACCGATGATGAAATGCATTATTTTCTTTGATAAAAGCTATGTGGTCATTATTGCAGGTGAAAAACAGGAAGTTACATTATATAACCCAAGTTAAACATTCTACTTGGATTATCTCTGAAATCTGTATAAACCAACTGTATGCCTGTTATTAGAATATATGTGTCTCCCTGTTAGTCTCCCTGCTATCTGTTCAATCATTTCTATGACGCACTCGGCTGACCCTGATCTTGATTTTTTTTTAAAGTGTTCTCTCCATTCAGTAATCCCACCCTGTCACTACTGATCTTGTTAGAGCTCTTTAGAGGGGCCTTATTCTGCTGGAATCACGATAGACCCCAAGAGTGGTAAATCCCCTATGACAGGGATCATCATATAACCGCTATGGAAATAGTTTTTGAGATAAATAGTTCATTCAGAGTTGACTGATGCAACTAGCTTAGCAATTATTAAAAGATACAGATGGAAGTTGAACCTGACACTCTGTACTATTTAAGTTTATATACTTTGACTTAGTTGTTGTCTTAATTATATTATATATTTCATTACTTATAGGGGAATTTCACCCCTCGATACTCAGTAGTCTCATTACAATTATTGTGAGGTATGTCAGGCCTCATCTTTAGTTATAGCTATGATAACCAACTTTCTTTCAATATAGGCACCATTAGATTGTTGAAAATGGGGCTGTTATATACTTTGAGCGCCCTGCCCCCCACTCTTTTAAGTAATTCAATAGCTGTATTACGTCAATGGGATACCTCTTTTCCCCTCTATACTCAATTGGGTTAAATTTTAAACACATGTTAGATGCTCCTTATTTGGCTTACGTACTGCGCTAATTTTACTGCCGCAACGTATTAAATTAAATTGTTCTTTGGAATCGATAGAACAATCGTTGTCGACAAGTAATAATATACTTGCCTCTCCCTCGGTCTTTCATAGGGTCTAATTTTAGGAATGCTGGACATTCTTCAATTTGATTACGCGTTGCACCATTTTGGCCGCCGCTTAATTACCAAATCAGATTCCCCACATGGGCTCGTTAAAATAATTATTCTTCACGTATTCTCGCATTTCTTCATAATAATTCAAAATCATCTGAACAGTCTCATGTGTGTTTGACCAACATGAGCCTTTAAGACAGGAGGTCAGTTGATCATCCATTGCTCTTTAATGAGAGCATAGGCCATTCCAATATGGCCACGGTAGTTTCGCATATTTTCTGGCGTGTTTTTTTTTTTTTTTTTTCTACGTGGCCGTTTTCCCGCCACCTGACACACTATTTAAATACTTCAGGCTACAGAGCCAGGTTACTCACTTGTATATCGGTTCTCGTCTTGCCCGTTGGAGTTTGTTCGGTGCTCTACCTCTCTGCAAATATCATATTGCGGTAAGATTCGGAAACGAGATGATGCGCTGCTTGTGTTTACGCTGGTTGGTATTTCAATCAGCTTTGTTTGTTTTTTCGGATGCTGCGTAGATAATATAGTTTCAACTCCATGACTGTATGTGTGTATGTTGAGTTTGAGCTTTCATGAATTAAGGTTTATTGGCCATTTCAGGCTCTCTATTTTGAGAGCATCAACGAGCCTAATAGACCCATTTAATATGGCCACCGTAGTTCGGGTATGTTCCAAGCTCGTCTATGAGAGAATAGACCAGTTTAATAGACCAATTTAAGATGGCCGCTGGTGTATACGCCTATTATATGGCGTCCTTTTGTTACCATGACCACCGCTTACGAGTCTCGCTTTCCCGCACCTTAATACACTCTTAAAAAACTACGGGATATTGGGCCAGGCTACCTCTTTATATACTGTATCTCTCCGTGTGTGTTGGAGACTGTTTGGTGCTCTAATAGTCTGCAATTACTATTTTACGGTGAGATTTGGAAACTTTAACACGCTTTGCCCGCCTGGGCCAGGCTACCTCTTTATATACTGGGTCTCTCCGTGTTTGTTGGAGACTGCTTGGTGCTCTAATAGTCTGCAATTACTATATCACGGTGAGATTTGGAAACTCTAAACACGCTTTGCCCGCTGGAACTTGTTGCTGTATTCTAGATCCTTACTGTATAAGACATGCGTGGATTAGCCTATGAAAAGCGCATGTCGTTCCCCTTTGATTGTTTTATCTTAGTACGTTGTATATTGCTTATAATTGCATTTCCTTTAATTTTCCTTTTAGACTTCTGGGACGATGTTATATACCAACATCCCCGTCGTCTAGAGCCCATATGTTTATATTGTTTGTGGACTACAAGTTATTGAAGTCTTACGGTTATATTATTGACGCTGCCTCTGCGCCCAATTGTAAGTCATTTTTGTATTGTGTTTGAGAATACACTTACCACTGTATTAGCTCTTTCCATGAAAGTTATAAAAATTCATGCTTTATCTTAGGTGCCCTATTTCTCTGTTTCTTTTTCACTTAGCGCCAAGTGAATGCTACATTGCCTTTTAATATTTTCCACTTAAGGATTGAAAAATCAACGAGGATTTAACATACTCTTTTGGCGTTTTCTTGTGAGTTATATTTGGTTTTTTCAGGTACATACCATTCACTGAGTTAATTGTTGTTTTGTTTCTTTTTATTTTTCTAAGCATCATGATTGACCCTAGGTGTTCTATTCTTTTTCCTTGCTCCTCTCCCTTTTTATTTTAGAGTTTATCAAATGATATTTTGTTACTCAACTTAAGAACTAGAAGAAATTCATGAGGACTCGTCCCTCTATATCTGACGATACGATTCTAGTGGTAGGTTAGTTTTTCCCTCATCTGGTTCCTTCTGTTTGGTTCTTGTCTATTGGTATCTCTGTTACCTATTTGTGTTTGTCTCTATTTGTCTTAAATTCGTTAGTTTAATAATAAAAGCATATTTCTTTGATCTGGTCCTGCAAATGTGGTAGCACTTTGATTACACTGTAATGTGATACATTATTTGGAATGCCTTAAAGTTAAGTCTATAGGTGTAAACAAAATGACTATTAGGTTTAAATGTACTTTGTAATTGAAATGAGTGTTTCTAACTATTAGGAGATAATGTCGATCTGTCTTGTCATTGTTTTTATGGAGCTTATACTTATGGTGTTTACATTTGTGTATAAGTTTTTTTATAATATGTATATGTTCTTCATGTGTATGTTATTTATATGTATATTTTGTTTCTGTTTATTGTTTGACAGCCCTGAAGAAGTCCTGTTTCAGGACGAAACGCGTCGGCTGGTCTGTTTTGTAAAGTCATACGAACTGTCTGCCCATGTTTTTTAAAATTATTATTTAAATTGAAAAATAAAATGCTTATAAGGTATGACTGTTGAAGAAAATTCAATTAACGACAAATGACTTTCTTGTCTACCAATTATCTGTGGTGCACCTCTTGTTTTATGTAAATACATTTGGATTCCTAAGGGAATAGGCATTTCAACAGTGGGTGCCACTGAGTGTGCACACGCTTCTCCCTCACACACAGGGTCATTATATACGGAGTGATAGTAGATTAGGTGCTGGTCAAGTGAAGGTTCCACTGTTAGTTCTTTTTCCTACCCGTAAAACTATATACCCCAAAATTGACTCACACCCCACAACACAAGACACAAAAGTACACAAATTAATTTACAGGACAAAATGCACACTTTTGGGACAGAACTGGGATTGAACAGACACAAAAAACAGCAAAAATCTGAACACAATCTGTCTCCTATCCACAGACACCTCAACTACCCAGCACAGACAAAGAGACTGTAGGTGAAAGTGAAAGGATCTTTGTACTTCCTGATTTGCAGCATGGCTGAGCCATTGCATAATTTCCTGTATGGAACCGACACCATTTCAATGTCAGTGACATTTTTCCCACCTACGCATCGTGTTTTTATGACGCAACATCCAGAAAAAGAAGATAATTTAGATCATGCACATTACCCCGTTATTGACGCTTTGTGTAGCAGCATGTTTTATGTCTAACGCACTTGTCACTGATGTGTCCCATTTTCTTCTACTTCTTCACTTAACCAGTGCATGCATTCTGTTTCTGGATGAGGCGTCGCTTTTCAAAAAGATCGAAAGAATGCAAATAGGAAAGAAAAAGAAAAAAGTAATCATAAATAGGGCTCACGGTTTTATGGTATATATTTTTTTGCCATTTCCGTCTGTATTTATCCATATTTATTTTTTGCTAATTTTATCTGTATTTATCCATATTTATTTTGGGTTTTGTGGAAAAATTAAGGTAAAATTAGTATATTTCCACAATTATTTAACCGATAAATAAACACTCATGCTTGAATGTCTGCCAGGTTTAAATGGTGTGAACACCCGCAGAACATATATCAGTGCACTTATATGAAAATATGCACATTTCAGTATCAACATTGTGCACATCTACTGCTGTTAAAGCCTCTTTACTAAAATTCCTTTCTTTTTTAAGCCCCTCGTCTATCAATCCACACATCTATTGGCCTGGCAATCATGGCAGACAGTATTGTGAATTACGCAAAAAGCAACCTAATTTCCGTTTTTATCCGCATTTAAAAATAAATACAGACAAGAGAATGAATGTTTTCTGTATTTATCTGTAAAAATCAGTTAAAACGGAAAACAGGGAGCCTTAATCATAAATAGCAAAAGAGGGGAACACTCAAATACTATTTAGATAAACGATGCCCAGGTATAAATTAGCTCCATTTACAGAAAATGTATTAGCAAATAACTGATAGTTACATCAAAAACAAAAATATATACAATATAATTGTGACGCTCAACAAGTTACACAAACAACAAGGCAAACAACACAGTGTGTAATCAGAAAAGTGGCTGAGGAAAAAGTTATGCAAAATAAGGAGTTCAGGACAAAACAGAAACAACACAAGGCAAAAATGCGTCCTCTTCAGTTAGGGCCACATATGTACATCAACGGCGTTTCGACTATAATGTGGTTAGATGGTCATCATCAGGACAGAACAGTAAATATGGGGGCGTCCAGAGGAATTCAGTAAAACATCGATTATAACAGTATTTCCAACCGGACGGAAAGAAGTCTAAATCATTCGTATTGATTCTAAAGTTGTCACTATGTAATTAAGGTTTCGCCCCTCTGTGTATCCAGTACGGAATGTGGCATATCCAAAAAGCTGGGAGTTCCAACCTCAACAAATTATACGGGACTGCGATCGCATAGCTAAGTACATGGCTTCTTATTATTTTTTTGGAGTGACCTGTCAAAGACCCCCCTTTTATAAATCTCCTTACCTCCTTTTAAATATACCCACCCCTAAACCCTAAAATTACCTTTACATCTCTTTTCCTACCTCTTAACCCCTAAACCCTTAATTCAGCCATACCTCCCTTTACCTCTACCCATCCCTTCACCCTAAATCACACTACCTCACTTTACCTCTATACATCCCTAAACCCTAAAATTATTCTTACATCTCTTTATATCCACACATTCCAACATGCTAAAATGACCCTTTCTCCTTTTACATCTCCCCACCCCTTAGCCCTAAAATAATCCTTACCCCCTTTACCTCTACCACCACTGTGAGAAATGTGTTTCCTGGATGACTGGGAATTGAGCGCAGGCCAACTACATTCACCAGGCTAGCCCTGCTGAAGTTTTACCTTTTCAAGCCAACAGCAAGGGTCCTGTTTACATTGGAGGGAGCCATGAGGGGCACAGAGACCATAGCGGGAGGCTGTCGGCATAGCATGAAGAGTGGGCTGGGTTTCACAGATGGGTGGGTTGGAGCTTCTCATTGGTGGTCCCCAGTGAGCGGTCCATGCTTGAGTGAGAAGAGTCCAGAGGACAGCGCTTCACATAGAATTGCGGTGCGAGCAGTGAAAGCTCAGCGTGAATGGGCATGTTTGCGGTCACAAAGAGCCCAAAAGCTTGATTTAAGATCACTGAGCCACATCCAGGGTCAAGGACCTGAGGGGCACCATTTGGGGGGGTCAGGATCTCACTGCAGGTGGATCCAGGGGATGGTACAGATGTTAAAAGCCTTTTATGTCCCTGAGACGCAGGTCAGGAGGCTAGCCCTTGCAGTCACCCTGGTGCACTGGGTTCAAGATGAAGTTGCAGATCCAGTTTATCCTCCCCAGGCAAGAGGGTAGCAGGCAGAGTAGGGCAGTAGTTCCTTCTAAGCAGCAATCCAGCAGAGTGGCAGTCCTTTCAGCAGCACAGCAGGCCTTCTTCCTGGCAGAGTATTCACAGACCCAGAATGGCACTGAACATTTGGCGTCTGAGGTCCAGTATTTAGACACACTTGTGCCTTTGAAGTGGGGGAGAAGCTTCTAGAGGCATGCCTTTGTAGAGATAAGATGTCCTGCCTGCCTGGCCCTAGCTCCAGACAGACTACAGGGTGTATATAGCCCTTTGCATTGAGACAGGACACAGCCTGTTTAAGTGTTAGTGGGGCTGGGCCCAGCATCTCCCTCCCATCCTGTCATTGATGGCCCTTCCAGTTGCACCTAAGCTCCCCATCATGTATGGCTGTGTAGGAAGAATACACTAAGTCCCACTGTAAGCTACATCCATTCATGTGACCCACAGACAGGCTGCAGGCACCAAAGGGCTAGGGCAAGAGTATGACAACTTTCTAAAAGTGACATTTTCAAAATTGTAAATCCAATTTTACAGTAAGTTAAGATTTTAAGTTCCAATTCAAGAGACACTAAACATGAACTGTTTACCTGTTCTCATTTGGAAATTACACTTATAATAAAATGTAATAAGGTAGCTCCAATGTTATCCTACAGGAGAGGTAGTCATTGCAGAAGTAAAAAATAAATGTAAGAGTTTTCACTGCCAGAGCATATAAAACTCGAAAGTACAAGTCCTACTTTTTTAATGAAATTGTTCACTTCCCTTTAGGCTGTCCATGGCCTACCCTAGTGGTGACATATATATGTTAAAAAAGGAATGTTTGAGCCTGGCTAATGGTTTATTTTGCTACGTTGAAATGGCAGTTTAAAACTGCACACACAAAGGCTGCTATGGCAGGCTCAAGACATGCTTAACTGTGCTACTTAAGTGGGTGCAACAATCAGTGCTGCAGGCCCTCTAGTGCAAACACAAGGAGATGATGAACGGAGCACTGAAACTTTTCAGACACTCACCCCCAGTCACAGATCTGGGTTAAATCCATCATCGTTCTTTAGCTCACTTCGCCATCCCAGTTCAGACATAGCTGTATGCAAATCAGTCTTGACCCTCTGCCTCATGGGAACAGTCCAGTCCGAACTGCCAAGCCATGTCTTCCCTGGACCAGAAACAAGCATCCTGGGACCGGTTTCGGGCTAATAGCCCTCATCAGCTAAGCCAGCTTAAATCCAGTGGCAAAGTGAGCAAGGGACCAACGTCTGGGCATACCCTGCTAACTTAGGGCGAACAATGTAAACACAAGGAGATGATGGATGGAGAGCTGAAACTTTTCAGACACTCACCCCCATTCACAGATCTGGGTTAAATCCATCATCGTTCTTTAGCTCACTTCACCACCCCAGTTCAGACACAGCTATATGCAAATCAGTCTTGACCCTGTGCCTCATGGCTAAAGTCCAGCCCGAACTGCCAAGCCATGTCTTCCCTGGACCGGAAACAAGTATCCTGGGACCGGTTTCCGTCTAACATCCCTTATCAGCCAAGCAAGCTTGAATCCAGTGGCAAAGTGAGCAAGGGACCCACGTCTGGGCATACCCTGGCAACTTATGGCGAACAATGCAAACACAAGGAGATGATGGACAGAGTGCTGAAACTTTTCAGACACTCACCCCCAGTCACAGATCTGGGTTAAATCCATCATCGTTCTTTAGCTCACTTCGCCACCCTAGTTCAGACACAGCTATATGCAAATCAGTCTTGTCCCTGTGCCTCATGGGAACAGTCCAGCCCGAACTGCCAAGCCATTTCTTCCCTGGACCGGAAACAAGCATCCTGGGACCAGTTTTGGGCTAACAGCCCTCAACAGCCAGACTAGCTTGAATCCAGTGTCAAAGTGAGCAAGGGACCCACGTCTGGCCATACCCTGGCAACTTAGGGCGAACATTACAAACACAAGGAGAAGATGGACGGAGCGCTGAAACTTTTCAGGCACTCACCCCCAGTCACACATCTGGGTTAAATCCTTCATCATTCTTTCACTCACTTCGGCACCCCAGTTCAGACACAGCTATATGCAAATCAGTCTTGACCCTGTGCCTCATGGGAACAGTCCAGCCCGAAGTGCCAAGCCATGTCTACCCTGGACTGGAAACAAGCATCCTGGGACCGGTTTCAGGCTAATAGCCCTCATTAGCCAGACTAGCTTGAATCCAGTGGTAAAGTGAGCACGGGACCCACGTCTGGGCATACCCTGCCAACTTAGGACGCACAATGCAAACACAAGGAGATGATGGACGGAGCACTGAAACTTTTCAGACACTCACCCCCATTCACAGACCTTGGTTAAATCCATCATCGTTCTTTAGCTTACTTCGCCACCCCAGTTCAGACACAGCTATGTGCAAATCAGGCTTGACCTTGTGCCTCATGGTAACAGTCCAGCCCGAACTGCCAAGCCATGGCTTCCCTGGACCGGAAACAAGCATCCTGGAACCGGTTTCGTGCTAACAGCCCTCATCAGCCAGGCTAGCTTGAATCCAGTGGCAAGGTGAGCAAGGGACATACGTCTGGGCATACCCTGCCAACTTAGGGCAAACAATGAGAACACAAGGAGATGATGGACAGAGCGCTGAAACTTTTCAGACACTCACCCCCATTCACAGATCTGGGTTAAACCCATCATCGTTCTTCAGCTCACTTCGCCACCCCAATTCAGACACAGCTATATGCAAATCAGTCTTGACCCTGTGCCTCATGGGAACAGTCCAGCCCGAACTACCAAGCCATGTCTTCCCTGGACCTGAAACAAGCACCCACTAGTAGCATTTAATTTACAGTCCCTGGGCACAGGTAGCACTACTTTACTAGGGACTTACAAGCATATTAAATATGCCAGTTGGTTATAAAACATGTTTTATGGAGAGAGCACAAGCACTTTAGCACTGGTTAGCAGTGGTAAAGTGTGCAGACTCCTAAGGCCAGCAGAAACAAAGTCAGCAAAAACAGATGGTCTGAAGGCAAAACATTAGCGTGGAAACCAGGCCATGGATGCCAGCTGAAAATGGGGAGAACTACCCAACCCCTTGAGAGTTCTCTTTACTAAGGCTGAAGAACCTGGAGAGACCAGCAGCTTGGGCGATGTCTATTCCAGGACGTTGTTCCACCATAATGTCCATTCCCTGTAGGGAGACGGACCACCTCAACAGTTTGAGATTCTCACCCCACAGCTGCATTAACCATCTGAGGGGATGTATGTCGTTACAACGCACACTTTTACAACGCATGCACTTACAACGCATTTTTTACAACGCATAATCCATTACAACGCATTGCATTACAACGCATGACACTACAACGCATTTTTAAAAACTACCTTTACAACGCATTCCATTACAACGCATACTACCTTTACAACGCATACCATTACAACGCATAATATTAAATTGCATTTAAGGTAAGTATTAAATAGTATGGGGGTAAAAATTACTTTTCTAACTCCAGGGGGTTCAACAGTAGGGTAAGTTTTGGATAGTATAGGGGTAAAAATTACTATTCTAACTCCAGGGGGTGCAACAGTAGGGTAAGTGTTGGATAGTATAGGGGTAAAAATTACTATTCTAACTCCAGGGGGTGCAACAGTAGGGTAAGTGTTGGATAGTATAGGGGTAAAAATTACTATTCTAACTCCAGGGGGTGCAACAGTAGGGAAAGTGTTGGATAGTATAGGGGTAAAAATTACTATTCTAACTCCAGGGGGTGCAACAGTAGGGTAAGTGTTGGATAGTATAGGGGTAAAAATTACTATTCTAACTCCAGGGGGTGCAACAGTAGGGTAAGTGTTGGATAGTATAGGGGTAAAAATTACTATTCTAACTCCAGGGGGTGCAACAGTAGGGTAAGTGTTGGATAGTATAGGGGTAAAAATTACTATTCTAACTCCAGGGGGTGCAACAGTAGGGTAAGTGTTGGGTAGTATAGGGGTAAAAATTACTATTATAACTCCAGGGGGTGCAACAGTAGGGTAAGTGTTGGATAGTATAGGGGTAAAAATTACTATTCTAACTCCAGGGGGTGCAACAGTAGGGTAAGTGTTGGATAGTGTAGTGTAATATTATGCGTTGTAATGGTATGCGTTGTAAAGGTAGTATGCGTTGTAATGGAATGCGTTGTAAAGGTAGTTTTTAAAAATGCGTTGTAGTGTCATGCGTTGTAATGGAATGCGTTGTAATGGATTTTGCGTTGTAAAAAATGCGTTGTAAGTGTAGTGCGTTGTAAAAGTTGCGTTGTAAAGGTTGTTCCCCCATCTGAGGGGTCTGTGGTCTGTCTGAACCCGGAAGTGAGCACCAAACAGGTATGGTCTTAGTTTCCTCAGTGCCCTTGCCACTGCAAAGGCTTCCCTTTCTATTGCACTCCACCTTTGTTCCCAGGGAAGCAACCTCCTATTTATGAAGGCTATATGTTGATCCAGGCCCTTTTCATTTAGCTCTGAGAGCACAGCCCCTATGCTATCCTCTGAGGTATCTGTCTGTACAATGAATTCTCAGGAGAAGTCAGGATCCTTGAGCATGGTGCAGTGCACAGGGTGTCAAAAGCATTCTGGCATGCCTTTGTCTATAGCACCTGACGTGGCTGCTTCTTATAAGGCAGCTCTGTTAAGGGTCCAACAAAGCTGGCCATACCCCTTTATAAATCTCCTCTAATTACCAGTGAGGCCTAAAACAACTCTCACTTCTGTCTGGGTCTTGGAGAGTTGCCAAGCCAGAATAGTTTCAATCTTGGGGCTGCACCTTGCTTCCTCCCAATTGATGATCCAAGTAGACCACTGAACCCTGCCCTATCTGCATCTACTGGCCTTGAAAGTCAGGTCTGCCCTCTGCAAAGCCTAAAACACTTCCCTGAGGTGGAACAAATGGTCCTCCTAGCTAGAATTAAATGCAATGTTGTTTAGGTAGGCAACACTGAAGTTCTAAGACCCAGCTAGAACCTGGTTGACCATCCTCTGGAAGGTAGCAGGGGCTTTTTTCAACCCAAAGGGCATTACTCAGAACTGGAAGTGCCCTTTTGGAGTAGAGAATGCAGACCTTTCCTAAGCCCCCTCAAGGCACTCTGCCAGTGCCCATATGTTAAGTCAAACATGCTGAGGAACTTCAAAGCTCCCAACCAATCTATGACCTTATCAGCTTTGAAGATGAGGTGGGAGTCAGTCTTGGTGACCGTATTGAGCCCCAGTAATTCACACAGAACCTAATTTCTGGAGTGACATCAGGAGGGGGATCCTTGGGACCAACATCACTGGGCTAGATCAAGGGCTGTTTGAGGGCTCAATAACCCCTAACTTCAGCATCTCGGAGACCTTCTTCTTAATGTTGGTTGTCATTGTTATAATCTAGGAAGTAAATGATGCATCCTCTCTGTTACTGTCCTTGCCTTGCTGCTCAGTCTGTGTGATGTCATCGGAATGTTGAGTGTGTTTGAGTGGAAGCAAAGATCAGTTGGTGAGATGGGCTGAGCAGCAGGGAGGCTGCTCCTGGTGGGGCATTGCTGGACATTGATTGAGGCCTAGCATGAACTTGTTGTGGATCCTGCTTAAAGAATAAAGCTGAGATCTTGAACCACATCCTTGGACTACCTAGCCTTCATTCATTTGTAACACTGGCGACGAGTTATAAGAACCTGTGTGCTGATTGGACTTTTAAAAGTGAAGAAATCAATTTCTGTAAGTGAATCATCTGGATTTGGAGAAACCTGGCACCGCTAATGCCCCACCAGTGACCCTGCCAACGGTCGCCCACGACGTGATTGTGCCAGTTTCTGTTTGCCTGTCTAAATTGGTCTGCTGTGAGGTGCAAAACTGACTCTTCTACCTAATGTGATACCAAATTATGATGCAGAGGATGACGAATTCTCGGCTTTCTGCTACTTGCTGACATGAGATGCCTCGAAGCACATTCGGATGTAATGGATGCAAGTCTCGGTGTTCATGTCACATCAAGGTTTGGAGAGCTGTTCAAGTTGCTGTCCTACAGAGTACCAGGACAACTGGGGTGTGTCGAATTGGAGGAATCTTGAATTACTAGTGTTCGGCGTGTGACTGAACGGAGCAATGTTGTATTTATACAACGAACCGGCGTGTGTCTGAACGAACGAGGGTTGGATTTACTAGTGTACTTGGATCGTGACTGAACAGAGGAGGTATTTCTACAATATCTTAATCTTAATTGGAAGCGTCTGTTGGCTGTGGCGTCAAATTTGAAAACGACGCTCGTGCCCTAAACAGCGCGCGCAGTAGTACCTGTTTCTTAGTGAGCGCTGAGGTTGCCATGGATCCTCTTCGACGAGCGCTGTTGATGCCTGTTCCATAGCCTGCATGCGACAACGTGCCGGGAGCCACCCGACGCGCTGTCACCTACGTGCCACCATTTTACATTCAGGGCTCTATTGGAGGAGCGGAGATTTTTCTGTGGTTACTAGGGGTAACGCAGAGTCGCATACAAGATTCACTTTCAAGGAGCGGCGATTGTGCAAGACGTGGAGTGGCATGGAAGATTTCCTTTTGTTTTGACTTGCAGCAATTTTCCACGAGTTCCAAAGGGAACGCAGAAGTCAGTTGGAGGAGTTCCTTTGGATTTGCTGTCTGTAGGCACCTGTGTGCCTTGGGTGTCTGTTCCATGGTTACCAAGAGAGAGGCAAAGTCGGATGGAAGGTTCCCTTTGCACCTGTGAGCCTTGGGTGAGAGTTCGCTCACCGGTCACGTTGACTGTTTGGTTAAATTTCTCATATGTAAAGTCTATGTCTTGCTTGATGTTTTACGCCATACTTATACTTTCGTTTTGGTTTTCCACGCTTATGAGATTTTACTATGTTCTTTTAAGTATATTTGGTGTGATGAGTGAAGGTTCTCTGGTGTATGTCATCACCAGTATATGGTGTTAGGTGTGTGCAAGTGAAGGATTACGTATGTTCTAAGTCCTGGGTTTTTGCAGAAGAGGAGGGTGTTTGTGTTACCTTTTAAGTCCAAGTGTTACTGCACTGTAGTGCGTATATGGGTGTTGTAGGGGAGGTGTTTTGGTGTTCCCGGTCCTGTGAGCTGGTGGTTATGAGGGTTGTCTGTGTTGTGTGTTTGTATGGATAGGAGGGAGAAAGAGAGTATAGTGTGTGCTTAATTAAACTTTACCTCGTGTGAGGTGTTGGCCTGTGTGTCAAGTGTACACACGTTAGAAGGCTCTTTAATTTGAGGCTTCTCAGACTTACCTGTCTGGTGTTATCATCGTGTTGGTGGTTACCTCGTGTGAGGTGTTGGTCTGTGTGTCAAGTGTACACACGTTAGAAGGCTCTTTAATTTGAGGCTTCTCAGACTTACCTGTCTGGTGTTATCATTGTGTTGGTGGTTACCTCGTGTGAGGTGTTGGTCTGTGTGTCAAGTGTACGCACGTTAGAAGGCTCTTTAATTTGAGGCTTCTTAGACTTACCTGTCTGGTGTTATCATCGTGTTGGTGGTTACCTCGTGTGAGGTGTTGGTCTGTGTGCCAAGTGTACGCACGTTAGAAGGCTCTTTATTTTGAGGCTTCTCAGACTTACTTGTCTGGTTTACCATTGAGTGGTGGTTACCTCGTGTGAGGTGTTGGTCTGTGCGTTATGGGTGCGCACGCAAGAAGGCTCTTTGTTTTGAGGCTTCTTAGACTTACCTGTCTGGTTTTACCCATGAGTTGGTGGTTACCCTGTGTGAGGTGTCGGTCTGTGCGCTATGGGTGCGCATGCAAGAAGATCCTTATTTGGAGGCTTCTCAGACTCATATGTCTGGTGGTACCCTTGAATGGGTTACCTTGTGTTAAGTGTTCGGTCTGTGTGTCACGGATGCGCACGTGTCGAAACTTATTATCTTTTTATCATCTTGATTTTCCTGTCAGGGGTTGCAAGATTACCCCTCCCAGGGTTATATTCTGAAGCTTCGTGTTATACTTGAAGCTCATTGGTTTTTGGGTTTGTGTGTCTTTCTATCATCGCACAATCTATTTATTTAGTCTTGTTGCAAGAAAGTACATTGTTCTTGCATGTTCCTATTTTCACAAATTGCATGTAAGTACATTGTTCTTGCATTTTCCTATCTTCACGAATTGCATGAAAGTACATTGTTCTTGCATGTTCCTATTTTCACAAATTTGATGAGGGGGGGATGTGTTATAATCTAGGAAGTAAATGATGCATCCTCTCTGTTGCTGTCCTTGCCTTGCTGCGCAGTCTGTGTGATGTCATCGGAATGTTGAGTGTGTTTGAGTGGAAGCAAAGATCAGTTGGTGAGATGGGCTGAGCAGCAGGGAGGCTGCTCCTGGTGGGGCATTGCTGGACATTGATTGAGGCCTAGCATGAACTTGTTGTGGATCCTGCTTAAAGAATAAAGATGAGATCTTGAACCACATCCTTGGACTACCTAGCCTTCATTCATTTGTAACAGTCATCTTATCAGACAACCATTAGATTTTACTCTTCACAGGTGTGCTGTCCCCTGTGCCAATTCACCAGTAGTGAGTTCTGAAGTAAGGAAGAATAAAGAGGCAAACGTTCCCAACAACTGGTGGCAATCTCTCTGTTGTTCTAAGATCAGTATAGGGCAGAGGCTGACACTCTCCACAGACCCATCCTGTTCCTTGGAAGAAAGGAGGTCAGGGAGAGGTTCACTCCCCTCCTCCAACCAATCATCTGTGACCAGGATCATGGTTAACGTAGACCTCTCAAAGTGGGGATTAAAGTGCAAAAGCTTTAAAGGGTTCCTTGTAGTCTTGAGGTCCACCAGGTTGGCGACCTTACTCTTGTGTTTTTTCACCTCATGCTGGCCCGACCAATGGTCTTGCAGGGCCCTGAAACTCGACCAGAGTGGCCTTCTGGTCATACCACTATTGCCTGACCTGCTGGCTGCCTTCTAGATTTGCCTAAGCTTGGTTCCAGCAGCACTTCATCTGGGTCCAGAGTGCCAGTATGTATCTGACCGCATCCTGGGGAGCCTTCCTGGCAGCTTGCTTGACCATACTGAGAGGTCCTTGCACTCGGGGTATACAAGAGCTCAAAAGGGCTGAAGCCAACCCCCTTCTGAGGCACCTCCCGGTATGCAAACAGGCCTGGCAAGAGGACGTCCCACTTTTGCCTCAAGGGCTCTGACAGGCCCATGATCATGCCTTTGAGAATCTTACTGAACCTCTCAACTAGCCCATTGATTCAAAGGTGGTAAGGAGTAGAGAACTTGTATGTTACGCCGTACTTCTTCCACATGTCCTTCATGTATGCCAACATGAAGTTGGTACCATGGTCACAAACAACCTCCTTGGGGAATCCCACACAGGTAAATTTCCCCATCAGTGCCCTGGCTATTGAGGACGCAGACATCATACTCATCAGGATAGTCTCAGGGTCCTGCGTGGCATGGTCAACAAAGACCAGGATGAACCTGTTACCCATGGCTATCTTGGGGTGCAGGGGCCCAACAATGTTACTGCCCACCCTTTCGAAGGAGATGCCAAAAACAGGAAAATATTGCAGGGGAGCCTTGTACTTCCCTCCACTTGCCATTGCACTGGCAGGTAGGCAGGACCCGCAGAAAGCATCTTATGCCCTCTTCAAAGCTGTGAAAGGTCTTGTAGTGCCCCAATTGATCTGCCTGGGGTACATCATGAGCCAGCTCAAGTAAGAAGGACCTGTACCACATGAGGACCACCAATACACATGTTTCCCCAGGCTCACAAACCTTAGGCTCAGTGTACAGGAGACCATTCTCCCAGTAAATCAGGTGATCACTAGAGGTGTTGCCAGCTGTCTGGACCTCAGCCTGCCACCATAGACCCTCAAGAGTGGGGCACTCCATTGGCAACTTGCAGAATTCCTCTGTGGTGGGACCCCCTTCCTGCTGCTAGTTGGCCCACTCAGGTCCGTTGCCCAGGGTGGCAACATCCTTCCCTGTAGACTCCGGGTGACCCCCTCAGATTATCCCTCCTACCGGACCATGGGAGTTTTTGAAGCTTGTTTCCTGTGCCCCTTGTCCTTTCTCTTTGTGGCAGGCACATGGGCCATTCTTCCAGGCTCCAGGTCCTACTGACTACCCTCTAGAGCAACCATGGACACGCACCCAGCCAACCCAAACATCTCCAAGTGGGACCTGAGCTTCACCTCCTTCCAGATGATGTGCTCTAGGTCATTGCCAATGAGACAATCCACAGGCATGGACGGTCTCACAGCTACCCTCAAGGAACCTGAGACACTCCCCACAAGCTCTAAGGGAACCAGAGACACTGGGGAGTTACTCTCATGGTTGTCAGCTGCAACAATGTGATGGAATACATTAGGGACTACCTGCTCTGAGGTCACCAGATTACATTTGACAGTTGTCATACTGTCTCCAGTGTCTCTCAGAGTCTCAACCCTCTGCCCAATGAATGGTGGCCCACTGGCTGTATTTCCGACTATTACTAGGCATGTGAGTTCTCTGAACCATCTGTCCATCACCCAGGGACATTAGAGTAACCTATATGCTGTCTCCCACACTATCTGAAACAATCTCCTCCCCAAGTGCTACACTAACCAACCGCTGTGTCTGCCCACCAGAGGGGGCTGTGCCCGGTTGGCACACTTGGCATCCCCTTTGTAGTGCCCAACCCGTTGACAATCATAGCACTTAGGGTGTGCCTTCCCTGAAGACTTACTATCAGGGAACCATCTCATCTTCTGCTCATGTGGGGATTGGGAGCCCTGACTCTTAGAACTAGTTTAGGGCCCTTTTCAGAGCATGTTGATTTTATGTTTACCTTCCCTCTGATGGGGACCCTGACCACCTTTGTGGTGATCCCCCTAGATACCTTCTTGATGATCCTGGTGCTGAGCCAGTGGTCTGCCTCCTCAGCAAGCTCCCTGGGGTTAGTGAGCCTACTATCAATAAATTGTTGATGCAGCTCTGGTAAACAATTACTGAACATGTGCTCTCTTGAAAACAGATCATACAGCCCTTTGTAATCATTCACCTCACTGCCCTTCACTCAATTGTCCATCGCCTTGCAAAAGGAATTTGCAAAAACCACAAGGACTGCTGGGACAGCTTCTGATTGTCCCTGAACCTCTGCCTGTACTTCTCTGGGGGTAAGGCCATTTCTGAGAAGGGCTTTCTTCATGGGGGATACCTCATCTTGTCCCCCTTCTCTAGGGCCAGTAAGCTGTCTCTCCCCATGCTAGGGATGTGGTTCCACAGACTATCCTCCAATCGTCCTCAGGGATGCTGTGTATCTACGCAGCCATCTCATAATCTTACAACCATTTATCACATGTATCCCCAACAACAAAGTCAGGCACCAGACCTTTAGGGATATGGACACTTCCGTCACCAGCGACCAATGTAGGTACGCTTCCCTCATTTTTGCTGGGCTCTACGTGCTTAGCTCTGATGTCCATTGTTTTCAACAACAGTGGTCCCCAGAAAGTGAAATGGAAACCAAAGGAATGAATATAGACTCAATCGTAGCTATATTTAGTGAACTTGTCCAGCCGGACAGAGTTCTGATAATTACTTGTAGGTTTAGGATATAATCATACAAAACAATACATAAAATGGGACACAATCCTGTGTCCTTCTTAGCCAGTAGAGTATATAAACAAGGGAGAAAACGAACAACAGGGGGCTCGGGCAAAGCTTTTCCGGTTTGTTGCACAAGGAGGATATACAGTGTTACAAGAACAAATCACTACAAAACACCTTTACAGCGGAATGAACAAAAGGTTTTTTGCGTATAAGGTGTATTAGGGTGTCAATGGCGTTTCGATCCATTTAAGGGATGAGCGGATCATCATCAGGACTTTAATAACATGCCTGTTAAATAGAGCCTCATTAGCCGCAATTCCAGAATGAGGGAACTTAGGCGGGGAGACGAGGGCTGCTATAATGGTGGCTCCAGATATGATGAATTCCAGCTCGGCTACGGGGGGAGTCGCCTTCGCGTACTCTAACGGCTCAGTCGCCAGTATGTTGCAGGGAAGTTGCTTAATAGCAGGATTCTTCCGGCTCTGATGTCCAGCTCTCTGAGACTTAGCTCATGGGCCATGCTATTTTCCTCCATGGCTAGTCTCCTCTCCTTTAAGGGTCTCTCAACCTTCTCATTTGCCAAGGCCCTCTCAACCTCCACCTTTTCATTTGTCAAGGCCCTCTTAGCCTCAGCCTTCTCCTTTGCTGCCTCCACGGCCAGTTTCTTTTCCTCCATCCTGAGTCTGGCCATTTCCAGCCAGTACTCTCTCTCCTCCCTTCTCTCCACCTGCTTCTCTGGTGACAGCCTGTAGAAAGACACACTGCTCCTTGCCCTGGCAGGGAGCTCCACTTTAGGGACCAAGTCATCTCACCCAGCTGAAGACTGCATCTCAGGGATGCCCTTTTTCTTGTACTATCATCACATCATCCCCTTCAGTGGCTTCCACCAATGACTGGTAAGCTTCCACCCAGACTATCAGTATTTTCCGGAGCTCTACTTTCCTGGTGTTGCTCTTTGCTGGAAGTAACTTCACCTTGCAGAACTCCTCAAGCTGGGCAACAGTATAGATATCCATGTTGGCCAACTCAAATTCCATCCTTGCAGGTGTGGTTTTAGACACAAAAGTCAGAGGAATAATTTGGAAAAAACAAAAAAGAAGCCAATTAAGGAGATTTTAACATTCAAATTGGTCTCAGATATGGGATGGCAGTTTACACCAAATCCCTGTATTGCACTGCACAAACAGAAGTACTAATCCTCATCACCCAACACCAGTGTGAAAAATTGGGTTACTCGTTGACTGGCATGTGAACCCTTGTCAAGCAGCAACCACAATCCTTGTGAGGGTAAGGCATAGGCAAACTCCAAATTAACCTGTGTTCAGACTCCTGGTAGTGTGACACAGAGCAGTCAGGCTTAATGTAGAGGCAATGTGCAAAGTATTTGTGCAACACTTTAAATGGTAACACAGTGAAAACACCACACAAAAAGGATCCCACACCAAGTTAGAAAAATAGAGTAACCTGTTATAAATAAAACAAGACCACAACAACAAAAATCCAATCTATAGAATTGGAGATATTAATTTTTAAATATTTAGTGAAAATAGTGCTAAAGAGCACAAAGCGCCAACTTGGAATATGTGGTTGCGCTAGACTGGGTCAAAATCACACTTTCAGGCCAATCACGATGGAGTGCAGGTCGGCTGCAGTGAACAGGTTAGTGCAACTAATGTTTTACCTCTTCAAGCCAGGACCAAGAGTCCCGTTCGTGTTGAAGAGGCCCACAAGGAGCAAGGAGAAGATCACTGACATAATATCAGAATCAACAATAGTGTGCAACAGAAATATACTTTACAAAAATATAAATTTCCTATCCTTATAATGGTAAGTACAAAAATATCGTTTCACACTAATGTAATTAAAAATATACAAAAATATATTTTGATATATACCATTAAAATAGTGTAAAATGAATAAATATCACAAATATTCAATACAATATATAAATAAAAACTTATATAAACACACACACGTATATATTTGTGTGTGTATGTTTATATGTATATATGTGCTTTTTTGTTTATTTTTTTTAATTTACTGTTATAAAAAGCACATTATATTATATATATATATAATGTGCTTTTATAGCAGTTTATAGAAGTAAACGAAAAAATACACACACACACACATACATATATATATATATGTATATATATATATATAAATATATATATATATGACAAAGGCTTTGTGCTGAAACGTGTAGGCGCTCTTGTTACCGATGTTTTAATGTGATTGAATGAGCCACATTCGGACTTAAGCAAGCCCTGTGGAGTGCCGTTCCTTCCTGCTACATACCTTGTGTGGGAAACTTCTTGATATATATATATATGTGTGTGAGCAAGGGTTTTTCTGTATATATATATATATATATGTATTTTACACCACCTCCGGTTATGGGATATGCCTGGCTGATTCACGGACGGTCCGAGTTGGGGCTACCGGAAGCCCGATAAATATATTCACTTCATTCTGCTCCTCCAACAGACGTACTCGGACACATCACGTATGCTTGTGAAATATTTAATTGCAGGAAACAACGCGTTTCAGATTGCACCTTGATCACGTTTCAAAATTGCAATGAAACAGTGACTGAATTTAACCAATGCCTAACATAGACATAGGACTGACACCACATAAGTGTAGCATCCTCTTGAAAATTGGCATCCATTTTGGAAGTTCTTAATCCACTGAATATATATACAGATTTCATCACAGTTTTCATGAATTCAAATGAAAGCAAAAATAAATTGTACCTCACATTCATATTACATGTAAGAGCATTTAAAAACAATATTTCCAATATTTGATTATCAAGAGAAATGTTTACCTGTTTTTCAATCTTTGTGTTTACTCAGTAGTACTCGCCAGTGCGTTATCGCTTTGAACAAGATTTAAGCTTATTAGCGGGCGATATATCTGTCATTCTAACAACAGTATCGTATCAGCAAAGACAGTTCATCTCAATGCTGAAATCATTCATCATAAGGTATCCAAACACAATAGTATGTGATTCTGACAATAACGTCCCTGTGGGCAGAATCACCACTAGCTTCTGCATATTTGTATAGTTGATCGTTATACGTAATGTTCCATCTTGCCCCAGTGGGCAAATAGTCAAAGATCATGATGCTGCTCAAATCGATTGTCCCATTTGAGTAAAACACATCACTGGAAAATAAGATCAAACTATCCAATTCATTGTAGCGCCAAGATCAACAAGATGCCATTTCATACCTAAAGAATCAAAAAGATTAAAAATATCTAAAATCACAGAAAGGTTGAACACCGCGTACTATTCTTGAATGTACAAATTTCATTCTATCAAGTGAACAGCTAGTTCCTCGCTTGAATTTAAGCCATTAGGTGTCCAACAGTCAAACTCAATAATATACTTTGACTCTAATTTGTGCAGGGATAGTTCTTGATGCCCACCCCTGTCACCCATAACAACTGCATCAATCACCACCATTCTCTAACGATTTTCATCTTGGAAATGCTCATCATAAAAATGGTGTGCTACTGGGTACTGTCTATTGTTGTTCCTAATAGCACGGACATGCTCCAATACTCTCTTCTTGGCACGATGTATTGTGCTGCCCACGTACCACTTATTGCACGGGCAGATTGATACATATACACAATACATAGAGTTACATGTCAAAGACTTCTGAATCATGAACTCCCTATCCGTGTTGGGAATAGTCAATGCACAACAATCAATGCTTTTACGACATGCTTTGCAGTTTTTGCAACATATAAACCCTGATTTAGTCTGTTTCTTGCTCGTGCCTAATGTCGTCACATGATTATGACACACATCATCCCTTAATGATCGGCTTTTTCTGAAGGTAATTTGAGGGTTGCTAGGTATAAAAGGTTTGAGATGTACATCAGTAGATAACACATGCCAATGCTTATTAAAGATTTTTCTAATCTCATTAGCCTGTCCTGAAAAGGTAGTCACAAATCTTACTGTCTCCTCATTAGTTTCTTGCCTGTTGGGATGAAGTAATTCATTTCTAGTAGTAGTATCTACCCTATTACAGGCTTGTCTGATAGTTATAGCTTTGTATCCTCGTTCCTTGAAACGGTTACACATAACTTCCTTCTCTATCTGGTATGCTAGCTCTGTACTGCAATTCCGTTTAGCCCGTAACATCTCCCCATAGGGGATGCTGTCAACGAGGTTACGGGGATGTGAGATTCTAGCACTCAGTATGCTACTCCCTGATGTCTTTTTCCGGAATAGGCTTGTTGCCAATGTTTCTCCTTCAATTTCCCCTAAAACGTCTAAAAATTCAATGGATGTATTGCTTATCTGTTCAGTGAACATAAGATTACACTTGTTCACTTTCAATTTGCTCACAAAATCTTTAGCTGCTTCAGCACTACCACTCCACACCATACAGATCTCGTCGATGTACCGCAGCCACAGGACCACATTATTCTCAAATTCTTCCATTTGCATGGACACCTCCTCCTCCCACCAACCCATGAAAAGATTACCATAACTGAGGGCGAAGCAGGTGCCCATCGCAGTGCCCTGTGACTGCCTGTACACCGAATTATCGAAAATAAAAAAATTGTTGGTGAGACAAAAATGAATCATATCAACCAACATTTCCAAATGGTGCAGTAAGGAGATGGACCTTGTCTTCGGAAAATGTTTTACAGCCTGTATTCCAAGATCATGCTGGATACTGGTGTAGAGACTACATACGTCCAGGGTACCAAGAGTATATGTTGATTCCCAATAAATGCCATCAATGATAGTTAGAAAGTGAGTGGTGTCTTTGAGGTATGCAGGGAGGGCTATCACAAAAGGTCTCAAGTAGTGGTCGATAAATCGTGAGGTATTTTCAAGTAGGGATCCCATTGAAGAGGCTATGGGTCTCCCTGGAGGATTTACCGCATTTTTGTGGAGTTTGGGTTGTAGGTAGAGAATGGGGGTCCTCAGGTGTGCACATTTTAAGAAGTTGTATTCCTCCCACTCAAGTAAACCTTTCTCTCTCCACTCCATCAACAAAGTCCCAAACTTTTTGTTAGACTCACCAATTTCAGCAAAGGTGCAGATGTTATTGCATGTGGTGTCACTCAATTGTCTGACTGCCTCAGTTAGATATTTATCTCTATCTAGCACCACCACATTCCCACCCTTGTCTGATTGTCATATCACAATTTGGTTATCGTTCTTTAAATTTCCCACTGCCTTCATCTGATCAAAAGAAAGATTTTTTCTATTGACCGGGATTATCTTATGTCTCAATTTCTTAAGATCAGTCAGCACTCCTTTTTCAAAGACTTCTACTGCCTCATCACACACAATATTAGACAAAAATCTAGATCTGGGCTTGAAACTACTGGCTGGATTTACCCCCAAATCAATTTCACAATTGACTAACATTTCTTCTCTCACTAAATCATTCCCTTCCAAGGAAGATAAGGCATGAAGAGTTTCAATATCATCGATATTAAGATTGCTCATTACATTTGGCTCCCTTACAGTCACATTATTGTTAGGGTGTGTTTCAAACCATTTTTTCAACTTCAATTTTCTTGAAAAATAAAACAAATCAATTTTGTCTGTGTATACTTAAGGTTCATAGATGGGCAAAAGGACAGACCTAATGCGAGGACCTCCATTTCCTGAACGGAAAGACTTCTTTGAGAAAGATTAATCACCATCATATTTTGGTCTTCCTTTCCCTTGTCATCATGCCCACGGGCAATTTCTCTTCGTTTCTTCCTCCTGTTTTTGGCTTGTTTGTTCCTTTTCCTCTTCCGCCTCGTCCCCTTCCCCTCTGGACCCCTTGTTCTTGGTAAAACTCTGTCCGACCTTGATTCATTACTTGGAATTGTAATAAAAATTTCCTTTTCCTTTTCTGTGGATCCAAACTTGGTTCTTGATTTAGACCCACTGTGGAAATATCTGGGAGACTGCCATCTGATACATCGCTTTCACTTATTTCCACCACCGTCTGTTTCGTTGAGCTTGATGTAATTACTGAGCCAGTTTTCTTATGAAATAGATGGTCATATTTGCGGTGAAATGTAAGTGTACGGCCAGCCTGAAAGTCCTTAAAATCTCGTAGAAATTTACACTGTTTTTTCATGGTTATTTCCTCCTCCAATTTAGCCATTCGAATGTTAAGTTGTTTAACAAATTCATCCAGTACCTCTTTGGATACCAGTTGGCCCAATTCTTCTAGGATAGTATCAATCTGCGCCAATAGACGTTTTAGTGTAAATTCAAGGAGAAACATTGGCAACAAGCCTATTCCGAAAAAAGACATCAGGGAATAGCATACTGAGTGCTAGAAGCTCACATCCCCGTGAACTCATTGACAGCATCCCCTATGGGGAGTTGTTACGGGCTAAACGGAATTGCAGCACAGAGCTAGCATACCAGATAGAGAAGCAAGTTCTGTGTTTTTTGTTTTTGTTTTTTTTAGTCCTCATAAATGCCATCGGAAAATGCTCTAGATGGAATATTTCCACACCCTTCAAACAAGCCCTTATTGGAGACCGCCGTAATGGTGGGCCTGAAGGAGGGGTAGAGTCTTCCTAGAGGTACGGCTATATCCTGGTCCCACTCCCGTTCACAGCACCTGGGGCACCACCTGTTACTGAGGAGGACTGGACCGACAGACATCCGGCATAATCATAGGACTGATCTTACTTCCCTCTCCAGACCTCTAGTGCTGCCCAGATTTTTTTGCCGCTAGAGTTGTCACAGGCCATATCAGATTGACTAGTCATGATGATGTTCTTTAGGCAGTCCACAAAGGAAGGAGGTGCCTCAAGCTTCCAGGCTTTACAAATTTCCCTCCTAGCAGTAATTACTACATAGAATGCAAACTTCGAGGCTGGGGCATTCATACAATAGTCCGGCAAAAGACCGAAAAAAATTAGCCTTGCACTGACTTCAATCTGCATGTGCAACACATCCTCCAGGAAACCACATACCTCAGTCCAAAAGGGGCAGATCTTCGGGCAATCTATAAATATATGCAGGTCATCAGCAGCTGGATACTTACATCAGGGGCAGTGGTAGATCATTGCAGACATCTTAGATAATTTACCTGGAGTCCAGTACACTCTATAAGCGGTGTATAAATGGTTTCTCCTGAGGTTAGCTGGTTTAACCACAGCCTGTGACATAGAAAAGGAGTCACACCAGAGTTTCCGTAAGTCATCCCCATTTTCGGAGAAAGCACTGCCCCATCGTCTCACCAACTCTAAATCTAGACGATTCCCTGTATCTATAAAAGCCCCTTACCAGAAAGACTCTTCATGTTTCCATGATCCTATTCTAGAAATAGACTCAATGGTTGTGCTCAAATCTTCATTGCTCCATGACTGTGTTGCCCACCATGTGGACAATTGATAGAACTTAAATCTCGTCAGTGTCCCACTGGTTATATTAGACATTGAGTCCCAGCTGATAAGTTGTGAATCTTTCTGAAGATGTCCCCACAGCCTGATGCCTGCTAATCTAAGTGGTTGTGACAATTGGTCCTGAAGGCATTCCGGGGTACCTGGAGAATCCCAGATTGGGGCCTGTGACGTGTAATATGGTATTCGCAATATATTCCTAACATACCCCCAGTTTTTTTGTGCAGCTGATAGGATCTTGAGTCGAACTTTTTTGTAAAACTTGGGGTCCCCAAATTTATAGAGGAAAAACTCCTGTCCCTGCGGACATCATGCAACAATGCCTGAAACAAACGGCCCATAGAGGAAAAATCCACCTTGTTTGCTAATATTCTAAAATTTTTAAAATGAAAAGCACGGCAACAAGAAAGTAGGTCAGGAAGGGACAATCCTCCTATCTTTAGCCCTCTCCTGAGCTTTTTCCACGCTATTCTAGGGGTTTTTGTGGCCCAAATAAATGACCCGATTTTACCTTGAAGGGTAGCAAGATCTCTGATATTGAAAGACAGTGGGATTGAATTAAGCAGAAAAGTTAACTTAGGCAAGATTATCATTTTTACAAGGTTCACCCTCCCGTATATGTTCAATGGTATATTCGCCCAGCATGACAATAGGCAGCCCACCTCCTTAGAAACCTTCTCCCAGCTGATCTTAGATGTATCTATTAGCTTCTGCGCTAAGTGGATCCCCAAATATCTCATCCGACCCTTAGCAGCTGGTATTGCATTCGCGCAATTCCAACTCATTATTTCAGTTTTTTCTCTATTAATTTTGTAACCAGAGACCTTACCGAATTGGCCAGCTAATTCGAACAGCCTAGGTATGGCTTTTACATGGTCAGATGTATACATTAAAAGGTCATCTGCATAAAGAGCAAACTTAAGTTCCAGGTCGGCGATCTTAAAAGGCAAAATAAGGGGATCTTCTCTAAGGGAGCAGACAAAGGGTTCAATAAATAAATTAAACAATAAGGGTGACAGGGGACAGCCCTGTCTGGTACCTCTTGAAATACCGAACCATTCTGATAGAATACCGTTAACTAAAACTTTTGCTCGTGGGGCTCAATAAAGAGATTTGACAGCCTCAATAAAATTCATAGGAAAACCAAAACTACACATGGTCTCCCAGAGATAATTCCAGCTGGCCTGATCAAACGCCTTAGCGGCATCGATTGCAACAAGAGTTAGTAGCAACCTTCTTTCAGTTGCAACATCAATTGCCCCTATGGCTTGAAAGGTAAGCTCATTGAGCTGCCTTTCAGATATAAACCCCCTCTGATCGGGATGTATGATAGTTTTAATACATTTTGCCATCCTAGCAGCCAGAATCCCAGAAAAGATCTTGAGATCCGAATTAAGTAACGAAATAGGCCTGTATGCCTCAATTTTTTGAGGATCCTTATCTTGCTTAAGGATCAAGGACACTGTCGCTTCTGACCATGAGGGGGGGTCGCTTCTCTGTATAGATATATTTTGATAAACATAGAGTTTTTAGAACCGGCACTACCCTATCTGATATGCCCAAATATATCTCAACGGGGAGCCCATCTGGCCCCGCAGCTTTACCCCTGCTCATTTTTTTGAGTTGTTCTCTGATCTCCCCCTCTGAGATACTAGTTGATAAATACAACCTGTCTGTCTCAGACAGGCGAGGGAGATCCCTCAGGTTCAACCATGTTTTAACAGCATCCGGTCTATAAACAGTGTCCTCCTTATATAGATCGTGCATGAAGGATCTAGCCTCCTCCCTGATCTCATCATCTTCTTGCAGCAGGACTCCGGACCCACTTTGGACCAGGCTCTTGATATGGTTCCTAACCCTATCTACTCTAGATATCCAGGCCAGCAAAGGACCACATTTTTCACCATAGGCGAAATGCTGTAGGTTAGTGGCATCCCATCTATCCTTCACAGTTTTATCAATCCTGGCTTGGAGATCGGCTTGCAAAGAAACCAACTCCCTCTCTAATTGTGGCATAAGGCTTCGGGAAGTCAGAGCTGCCTGTTGCAGTTCTTTCTCCTCTTCCTTAATTTTCCTGAGGCTATCTATATCTGCTTCTTAAGCTATTCTGCTTTTATTGATCATTAAGGAACTCAAAAGTCCCCTCAGATATGCCTTAAAGGTCTCCCACATTATTTGATCGCTGGTGGAGGCTATGATAAACCTAAAAAACTCTTCTGCTTTTGCGTCAAGCTCAACCCTCACCCTCACCTCTAATAGTAAAGTCCTGTCTAAAGTCCATCTCTTCTGGCACCCTTTAAGCTTAAGGTTAAGCTTCAGCTCAACTGCGGAATGATCAGATATTGATGCAGGAATGTAGGCTATGGACTTGAGATCTGAGAGCAGACTCTGATCTACTAAGAAGTAATCGATTCTTGAATATTGTCTATATTTCTTACTATAGAAGGAGTACTCCCTAGTATTCCCTTTATCCACTCTCCATATATCCAGCAGCCTAAGCTCCTTAACAAGAGTCTTAAGTGTGGAGAAGGTTCTGGGCAGCACATTATACTTTACTTTAGATGTGCTGTCCAATTGAGTATCCAACACTAAATTAAAATCTCCTCCAAGTATAACTGGAGCAGATGTATTTAACAAGCTGGCCTGGAGATTCAAAAGAGGGCCCGGATTATCCTCATTAGGCCCATAATAGACGGCACATACTACTGGTATACCACAAATAGAGAAAGTTGCCACTATCCACCTCCCAGATTGATCGGTGCCCCATTTCTCCACCTTGAGCCCCATATTACATCTTATGATCATAGCTACCCCTCTTGTGCAACCCCTTTGATTTGAGGACATCACCTCCTGAACCCAACTAAACTTATTGAAACCTTGTTTGCATTCCTGGGCTTCCAAGTGGGTTTCCTGCAATAGATAGATATGAGCCTCATTCTTCTTTAGAGACTCACACACCAAGAATAACTTCCTGGGGTTTCTAAGGCCATTTACATTCCAGGAGAGGAACTTAATCTCCCGTAGACTACTCATGCCCAATCCAGAGAGGAACTACCTGACTTGAGCCATTAAGATTTACTATTACTTGTATGAGAACAATTTTCCAATTCTTCCCTCCCCCCTTCCACCCACCTGCGCCCCCCCATACCCACCCTTGAGGAACCCACCTTCCATCCCTTGGCGCCAGACCGCCAGATGGGACCCTCCATGGAGCAACGTAGCGTCTCGCTATTATTCCATTAGCGAGCGGGCAAGGTTCACACACATTCCTACATTTCCTTCCCCCCATTATTATTATTATTTTTGTTTTTTTGAAAATTTTGTTTTATATTTTATATTTCTCTTTTTTTTTCCTTTTTCTTCTTCCCTTTGAACAACTATCACCGTTATTCTCACCATTTACACTATGGTTTTTATTTTTCCACATACAACTCACTATAAATCTGAAGTCCCTAATAATCCTACTGCCATGAGGCGTACTAAACAGGCCAACCATAAGACAACTAGATGAAGCTATACGGGACTACCCCCTCATCTGCAGCAAAAGAGCATCTACATCCTCTGGGGAGCTGAAGTTATGCATCTTATTGTTCCACATGACCTTGAGCAATGCAGGAAACTTAATTTGGACCTGTGCTCCCAAACTCCTGAGTTCTGGCATTTTAGAGCCCAGCTCCCACGGCCTTTGCGCTGTTCTGCTGCCCATATCCAAGCAGATTTGGTAGGCCCCTGCCTCATGATGTAGTGTCGCCCCATGATGTAGTCTGTTTCTTGCTCGTGCCTAATGTCGTCACATGATTATGAAACACATCATCCCTTAATGATCGGCTTTTTCTGAAGGTAATTTGAGGGTTGCTAGGTATAAAAGGTTTGAGATGTACATCAGTAGATAACACATGCCAATGCTTATTAAAGATTTTTCTAATCTCATTAGCCTGTCCTGAAAAGGTGGTCACAAATCTTACTGTCTCCTCATTAGTTTCTTGCCTGTTGGGATGAAGTAATTCATTTCTAGTAGTAGTATCTACCCTATTACAGGCTTGTCTGATAGTTATAGCTTTGTATCCTCGTTCCTTGAAACGGTTACACATAACTTCCTTCTCTATCTGGTATGCTAGCTCTGTACTGCAATTCCGTTTAGCCCGTAACATCTCCCCATAGGGGATGCTGTCAACGAGGTTACGGGGATGTGAGATTCTAGCACTCAGTATGCTACTCCCTGATGTCTTTTTCCAGAATAGGCTTGTTGCCAATGTTTCTCCTTCAATTTCCCCTAAAACGTCTAAAAATTCAATGGATGTATTGCTTATCTGTTCAGTGAACATAAGATTACACTTGTTCACTTTCAATTTGCTCACAAAATCTTTAGCTGCTTCAGCACTACCACTCCACACCATACAGATCTCGTCGATGTACCGCAGCCACAGGACCACATTATTCTCAAATTCTTCCATTTGCATGGACACCTCCTCCTCCCACCAACCCATGAAAAGATTACCATAACTGGGGGCGAAGCAGGTGCCCATCGCAGTGCCCTGTGACTGCCTGTACACCGAATTATCGAAAATAAAAAAATTGTTGGTGAGACAAAAATGAATCATATCAACCAACATTTCCAAATGGTGCAGTAAGGAGATGGACCTTGTCTTCGGAAAATGTTTTACAGCCTGTATTCCAAGATCATGCTGGATACTGGTGTAGAGACTACATACGTCCAGGGTACCAAGAGTATATGTAGATTCCCAATAAATGCCATCAATGATAGTTAGAAAGTGAGTGGTGTCTTTGAGGTATGCAGGGAGGGCTATCACAAAAGGTCTCAAGTAGTGGTCGATAAATCGTGAGGTATTTTCAAGTAGGGATCCCATTGAAGAGGCTATGGGTCTCCCTGGAGGATTTACCGCATTTTTGTGGAGTTTGGGTTGTAGGTAGAGAATGGGGGTCCTCAGGTGTGCACATTTTAAGAAGTTGTATTCCTCCCACTCAAGTAAACCTTTCTCTCTCCACTCCATCAACAAAGTCCCAAACTTTTTGTTAGACTCACCAATTTCAGCAAAGGTGCAGATGTTATTGCATGTGGTGTCACTCAATTTTCTGACTGCCTCAGTTAGATATTTATCTCTATCTAGCACCACCACATTCCCACCCTTGTCTGATTGTCATATCACAATTTGGTTATCGTTCTTTAAATTTCCCACTGCCTTCATCTGATCAAAAGAAAGATTTTTTCTATTGACCGGGATTATCTTATGTCTCAATTTCTTAAGATCAGTCAGCACTCCTTTTTCAAAGACTTCTACTGCCTCATCACACACAATATTAGACAAAAATCTAGATCTGGGCTTGAAACTACTGGCTGGATTTACCCCCAAATCAATTTCACAATTGACTAACATTTCTTCTCTCACTAAATCATTCCCTTCCAAGGAAGATAAGGCATGAAGAGTTTCAATATCATCGATATTAAGATTGCTCATTACATTTGGCTCCCTTACAGTCACATTATTGTTAGGGTGTGTTTCAAACCATTTTTTCAACTTCAATTTTCTTGAAAAATAAAACAAATAAATTTTGTCTGTGTATACTTAAGGTTCATAGATGGGCAAAAGGACAGACCTAATGCGAGGACCTCCATTTCCTGAACGGAAAGACTTCTTTGAGAAAGATTAATCACCATCATATTTTGGTCTTCCTTTCCCTTGTCATCATGCCCACGGGCAATTTCTCTTCGTTTCTTCCTCCTGTTTTTGGCTTGTTTGTTCCTTTTCCTCTTCCGCCTCGTCCCCTTCCCCTCTGGACCCCTTGTTCTTGGTAAAACTCTGTCCGACCTTGATTCATTACTTGGAATTGTAATAAAAATTTCCTTTTCCTTTTCTGTGGATCCAAACTTGGTTCTTGATTTAGACCCACTGTGGAAATATCTGGGAGACTGCCATCTGATACATCGCTTTCACTTATTTCCACCACCGTCTGTTTCGTTGAGCTTGATGTAATTACTGAGCCAGTTTTCTTATGAAATAGATGGTCATATTTGCGGTGAAATGTAAGTGTACGGCCAGCCTGAAAGTCCTTAAAATCTCGTAGAAATTTACACTGTTTTTTCATGGTTATTTCCTCCTCCAATTTAGCCATTCGAATGTTAAGTTGTTTAACAAATTCATCCAGTACCTCTTTGGATACCAGTTGGCCCAATTCTTCTAGGATAGTATCAATCTGCGCCAATAGACGTTTTAGTGTAAATTCAAGGAGAAACATTGGCAACAAGCCTATTCCGAAAAAAGACATCAGGGAATAGCATACTGAGTGCTAGAAGCTCACATCCCCGTGAACTCATTGACAGCATCCCCTATGGGGAGTTGTTACGGGCTAAACGGAATTGCAGCACAGAGCTAGCATACCAGATAGAGAAGCAAGTTCTGTGTTTTTTGTTTTTGTTTTTTTTAGTCCTCATAAATGCCATCGGAAAATGCTCTAGATGGAATATTTCCACACCCTTCAAACAAGCCCTTATTGGAGACCGCCGTAATGGTGGGCCTGAAGGAGGGGTAGAGTCTTCCTAGAGGTACGGCTATATCCTGGTCCCACTCCCGTTCACAGCACCTGGGGCACCACCTGTTACTGAGGAGGACTGGACCGACAGACCTCCGGCATAATCATAGGACTGATCTTACTTCCCTCTCCAGACCTCTAGTGCTGCCCAGATTTTTTTGCCGCTAGAGTTGTCACAGGCCATATCAGATTGACTAGTCATGATGATGTTCTTTAGGCAGTCCACAAAGGAAGGAGGTGCCTCAAGCTTCCAGGCTTTACAAATTTCCCTCCTAGCAGTAATTACTACATAGAATGCAAACTTCGAGGCTGGGGCATTCATACAATAGTCCGGCAAAAGACCGAAAAAAATTAGCCTTGCACTGACTTCAATCTGCATGTGCAACACATCCTCCAGGAAACCACATACCTCAGTCCAAAAGGGGCAGATCTTCGGGCAATCTATAAATATATGCAGGTCATCAGCAGCTGGATACTTACATCAGGGGCAGTGGTAGATCATTGCAGACATCTTAGATAATTTACCTGGAGTCCAGTACACTCTATAAGCGGTGTATAAATGGTTTCTCCTGAGGTTAGCTGGTTTAACCACAGCCTGTGACATAGAAAAGGAGTCACACCAGAGTTTCCGTAAGTCATCCCCATTTTCGGAGAAAGCACTGCCCCATCGTCTCACCAACTCTAAATCTAGACGATTCCCTGTATCTATAAAAGCCCCTTACCAGAAAGACTCTTCATGTTTCCATGATCCTATTCTAGAAATAGACTCAATGGTTGTGCTCAAATCTTCATTGCTCCATGACTGTGTTGCCCACCATGTGGACAATTGATAGAACTTAAATCTCGTCAGTGTCCCACTGGTTATATTAGACATTGAGTCCCAGCTGATAAGTTGTGAATCTTTCTGAAGATGTCCCCACAGCCTGATGCCTGCTAATCTAAGTGGTTGTGACAATTGGTCCTGAAGGCATTCCGGGGTACCTGGAGAATCCCAGATTGGGGCCTGTGACGTGTAATATGGTATTCGCAATATATTCCTAACATACCCCCAGTTTTTTTGTGCAGCTGATAGGATCTTGAGTCGAACTTTTTTGTAAAACTTGGGGTCCCCAAATTTATAGAGGAAAAACTCCTGTCCCTGCGGACATCATGCAACAATGCCTGAAACAAACGGCCCATAGAGGAAAAATCCACCTTGTTTGCTAATATTCTAAAAATTTTAAAATGAAAAGCATGGCAACAAGAAAGTAGGTCAGGAAGGGCCAATCCTCCTATCTTTAGCCCTCTCCTGAGCTTTTTCCACGCTATTCTAGGGGTTTTTGTGGCCCAAATAAATGACCCGATTTTACCTTGAAGGGTAGCAAGATCTCTGATATTGAAAGACAGTGGGATTGAATTAAGCAGAAAAGTTAACTTAGGCAAGATTATCATTTTTACAAGGTTCACCCTCCCGTATATGTTCAATGGTATATTCGCCCAGCGTGACAATAGGCATCCCACCTCCTTAGAAACCTTCTCCCAGCTGATCTTAGATGTATCTATTAGCTTCTGCGCTAAGTGGATCCCCAAATATCTCATCCGACCCTTAGCAGCTGGTATTGCATTCGCGCAATTCCAACTCATTATTTCAGTTTTTTCTCTATTAATTTTGTAACCAGAGACCTTACCGAATTGGCCAGCTAATTCGAACAGCCTAGGTATGGCTTTTACATGGTCAGATGTATACATTAAAAGGTCATCTGCATAAAGAGCAAACTTAAGTTCCAGGTCGGCGATCTTAAAAGGCAAAATAAGGGGATCTTCTCTAAGGGAGCAGACAAAGGGTTCAATAAATAAATTAAACAATAAGGGTGACAGGGGACAGCCCTGTCTGGTACCTCTTGAAATACCGAACCATTCTGATAGAATACCGTTAACTAAAACTTTTGCTCGTGGGGCTCAATAAAGAGATTTGACAGCCTCAATAAAATTCATAGGAAAACCAAAACTACACATGGTCTCCCAGAGATAATTCCAGCTGGCCTGATCAAACGCCTTAGCGGCATCGATTGCAACAAGAGTTAGTAGCAACCTTCTTTCAGTTGCAACATCAATTGCCCCTATGGCTTGAAAGGTAAGCTCATTGAGCTGCCTTTCAGATATAAACCCCCTCTGATCGGGATGTATGATAGTTTTAATACATTTTGCCATCCTAGCAGCCAGAATCCCAGAAAAGATCTTGAGATCCGAATTAAGTAACGAAATAGGCCTGTATGCCTCAATTTTTTGAGGATCCTTATCTTGCTTAAGGATCAAGGACACTGTCGCTTCTGACCATGAGGGGGGGTCGCTTCTCTGTATAGATATATTTTGATAAACATAGAGTTTTTAGAACCGGCACTACCCTATCTGATATGCCCAAATATATCTCAACGGGGAGCCCATCTGGCCCCGCAGCTTTACCCCTGCTCATTTTTTTGAGTTGTTCTCTGATCTCCCCCTCTGAGATACTAGTTGATAAATACAACCTGTCTGTCTCAGACAGGCGAGGGAGATCCCTCAGGTTCAACCATGTTTTAACAGCATCCGGTCTATAAACAGTGTCCTCCTTATATAGATCGTGCATGAAGGATCTAGCCTCCTCCCTGATCTCATCATCTTCCTGCAGCAGGACTCCGGACCCACTTTGGACCAGGCTCTTGATATGGTTCCTAACCCTATCTACTCTAGATATCCAGGCCAGCAAAGGACCACATTTTTCACCATAGGCGAAATGCTGTAGGTTAGTGGCATCCCATCTATCCTTCACAGTTTTATCAATCCTGGCTTGGAGATCGGCTTGCAAAGAAACCAACTCCCTCTCTAATTGTGGCATAAGGCTTCGGGAAGTCAGAGCTGCCTGTTGCAGTTCTTTCTCCTCTTCCTTAATTTTCCTGAGGCTATCTATATCTGCTTCTTAAGCTATTCTGCTTTTATTGATCATTAAGGAACTCAAAAGTCCCCTCAGATATGCCTTAAAGGTCTCCCACATTATTTGATCGCTGGTGGAGGCTATGATAAACCTAAAAAACTCTTCTGCTTTTGCGTCAAGCTCAACCCTCACCCTCACCTCTAATAGTAAAGTCCTGTCTAAAGTCCATCTCTTCTGGCACCCTTTAAGCTTAAGGTTAAGCTTCAGCTCAACTGCGGAATGATCAGATATTGATGCAGGAATGTAGGCTATGGACTTGAGATCTGAGAGCAGACTCTGATCTACTAAGAAGTAATCGATTCTTGAATATTGTCTATATTTCTTACTATAGAAGGAGTACTCCCTAGTATTCCCTTTATCCACTCTCCATATATCCAGCAGCCTAAGCTCCTTAACAAGAGTCTTAAGTGTGGAGAAGGTTCTGGGCAGCACATTATACTTTACTTTAGATGTGCTGTCCAATTGAGTATCCAACACTAAATTAAAATCTCCTCCAAGTATAACTGGAGCAGATGTATTTAACAAGCTGGCCTGGAGATTCAAAAGAGGGCCCGGATTATCCTCATTAGGCCCATAATAGACGGCACATACTACTGGTATACCACAAATAGAGAAAGTTGCCACTATCCACCTCCCAGATTGATCGGTGCCCCATTTCTCCACCTTGAGCCCCATATTACATCTTATGATCATAGCTACCCCTCTTGTGCAACCCCTTTGATTTGAGGACATCACCTCCTGAACCCAACTAAACTTATTGAAACCTTGTTTGCATTCCTGGGCTTCCAAGTGGGTTTCCTGCAATAGATAGATATGAGCCTCATTCTTCTTTAGAGACTCACACACCAAGAATAACTTCCTGGGGTTTCTAAGGCCATTTACATTCCAGGAGAGGAACTTAATCTCCCGTAGACTACTCATGCCCAATCCAGAGAGGAACTACCTGACTTGAGCCATTAAGATTTACTATTACTTGTATGAGAACAATTTTCCAATTCTTCCCTCCCCCCTTCCACCCACCTGCGCCCCCCCATACCCACCCTTGAGGAACCCACCTTCCATCCCTTGGCGCCAGACCGCCAGATGGGACCCTCCATGGAGCAACGTAGCGTCTCGCTATTATTCCATTAGCGAGCGGGCAAGGTTCACACACATTCCTACATTTCCTTCCCCCCTATTATTATTATTTTTGTTTTTTTGAAAATTTTGTTTTATATTTTATATTTCTCTTTTTTTTTTCCTTTTTCTTCTTCCCTTTGAACAACTATCACCGTTATTCTCACCATTTACACTATGGTTTTTATTTTTCCACATACAACTCACTATAAATCTGAAGTCCCTAATAATCCTACTGCCATGAGGCGTACTAAACAGGCCAACCATAAGACAACTAGATGAAGCTATACGGGACTACCCCCTCATCTGCAGCAAAAGAGCATCTACATCCTCTGGGGAGCTGAAGTTATGCATCTTATTGTTCCACATGACCTTGAGCAATGCAGGAAACTTAATTTGGACCTGTGCTCCCAAACTCCTGAGTTCTGGCATTTTAGAGCCCAGCTCCCACGGCCTTTGCGCTGTTCTGCTGCCCATATCCAAGCAGATTTGGTAGGCCCCTGCCTCATGATGTAGTGTCGCCCCATGCAAGGACCTCTCCAGAATCGGCACTTTAACCGCATAGGTCTGAAAATTAACTAAGATTTTCCTCGGTGCTTTCCTATCCGAATGGAGCTTAAATGGGTCCCTATGGACTCTCTGAATCTCTGATTCTAGGTCAATATCCTCACGATCTTTCAGAACTCCCTCCCTTAACAACTTACAAATGAAGGCCTTAATATCACCCTTCTCCAAACCCTCCGGGATCTTAAGAACCCTCAGGTTGTTTCTGAGGGCCTGCATTTCAAGCCTCTCCAGGTCCAGCTGTAGTGCTCGATTCTGCAGTTTCAAAACCTCAATATCCTTCGTGTTCCCCTAGACTGATTCCGAGAGGGTTTTGACCTCAAGTTCCAGGGACCCTGTACGTACACAAATATCATCCAACTTGGACTCTAGTGCTTCGCATTTTTCCCGTATCCCTTCTGGTTTGCCTCCGAGATTGCAAACTTAGAGAGCAAGTCGCCCTTTAGAGCATGAAGAAAAGACCCCAACTGAAGCTCATCTCTACCTGTTCCCTCTTCCCCGGGGGCCAACACTACAGGGCCTTCATGTGCTGACTCTAAACACAACATGTCCGGGGAACCACCATCCGCAAGTTCTAGATATTGATCTTGTAAATTTGATTGAATGGGTGATAGAGTAGGTGCTTGGGGGACAGAAGTAACAATAGCAGGAGCCATTTCCGGGGTAGGGGCATGTAACAAACTAGTAGGGCTCACAGTACCAGTTCCATTTTCAATTTCCTGGATCCCAGCCAGCGGGGAGAAACAACTCTCAAGATGGACTGGGGGAGGGCTTTCTCGCAGGGCTGGGGCTGAGGCTGGTTCCTTTAACCTCACAGTTTGCTCCATTATTTTGAAATAAGATTTGAGTGATGCAGTAGACTTTACGGAGGGGCAGACAGCCCTTTAGATTTCACAGTGTCCCTAGGCTTAACGTTTTTCCTCTTATGGGGGGTCGTGAGTCCCACACTTTTCGAGCCCTCTGTAGAATCCAGAGTACCCTTGATCTTGAACCCAAACTGAGTCTAGGTCAGACCACTGGGGGGCACGAGAGGAAGGAACATGGTGGCAGGCTTGCGCCAGTCGCGGGAGCTCCGGGAGCAGCACAGCGTCTGCTACATAGATTCACAGCATACGCTGCATATTGAAAGTTACCCGGTAGGAATGTGGTGTCTGCATGGGTTCCATATGGCGTATTCTGTTTGATGCGGTTTCCTTTCCCCCCTTTTTTTCGAGATTGTGTTAGCTGTGGTTGCCGGTGGTGATGCGGAGGAGGTAGCGGCTGAGCGGTGGACGCTAGGGCCGGGAACCAGATGGTTCAGGAAGCGGAGGTGGAGCCTGGAGGAGGGCCGGTAACCTAGTGTGGTTTCGGTGGCCATCGAGCCAGGTTGTGGACGTGGCTACGGGCTGCGGCCACACTGACTTGCTCTCGAGGGCTGAACGGTGGAAGAACCCTACGTATAACTTCAGGCGCCTCGATCCCACAGTGTCCCCCAGATCATTGTGTGAGTCCGGTAAGCGGGTTATCAGAGGGTGGCGAGCAGAGGTGTATGGCTCTTGTTCCCTCGGATTCAGCATCGGACTCTGCTCCGCTTTCTGGCCAGGCAGTTGAATTGGCTCTGAGTTCGGCTGGGGGAGTCAATATTTCCAGAGAGTTGTGCCCCTTGGGTGAGAACAAGAAGGGGAAGAGAAAAGAAGTGTCGCTCCCTGGGACCACTTTAGTAAGAAAGTTGTGTGTAACCATTTCAAGGAAAGAGGATACAAAGCTATAATTATCAGACAAGCCTGTAATAGTGTAGATACTACAATACAATTACTTCATCCCAAAATGCAAGAAACTAATGAGGAGACAGCAAGATTTTCGACCACCTTTTCAGGACAGGCTCATGAGATTAGAAAGATCTTTAATAAGCATTGGCATGTGTTATCTACTGATGTACATCTCAAACCTTTTATACCTAGCAACCCTCAAATTACCTTCAGAAAAAGCCGATCATTGAGGGATGATCTGAGTCATAATCATGTGACAACATTAGGCACAAGCAAGAAACAGACTAAATCAGGGTTTAGATGTTGCAAAAACTGCAAAGCAGGTCGTAAAAGCATTGATTGTTGTGCATTGACTATTCCCAACACCGATAGGGAGTTGACTATTCGGAAGTCTTTGACATGTAACTCTATGTATTGTGTGTATGTATTAATCTGCCAGTGCAATAAGTGGTACGTGGGCAGCACAATACATCGTGCCAAGAAGAGAATATTGGAGCATGTCCGTGCTATTAGGAACAATAGACAGTACCCAGTAGCACGCCATTTTTATAATGAGCATTTCCAAGATGAAAATATTTTGAGAATGGTGGTGATTGATGCGGTTGTTATGGGTGTCAGGGGTGGGAATCGAGAACTATCCCTGCGCAAATTAGAGTCAAAGTATATTATTGACTTTGACTGTTGGACCCCTAATGGCTTAAATTCAAGCGAGGAACTAGCTGTTCACTTGTTAGAATGAAATTTGTGCATTCAAGAATAGTACGCGGTGTTCAACCTTTCTGTGATTTTAAATATTTTTAATCTTTTTGATTCTTTAGGTATGAAATGGCATCTTGTTGATCTTGGCGCTACAATGAATTGGATAGTTTGATCTTGTTTTCCAGTGATGTGTTTTACTTAAATGGGACAATCGATCTGAGCAGCATCATGATCTGGCTGACCTGTTGGTGCGTGTGGAGAACTGCTGCCCTGACTGCTGCTTTCCTTGCAGCGCCTCGCGGAACCCGCTTCGCGGGTCCCGCTTCGCGGGGTGTGCTGTCCTGGACCTTTGGACCCCTGGAGTTGTTTCCTTGCCAAAGCGGAGCCTGCAGTGGGTGTGAGTGCGCGTGGGCAGGGCTGCGAGCTGCGGGACCGGGACTACATCTCCCAGGAGTCCCCGCCAGCCCTAATTACAATCATCTGGGCCGCTCTCCCTGCCTGCCCCGCCCCCACCAACGAATTTAAAACCTTTGGGACTCCGTTATACTTTGGGACGCCTGGCTGACCTGTTGGTGCGTGTGGAGAACTGCTGCCCTGACTGCTGCTTTCCTTGCAGCGCCTCGCGGAACCCGCTTCGCGGGTCCTGCTTCGAGGGGTGTGCTGTCCTGGACCTTTGGACCCCTGGAGTTGTTTCCTTGCCAAAGCGGAGCCTGCAGTGGGTGTGAGTGTGCGTGGGCAGGGCTGCGAGCTGCGGGACCGGGACTACATCTCCCAGGAGTCCCCGCCAGCCCTAATTACAATCATCTGGGCCGCTCTCCCTGCCTACCCCGCCCCCACCAACGAATTTAAAACCTTTGGGACTCCGTTATACTTTGGGACGCCTGGCTGACCTGTTGGTGCGTGTGGAGAACTGCTGCCCTGACTGCTGCTTTCCTTGCAGCGCCTCGCGGAACCCGCTTCGCGGGTCCCGCTTCGAGGGGTGTGCTGTCCTGGACCTTTGGACCCCTGGAGTTGTTTCCTTGCCAAAGCGGAGCCTGCAGTGGGTGTGAGTGCGCGTGGGCAGGGCTGCGAGCTGCGGGACCGGGACTACATCTCCCAGGAGTCCCCGCCAGCCCTAATTACAATCATCTGGGCCGCTCTCCCTGCCTGTCCCGCCCCCACCAACGAATTTAAAACCTTTGGGACTCCGTTATACTTTGGGACGCCTGGCTGACCTGTTGGTGCGTGTGGAGAACTGCTGCCCTGACTGCTGCTTTCCTTGCAGCGCCTCGCGGAACCCGCTTCGCGGGTCCCGCTTCGAGGGGTGTGCTGTCCTGGACCTTTGGACCCCTGGAGTTGTTTCCTTGCCAAAGCGGAGCCTGCAGTGGGTGTGAGTGCGCGTGGGCAGAGCTGCGAGTTGCGTGACCGGGACTACATCTCCCAGGAGTCCCCGCCAGCCCTAATTACAATCATCTGGGCCGCTCTCCCTGCCTGCCCCGCCCTCACTAATGAGAGTCTCTATTTTTTCAATCTGTTATTCCCGCTGCGCGGGAGCGTCCCGGGAGAAGCCCGGGACAAGGGCGGGACCGTCTGTGGCCGTCAGAGGCCGGAGTAGGCCGGGCTGGGCCTACTCTCTTGGATCGTCCATTCGACCCCTGGTCCTATTTTCTGTCACAGCCCCTTGCCGATTATAATCCATCACTCACATTATGCCGTCCCCGGCAAGGGAGAGTACCCCATTGAAGCCGGGAGGAGTTAAAAATAGGACCCTAGAGAATTATTTCTCCCGGGCGGTGGGGGAGGGGGACAAAGAGTGCAACCTGTCCCGGTTAAGGGCAGAACGGAGACGCTCAATAGATAACTTGAAAAACACCCCCCTTGGAGAACAACCCACTACGCCCAGGGAGGAGTTGTCCCTAATAGATGATGTCCCACTCCTGCTGAGGGATTGTATAAACACTCCACCAGTGGCAGCCATGAGTATAGTCCCAGCTACCAGTCCAAGCCCTACAAGGGTGACCATTGATTTAGTCTCCCAACCCCCCCCAGCCTCTAAGGCTAGGAAAGCTAAACCCAAGCCAGTTACTACACAAGGAGCACCGGGGCCCCCTCCTAATAAACGTAGGAGGAAATCGAAGGGAGCCCAGGGAAGGAGTAAATCCAAGATCTCTCACTCGGACTTTGGGAAGTCTTCAAAACCCCCCGTATTAGCAGCGAAATTACCGGCTGAATCACACCCCAAACCTATTGCCCGGGAGGATCTAGCTCCCGCCCTGATAAAAGACATAGGAACTAGTACCGCTAATGTCCCCCTCTCTGTTGTCCCGCTTGGAAACCTGGAATTCTTGCTAAGGTCTCTATTACTACCGATTAGCGAGAGTATAAAAAAGATTGAGATCAGACTAACTATTCTGGAGGCCACACTAGGTAGTCTGAAAATCCCGGCTGGTCATCAGGGAAGGCATCTAGAATCTACCCCCGCCACAATAGCCCCTCAACAGCCTGTAACTAGTGCAGCAAACTTAGTCCCTCTACAAGCCACAAATGCGGCGGCCCCGCAAAAACCCCAAAGGCCCAAGCCTGCATCAACTAAGCCCCTTAACTCTAACATGCCTACTCCTCCTTCAGGCCCTGTTCATCCGGCACAGCCGGTAGATAGTACCACACCGACTCCCCTAATGAAGCTTCCCTTGAGACCAAGCAGACCTAACCTACCCCCAGAGACTAATGATCTCACTGTAGTCATGGCGGGTGTCCCCTCACTCGAAGAAGGTGAAACTGAGGATTTTTGTGCCCTGAAAAGTAGGGTAATTAAGTGGTTAAACATAAATAGACCCCTCCCGACACACCTTAATAACGAAATCATAATGGTAAGAAGGGTGCCATGGGTGGGGAGAACATACAAATCTATTATAGGGGACTGCATATTGGTGAGTTTTAGGGACACAGGAACGGTGTCCTACATATGCCAAGGGAAGAATAGATCCAGAGAATCCACTATCCAAACCCTTCGTGTATCTTTCTTTTTCCCCATTATTCCAGTCCCATTGCAGCCGCCCCAAATTCATGACAACTGGGAGAGGGTTGGCAGGAGGGGGAGACACTGGGCCTTCAACCCTAGGCCATTATTTGGCCAACCAGAACCACCCTTGCACACCTATAACCAGTTTACTTGCCTGAACGGTCTAGAGGGGATGGAGTGACAAACAGATAATGTCCCCCAGGGTCACATGGATAAGGGCGTTTTGGTAGAGGTGGTGGAGGAGCAAAACTCTCAGGCTCAGCAAACTCTACCGAGTGGTGTGGGGATTTCCATGTTTGCTGAACCTAACGCTACAGCCATAGAAGGTATAGGAGGGGGACATGGGCTGGCTACGCAAGGGTCATTACAGGAGATACCATCAAGGCCCCAGGGGGGTTCAAGACGGAGGGGAGAGGGAGTGAGATTCATCTCCTGGAATGTAGCAGGCATAGCGGGCAAAACAAGGAATGGGTTGATTTTATTAGAAAATTTCAAGTTATATGTGTACAGGAGACATGGGCCTTGGTGAATAATTACCATCTACAGGGGTACAAGTGTTTTTTTGTCCCCGCCCGAAAATCCAGATCAGGGAGAGCAATGGGCGGTTTGTCCATCTACGTAGATTTAGACCTCCCAGGCTCCTGGTCCTCCCCAGATTGGAACTCACATGGGATTCAGGGAGTTCGGTTCCTCGGAAAGGGGTTAAGATTTTCTGTTCTTAACATCTATAACACTGAGATAGTAAACAACCATATCCCGCTACTAGCTGAACTAGACCATAGGCTGGGACAAGAAACAACATTCCAAAATAAGGGGCCGCCGCACGGGCTGCTTTTAGTGGGAGACTTTAATTGCCACCTCTGTCCGGCACTGGTCAAGGTAAACACAGACTGGTCACAATGTCCAATGGAGAAGGGTCCGCATTTTTCTCATACGCCTACTGGGTTGGCTCTTAGGTTGCTTCGGCTTAAGTACGACCTAGAGCATACCATTAATATGATAGACCCACAGTCGGATGGTTCACTCCCACCAACTTTCAAGGGCAGGGGTTGCTCATCTATTATAGATTATATTTTGGCCTCGAGATCCCTGATAAACAAAATAATCAGTGTAGGGATAGATTGGAGCAGTTTTAGTGACCACAATCCCCTTGTTTTGATGCTCTCGTATAGGGTGGGTGCTGGAACTAGAGTCCACCGCTCAATTGAGGAGAGGGTCACAGATCAAGGTAGGAGACTGAAATGGTCCAAAATAGATGGGGTAAAGTTTTATAAAACTTTGGGCGACAAGGGCCGACTAGCCATTAACGACTGTCTAGACCTAGAAGTCCAGGGACCAAGGGTACTGGAAGCATTTGACCAGATTGCTAACCTGGTCGATGGCCTACTTAGGACCAGTGCGCCCACATGTAATCTGGTAAATCCCCGGTGGTTTGATAAAGACTGCTCTAAGGCATTGAGGGAGTTGAAATGCTCCCTTAAGCTAAAACCAAGGGACCCTCAAAAAATCAAGGGGTGCAGAGAAAAATATAAAAAAGAGACCAAAAGGAGGAAACTTGCCCTGCAGGCAGAAGCTTGGGCAGACTTAAGAGAGGCAGGCGAAAGAAGTGATCTAGCGGGATTTTGGAGAATCATTAATAAACCGACCTTTCAAGAAAATGATTCCCCAGAGATAGGGGTTAACATCCTCCCGGAGCAGTGGGTCACACACTTTAGGGGTCTATATAACCATGAGCCCGGTATCCATCTAGAGTCACCCGAAACCACAAGTCAGGTTCCCTCAGTAGTATTCACTCTTAAGGAGATTACTGCAGGGATGGAGGGTCTGACTAAAAATAAAGCCCCGGGGCCGGATGGAATTCCCCCTGACCTGTTTCTTAGTAATATAGAACTATGGGCCCCGCTGATGACCAGGGTCATAAATACTGCGACCATTTGCGGCCTGCCACCATCCTGGTCTAAAGCGATCATTGTGCCAATCTTCAAAAAGGGCAATAGGGATGACCCCAAGTGCTACAGGCCCATTTCCCTGATTGACGTATCGGCTAAACTTTTGGGTAGGGCAATCCTCAACAGACTGTCCGAGTGGTCCGAAGAGAATAACATCTTCTCGGACACTCAATACGGGTTTAGGACAGGGAGGTCCACCAGTGACCAATGCCTGAACCTTTACATGCTGACTGCCAAATATACTCTGGCCAGTGATGAACCCATTTATATGGGATTCATGGATCTGGCAGCAGCATTCGATCACGTCAATAGAGGAAAGCTGTGGGATATGATGTTAAGCATGGGGATTGAGAGTGGTTTAATTACCATATTAAGGGAATTACACAGAGACACCACGGCCAAGGTTCGATTTAATAGGGAGGGAGGATTGTCTGACTCTTTTCCCTGTAAGAGTGGAGTCAGACAAGGTTGCATTCTTGCCCCTTTTTTGTTCTCCCTTTATATTAATAACCTGGAGCAGTTTCTCTTGGGGTTAAAGGCAGATTCCCCAAGGGTCGGGGCGCGGCATATTCCTGTTTTGCTTTACGCAGATGACGCGGTTCTGCTTGCACGCACACCTCGAAGCTTACAAATCCTGATAGACGGGTTTGTTAGGTTCATGAGTACACTGGATCTATCTGTCAACCTGGGCAAATCATATGTACTCCTGGCCGGCAAAAAACCTTCCTCTAAATTTACTTATACAATAGGCACCCATACTTTAGAGGAGGTCAAAACGTTCTCTTATCTTGGAGTAACCTTTGATGGTGCTTTGCAGTTTAACTCTTTAGTGGTGGAACGTTGTAGCAAAATGATTGCCTCTAATGGGGCTATAGCTGGATATGGCAGGAGGCTAGGTAGATGGAGCCCGGAACAGGTGATGAACTTGTATGGCTCCGTATCATGCTCCAAAGTAATCTATGGGGCAGAAGTATGGGGCCTTGTGAACACCACTAGAATTCAACAGGAAGAAAACAAATATCTGAAATCTATCCTGAGGGCACCACCAAGTACCGCTGGAATCATAGCTCATAGGGAGCTAAGGGAGACCATACTTGGATGACCTGTTAAAACTTAGGCCAATTGTGGCCTGGCTAAAAATATGGGTTAATCCAGATGCGCATCTAAGGAGAGAAATTTTATTGGACTGCTTAGATAGGACCCATTGTATGCGCATCCCCTGGCTTAAATATGTAAGAAACACCCTTGAAGATTTAGGCTTTGGAAACCTCTTCACGAACCCCACATCAATTTCAGCCCAGCACAAGAAACAAGTAGGGGAAATTTTCCTAGAGCGGAAAACCCAATGTAGAGCTGAGGCTGAAGGTGTTAAAAAGACTGTGAGGGCTCATAATCTGGTAAAGAGTGTGGAGGGTATGGAGCCTTATCTGTATCTTGTGCATAATGCACAGGATAGATTTCTTATGTGCCGTTTTAGACTGAATTTACTTCCTTTTATGTTGGCCTCACCAGCAGGTTTCACCATGTCAATTGAGCAGAAGGGACCCTGCGGCTGCGACAACAGGTCTCCGCAGGATTCCCTTCATTTTGTTTTGCTCTGTCCCTATTTTTCTATGCCCAGGCGCAGATTTCTTGTAAATATTTTAAAAAAAGCCCAACAGGAACGTGCCAGGGACGCATTAGTCTTTTTGCAAAAAGCCTCTGATCCACTAACATTGTGCTGTATTATGAATTTTATTAAGGTTGCGGTCCGATTAAAGATGACTAGGGGAGAGGAATGAAAGACTTTGGATTTTCCTTTTTTATGATCCTGTATGTCGGTATCTCTATTTGCACTAACTTTGTATAAGGATCTTGATTAATGTTTAATGACTTTTTATCCATGTATATATATGTGCTTTTATGGTGTTTTTTAATCACCGAATAAAGATTTAAAAAAAAAAAAAAAAAAAAGACTATTTGCCCACTGGGGCGAGATGGAGCATGACGTATAACGATCAACTATACAAATATGCAGAAGCTAGTGGTGATTCTGCCCACAGGGACGTTATTGTCAGAATCACATACTATTGTGTTTGGATACGTTATGATGAATGATTTCAGCATTGAGATGAACTGTCTTTCCTGATACGATACTGTTGTTAGAATGACAGATGTATCACCCGCCAATAAGCTTAAATCTTGTTCCAAGCGATAACGCACTGGCGAGTACTATTGAGTAAACACAAAGATTGAAAAACGGGTAAACATTACTTGTGATAATCAAATATTGCAAATATTGTTTTTAAATGCTCTTACATGTAATATGAATGTGAGGTACAATTTATTTTTGCATTCATTTGATTTCATGAAAACTGTGAAGAAATCTGTATAGATATTCAGTGGATTAAGAACTTCCAAAATGGATGCCAATTTTCAAGAGGATGCTACACTTATGTGGTGTTAGTCCTATTTCTATGTTCGGCATTGGTTAAATTCAGTCACTGTTTCATTGCAATTTTGAAACGTGATCAAGGTGCAAGCTGAAACGCGTTGTTTCCTGCAATTAAATATTTCACAAGCATACGTGATATGTCCGAGTACGTCTGATGGAGGAGCAGAACGGAGTTAATATATATATATATATATATATATATATATATATATATATATATGTGTGTGTATATATATATATATATATATATATTATCTACTGGCGGTCGCCAGTAGATAGTTATAGTTAGGACCGTGTTTCCATAGGAAATCCGCAACATTCTATTTGGAATAACTTTGGCGCCGGTTGACGAATCCTCGCGAAATTTTCAAAATAGGTGGGGCGCTCTGCTCCGCTCCTACCCTGAAAGTCTCGGGGGAATTCGTCAAGCGGGGGCTGAGAAAAAAGGGGGGTCCCAAAACGCGTTTTCCCCATGCATTTTCCCATAGGACCTTTAGTCCGAGCTACAGCTGAACGGCTGAACAGAATTACTTGAAATTTGGCAGAGAGGTAGTCCTCAGGTCAGAGATGTGCCTTTTGTAGGTCTGGTGTAAATCTGTTCAGTCGGTCCTGAGAAAATAGCATTTAAATCAATATATATATCTGTAAGCGCGCTCCGTGCGCTTACAGTAAGCTTACCGTACGCGTACGGTGCCGTGCGCGAGCTCAATTCTGATTGGTGGTTACATGACTGTAAACATTCTAATCGGTCGAAATCAGAAAGTGTCGGCCGCCATTTTCTGTCTCTCGCACTGAAAAACAAAGGTGGATAACGTGAAAAGGGGGCAACGAAGAGAGTTGCAGACCCCCTAGCGTTTGTCAGGGGGTCCACGAAGTACCAAAAAGTACGAAAAATACATTTAATAATTTTTAAAAAAAATCGCGGAGTGCGCGTACGGTAAGCTTACCGTACGCGCACGGCAAAAAAATAAAAAATAAAAATAAATAAAGAAATAACAATCACATTTATTAAATAAATTGAAGGACCCGCAAGGGAGAAAAAAAAATTGTTACTGTGTAAAAAAAGGCGAGGCGCGCGCGGTATGAACTGCGCAACGTGGGAGCTCGGTGCGCGAAGCGCAGTGAGTGGCCACAGCGCGCGCACGGTGCGCGAAGCGCACCGTGCACGCAGGGTGTGCGCACGGTTAAAAACCAGAAAAAAATAAAAATAAATACATAACTTAGCATTTAAAAACCGTACAAATTCACTGAAAAAACCATAGGTTTCACACACGTTATAGTTAGGAATTAGCATTTAAAAAACCTTGCAAATTCACTTAAAAAACCATAGGTTTCACACATGTTATAGTTAGCTGTACATTTCACTCGTAAAAAACCAATGAAATTCCACGTTATAGTTAGATCAGGTAACTATAACTTGCGCGACCGCAATCCACAATGTGTCATTTCAGATGTCATCATTGATGTGAAGAGTGATGTCACTGACCATGTCATGAGTGATGTAATATGTGACGTCATCAGCAGTTTATTGTGGGCGCGCAAGTTATAGTTACCTGATCTAACTATAACGTGGAATTTCATTGGTTTTTTACGAGTGAAATGTACAGCGAACTATAACATGTGTGAAACCTATGGTTTTTTAAGTGAATTTGCAAGGTTTTTTAAATGCTAATTCCTAACTATAACGTGTGTGAAACCTATGGTTTTTTCAGTGAATATATATATATATAGATATTCACTTAAAAAACCATAGGTTTCACACATGTTATAGTTAGGTGGATATTTCACTCGGAAAAAAAACAATGAAATTCCCCCGTTATAGTTAGTTGAGATAACTATAACTCGCGCTCCCGCAATCCTCTGCTCATGACGTCACATATTACATCACTCATGACATGGTCAGTGGCATCACTCATGGCATCACTGATGACATCTCAAATGACATCACTGATGACATCACTGATGACGTCATTCATTGAGTATGTATTTCTGAAATATTTTAACCTATGGTTTTTTCAGTGAATTTGTACGGTTTTTTAAATGCTAAGTTATGTATGTATTTTTTTTTTAATATATTTATTTTTATGGTTTTTCACAGTGCGCGCACGGTGATTTAAAAAAAAAAATTGTAAATATTTTTTTCTGCCTTCGGGGTCCTGATGTCATGAGTGATGTCACTGACCATGTCATGAGTGATGTAATATGTGACATCATCAGCAGTGCATTGCGGGCGCGCGAGTTATAGTTAGCTGAACTAACTATAATGGGGGAATTTCAATTGTTTTTGTTCGAGTGAAAAGTCCAGCTAATCATAACGCCCCTGAAACCTATGTTTTTTTCAGTGAATTTCTAAGGTTTTTTAAATGCTAACTCCTAACTATAACGTGCCTGAAACCTATGTTTTTTTCAGTGAATATATATATATATGTATATATATATATGTATATATATATATATATTCACAGAAAAAAACATAGGTTTCAGGCACGTTATAGTTAGGAATTAGCATTTAAAAAACCTCAGAAATTCACTAAAAAAACCATAGGTTTCAGGGGTGTTATAGTTAGCTGGACTTTTCACTTGTACAAAACCATTGAAATTCCCCCATTATAGTTAGTTCAGCTAACTATAACTCGCGCGCCCGCAATGCACTGCTGATGACGTCACATATTACATCACTCATGACATGGTCAGTGACATCACTCATGACATCACTGATGACATCTCAAATGACATCACTGATGACATCACTGATGACATCATCCTTGTGATAGAGTGGCAGGCCTCCTCTCACCCTAATATAACCTTTGATACACACATTCAAAAATAGAGACTAAAATTTTCAAAACAATGGACATACCAATACCAGTTACAACAACCTCTTCAGTAATTCTAAGATCCACATACACATCCACTCATTCACCAACATTCCTATACAGTCACTCATACATGTACTCACTCATCATATGTACTCATACACCTATACATCCTGTTACACAATGCCACTCATCCAGAGAGTTACTCACACACATAGTCACTCATGCTAATAAAGAATCAAACATACATTTACTTGCATATACAGTTATACACACACCACCACACTTACTTCTACGGAAACTTACACATACTTAGTCTTTTAAACAATCACTTATAGAAACACATACTTATTCATACAGGAACTCTTTCAATCTCTCACTCTCACATATACTCACTTATATACACCAATAGTCACATATACTAGTTTAAAACATATGTACTTACTCATAAAGTCACTATTGAGACAGACATTCACTCACTAACACACCCATACACACACTCATCCACCCATACAGTCCTGCACACATGCTGTCTTCAACACATACAAACAGTGAGTCACTCATTCATGCACCTATGCACTACGTAATACCCCCCACCGAACCATGCAGACACTCAGAGACTGATACTCAAAAAACCAACTAATAACCTATATAGACACCCATGTAGCTACTCACCAACCCATGCAGCCACTTATACACAAAGTGAGAGACTGATACAGATATTTACATATTTAAACATTACTCACTAAGCCATGTATTCACTATGATACACTTAATCAGTCAGTTACACAATCAATTTTTCAAAAACAAATCATCCATTTAGACACTTATATACCCATTTATTCTTCCATCGACCTTGAGATATACATATATAAAACATATTTAATTTTCAGAAAAACAGACATTCACTGGATGATGTCATCAGTGATGTCATCAGTGATGTCATTTGAGATGTCATCAGTGATGTCATGAGTGATGTCACTGACCATGTCATGAGTGATGTAATATGTGACGTCATCAGCAGTGCATTGCGGGCGCGCGAGTTATAGTTAGCTGAACTAACTATAACGGGGAAATTTCAATGGTTTTGTACAAGTGAAAAGTCCAGCTAACTATAACACCCCTGAAACCTATGGTTTTTTCAGTGAATATATATATATATATATTCAGTGAAAAAACCATAGGTTTCACACACGTTATAGTTAGCTGGACATTTCACTCGTAAAAAACCATTGAAATTCCCCCGTTATAGTTAGTTAAGCTAACTATAACTCGCGCGCCCGCAATGCACTGCTGATGACGTCACATATTACATCACTCATGACATGGTCAGTGACATCACTCATGACATCACTCATGACATCTCAAATGACATCACTGATGATATCACTGATAACATCATCCAGTGAATGTGTGTTTTTCTGAAAATTAAATATGTTTTATATATGTATATCTCAAGGTCGATGGAAGAATAAATGGGTATATAAGTGTCTAAATGGATGATTTGTTTTTTAAAAATTGATTGTGTAACTGACTGATTAAGTGTATCTTAGTAAATACATGGCTTAGTGAGTAATGTTTAAATATGTAAATATCTGTATCAGTCTCTCACTTTGTGTATAAGTGGCTGCATGGGTTGGTGAGTAGCTACATGAGTGTCTATATAGGTTATTAGTTGGTTTTTTGAGTATCAGTGTCTATATGGTTCGGTGGGACGTATTACGTAGTGCATAGGTGCATGAATGAGTGACTCACTGTTTGTATGTGTTGAAGACAGCATGTGTGCAGGACTGTATGGTTGGATGAGTGTGTGTATGGGTGTGTTAGTGAGTGAATGACTGTCTCAATAGTGTCTTTATGAGTAACTACATATGTTTTAAACTAGTATATGTGACTATTGGTGTATATAAGTGAGTATATGTGAGAGTGAGAGATTGAAAGAGTTCCTGTATGAATAAGTATGTGTTTCTATAAGTGATTGTTTAAAAGACTAAGTATGTGTAAGTTTCTGTAGAAGTAAGTGTGGTGGTGTGTGTATAACTGTATATGCAAGTAAATGTATGTTTCTTTCTTTTTTTCATGAGTGACTATGTGTGTCAGTAACTCTGTGGATGAGTGGCATTGTGTAACAGGATGTATTGGTGTATGTGTACATATGCTGTGTGAGTACACAAATGAGTGACTGTACAGGACTGTTGGTGAATGAGTGGATGTTTATGTGGTTCTTAGAATTATTGAAGAGGTTGTTGTAATTGGTAATGGTATGTCCATTTTTTTGAAAATTTCAGTCTCTCTTTTTGAATGTGTGTATCAAAGGTTATATTAGGGTGAGAGATCTGCCACTCCATCACATGGATGATGTCATCAGTGATGTCATCAGTGATGTCATTTGAGATGTCATCAGTGATGTCATGAGTGATGTCACTGACCATGTCATGAGTGATGTAATATGTGACGTTATCAGCAGTGCATTGCGGGCGCGCGAGTTATAGTTAGCTTAACTAACTATAACGGGGGAATTTCAATGGTTTTTTACGAGTGAAATGTCCAGCTAACTATAACGTGTGTGAAACCTATGGTTTTTTCACTGAATTTGCAAGGTTTTTTAAAAGCTAATTCCTAACTATAACATGTGTGAAACCTATGGTTTTTTCAGTGAATTTGCAAGGTTTTTTAAATGCTAATCCCTAACTATAACATGTGTGAAACCTATGGTTTTTTCAGTGAATTTGCAAGGTTTTTTAAATGCTAATTTCTAACTATAATGTGTGTGAAACCCATGGTGTTTTCAGTGAATTTGTATGGTTTTTTAAATGCTAATTCTTACCTATAACATATGTGATTCCCATATATTTTTTTTTGATTTTGTATGATTTTTTTATTATACATTCTTATCTTAAATGTGTTTTTTTTTTTTTTTAAAAACAGTTTTTTTTAAACTTTTTATTCTCTTAAAACACTTTTTTTTTTAATAAAAAATATGCAATATATCAAGTTTTCTCTTTTTTTTTTACCAAACAGGTAAGATATATTAGTATAACATAGAAAATATATTTTTTTTTTAATTTTTTTTTTTTTTGTGCGCGTACGGTAAGCGTACGGTAAGCTTACGGTTTACGCAATGTTTGTAATGTATCTACTCTGTTTGCGTATAGTTACGCAATTTGCGTAGCCGCGCGTACTGTGCGTGGGGCGCGTAAGCATGTACGCTACACACGCACGTTACGCGGAAGTGTTGTAGAGTGACTGTTTTGCGCATGCGCACGAGCGCGTGTCTTTTTTACGCGCATGCGCACTTTTACCGTAAGTGCACCGTAAGTGTAACGTAAGCGTAACGTACGCGCACGGTGGGTCATGTGATCATGAAACACAACTTTTGATTGGTTGAAACTACTTTCAGTTCTAGAACTCTCCTACACCACACCCATTCCCCTCATTTCTGCTTGTGATCCCTTAGGAGAAGGAGCTGAGTTGTCTTTGGGATACGATGGCAGACCAGCACTCTTCTGCTGAGAGTGAGGCTAGCAGCACCACCATCAGGCAGAGAAGGAGGAAACAGAAGGGCTCTTTCATATGGGAGTATTTCACTTTTCCAGAGGGTGAGAAAAAAGTCAATGCTGCACTGGTGACTTGCAAGCTGTGCCAGCGTGTACTTTCGCGAGGTAATCCCAACAAGAAGTATTCCTTTGGGAATCACACTATGTTGAGACACCTTGAGGATGTGCATCCTAGGACACATGCACGACATACTAGGGGCAACCCTTCAGTAAGTCGAGCGAGCACATCCACAGCAGCTCAGCCGAGTCCTTCTTCGGAAGGTCAGCAGAGCCCTTCATCTGTGGGGGCACAATCACCTTTTTCTGAACCTCTGGAAATGAACCCTCGGTTTGGTAGGGTTACTATGCGGTGTTCATTTTGCCATGATCTAATTGTTCACAGGGAGACCAGTGTTTCCCTCATTAACAACAGAATAGATCAGCACAAATGTCCAACCAGCTAATGTTCCCATACTTCCTTTCCTCTGTCCCTGCATGAACATAACGGCTCTTTAAAGAGCCAACCTTACCTCTCAACTTTTTTTTATTTTTTCTTTAAAACTTTTTTTTTTTTTTTTTACCGTACGCGTACTTTTTTTTTTTTTTTTTAAAAACACTAAAAATCAATTACCACATCTCAAGATCCTTGAGGAATTAATAACTAAATACTAAAAATCTTTTTGAGATAAAGTGGAAGAAAGAGGCCTTCTAATTTCTCAGTTACCTGTCCCACCCAACAATTTAATCTCCAGAGCAATACGCAATAAATCTCTGCCTGTAATTCCTATTTGCACACAGTCATGTTTTCACATTAGTCACAAAACGAAATTTCTTTGCCAATTTGAAAGCACACTTACTACTCTTTTTTTTGGCAAGTGATAAACACTTTTACAGACTGACACATTTTGAATCTACTTTTCAGATTCTTAAAAAAGCACATGTCCAAACTGCTTTTTCAGACCAGCACCATGTGTAACCTGGGTGACTGACTACACTCCAGCAAGGGCAACCAGCCTTAGTGATGCTGAATGTATTTGTATTACTGACTGAAACCTCAAACCCCACTCGGTTGTGAATACTGTGCATGATTCCACAGGATAAGCAGCTGGGTGTGTGCTAAGAGTCTGCTTCTGCACAAAAAAATGGCTCCCCCTTTCCATCTAATGCAAATGTGAAATCTCCAGAGCAATACGCAATAAATCTCTGCCTGTAATTCCTATTTGCACACAGAGTCATGTTTTCACATTAGTCACAAAACGAAATTTCTTTGCCAATTTGAAAGCACACTTACTACTCTTTTTTTTGGCAAGTGATAAACACTTTTACAGACTGACACATTTTGAATCCACTTTTCAGATTCTTAAAAAAGCACATGTCCAAACTGCTTTTTCAGACCAGCACCATGTGTAACCTGGGTGACTGACTACACTCCAGCAAGGGCAACCAGCCTTAGTGATGCTGAATGTATTTGCATTACTGACTGAAACCTCAAACCCCACTCGGTTGTGAATACTGTGCATGATTCCACAGGATAAGCAGCTGGGTGTGTGCTAAGAGTCTGCTTCTGCACAAAAAAAATGTCTCCCCCTTTCCATCTAATCCAACTGTGAAATCACCAGAGCAATACGCAATAAATCTCTGCCTGTAATTCCTATTTGCACACAGAGTCATGTTTTCACATGTCACAAAACAAAAATTCCTTTGCCAATTTGAAAGCACACTTACTACTCTTTTTTTGGCAAGTGATAAACACTTTTACAGACTGACACATTTTGAATCCATTTTTCAGATTCTTAAAAAAGCACATGTCCAAACTACTTTTTCAGACCAGCACCATGTGTAACCTGGGTGACTGACTACACTCCAGCAAGGGCAACCAGCCTTAGTGATGCTGAATGTATTTGCATTACTGACTGAAACCTCAAACCCCACTCGGTTGTGAATACTGTGCATGATTCCACAGGATAAGCAGCTGGGTGTGTGCTAAGAGTCTGCTTCTGCACAAAAAAATGGCTCCCCCTTTCCATCTAATGCAAATGTGAAATCTCCAGAGCAATACGCAATAAATCTCTGCCTGTAATTCCTATTTGCACACAGAGTCATGTTTTCACATTAGTCACAAAACGAAATTTCTTTGCCAATTTGAAAGCACACTTACTTTTCTTTTTTTTGGCAAGTGATAAACACTTTTACAGACTGACACATCTTGAATCCACTTTTCAGATTCTGAAAACAGCACATGTCCAAACTGCTTTTTCAAACCAGCACCATTTGTAACCTGGGTGACTGCCTACACTCCAGCAAGGGCAACCAGCCTTACTGATGCTGTATGTATTTGCATTACTGAGTGCAACCTCAAACCCTTAAAGTATTCCTTATTTTTACCAGTACACCTTAATTTATCGTGAAAACATAGTCCATATTATTTTACATGTTCCTCACATGTAAATTTCTCCCAAAACAGAAAATAATAAACACAACTTCAACAAAAGGAATTCCATTTCTATTATTCATTTCTTAATTTTCCATATACATCCCCTCTCAAACTCTAAACTCACCTTTAAAATTAGTTAGTTGTGAAAGAAATGTGGCACTCAAACAGCAGATTATCAGAGCCAGGATCTCTGTTCTTTACACCTCTCTCCTCTCAGCAGAACCAGATAATGGCAAACTTTCCCTCTCTTTTTCCACACATATACATGTTAATTTCAAATCTCAGTGCTTCCCCCTTTTTTTCAAATGTAATCACACATTTCTATTGGTTGAAAACCAACCCTTTTCCAAAAGTACCCTTCCCCAAACTTGACTTCTGCCTAGTACCCTTCCCCCAACTTGACTTCTGCCTGCTACCATAGCAACAGCTCATGGAACACTGCTGTGTGGAGTTAGGTCAGAAGTTCGCCACACAATGTTTCATTTCCAAAGAGCAGGAGTGCTTGACTTTTCAAACCTAACAGCAAATCCAAAGTACTGTTCTTTGGTAACACATTTTTCTATACCAATACAAAACATGCTTCTATTAATTTACACATACAGCCTAGTTTTTATTCTAGAATGGTATGAAACAGCCAATCAGTTCTTTTTTTTATAAAAACAATATGTATGCCTCCATTTCCAAACTGTCTTTCATTTCTTTTTACCATTATACTGAATTACACCTCCTGAGTGCATCCAGTTCTCCTTTGAAGATGTTCACAGTGTGGATTGTAGGGCACAGCTATGTCTTCTGGAGTGAAAAGTATGCAGAGAAAACAGATATGGTGAGAGACCTTGCTTTGCCAAATGTAGACATTAAATGGATTGGTCAGAGAGGGTTAAAGTGGCACCAATTGATGCCATTGGTGAAATCCTTCATGCAAATCCAACACCCTGACCTCATAATAGTGCACTGTGGTGGCAATGACCTAGGCACTTTGACTGGGGTAGGTCTGGAAATGCTTATGAAGGACACCTTTGCACAACTGTTTTCACTTTTCCCTAAAACTGCCTTTGTGTTTTCTAACATATGCCAAAGGCAAAAATGGAACTGGTCCAATCATTTCTGTCCGCAGATTGACAAAGCAAGAAAGCACGTCAACAAATCTGTTTCTGCTTTCCTCCCTGACTATGGTATGGGTTCCATTTACCACAACAACTTGCGTTACGACATGCAAGACATTTATAGAGGAGATGGTGTGCACTTCAATGATGAAGGGAACAGAGTCTTCCTCTTGAACCTTAGACTCTGCATCGGTACTTACTTGTAGGTACCACTAAAAAATCACTTCATAAACACAACGGCTCTTTTTAGAGCCCCCTAATATCTAAACTCTTAAATCTGCATTTCATTTATTTTTTTTAATTTTTTTTCTACCGTACGCGTATGTTGAGCTTACCGTACGCGTACCCCGCGATTTTTTTTAAAATCAATAAATGTTTTCTTTGTACTTTTCTGTCCTTCTTTGACCCCCTTACAAATGTTAGGGGGTCTGTAACTCTCTCCCTTGCCCCCTTTTCAAGATATCACCCTTTTTTTTCTGAGTGAAATACACAAAATGGCGGCCGCCGCTTCCTTGTTTCGACCGATTCGAATGTTTACTAAGATCTAAGATCCAATCAGAATCGCGCTCGCGCTCGCCACCGTATGCGTACGGTAAGCGCACCGTAAGCGCACGGTAAGCTGCCACAGATATATATATTGATTTAAAGGCTATTTTCTCAGAATCTACTGAACAGATTTACACCAAACCTACAAAAGGCACTTCCTTGACCTGAGGACTACCTCTCTGCCAAATTTCAAGTAATTCTGTTCAGCCGTTCGGGCTGTAGCTGTGTCTAAAGGTCCTATGGAAAAATGCATGGGAAAAACGCGTTTTGGGACCCCCCTTTTATCTCAGCCCCCGCTTGACGAATCCCCCCGAGACTTTCAGGGTAGGAGCGGAGCGTAGCGCCCCACCTATTTTGAAAAATTTGCGAGGATTCGTCGACCTGCGCCGAAGTTATTCAAAATAGAATGTTGCGGATTTCCTATGGAAACGTGGTCCTAACTATAACTACCTACTGGCGACCGCCAGTAGGTAATATATATATATATATATATATATATATATATATATATATATATATATATATATATATATATATCCAACATCCAAAGTATCCCACTTACAGGTAGATAAATCTTCGTTTTAATGTGCAGGAAAACAGCGCAGGGCAATGAAAACAGAGTCCAAATGAATTTGTTGCCTGACGCGTTTCATGCTCCTCGGGCATTTCTTCAGAGGCTTCCTTTAACACTGCAAAGAGCACCACCATCTTTTAATGATTAACACCTGCCCCAGTGGGCGTTGGCTCACCCAGAGCCTGCTGGTCTTAGTAGTGCCGCAATAACGCTACAGTGAGCTGCTCAAATGCAATGTCAATCTTGATAAAAATAAACACCACAGTGGGTATGGAAAATGTCACAAAGTCTCTGCGCTGCCCTTTAAAACCTGCATCACGACCTTCCTGCCCTCAATGCTGCTTGCAAAATACCTGCAGCTCTTCTAAGTGGGATACTTTGGATGTTGGATATATATATATATATATATATATATATACATATATATATTCACTGAAAAAACCATAGGTTTCACACACGTTATAGTTAGGAATTAGCATTTAAAAAACCTTGCAAATTCACTTAAAAAACCATAGGTTTCACACATGTTATAGTTAGCTGGACATTTCACTCGTAAAAGCACTGGTTACCGGCATGCCCTCTCGGTCTGGAGCTACGCGCACGCCAGCAAAAAAAGTGGACTGTGTATTCAAGTACAGCGCGTCGCCCCCCCATGCGGATACATCAGCACTGTGTTCCGCATTGGGAGAGAGGATGCAGCATTGGCTGCAGGGGACACAAATTCAGGTTCCTTTTTAACATCTTCAATTTGGTTCCGGGATGCTGAGGGTAAACGTGACCTGAAAGCCAACAATGTTGGGACACCACTGGGTGTTTGGAAGTCCCTCACTCTTACGGACTCCCGCATTAGACTACGTGGACCAGCATGCACCTGGGTTCAGGAAAGCACGAGATGCAATACCCCTTTTTTCAACAGAGGCGGGGCTGAACATCCAGCCAATGAGAGGCGTCACAGGACATTAAATGACCACCAGGTGAGACGCTCTGTTTGGAAACCGGCACTGATGAAAGCTTACCGGCTGAAACGCGTCTGCCAAGCGTTTCTGAACATTTGCAGTTTTTTGTGCTTTTCTTCAAATCTTGGAATAAATCCTCTTTGTGCACCCCAGCATATGTCGGCCTCATTCTTCATGTGGAGTGAGATTTGGACTTTATATATATTCACTGAAAAAACCATAGGTTTCACACATGTTATAGTTAGCTGGACATTTCACTCATAAAAAACCATTGAAATTCCCCCGTTATAGTTAGTTCAGCTAACTATCTCTCGCGTGACCGCAATCCACTGCTGATGACGTCACATATTACATCACTCATGACATGGTCAGTGATATCACTCATGACATCACTGATGACATCTCAAATGACATCACTGATGACATCACTGATGACATCATCCAGTGAATATGTGTCTTTCTGAAAAATAAATATTTTTTATATATGTATATCTAAAGGTTAATGGAAGAATAAATGGGTAAATAAGTGTCTAAATGGATGTTTTTTTTGTAAAATTAATTGTATAACTGACTTATTAACAGTATCTTAGAGAATACAGTGATGTAATATGTGACGTCATCAGCAGTGGATTGCGGTCACGCGAGTTATAGTTAGCTGAACTAACTATAACGGGGGAATTTCAATGGTTTTTTACGAGTGAAATGTCCAGCTAACTATAACATGTGTGAAACCTATGGTTTTTTCAGTGAATTTCAGGGGCGTTATAGTTAGCTGGACTTTTCACTCTTACAAAACCATTGAAATTCCCCCGTTATTGTTAGTTCAGCTAACTATAACTCGCGCGCCCGCAATGCACTGCTGATGACGTCACATATTACATCACTCATGATATGGTCAGTGACATCACTCATGACATCACTGATGACATTTCAAATGACATCACTGATGACATCACTGATGACATCATCCAGTGAATGTGTGTTTTTCTGAAAATTAAATATGTTTTATATATGTATATCTCAAGGTCAATTGTAGAATAAATGGGTATATAAGTGTCTAAATGGATGATTTCTTTTTGAAAAATTGATTGTATAACTGACTGAGTAAGTGTATCTTAGTGAATACATGGCTTAGTGAGTAATGTTTAAATATGTAAATATCTGTATCAGTCTCTCACTTTGTGTATACGTGGCTGCATGGGTTGGTGAGTAGCTACATGAGTGTCTATATAGGTATTAGTTGGTTTTTTGAGTATCAGTATGAGTGTCTGAGTGTCTGTATGGTTCGGTGGGGGTATTATGTAGTGCATAGGTGCATGAATGAGTGACTCACTGTTTGTATGTGTTGAAGACAGCATGTGTGCAGGACTGTATGGGTGGATGAGTGTGTGCATGGGTGTGTTAGTGAATGAATGACTGTCTCAATAGTATCTTTATGAGTAACTACATATGTTTTAAATTAGTATATGTGACTATTGGTGTATATAAGTGAGTATATGTGAGAGTGAGAGATTGGAAGAGTTCCTGTGTGAATAAGTATGTGTTTCTATAAGTGATTGTTTAAAAGACTAAGTACGTGTAAGTGTCTGTAGAAGTAAGTGTGGTGTTGTGTGTATAACTGTATATGCAAGTAAATGGATGTTTGATTCTTTATTAGCATGAGTGACTATGTGTGTGAGTAACTCTATGGATGAGTGACATTGTGTAACAGGATGTATAGGAGTGTGAGTACGTATGATGAGTGAGTACATGTATGAGTGACTGTATAGGACTGTTGGTGAATGAGTGGATGTGTATGTGGATCTTAGAATTACTGAATAGGTTGTTGTAACTGGTATTGGTATGTCCATTGTTTTGAAAATTTTAGTTTCTATTTTTGAATGTGTGTATCAAAGGTTATATTAGGGGGAGAGGAGGTCTGCCACTCTATCACAAGGATGATGTCATCAGTGATGTCATGAGTGATGTCACTGACCATGTCATGAGTGATGTAATATGTGACGTCATCAGCAGTGCATTGCGGGCGTGCGAGTTATAGTTAGCTGAACTAACTATAACGGGGCAATTTCAATGGTTTTATACGAGTGAAAAGTCCAGCTAATTATAACGCCCCTGAAACCTATGGCTTTTTCAGTGAATTTCTGAGGTTTTTTAAATGCTAATTCGTAACTATAACGTGCCTGAAACCTATGGCTTTTTCAGTGAATTTCAAAGTTTTTTTAAATGCTAATTTCTAACTATGCCTACAGAGATAGGACATGTGAAGAAAGAAGAAAAAACGCACAGAAAGAAAAAAAAGAAATGCAGAAAGAAGCAACAGAAATCCTCAAAGATGAAGAAAAGTGCAGGAAGAAGGATAACGTGCAGAAAGAAAAAACAGAAGAGCAGAAAGAAGCCTTGTTGCAAAATCATCCTGTACCCTCAACTTTTTCAGACGGATACTGGTGGTAACTGAGTCTGACTAACCAGTCCTAGAGCCTGTGCTAAAAGACACTCAGAATACAGTGAAAACTCCTACATACACTAGGGAACACTATGCGTTGGGGACCCCTGTGATTAGCATGACCTCTTCTGTAAGCCCCTAGTATATAATAGGGCAGGGGGATTAAATCTACCTCTTAAAACACACCACAGGGCGTGTTTGTACACGTCACCTCAGGCCCCGTCCCCTCCCTTCCCCACTGTGTAAACAAACTCTGTGGCTGTTTTAAGTTGGGAGATTAAGTCCCCTTGAATCCTGAGGGTCCCTAGGGTCCAACTAGACCACTAGGTACCTCCAGTAAGCGCCACAGAGCTGCGTTGCAGAGAGATGTATAAAGGGGCACGTCCTAGACCACCTCTCTGCAACGCAGCGCAGTGGAACTTACTGGAAGCACCTGGTGGGCTAGTTGGCCCCCAGGGTCCCTCAGGATTGAAGGTGAATTATTTCCCAAACTTAAAACGCGCAACAGGGCGTGTTTGCACACATTAACTCAGGCCCCATCCCCTCCCTTCACCACTGTGTAAACACGCCCTGTGGCCATTTTTAGTTAGGAGATTAAGTTCATTTGAATCCTGAGGGTCCCTAGGGTCCAACTAGCCCACTAGGTACCTCCAGTAAGCGCCACAGAGCTGCGTTGCAGAGAGGTGTAAAAAGTGGCATGGTCTGGACCACCTGTCTGCAACGCAGCTCGGTGGCGCTTACTGGAAGCACCTGGTGGGCTAGTTAGCCCCCAGGGGGCCTCAGGATTGAAGGGGAATTATTTCCCCAACTTAAAACACGCCATAGGGTGTGTTTGCACACGTCACCTCAGGCCCCGTCCCCTCCCTTTCCCACTGTGTAAACACACCCTGTTGCTGTTTTAGATTGGGAGATTAAGTCCCCTTGAATCCTGAGGGTCCCTAGGGGCAAAATAGCCCACTAGGTACGTCCAGTAAGCGCCATTGCAGAGAGGTGTAAAAAGGGTCATGGCCTGCACCACCTCTCTGCAACGCAGAGCAGTGGTGCTTACTGGAAGCACCTGGTGGGCTAGTTGGCCCCCAGGGTCCCTCAGGATTGAAAGGGAATTATTTCCCCAACTTAAAACGCGCCACAGGGTGTGTTTGCACAAGTCACCTCACGCCCGTCCCCTCCCTTCACCACTGTGTAAACGCGCCCTGTGGCCGTTCTAAGTTGAGAGATTAAGACCCCTTGAATCCTAAGGGTCCCTAGGGTCAAACTAGCCCACTAGGTACCTCCAGTAAGCACCACAGAGCTGTGTTGCAGAGAGGTGTAAAAAGGGGCGTGGCCTCAGAACACCTGTCTGCAACGCAGCTCCCTGGTGCATACTGGAGATACCTGTTGGGCTAGTTGGCCCTCAGCGACCGTCAATATTGAAGGGGAATTAATTCCCCAACTTACAACTGGCCAGGGGGCACGTTTGCAGAGTGCTGCAAGGAGGGGGCGTGGCCTCCGGCGCGATGCCGGTCTTTTATTTATTTTATTTTTTTAAGAAGGAGGGCTGTGTGGCCCCCTTTCTTTTTTCTAATTTATTGGCCCTGGGAACCCCATCACCCAGGGCCTGCCCCATAATTTTTTTTTATTTGGAAGGGGCCCCCCCCCAAGGCCCCAACCCCGGGGCCGGCCTTTGTTTTTTATTATTTTTAAAAAAAATATGTTTATAGAAACACCTAGGACATGCTGGACAAACCGTATGTACCTATCACCATGACGATTTGCGTGATATTCATTAAAAGGTGACTATGCATACAATGAATCCACATGGAATGTATTTACACCATTAGTGAAGCTCTGACGTGTGTGACGCCCTACCGTGCCTAATCCCGGCGCCCCTGCCCGTGGGTACTCTCCAAATAGACACCCTTGTCGTTAAGTTATACAAACATGGGTAGCTATTGACGGGCACATTAAATACACACGCACACCAAGCCATTCAAAGGGGATTCGACAAAAATTCGACCAAAACTATGCAAGAAACCCCCCTCACGGTTAATAAAACACACATCCACCGCCGGATGTGTAATACTTTTTATTTTACTCTCTGGAAAGGAGACGAACCTCACTTGAGAGTCACAGCGCGCTCCTGGCTGAGCCCATTGCTCTGTTACACCTACCAGTGCCCGACAATTGCCACACACCTCTGTGATGTATTCCACCAGCTCGTGCGCATGCTATGACACTCTCTAGCCCATGTGCACTGTAACACCACCCCATGAATATGTCATGCCACACTTGCCTTCGCACGGGTTATATTGCCCCATCTAACGTGCCTTCCTCGATGCCTATGTTATAATGCACAGCGCTATGCCATACATATTACAATCTGGGATCCATATCTTTGTCACAGTGCATATGTAATGTTACACTCCCCAACACATATTATTACAACTTTAGAGACTAGTTAGTTTACAAAACACTGCCCTGTGCATATTACACTCCAAGGCGCATATCGCATAGCATGCGCTAGTGCCTGTGCTATTGCTGCAGATCAGAGCATATAAATTCTCCCTACTTCCACAGATAGAGTAATTTCACAGATACACGCACATACACTCTTCATTCACTAGCTTAAAACCCTATAAATTTTCAACAGAAAACCCTGCTCCAGCACTATCTCGCGCTCTCCAATGAATCTGTCATTGTGCACAATGTATTGCATATTATATTTCATGCCCTGGTTCATCTAATATCACACTTTTTGGTGCATAGTTTATATCATACACTATAACTAGTTTTCTTTTTCAATCGTGCTCTCAAGTCTATGTTCTATATAACACTGCGCTCACCTACCCTTTTCACGGGCATTACATTTTGCGATGGGGGGTGGAGGGTCAGGGGGTATTTCTGCCAATTGAGCCCGGAGTCACAGTCACAAACGTCCTCTTCTTCCTGAATAAAAGTGAGATTATGCCACCTACTTGTTCATATTTTAAGGAGTTCGCACAAACACATTTTAAAAACAATAAAGTTCCTAATACCCACCTTCTCTGAACAGTTAGCTTGCTACCCCATCCACCTCCTCCCTATCCTCTGTTGTCTGAATCCATGGACTAGCCTCCTCCCTCCTGCCATGCATGGTCTGATGTGCTGCCACTGCCCTCCATTTAGCATGATGTACCAGTCCACTCCTCCTGCCCTCCATTGCCCAATTCTATGCCCCATCATTGACCTCCTGCTTAGCCTCTGTGCTTTGCTTTCCCTTCCCCTTGCCCTCCGATGTCTTTGTGCATGCCCCTGCTCCATCCTTTTTGACCACCATGTTCCATGGACCTGCCACTCCTATCTACTCTGAGTGTTCTGTTGAGCTGCCACTCCCCTACCACCTGCCTAGCATTCTCACATGACTGTAAGCTGTCCCTGCCACCTCCACCCTGCCTGTCCACATGCCATGCCCCTATCCCCTTCCTCCTGTCCTCCATGGTCCATTTTACTGCCACACCCTTCTGCCCTCCCTGGTCTGTTGTGCTGCAACTGCTCCTCCTGCCTGCCCCGCGCAGTCTGTTGTGAGGCCCCTTCGCCTGAACTCTCTTGTCTGTGCCCAGGTCCTGACCCTCCCTTCTATCCTCCATGGTCCTTTGTGCATGCCTCTGCACCCTCCTTCTTGCCCATCATAGCCATTGTGCTGCCACTAACCCTCCCGCTTGCCATGCATGGTCTTCTGTGCTGCCATGGTCCCTCCCACCTTCCCTGTGTGGTCAGCTAGCTGCTCCTGACCCCCTCCCACCTTCCCTCCATGGTCTGTGTGTATGCCATCATAGTCTCACTGTTGCTCTCCATGGTGTGTCTTGTTTCTAGTGCCCATCCTGCCTGACCTCCAAGGTCATCTTGCTGCTCCTGCCCTGTCCCCTTGCCCACAGCCTTCTGCTTCCATGTGCAGACCCCTATTCCCTCCCTCCTGGCTTGTCTGTTCCATTGTAAAGCCCCTGATCCGTCCCTCCTGCCCTTTATGGTCTGTTATGCTGTAGCTTTCTCTCCTGTCTGTCCATTATGGTCAGCTAGCTACCATTGCCTCTTTACCCTCTGTTCTCTGTTGTCCATGTGCATGGTCCTGTCCCCTCCCTATTGCTTTCTATGAATTATTGTGCTGCACTCCCATCCCGCATGCCCTGTGTGGTGTAATGTGCTGCTGCAAACCCTGATGCCTGCCCTGTAGGGTCAGTTTGGTGCACCTCTCCATGTCGCTCCTGTCCTCTGTTATCCGAGTCCATGTCCCTACCCCAATTCCTCCTGCCTTCCATGATCCAATGTACCATACTTGCGAACAATTTAATCTTGGTAAGAGGAAGATTTTGAAAAAAAACTGGGGTATTGATTTTCCCCTTTGAGTTACATTGAAAAAGAGGAGATTGTAGACAGGAGACAGATCAATTAAGCCCATTTGAGCTTAAAAACAATGGACGTTTCCTGGCTGAATCGGGTCTGTTGGCATGTTTGGTTGTACTACCGCTGCCTCTTCCTTCTGCCCACAATGGTCTATTATATTGCCACAGCCTCTCTTGCCAGTCCTGTATTGTTGGTTTGTTGCCCCTGCCCCCCTTTCCACTGCCCTCATAGTCTGTTGTGCTGCCACTGCCCTTCCTGCCTGCCCAGTGTGGTCAAATTGTTGCCTCTGCACCCTCCTACCTGCCTTCAATTTTCAGTGTCTGTGCCCCTGGCCTCCGCCTCTCAACAGTATCCTAATGAACAACTAGATTGCTAACATTCTATATTTATTACAAAAGTGTGGAACGCCTGACGTCATCTTGATGTAATCAAAACTGTAATACCTACAGCATTTCCTTTAGAAATTACATATATGAGAGGGTCTTATCTGCATCAAAATTAAAGTTAATGCTCTAAAAACTAAAATGACATATTTTCTGAGTTTTCAAATAGCGACAAAGCACTTTTAAATTATTTGTTATCTTTATGTTTTTTATCCAGTTGACCACTTGATTAAATGTTGCACTTAGGGGAGAGGATGTGGTGTTACTTCCAGAGCTGCAGACTTTGCAACTGGGGAACCAGGTTGGAGTTTCTGCTTCAGCTCAACATTCTGTGATTCTGGTCAAATCACTTAATCTACCCATGTCTACAACCAAAATGAATTTGATCTTGTGTGTGGTAACCAATGCTCATGTAAAGCACTCCAAATACCTGACAAGCCTGCACTATATAAAACTGCAAAAACACAAAAGATAAGAGTTTTGCACACTTCTGTCATTGGGCTACATGTGGGCTACATCTGGGTTATATTTGTGATGCATTTGGGCTCTTTTGTCTCTGGTGGCTATCATGGGAGATTTATTTCTTATGAAGTTTCCTAATTTCCTCATTTACTGCAGTCTCCTCAGTAGGAAATGCTTTCAGTTTTTTACTTTGATTCCATCAAGAATGTATTCAGATATGTCACACATTTGCCATAAATTCTGAATGTTAGCACTCTAGTTGCTCATTAGATCACTGTAGTAAAGCTACTGCTCACCACGGAAGTCTGCTGCTGGTATTAAAAGTTCATGTTTCAGTCTGCATGTCAGAATTTTTTAATGAAATAGAAGAGGATTTAAGAAGTCACTCAAAATGTGCCCTAATTGTTCTTTCTGCAGCACTAACCATAATTTCTACGGCAAAATGAACCACCACATTTTGTTCCTTTGCAAATTAAATGTTTTAAGTGTTACCACTTTATTCCAATCAAGATGGCTTCAGGTGTGCCATACTTTTGTCATAAGTAAGACTGTTAGCGCTCTAGTTGTTCGTTAGAACACTATGGGACATTCTATCATTGGGCTATACTTGGGCTACATCTGGGTGATATTTGTGCTACATTTGGAATCTTTTGTCTCTGGTGGCCATCTTGGGAGACTTATTTGTGATGAATTTTCCTAATTTCCTCATTTACTACAGTCTCCTCAGTAGGAAATACTTTCAGTTTTTTACTTTTATTCCATCAAGAAGGCATTCAGATGTGTCACACATTTGCCATAAATTCAGGATGTTAGCACTCTAGTTGCTCATTAGATCACTGTAGTAAAGCTACTGCTCATCAGGGAAGTCTGCTGCTGGTATTGAAAGTGCATGTTTCAGTCTGCATGTCAGAATTTTTTTATGAAATAGAAGAGGATTTGAGAAGTCACTCAAAATGTGCCCTAATTTTTCTTTCTGCAGCACTAATCATACTTTCTATGGTAAAATGAACCCCTTCATTTTGTTCCTTTTTAAATTAAATGTTTTAAGAGTTACCACTTTATTCCAATCAAGATGGCTTCAGATGTGCAATACGTTTGTCATAGGTAGGACTGTTAGCGCTCTAGTTGTTCTTTAGAACACTCTGGGAAGCTGCTGTAGAACGCAAAGGAATCAACTGACAGTCTCTGCCCTTGTTGGATGTACATGTTTTACTGAGAATGTCAGACTTCAATCTCACATGACTGAGAAAGATAATGTGAATTTACAGAAAATATGCTCTCAGTTTAGCTTATAGATCACCTACCGAAACCTCTGTGGGAAAAGCATGAGAAAATTGTTTTCTCTCAAAGATGATTCATGATATCACAGCAGAAGGCTTTTTCACATGGCAAAATCACCTTAGAACACACCACAATTCCTAAAATGAGTATGGTACCATCAACAATTGATTTATAATGTAACTAAAGTCTGAAAACCTTCTATTAACTGCAATGCTTTTTAATGAGGTGCTATCATGTATATTGGTCCCAAGATGGCTGCCAACACATCTTGGATGAAGTACTGACAGCCAATCAGATCTCATGATGAGATGTGTGATTTTGATTTTCTCAGGAACTACTGAACGGATTTACACCATTTAAGCAAAAGGCACGACTCTGAACAAAGGTCTACCTTTCTGCCAAATTTGGTGTGATTCCGTTCAGCAGTTCGGGCTGTAGCTGCGGCTAAAGGTCCTATGGGAAATTGCATGGGGAAAACACGTTTTGGGACCCCCCTTTTTTCTCAGCCCCCGCTACACGAATCATCCTTTCAGGATAGGAGCGGACCGGAGCTGGCCAAAAGTTTTGAAAATTTTGCGAAGATTCGTCAATGGGTGCCAAAGTTATTCCAAATAGAATGTTGTGGATTTCCTATGGAAAATAGGTCCTAACTAAGCGACCGCCAGTAGGTAATATATATATAAATATATATATAGAGTATGAAATAGTAAATCGAAGGTATGTTAAGATATAACATTTAAATAATGTAAAATAAATATTTGTAAATATTTGAAAATATATATAAATATACGCTCATATAAAAACACACAAACTATATATATATTTATATATATATTCACTGAAAAAACCATAGGTTTCAGGGGTGTTATAGTTAGCTGGACTTTTCACTTGTACAAAACCATTGAAATTCCCCCGTTATAGTTAGTTCAGCTAACTATAACTCGCGCGCCCGCAATGCACTGCTGATGACGTCACATATTACATCACTCATGACATGGTCAGTGACATCACTCATGACATCACTGATGACATCTCAAATGACATCACTGATGACATCACTGATGACATCATCCAGTGAATGTGTGTTTTTCTGAAAATTAAATATGTTTTATATATGTATATTTCAAGGTCGATGGAAGAATAAATGGGTATATAAGTGTCTAAATGGATGATTTGTTTTTGAAAAATTGATTGTGTAACTGACTGATTAAGTGTATCATAGTGAATACATGGCTTAGTGAGTAATGTTTAAATATGTAAATATCTGTATCAGTCTCTCACTTTGTGTATAAGTGGCTGCATGGGTTGGTGAGTAGCTACATGGGTGTCTATATAGGTTATTAGTTGTTTTTTTGAGTATCAGTCTGAGTGTCTGCATGGTTCGGTGGGGGTATTACGTAGTGCATAGGTGCATGAATGAGTGACTCACTGTTTGTATGTGTTGAACACAGCATGTGTGCAGGACTGTATGGGTGGATGAGTGTGTGTATGGGTGTGTTAGTGAGTGAATGAATGTCTCAATAGTGTCTTTATGAGTAACTACATATGTTTTAAACTAGTATATGTGACTATTGGTGTATATATGTGAGTATATGTGAGAGTGAGAGATTGAAAGAGTTCCTGTATGAATAAGTATGTGTTTCTATAAGTGATTGTTTAAAAGACTAAGTATGTGTAAGTTTCCGTAGAAGTAAGTATGGTGGTGTGTGTATAACTGTATATGCAAGTAAATGTATGTTTGATTCTTTATTAGCATGAGTGACTATGTGTGTGAGTAACTCTATGGATGAGTGGCATTGTGTAACAGGATGTATAGGTGTATGAGTACATATGATGAGTGAGTACATGTATGAGTGACTGTATACGACTGTTGGTGAATGAGTGGATGTGTATGTGGATCTTAGAATTACTGAAGAGGTTGTTGTAACTGGTATTGGTATGTCCATTGTTTTGAAAATGTTAGTCTCTATTTTTGAATGTGTGTATCAAAGGTTATATTAGGGTGAGAGGAGGTCTGCCACTCTATCACAAGGATGATGTCATCAGTGATGTCATCAGTGATGTCATTTGAGATGTCATCAGTGATGTCATCAGTGATGTCACTGACCATGTCATGAGTGATGTAATATGTGACGTCATCAGCAGTGCATTGCGGGCGCGCGAGTTATAGTTAGCTGAACTAACTATAACGGGGGAATTTCAATGGTTTTGTACAAGTGAAAAGTCCAGCTAACTATAACACCCCTGAAACCTATGGTTTTTTCAGTGAATTTCTGAGGTTTTTTAAATGCTAATTCCTAACTATAACGTGCCTGAAACCTATGGTTTTTTCTGTGAATTTCAAAGGTTTTTTAAATGCTAATTTCTAACTATGCCTACAGAGATAGGACATGTGAAGAAAGAAGAAAAAATGCACAGAAAGAAACAAAAGAAGTGCAGAAAGAAGCAACAGAAGTCCTCAAATACAAAGATAAGTGCAGGAAGAAGGATAACGTGCAGAAAGAACAAAAAGAAGAGCAAAAAGAAGCCTTGTTGCAAAATCATCCTGTACCCTCATCTTTTTCAGACGGATACTGGTGGTAACTGAGTCTGACTAACCAGTCCTAGAGCCAGTGCTATGTTAAAAGACACTTAGAATACAGTGAAAACACCTACATACACTAGGGAACATTATGCGTTGGGGTCCCCCTGTGATTAGCATGACCTCCTCTGTAAGCCCCTAGTATATAATAGGGCATGGGGATTAAAACTACCTCTTAAAACAGGCCACAGGGCGTTTTTGCACACGTTAACTCAGGCCCCGTCCCCTCCATTCACCACTGTGTAAACACGCCCTGTGTCCATTTTTAGTTGGGAGATTAAGTTCATTTGAATCCTGAGGGTCCTTAGGGTCCAACTAGCCCACTAGGTACCTCCAGTAAGTGCCACAGAGCTGCGTTGCAGAGAGGTGTAAAAAGTGGCACGGCCTGGACCACCTCTCTGCAATGCAGCTCAGTGGCGCTTACTGGAAGCACTTGGTGGGCTAGTTAGCCCCCAGGGGCCCTCAGTATTGAAGGGAAATTATATCCCCAATTTAAAACGTGCCATAATGCGTGTTTGCACACGTCACCTCAGGCCCCGTCCCCTCCATTCACCACTGTGTAAACGCGCCCTGTGGCTGTTCTAAGTTGAGAGATTAAGTCCCCTTGAATCCTAAGGGTCCCTAGGGTCAAACTAGACCACTAGGTACCTCCAGTAAGCGCCACAGAGCTGCGTTGCAGAGAGGTGTAAAAAGGGGCTTGGCCTCAGAACACCTGGCTGCAGCGCAGCTCCCTGGCGCATACTGGAGATGCCTGTTGGGGGCGCGTTTGCAGAGTGCTGCACGGAGGGGGCATGGCCTCCGGCACGATGCCAGTCTTTTATTTATTTTAGTTTTTTAAGAAGGGGGGCTGTTTGGTTCCCCTTCTTATTCTAATTTATTGGCCCTGATGACCCCATCCCCCAGGGCCGGCCACTGTTTTTTATTATTTTTAAAAAATATATATTTATAGACACACCTAGGACATGCTGGACAAACCGTACGTACCTATCACCATGACGATTTGCGTGATATTCATTAAAAGGCGACTATGCATGCAATGAATCCACGTGGAATGTATTTACACCACTAGTGAAGCTCTGACATGTCTGATGCCCTACCGTGCCTAATCCTGGTAGACACCCTTGTCGTTTATTTATACAAACATGGGTAGCTATTGACGGGCACATTTAATACACATGCACACCAAGCCATTTAAAGGGGATTCGACAAAAATTCGACCAAAACTATGCAAGAAACCCCCCTCACGGTTAATAAAACACACATCCACTGCCGGATGTGTAATACTTTTTATTTTACTCTCTGGAAAGGGGACGAACATCACTTGAGAGTCACAGCGTGCTCCTGACAGAGCCCAATGCTGTGTTACACCCACCATTGCCTGCCGAGTGCCACACACCTCTGTGTTGTATTCCACTAGCTAGTGCATATGCTATGACACTCTCTAGCCCATGTGCACTGTAACACCACCCCGTGAATATGTCATGCCACACTTGTCTTCGCACGGGTTATATTGCCCCATCTAACGTGCCTTTCTCGATGCCTATGTTATAACGCACAGTGCTATGCCATACATATTACAATCTGGGATCCATATCTTTGTCACAGTGCATATGCAACGTTACACTCCCCAGCACATATTTTATATTACAACTTTAGAGACTAGTTAGGTTACACAACACTGCCCTGTGCATATTACACTCCAAGGCGCATATCGCATAGCACGCGCTAGTGCCTGTGCTATCTCGCGCTCTCCAATGAATTTGTCATTGCGCACAATGTATTGCATATTATATTTCACGCCCAGTTCATCTTATATCACACTTTTTGGTGCATAGTTTATACCATACACTATATCTAGTTTTCATTTTCAATCGTGCTCTCAGGACTATGTTCTATATAACACTGTGTTCACCTACCCTTTTCACGGGCATTACATTTTGCGATAGGGGTGGAGGGTCAGGGGGTGTTTCTGCCAAGTGAGCCCGGAGTCACAGTCACAAACGTCCTCTTCTTCCTGAATAAAAGTGAGATTATGCTGCATACTTGTTCATATTTTAAGTAGTTCGCACAGACACAATGTTTTAAAAACAATAAAGTTCCTAATACCCGCCTTCTCTGAACAGTTAGCTTGCTGCCCCATCCCCTTCCTCCCTATCCTCTGTTGTGTGAATCCATGGACTAGCCTCCTCCCTCCTGCCATGCATGGTCTGATGTGCTGCCACTGCCCTCAATTTAGTATGATGTACCAGTCCACTCCTCCTGACCTCCATTGCCCAATTCTATGCCCCATCATTGACCTCCTGCTTAAACTCTGTGCTTAGCTTGCTGCCCCTATTCTCCTTCCCCCTGCCCTCCGATGTCTTTGTGCATGCCCCTGCTCCATCCTTTTTGCCCACCATGTCCCATGGACCTGCCACTCCTATCTACTCTGAGTGTTCTGTTGAGCTGCCACTCCCCTCCCACCTGCCTAGCATTGTCAGATGACTGTAACCTGTCCCTGCCACCTCCACCCTGCCTGTCCACATGCCATGCCCCTATCCTCTTCCTCCTGTCCTACATGGTCCATTGTACTGCCACACCCTTCTGCCCTCCCTGGTCTGTTGTGCTGCAACTGCTCCTCCTGCCTGCCCCGTGTGGTCTGTTGTGAGGTCCCTTCCCCTGAACTTTCTTGTCTGTGCACAGGTCCTGACCCTCCCTTCTATCCTCCATCGTCCTTTGTGCATGCCCCTCCACCCTCCTTCTTGCCCATAATAGCCATTGTGCTGCCACTAACCCTCCCACTTGCCATGCATGGTCTTCTGTGCTGCCATGGCCCCGCCCACCTTCCCTGTGTGGTCAGTTAGCTGCCCCTGACCCCCTCCCACCTTCCCTCCATGGTCTGTGTGTATGCCATCACAGTCTCACTGTTGCTCTTCATGGTGTCTTGCTTCTAGTGCCCATCCTGCCTGACCTCCATGGCTATCTTGCTGCTCCTGCCCTGCCCCCTTGCCCCCAGCCCTACTCCCTCCCTCCTGGCTTGTCTGTTCCATTGTAATGCCCCTGATCCGTCCCTCCTGCCCTTTATGGTCTGTTATGCTGCAGCTTTCTCTCCTGTCTGTCCATTATGGTAAGCTAGCTACCATTGCCTCTTGCCCCTCTGTTCTCTGTTGTCCATGTGCATGGTCCTGTCCCCTCCCTCTTGCTTTCTATGGATTGTTGTGCTGCACTCCCGTCCTGTATGCCCTGTGTGGTGTATTGTGCTGCTGCAAACCCTGATGCCTGCCCTGCAGGGTCAGTTTGGTGCACCTCTCCATGTCCCTCCTGTCCTCTGTTATCCAAGTCCATGTCCCTATCCCATTTCCTTCCATGATCCAATGTACCATACTTGCGAACATTTTGAACTTGGTAAGAGGGAGATTTTGAAAAAAAACTGGGGTATTGATTTTCCCCTTTGAGTTACATTGAAAAAGAGGATATTGTAGACAGGAGACAGATCAAATAAAGCCCATTTGAGCTTAAAAACATTGGACGTTTCCTGGCTGAATCGGGTCTGTTGGCATGTATGGTTGTACTACCATTGCCTCTTCCTTCTGCCCACAATGGTCTATTACATTGCCACAGCCTTGAAGGAGGGTAGATTTTGTATCACAGGGGGCCCCTGGCCCGTTCTGTCCACACCTGAAGTATGAGACCCTTGTCCTTGCCCTGCCAGCTGCATTTGTAGGCCGTATTAAATTGACCAGCGGGTCCTGTGTTGCTATATAATTATCCTGAGACATCCTTACCACTCAGCCAGCATAAAACCCCTGTGTAGGCCCTTCTGTTCAATATGTAGGCCTCTTTGTTAAATTGACCATAGCTCTGCAATTTTAGTGTATAGCAGTCTGAAGGCAGGTCTGCGAGGCCTTCTGATCCAAACTAGTAGCCCCCACCCTACCCGAGTGCTCCGTGCTCGGTATCAAAGTTCAACATCCCCCTGAAGCTGTCGACATACAGTAGGCTGCATCCTGGACTGGTACTTGCTTCCTGGGCAGGTTTCCCGCTTTTAAGGAAGTGGCAACCGCAGAGCGTCAAGTTAGGAGAACTGAGGAGATTTTATACATGAATATATTGAATTCCCGTACAATACCCATTATTTTCTGCTTGCTCTATGGAACTTACGATAAGCGATTGGCCTGAGAGATTGACCTTTTCACCCAGTCCATTGTCAGCATTAAGTGGGTAAATGACGAAATGTCTGGTAAAATCTGCAGACGAAGCTTTTGGGTAGCATACGTAGGTAGATGTAGCGTGCAAAGGAGCCCACAAAATGATATAAAAAGGGAGCACCCACAGATATCGACGGACTACCTCGCCGTCTGTATGTAGGTTAACAGGCAGTGCAGGTTTTCCCCAAGAGCTGGGAGCTCTTGTCTTCCTTTGCTTAAAATGTCTTGCTCTGCTTTGCTTGAAGTATCTTATTCTATTTTACCTATATGAAATGTCATGTTATGTTTAACCATTGTTCTCTTTACTTTTGCATTTAAAAGATTTTGTATTGTAATTGCAGGAATGCTTGCTCTAAGAGTAAACGTGAGTGTTCCTAGGTAACATTTTCCTTGGTGTAACTTGTTTCTCATGATGCATTTATAGATGTGTTTTCTCTCTCTCTCTGTCAGTACATTAATTGAGATACAGAGAATATTATGACAGCTGTATGATTATCTGGATTCTGTATTTTGTACTTTATGTCTCTATTCTGTGGTTTCTTTGAAGTTGCATCTTCTCATTAAACTGCCATTGTATTCTGCCTCCAATTCCATGTCTCATATGTCTGTTTTCTTCATTTTTGGAGCAAGCGTTCCTAGGCACCCCGGCTCAAATTAAGGTGCCCCTTTTGTCCCTGACTCACTCTCCTGCTCAGTTCTGTGGTGGCTCCCGGGGATCTGGGGACCGCCCCTAGCTTCCTTGACCCGTAATAGATCTTCCCTCCAACAGCCTCTCTTGCAAGTCCTGTATTGTTGGTTTGTTGCCCCTGCCCCCCTTTCCACTGCCCTCCATAGTCTGTTGTGCTTCCACGGCCCTTCCTGCCTGCTCAGTGTGGTTAAATTGTTGCCTTTGCACCCTCCTACCTGCCTTCAATTTTCAGAGTCCGTGCCCCTGGCCTCTGCCTCTCAACAGTATCCTAATGAACAACTAGATTGCTAACATTCTATATTTATTACAAAAGTGTGGAACGCCTGACATCATCTTGATGTAATCAAAACTGTAATACCTAGAGCATTTCCTTTAGAAATTACATATATGAGAGGGTCTTATTGGCATCAAAATTATGGTTAGTGCTCTAAAAGACTAAAATAAGGACATATTTTCTGAGTTTTCAAATAGCGACAAAGCACTTTTAAATTATTTGTTATCTTTATGTTTTTTTATCCAGTTGACCACTTGATTAAATGTTGCACTTAGGGGAGAGGATGTGGTGTTACTTCCAGAACTGCAGACTTTGCAACTGGGGAACCAGGTTGAAGTTTCTGCTTCAGCTCGACATTCTGTGATTCTGGTCAAATCACTTAGTCTCCCCATGTCTACAACCAAAATGAATTTGTTCTTGTGTGATGTAACCAATGCTCATGTAAAGCACTCCAATACCTGACAAGTCTGCACTATATAACACTGCAAAAACACAAAATAATAAGTGTTTTGCACACTTCTGTCATTGGGCTATATTTGGGCTACATCTGGGTGATTTTGGGCTACATTTGGGCTCTTTTGTCTCCGGTGGCCATCTTGGGAGATTTATTTGTTATGAAGTTTCCTAATTTCCTCATGTACTGCAGTCTCCTCAGTAGGAAATGCTTTCAGTTTTTTACTTTGATTCCATCATGAAGGTATTCAGATATGTCACACATTTGCCATAAATTCTGAATGTTAGCACTCTAGTTGCTCATTAGATCACTGTAGTAAAACTACTGCACCATGGAAGTCTGCTCCTGGTATTAAAAGTGCATGTTTCAGTCTGCATGTCAGAATTTTTTAATGAAATAGAAGAGGATTTGAGAAGTCACTCAAAATGTGCCCTCATTTTCTTTCTTCAGCATTAATCATAATTTCTATGGCAAAATGAACCTCCTCATTGTGTTCCTTTTTAAATTAAATGTTTTAAGTGTTACCAGTTTATTCCAATCAAGATGGCTTCAGGTGTGCCATACTTTTGTCATAATGAAGACAGTAAGCGCTCTAGTTGTTTTTAAGAACATTCTGGGACATTCTGTCATTGGGCTATACTTGGGCTACATCTGGGTGGTATTTGGGCTACATGTGGGCTCTTTTGTCTCTGGTGGCCATCTTGGGAGACTTATTTGTTATGAAGTTTCCTAATTTCCTCATTTACTGCAGTCTCCTCAGTAGGAAATACTTTCAGTTTTTTACTTTGATTCCATCAAGAAGGCATTCAGATGTGTCACACATTTGCCATTAATTCAGAATGTTAGCACTCTTTTTGCTCATTAGATCACTGTAGTAAAGCTACTGCTCACCAGGGAAAACTGCTGCTGGTACTGAAAGTGCATGTTTCAGTCTGCATGTCAGAATTTTTTAATGAAATAGAAGAGGATTTGAGAAGTCACTCAAAATGTGCCCTAATTTTTCATTCTGCAGCACTAATCATACTTTTTATGGAAAAATGAACCCCCTCATTTTGTTCCTTTTTAAATTAAATGTTTTAAGAGTTACCACTTTAATCCAAGCAAGATGGCTTCAGGTGTGCCATACGTTTATCATAAGTAGGACTGTTAGCGCTCTAGTAGTTCTTTGGAACACTCTGGGAAGCTGCAGTAGAACACAAAGGAATCAACTGACAGTCTCTGCCCTTGTTGGATGTACATGTTTTACTGAGAATGTCAGACTTCATTCTCACATGACTGAGAAAGATAATGTGAATTTACAGAAAATAAGCTCTCAGTTTAGCCTATAGATCACCTTCCAAACCTCTGTGGTAAAAGCATGAGAAAATATTTTTCTCTCAATCATGATATCCCAGCAGAAGGCTTTTTCACATGGTGAAATCACCTTAGAACATACCACAATTCCTAAAATGAGTATGGTACCATCAACAAATGATTTATAATGTAACTAAAGTCTTAAAACCTTCTATTAACTGCAATGCTTTTTAATGAGGTGCTATCATGTATATTGGTCCCAAGATGGCTGCCAACACTTCTTGGATGAAGTGCTGACAGCCAATCAGATCTCAGGATAAGATGTGTGGTTAGGCTCCGCCCACATATATATATGCTTTTAAATGCTATTTTCTCAGGAAATACTGAACAGATTTACACCAGACCTGCAAAAGGCACTTCCTTGACCTTATGGCTACCTCTCTGCCAAATTTCAAGTAATTCTGTTCAGCCGTTCGGGCTGTAGCTGTGTCTAAAGGTCCTATGGAAAAATGCATGGGGAAAACGCGTTTTGGGACCCCCCTTTTTTCTCGGCCCCTGCTTGACGAATCCCCCCGAGACTTTCAGGGTAGGAGCGGAGCGTAGCTCCCCACCTATTTTGAAAATTTCGCGAGGATTCGTCGACCGGCGCCAAAGTTATTCCAAATAGAATGTTGCGGATTTCCTATGGAAACAGGGTCCTAACTATATCTACCTACTGGCGACCGCCAGTAGGTAATATATATATATATATATATATATATATATATATATATATATATATATATATATATACATATATATATTCACTGAAAAAACCATAGGTTTCACACACGTTATAGTTAGGAATTAGCATTTAAAAAACCTTGCAAATTCACTTAAAAAAACATAGGTTTCACACATGTTATAGTTAGCTGGACATTTCACTCGTAAAAAACCAATGAAATTCCCCCGTTATAGTTAGTGCAGGCAACTATAACTCACGCGACCGCAATCCTCTGCTGATGACGTCAGATATTACATCACTGTATTTAGACACTTATTTACCCATGTCTTCTTCCATTAATCTTTAGCTATACATATATTACAAATATTTTTCATAAAGACACATATGTCCACAACAGCATATGAATGTGAGGAGCACCTCTTGCTTGCTACTCTTTTCTCCAAAAGAAATCCACAACTTCTCCAAGAGGTGGATTTTTTTTATTGCAGATGAAGGACATCATAGCCTCAAATCTATGATTGAAATATCTGCAAACATTAATCGGATCCAATGAGCACAATTCTCCTGCTGTCTTGTATTGGATGTTTTCAATATTTGAATTTGCCTCTCTAAGAAAATCCAGTAAATCATCCCAAGCGTACTCAGCACAGCTTAGGGTAAGGAACCATGTAGGAGTTCCTAAATTCCGTAACATACATTTCAATTCTCCATGGCATCGGTAGCAATATTCATTAGTTCCTCGCTGACAAGCCATCAAATTTATCAATTGAGATTCCAAATGATCATCTAGCTGTTGCACTTTGTTCATAAAATCCTTTGCAGACACATTATGTAGATGTACTCCAGTTTTTAAAATGTGATTTACTGCATAAGATAGTGCAGACAAGTCACTTTCAAATAAAAGATGGAACAAATATGGAATACTTTGACGAAATCTTGGATCTTCTGCATATAACCTTGTAGTCCGATACTCAGAAGCAGGAATCTGTACTGGACGTTCATCATATCGTCCACCTTTTCCTGTAGGAAACAGCTGGGGAAAACAACGAGCTTCCAAGCTCTCCTCCCATACACTCACGGGAGTTCCTTGTGCTTTTTTCATCTGAAACAGATCAATAGTGTTTCCCATAACTTCTTTAGAATGAAGAGGATGTATGCTGAAATGTTCATAAATTTCTTCTTCTTTTGACTTATCCACTTTTTCAATTTGCCCAGCTGGTATTCCTGAGTCTGCTAGTAAAACTTCTTCATCTTCATCCATATAAATTGTTTCATACCATTTATTATTTCTTTTCAAATATAAATTTGCTTTTTGTACTTTTCGTACATCTACCAGCTCCTGCCAAATTTTCTTATTCTTTGTTGGTACTCCATTAACCACAATAACTAATGGTTCAGTTTCCAATCTATCTGCATCAATTGTTTCCATATTTTTTTTCAAATCCAATGGCAAATAGACAACTCTTCCTTTTAAACCTCTTTGTAAATCCGAAGGAGGTAATTTACCTGTTTTTGGCTCCATACGCACTATGGTCTGAAACGGATGGACACATTGAATGAGTATAGACTCATACGTATTTAAATCAGAAAGTTCTGCAGGAATATCAACCAATTCTAAATTATTATGTACAGCTCTGGCTGGCATTCTATTTTCTTCTAACTTGTTATAACAGTATTTACAAATACGCTGATCTTCACCCAAATCAAAACTATTTTCCAGAAATATATATGTTGCAAAATCCTTCCACTTATAATTATCTTCATTTTCACTTTTTTATACAGATCAACATTTTTTGTTTGAATTTTATAATGGCTTCTCCGGCAACAAATACAAGTAATATTTGGTCTTTCATTAGAGATGATAGCAAATTTTGTCATTTCATCTTCAAAATTTTTACTAACAGTGAGTTCCACATTCTCTTCCACATTTTCCTCAATAACTGTGTCATTTCCTGCACTTTCTTGCTCTGGACCAAAGTAACTGAATATCACCAGTAACCATCACTACATCTGAAACAGAGCACTATTCAACTCATTTAACTTTAGTGCTGGACTTTTAGCAAAATACAATGTTCTCACAAACTTTCTCATTTCAGTATGATGAACAGCCAGCATCCTAAAATGGTGAAAAACACTTTGGCAAACTTTCCTAGATAGACAAGCAAGAGAATGTCCTTGCAAACCAGTATTCTCTCTCACTCTACATGGGTCTAGTCATTGAAGCACCTTAATCTTCTGTTTAACACTCTTTTTACTATATTCTCTTAGGAAGTCACGTAATTTATCAATAGATTCCTGTTGCACAGTGCAAATACTACTACAATTCCAAGTGTACACTGGGGCTTTAGGACGTCTCCCCATAACCTCATCAGCTAACACTTCTTCCTCATTTCTTGGAACCATTTTCTCCTTTTCCATTACACAACCATCTTTAACTTCATAAGCTCGACCATTGGTGTCAACTGCATGCAACAAACTATTACTATTACTTTGAAGATAACTCTCTTCATTAAAAAATGGCTCAGTACTTGAACTATGCTTCCATTCTCCTAAGAACACTTTACAAAAGTTATTTTTTTTCACTACTCTTTTCCTTTTGCTTTGTGACTTCATTGCTTTGACTAATTTTTCTAATCTACGCATCCTGTTCAAAATTAAAATGAATAGTTTTCGTTTTATTTCCAAAGCCTTAGCAACAATTGTTTCAATATATTTCTTTTTTTTAATAAAATTTGGTTTTCTTCTTATATTTTTTCACATCCTTTAGCAAATTTAACATCACTCTTCTCTGAAACATTTTTCTACGAATGTTTTTAAAATCTATTTTTCGTGTTAAGTCACTCTTTCTTACTTCTGATTCAACATTGGCTTTTCGTATTTTCTGTCGACTCTGTTGTTGTTTTGTACTTGCAACACTATTTGCAGTGGATATATTCTTAACATTTTTTCTTTGTTTGAAGATATTTTTAAAAAAAATCCTTAGTCTGCTTACCAGAAGACTTTTTCTTTTTTCCAACATGAGGTTCTTCAACTATTTTTTTTGGTCCAGTTTTCTTCAAATATAGATGTTGTTGCTGTTCTTTTCTCTTTCTTGACTTTATAGGCATCTTTAATTAATTTCACTGTTGTTCAGCAATACCTGAAAGAAACTAAAAAAAAAATACGTTTATGTAATTTTAATACATTACGATTTATTTTTTGAGCTTTTCAAATCCTATCATATGATCTGTCCCTTTCCTACAACTGCAAGTCTGACAGAACAAGAGAAACACGTATTAAATCTCTAACATCAATTCCTGTGTGCACACAGACTCATGGTGTGATTCTAGGCAAAAAACGATTTTGGTTTGGCAATTTCAAAGCACATTTACTACTGTGGAAGAGTAAGTGATAATTACTATGGCAGCCTGACACATTTTCCTTATATTTTAGAGAGGCAGAAAAGAGTACATGTCCTAACAGCTACTTGAGACCATCAGCATGTGTTACAGGGTGAGTGATTAGAGTAGAGCAAAGGAAATGAGCCTTGGTGACGTTGAATGTGTTAGCATTACACACTGCTATCTGAAATACCACACAGAGCTGAATAGTAAGCATGAGAGTGTAGGAGAAGCACCTGTCTGTGTGCTAAGAGCGTGCTTCTGGAGACCGTGTCAGGTGCAACACAGATCTGCATGTCCGCTTGCACAACTGCATGAAGACTGCAGACATGTATGTAAGACTACATGTGTGGTAAAGGTAAATTGGACTTTTGAACATGTAAAAACTACCTCACCCATTGCGGGAGTGGAAGGAAAATGTACCATGCTAATTTCAAATGTGTTAGCATTTGCCTCTCATTTTTGAGAAAGTGATTTCTGGTAAATGCTAACCATCGCAGTTCTTGAAAACAAGCTCCCCCTTTCCTGCGAGTGCAAGTCTAACAGAGCAAGAGCAACACGGATTAAATCTCTGAGAAGAATTCCTGTGTGCACACAGACTCATGGTGTGATTCTAGGCACAAAACAGTATCCCTGAGTGATACCAGTACACCTTAACTTATGGTGAAGACATACTCCATAATATCTGACATGTTCAAGGCAGTTAAATATCTTCCTTAACATAAAATGTAAAACACAACTTTTAAAGTGGTAGGAAAATGTACCATGCTAATTTCAAATGTGTTAGCATTTGCCTCTCATTTGTGAGAAAGTGATTTCTGCTGAATGCTAACCATCACAGTTCTTGAAAACATGCTGCCCCTTTCCTGTGAGTGCAAGTCTAACAGAGCAAGAGCAACACTAATTAAATCTCTGTGAACAATTCCTGTGTACAGACAGACTCATGGTGTGAATCTAGGCACAAAACAGTATTTCTGGGTGATACCAGTACACCTTAACTTATGGTTTAGACATACTCCATAATATCTTTCAAGCTCAAGGCACTTAAATATCTTCCTCAACATAAAATGTAAAACACAACTTTTAAAGTGGTTGGAAAATGTACCATGCTAATTTCAAATGTGTTAGCATTTGCCTCTCATTTGTGAGAAAGTGATTTCTGCTGAATGCTAACCATCACAGTTCTTGAAAACAAGCTGCCCCTTTCCTGCGAGTGCAAGTCTAACAGAGCAAGAGCAACACAGATTAAATCTCTGAGAAGAATTCCTGTGTGCACACAGACTCATGGTGTGATTCTAGGCACAAAACAGTATCCCTGGGTGATACCAGTACACCTTAACTTATGGTGAAGACATACTCCATAATATCTTTCAAGTTCAAGGCACTTAAATATCTTCCTTAGCATAAAATGTAAAACACAACTTTTAAAGTGGTAGGAAAATGTACCATGCTAATTTCAAATGTGTTAGCATTTGCCTCTCATTTGTGAGAAAGTGATTTCTGCTGAATGCTAACCATCACAGTTCTTGAAAACAAGCTGCCCTTTTCCTGCGAGTGCAAGTCTAACAGAGCAAGAGCAACACAAATTAAATCTCTGTGAAAAATTCCTGTGGACAGACAGACTCATGCTGTGATTCTAGGCACAAAACAGTATTTCTGGGTGATACCAGTACACCTTAACTTATGGTGAAGACATACTCCATAATATCTTTCAAGTTCAAGGCACTTAAATATCTTCCTTAACATAAAATGTAAAACACAACTTTTAAAGTGGTAGGAAAATGTACCATGCTAATTTCAAATGTGTTAGCATTTGCCTCTCATTTGTGAAAAAGTGATTTCTGCTGAATGCTAACCATCACAGTTCTTGAAAACAAGCTGCCCCTTTCCTGCGAGTGCAAGTCTAACAGAGCAGGAGCAACACTAATTAAATCTCTGTGAAAAATTCCTGTGTACAGACTCATGGTGTGAATCTAGGCACAAAACAGTATTTCTGGGTGATACCAGTACACCTTAACTTATGGTGAAGACATACTCCATAATATCTTTCAAGTTCAAGGCACTTAAATATCTTCCTTAACATAAAATGTAAAACACAACTTTAAAAGTGGAAGGAAAATGTACCATGCTATTTTCAAATGTGTTTGCATTTGCCTCTCATTTGTGAGAAAGTGGTTTCTGCTGAATGCTAACTATCACAGTTCTTGAAAGCAAGCTGCCCCTTTCCTGTGAGTGCAAGGCTAACAGAGCAAGAGCAACACAAATTAAATCTCTGAGAAGAATTCCTGTGTGCAGACAGACTCATGGTGTGATTCTAGACACAAAGCATTATTTCTGGGTGATACCAGTACACCTTAACTTATGGTTTAGACATACTCCATAATATCTTTCAAGTTCAAGGCACTTAAATATCTTCCTTAAAATAAAATGTAAAACACAACTTTTAAAGTGGTAGGAAAATGTACCATGCTAATTTCAAATGTGTTAGCATTTGCCTCTCATTTGTGAGAAAGTGATTTCTGCTGAATGCTAACCATCACAGTTCTCGAAAACAAGCTGCCCCTTTCCTGCGAGTGCAAGTCTAACAGAGCAAGAGCAACACGGATTAAATCCCTGTGAAAAATTCCTGTGTACAGACAGACTCGTGGTGTGATTCTAGGCACAAAACAGTATTTCTGGGTGATACCAGTACACCTTAACTTATGGTTTAGACATACTCCATAATATCACATTTCTATTATTTATATCCAACTACACCACATACATCCCCTCTCAAATTCATAACTCACCTTAGTTGAGAAAGAAATGTGCCACTCACACAGCAGATTATCAGAGCCAGAATCTCTGAACTGTACACCTCTCAGCAGAACCAGTAAATGGCAATCTTTCCCTCTCTTTTTTCACACATATACATGTTAACTTCAAATCACAGTGTTTCCCACATTTTTTCAAATGGAATCACACATTTCTATTGGTTGCAAATTTCAACCCTTTTCCAAATGATCCCTTCCCCCAACATCACTTCTGCCTGCTACCATAGCAACAGATCATGGAACACTGGTGTGAGCAGAGAGGTCAGAAGTTCAGCACACAATGTTTCAAATCCAAAGAGCAAGATTGCTTGACTTTTCAAACCTAACAGCAAATCGAAACTAATGTTCTGTGGGAACACATTTTTCTGAACCAATACATAACATGTTTTTAAAAATTTAAACATACAGCCTAGTATTTAGTGTTGAATGGTCTGAAACAGCCAATGATTTCTTTTTATTTTTAAAAAAGTATGTAAGCCTCCATTTTACAACTATCTTTCTTTTCATATTGCCATTCTACTGAAAGACACCTTCTGAGTGCATCCAGATCTCCTTGGAAGATGTTCACAGTGTGGATTATAGGTCACAGCTATGTCTTCTGGAGTGAAAAGTTTGCAGAAAAAAGAGGTATTGTGAAAGATCTTGCTTTGCCAAATGTAGACATTAAATGGATTGGTCAGAGAGGGTTAAAGTGGCACCAATTAATGCCTTTGGTGAAACCTTTCTACATCTCCCACAGCCTAACCTTATTATTGTGCACTGTGGTGGAAATGACCTAGGCACTTTAACTGGGGTAGGTCTGGAAATGCTTATTAAGGACACCTTTCTGCAATTGATGTAACTTTTTCCACAAACTGCCTTTGTATATTCTAATATATGCCAAAGGCAAAAGTGGAACTGGTCCAACCAACATTGTCATTAATGTATAAAGTTAAAAATGAGTGCATAATTGCAGCAAAAATCAGTGTTGGTGCCGTGAGGTGTAAAAGGGACAAGGCGAGATTGGTGCAGTGCATTAAAAATGTGTTGCAGTGGATTAAAAACTGGACAACCAACTAGAAGTCGGCCGACTTCTAAAAAAGTCAAAGAGGCGATAGTGTGAGAGCGCATGAATGGAGTGAATACTAATGGTAAACGTTATAAAAATTTGTAAAGGTCTTCACTAATGTTTAATCCTTCCGGGGCCTTGGAGTTGAGTTCTATTATTTATTTCGACTCCAGTTGTCGCAACAATTTCTCTCTGTTGCCACCATGTCTGAGTGGCGGAATGCAATCAATGACGCAGTATTTAAGGTGGTCTAAGTTGTTCTGATGTGTCTCTTTGAAGTGCCTGGCGACCGGGTATGCCGGGTCACTGTTGACAATGGCTCTGATTTGTTGCAAAAACATAGGTGCACTTGGAGCTTGGTGCTCCCTACATATTTAAGCCTGCAGCTGCAAGTGAGAATGTACACTGCGAATTCCGTTCTGCAGGTGAGTTTCTGTTGTATCACTATGGGTTTACTCCTGAATTCTGCCGAGATTTGGGTAGTGTTAACTCCAAATCTGCAAGCCCTGCAAGTGCTGCACTTGCGAAAACCTTTGACATTAGTTAACCAATTAGTGGTATTGGTTATTTTAGGGCTGTTTCTGACTACAGTGTCATACATGGACCTGGCTCTCCTATAGGTAATGTCAGGCCTAGGGGCAACCATGGGCCCTAATGTGGGGTCAATTTTGATAATCCCCCAGTGTTTGATAAAAATGGATTCAAGTGCTCTTGACTCAGTGTTGTGAGTTGTGATGAGGCGTGTGGTTACCCATCTCTTAGTGGCCGGGTCTGCTTGAGTGTTTGTGCCAATAGTGGTGTCAGTGGATGTGTTTTGTTGTAACAACTCTCTGGGAAATGAATTAGCTTTGGTGATCGCAGCAGTGATTGTCTTTTCACAAATTTTCACGAAATTTAAAAAACTTTTCTCCTTTTCGTTCAGTTGCTGTGTGTGTTAAAAGTTTCAGGGTGATCTGTCAAATGGGGGCCATGCATTTTTCCAGAAGGATTTTGAAAATGACCACAGCCCGAACCGCTGAATGTAATTACACCAAATTTGGCAGTATGCTAGATGTTGAGCGTGCTTTTTGTGATTTGGTGTAAATCCGTTCAGTATTTCTAGAGATATTTTAATTTAAAAAATATTGATATGTGGGGATGCGAATCCTTGCAGTGGACTTGTGGATCCTACTGAAATTCGATTGGCTGCCAACACTTCAACCAGGAAGTGTTGGCAGCCATCTTCAAGCCAAGCCCCACAAAAATGTAAAAAATAAAGAAAATGGGGCAGGGTAGGAATACCCTGACCCCCCCAGATGTGGTGAGGGGTGGTCCCACAGGGTTAAAAACATTTTTTTTAATTCAATTTTGCACAAATTCAAGGGTGGATCTGCAAATCCGTGGCAACATTTGAAAAAACAAAGGTGTGCTGACTCCCACGTGTCTTTTAGAGGAGGCCCCTGGGTGGGTCAAATCTCAGGGGCAATGTTTTGTAATTATGCAGGGTGTGACCATGTGGCACCCCTGGGCTCCAGTGACTGTCACATCCCCGGGGCTATTTATTAATTTGTGGGGGAGGCCCGTATGGCCTTCCTCGCAGCCCTGGGGAGTGCCACCTCCCTGGGGCTATTTATTGGATTAGTGTGGGAAGGCCCAGGGACCGTCACCTCCCGGGGCTCCTGCAATTGTGGGTATCAAGGACTCCTCTGCCCCAGGGACCACTACCTCCCCTGGCTTTTTATTTTTTTCATTGGGGGCCTCACAGATGCCCCAGGCCCTGGGGACAACCACCTGCCCATGGCCAAACTTATTTTTTAGAAGTGGGAGGGGAGCCGCCTTGCCCACCTCCTGGGCTTGGCCCCAGGGACCGCCACCTCCCCGGGAGAGTCCCTAAAACAAGGACGGAGGGGGGCTGCGTGGCCACCGTTCTGAAACCATACTTAGCCCTGGGGACCACCACCCCCCAGGGACGGCTCCTTCTATGTCCTGGGGTGCCCAACCCCCGAGGACATAGCTGTTTGCTATGGCTTGGTGGGAGCATTACTGCTCCTACCAAGCTATAGTAAACTGTGCTCTGCTTTGGGAAAGTGAGAGCATTTTGCTCTCTCTTACTCAACATGGAGCACAATTGCTTTTACACACAAGAAGCTGCATGTTAGCAGCTCCCTATGTGTAAAAGCAATGATGGCTTCCGCAGGAGGCAGGGATCCAGCGGGGGCCACGGAGGCCTTCAAGCTCCCCCTGCCGTCCCCATCTTTGGTGAGTGGGTGCCCTGGGTGGGACTAGGACACCCACATTAGAGGCCAGGAGGGGGCAGCGTGGCCCCTTCCCCTTTTTAAAAAGATTATAAAATTCTAAAAAGAGGGCATGCCTAGGGGGATGGTGTCCCCATAGCCGAAATCAGCCTGGGACAGGGGCCCCACAGCCGTCCTTACCCATTGAAAAAAGGTCTAGCCCTGGGGGATGGGGTCCCCGGTGCCAAAACAGCCCATGAAAAGGAGGGCCACGCAGCCCCTCTCATCTAATTTTCTTTTTTAAAAATACAAAAAATACTCCCGCAAGTTGCCAGAGGCACGGTCCCATTCACCACCACTCTGTAAACGTGCCTCCTGGCGCACAACTGGTTTGGGGATGAAGTCCTCTTGGCTGCAGATGGTCCTTGGGGGCCAACAATCCCTCCAGCTACCTCCAGTAAGTACAAAATAGCAGGATTGCTGAGAGGACTTCTGAGGCCATGCCCCCCTTTCTCCACCACTCTGCCAACGTGCCTCCTGATGCACGACTGGGTGAGAAATGAAGTGACCTTGGGGGTGAACAAGCCCCCCTGTTACCTCCAGTAAGTCCACACTATGGGATTGCTGAGAGGTCTTCGGATGCCACACCCCCTTTGTCTATCACTCTGCAAACATGCCTACTGGCGCACAACTGGTTGGGGGATGAAGTCCCCTTGGCTGCAGAGGGTCCCTGGGGGCCATCAAGCCCTCCTGTTACCTCCAGTAAATCCCACACTGTGGGATTGCTGAGAGGTCTTCAAAGGCCACACCCCCTTTGTCTACCACTCTGCACACATGTCTCCTGGCGCCCAACTGGTTTGGGGATGAAGTCTCATTGGCTGCAGAGGGTCCTTGAGGGCCAACAAGCCCTCCTGTTACCTCCAGTAAGTCCAAAATAGTGTCACTCACACAGCTACTGGCATACCCACACAGGCACTTAGAGGCTCACTCACACACTCAGGCACTCACAAACGCACTGAAAGACCCACTCAGATGATGATACACCCACTCACAAACCAAGACACTCATGCACCACACACAGATGCATACATTCACTCAGAGACCCATTCAGACACTCATGCACCCACTCACTGACCCACTCAGACACTCATGCACCCTCTCACAGACCCATACTTCCACTCACAGACCCATACAGCCACTCAATGAGCCACTCAGAGACATACACACCCACTCATAGACTAATGCACCCACTCACAGACCTACTCTTATACGCATGCACTTACTCACAGTCTGACTCACACACTCATGGAGGAACCCATAAACCCACTCAGAAGCTCTCACACCTACTCTCAGTCCCACTGAGATACTCACTCAGACACTGATACATGCAGTTAGACACCCAGTCAGACACTCATGCACCCACTCAAAGGCCTACTCAGACACTCACACACCCATTCACACACCCAGTGAGACACTTATGCAGCCACTCCCAGATGCACAAAGGTACTCAAACACCCATTGAGACACTTGCACACTCACTAACACACCCACTGAGACACTCATGCACTCACTTACCCACTCACTATCAAAGGTTACAGGTTACAGTTAGGAAATAAAATAAAAAAACCTTAGAAATTGAGTCAAAATACCAAAGGTTACAGGATTGTTATAGTTAGGAAACAGCATAAAAAAACTTAAAAATTCACTGAAAAAGCCAAAGGTTACGGGGACATTATAGTTAGCAAATAGAATTTTAAAAACCCTAGAAATTCAATGGAAAAAAAAGTTACAGGGGCATTATAGTTGGGCTCAAATGTCACTCGTACAAAACCAGTGAAATTCAGAAGTTATAGTTACCTGAGCTAACTATAAACTATGCCCCCGCAAAGCCCTGCTTATTACCTCACATATTACATCACTCATGACATGGTTAGTGAAATCACTGATGACATCTCAAATGACAGTATGAGCGAGAATGTTTAGAAGTAGGGTAATACAGGATTTGCTGTGAAATATGAAGGCGAGTAAGAGAAGAAAGACAGCATTGAAGCAAAAACAACATATCAAATATGTGGTTGATAAAGCAATTGCCCTAAAGTGAAAACTATTTATATTGATGCTGACAAGGATGAAACACTGGATAAAGCAGTGTTATGTATGAAGAGAAAAAGTCAAAACAAAAGGATTATCAATACAAATAATTTTTCTACATTTTTAAAGGAGAATGGAAGCATACGTCTTGTAATGAGGCTGTCTTTAATGAAGAAATATAAAATAAAAAACATATTAGTGCATGCAGTTGAAACAGCTTGCCTATGCTATAAGGAAATGTACGGTACTCCCATTCCAAAAGAGGAGGTGGTTCCTTTGAAATGTAGAGGAAAAGATAGCTGAAGAGGTACAAGGAAGGGGTAGACATGCCTCTGTGTATGCATGGGACTGCGGTATTATTTGTAGTGTTCAGCAGGAATCAATTAATGTTTTAAGACATTTTCTATGTCAATTTTCCAGATAGAAGTGTGAAGCAGAAAATGGCAATCTTGCAAGGTTTAGATCCATGCGAAGTGAGGAAATACACTAATTTAAAAGGACACTAATTAGCATGTCTATCCAGGAAAGTATGCACAAGCACCTTTCTTCATTTTAGAATGTCAGCTGTTCATCATTTAAAATTGTGAAATGTTTGTGAAGATATTCAGATACGTTTCTTTGATCTGTTACTATATAAGATTGTGCGCCACGGAGTGAAGTGGCAGTCTCCTGAGAACATACCGTGTGTACTTCTAGGACAACTGTACTAGCTGCAGCTAATAAAATCTGATCTTTTACGCCGACAGAGTGTCCCCGTGTCTCTGTTAGCTGATGCAGGAGAACCCAGGAGATTAAGGCGTACCCTGCGCCGCCAGGCTCAATTGGTTCTGGTTCTTCAACTGGCGCCCAACGTGGGGTGGCTTCAGAGGTAGTGGTTCTGCCTGAAGGTCGTGAGGAACCCCGCAAGAAAATTCTGGAGGAATCGCGAGCCACGTCAAGCGACCCCTGTATGTCAAAAGTGGTCCGAAGGTCTTTTGCAGCGTGGTTACTCCTTCCTGACGGCTACTGACGACTGCTGCCCTGACTACCGCCCTGCCTTGGCCCTCTTTTCAATGATGTATGGTAAAGCGAGACGATAGACGGGGCCTCTGTTGGTGTAAGAAGACATCTTAGTTAAGTAGTTAAGAGTCGCTCCCACGTTTGGTTCTTTGGTTCTTTGGTCCTTAGGTTCTTTGGTTCTTAGGTTCTTAGGTTCTTTGGGTCTTTGATTTGGGTATTGCAATAACCGAAGCCGAGGGGTAAGTACACTTGTGCTGTGTTAAGTATTTAACCCCCTTGATGTTTGTGAACAGTCCAGTGAAATAACGATGCCTGGTCTGGCTAAGTTTGAGTAACTTTGTTGTTTTGGTTGTAATAGGGATTCCCGGCTGGAGGACTCTTGTCCGATTCCTTCGGTTGGAACTCCCACTTATGAGCTCTATTCTAAACATGGTGTTGGCCCCATTGCCTTTAACGAGGCATGGATCCGATACACGAAGAATGATGGTGTTTTAAAATGGCCAGAAAATGGTAGTTTTGAGCCCGACATACTAGATAATTTGGAAACTATTTTATTTAAAGGAAAAGCCCGGACGGCAATGTTTGACTCTTTTCGCCTTTGGTGTAAGGAAGCCAAACAGAGAAAAATTAAGCAAGAAAAACGAGATAAGAAAGCACAGAGTATGACAATTATACAGGCTGCTCAGCAATTTAAAGATGATGAAGTTGATAATGCGATGGAAATTTCAGAGAGACAGCATCGTATGGCAATAGATAAATGCTATCCGATGTTGCCAGCTTCCCCTTCTGATAAAAGAAAGGATTTAGAAGAAGATCCCTTGATGTCTCACCTACTAAGATTGCCTCCGCCCTATGTACAAGGTGCTAATGCACCCCCGTTGTTACAGCCTGTTCAGCCGCCAGTTGCGCCTCTGCTTGCTCCGGCTCTTCCACATTTGCCCCCTCAAGTATTGCTGCCTTTGCCAGCTTTGCCTTCGACTCCTTTTCCTTCAACTTCTTCGCCTTCCGCTCCTCTGGTAATTACTGATCTCTCTTCAGTTAGTTCGCCTAATACCTTGTCCCCTATCCTTATGTCCAATTCTCCGTCTATGCGTAAATGACTCACAGATACGGTCTCTGGTCTTTTATCACCTTTCTTTGAGGCATTAAATGTGTCTCCGGCATTTTCTCGAAGACAGTCTCGTAGTCAGTTTCCAGCTTCCGAAGAACGAGAAAGGTTGGACTCTCTCGCTCGCAAATGGATTGAGAAGGATCCTCGGTATAGTGTACTCGACATTATGCCTACCTTCTCACAGTGGAATGCGCCTACGCAGAGATATGTCTTCAATACTATGTGTGATACTCTTGTTAAAGGTTGGGAGGATATGGACTTGGGTTCGGTTCCTCAGGGTCTGTTAGATATTCAGGCGAATTTCGATAAGGCTCTCATTGTGGGTTCTAAGGTATCAAAGCCGATTTAAACGACCTGTCAGTTCTTATATTGGTGGTCCAGATTTCAGTCATAGTTCATTGATAAAGGGAATGGTAGCTATGGCTAAAATCACGGAAAATAGTAAAATTTCTGTTGATGAGAGAAAAGCATACGCTAATTGGAATGTCACTCATTATATCACAAGCCTTAGTGATAAGGTTAAACAAGAAAAGTCTCCACCAATTTGGACTGTACCTCATCAAGGCAATTTCTGTTTGCAAATAAATGGCCAAACTACTGACCCCGAACAGAGAAAAAGCTTTTGTTCCCATACTTATATCCACTCCTCTCAGAATTCGCCGCCATTAGTGCCATCTCAGGGCACGTATTTCATCTGTCACGATAGAGCCTATACATGGTTGCCGACTGTTTTTTCTGGAACTTGCTATATAGCTTTCCTTCTTCCCCCTACATACACTGCTTCTTCAAATTTCCATAAAAGCAGATATGGCAGAGGAATTATTAATTCCAAAGACACAGCAGGTCAAGAGGGAGGAGACTTCCTAAAAGGATTTCTTCCTTTTTGGGGTCCTATGGCAAACAGCAGGAATATGAGACAATTGGTTTGTGTTGTAGAGACTACCATAGACATCACTGTAGGAGCTTTAAGTAATATTACAGCGGAACTACAGGCGGATCGTCTTATGACATTACAGAACCGAGTTGCTTTAGATGTTATTCTTGCAGATCGTGGTGGAGTCTGTAAATTGATCAAATCAAGTTGCTGTATTTATATACCTAATGACGCTCCGACAGTATACCAGGCCATCTCTAAATTACATATAATCTCTGAGTCAATTCATCAGAACGAAGGAGATTGGTCGTTATTGGGATGGTTTTGGGGACTACTGTCCAAATAGGGTTGGAAAGTGCTAACATTCCTTGGTATGGCCATCGTTTTCTCTTGTTGTCTTTGTATGCACTGTGGTTCCGTCATCTGTGACCTTTGTGCTACTATGTGCATCCCAAAACCTAAGACACAAAGAACAGAGAATATTAGAATGATGTTACAGCAACAGCTCGATGACCTTATGGCCATCGACATCGACTCAGATTAACATGAGTCTGTGTATCTTGCCTGTGTTCTGGCAAAAGGAGGGTCTGAGGAAATTCGATTTTCGATCACGCTCGCATTGAGCCGCCATTTTGTGCTCTGCCGCCATTTTGTGTTGCCCTCACTCAGGCAGCACGACGAACGAAGTCTTTTCTGCTTTTCCTGCAATATTGTGTCAAAATGGCCTTGTGCCTCTGTTTGCTGGTGTTAGAAACTGGCCGAGTACACTAATCCCTGTCTGGTTTTCCTAATCCCTGTCTTAACTATCTGTTGGTTCACACTATTCTCTTCTGATCTTATCTTGTCTTCTGGCCTTCGCTGTTCTCCGCTCGTATTCTCTTGTTTCACAACTGTCCTCCAAAACACACAAACGTATCTCGTCACCTGCAAACCAGTTACAGACATGTTAATACCTTAACCTGTGGGAGGGATGGCAAACACCGTTGGAGGAGAGGCTTCTTCGAGTTACTCGATATCTTTGTTTTTCAACCTTTTCTATTGCACATGTTCTATTTTCAAACTTTCCTTATTGGTCCTCTATGTATGTTTTAGGTGTGTTCTTGGTTAATGTAGATGTTATCTATGTACTATATAAGATTGTGCGCCACGGAGAACATACCGTGTGTACTTCTAGGACAACTGTTAGAGAGCGTTTTGGTCCCAAAATCAAACCCTGTGCCTACCTCCTGATTTCCCGGGTTGGCGTCCTTGCTTTAGCTGGATTCACACTCCCGCCACCGCATCTGCAATCCTCGCGGCCGCAGTGGGGAGGGAGAGAACTACATCTCCCAGGCTCCCCGGCTGCCACCACCGGAAGCTGCTTCTCCACTCTTTGCGCCTGGTGGCGCTTCAAAAACATCTCCACTCGGGGGCGTGGCTAGCGCCCGCGGACGATGGCGGCTTCCTTGTAGCTCTCCCGGGCGGTGCGGAGGATGAGGACCCCGACGAGACTCCCTGCGGTCTGTTAACCCTTAGAAGTCATGGTCTCCGACTTCGGAACGGGTGGAGAACTGATGGGGTGATTTTGGCTGCCCGACTTGACCTGTAGGTATACTTTTTCCTTCAGTAACTGCGTGAGGCGCCGACACTTAGTGCAGCGACCGCCATTTTGTATTCATGCTGTCGGAGATACGCTCCTAGCGTCTTCCGTCGAACTCAGCTGCTGGCGGATTTACATGTTAATTCTCCCTACTGACAGCCTGCTGATTAACTCGCAATGCCCTCTTAACATATTTGGATCGATTTGGCTTCTGTTGGAGCGCTTTTTGGGTGATTTAGGTTTCCTGTCACTTCTGGCTCTTGCTATCGAGTCACAGTGCTGCTGCAGTCTGACTTGTCATTAGTTGGACAATACTCCCTTCTGCACTTCACCAACGATGGATCATCTGTTGTCTCCTCACCTCGGTGGCACGTTTCCATTTATTTTGTGATCGTGTGAGGTGTTTACTTTTGTACTCCGGCCGCCATCTTGTTGAAGCTGGTCTTTGAGTTCTTATCCCAGTGAGCTCTACAGTGTCAGAAAGATTCCTCACTACACTTTATGCTGACTAGTCCTCCATGTACAGCATAACTAGCCTGGCTCTTTGAATTGTAGTGTTACAGTGTTGATTTATCCACGCTTTTGGATGCCATTAACATTTTTCCTCGCAGTCCATTTTCCTCCAACTACTGCAACCACATATTTGATTTATGTCAGGTTCAATATGTTTATGTATCATATTTTCGTTTCATGCTCTCTATACTGTGTTATTTACTTCTTAATGCACTTACCTGTACACAATTCAGTTTTCTAGCGCTATTATGACGACTCATTAAATACTTCATAACTGCTATTGTATGTGGACATATCTGACTCTTCAGATTTCACCCATGTTGTAAACCTTATATTGCTCGTTTACCAGCTGTGGTATATTTTAGTCGCACTTGTCATCTCCTCTATGGGTAGAGTATATAAGGAACTACGCAAGCCTTCTTCAACTCCTCGCAAATTTCTCCTTCACACGAGCTCCAGATATCAGTGCCTAGAGATGGATGACTACTCTGATCCTGCTAAAAGTTCTTCCTCTGCTTCAGCTCCACAAACCAGTGGCCTCACCAAAGGTTCAACCAAACGACTAAAAAAAGACCCACCTTCTCCTCCCAAACAAACCTCCTCAGTAACAATGGATGTCCTTTTGGATGAAATTAGGGCATTACGCCCTTTTATTGAGGAAACTAAAACTACTCTTGAGGAAACCAAGACTACTCTTCAGTTGCTCTCTGACAAATGGTCTACTATTGATGGTCGTGTGACCCTTCTAGAACAATCTGTGGATACTCTTACTTCCTCTGTTGCCAAGGTTGATCCATTATGCCTCCAAGTTTCTGCACTCCACAAACAGATTGAATTTAGAGAACAGAAGTAGGAGGAATAATATTCACATTTATGGCCTGGCGGAAAATTCAGAGGGGTCTGATGCCCTTGCTTTTTTCAAGTCCTTTTTGCCGAAGATTCTCCAGTTGCCGGAGTCCACTAGTCTCAACATACAAAGGGCTCACCGTTTAGGTCCTCCTCCTACTGGATTCTCCACTACTCATGTCAAAAGGCCGAGAGGTGTTAGCCTCTTTTTTCTGGAGTATACAGATTTACTTACCGTTCTGTCTGCAGCCAAGGCTCTTCCTCGCCTTACATGGTCTGGCAATTAGCTTTTCTTTGCACAAGATTATGCTAAATCCACTGCTGACCGGCGCAAGGAATTCCTTTCACTTAGACCACAGCTTCGTTCTTTGGGAGCGCGATATGGACTTTTTCATCCCTGCCTTTTCAAGGTGACTTTCAACAACAAGACTACTACTTATGATGATCCGCTGAAACTAAAGAGTTTTCTATATTCTCAAACTGCTATCAAAATGGACATTGCGGCTTCCTCTAGTTCTTCTTAATTGGTGACCACTCACCTATTTCATATTAATGCTTTTATGCCTAGTTCCTTGTTGGTTTTCATGATTGTTATGATTATACTATTTTCTTGACTGCTTGTTTTTACGTTAAATCTATGTGTTCTTAACGTTTAACTTCCATCCTCTCTCCCCCTTTTCACAGATTTCTTCCTTCACATCACCATCCTCCTTCATGTCCTTGGAGTCCGTTGCGGTTGTCCTCCTTCCCTGCCTTCCCTTTGGAGCTCATGACCCGTCATTGTCTCATGTGGCCTTCACCCTCTTCTCCTTTTGTTTGTTCTCGACAATATGTAAGTTTTTTATTCTCCTTCCTTTGTTCTGTTGTTCTTACATTTCTTTCTCTCTCTTCTTTATGTTCCTTAGCACCTTACTTCTCTTTTAGCTATGCTTTTCCTCAGCTCACTTTCTGTTCTTTCTTCTTGATTCAGTCTTTTCATCTTCCCTCTCTATTCCTCTTCTTTTTTATTCTCCCCTTTTCTCTTCATCATGTAACTGGCTCTCACTTTGTTGTTTTATATGAATTTCCCTTCCTTTATTTCTGCTGTCTCTTCTTAATATGCATATATGCTTTTCGTATTTTTCTTTCTCATGCTTTTTCCTCAATTGGTACCTTGATATGCTTTTTTAACAATGTTTTATGCCATTGAAAATATTTTCTTGGAATGTTAGACGTTTACATTCGCCAATTAAAAGACAGAGAGTATTATCACATTTGACCAAACTCAATGCAGATATAGCCTGTTTACAGGAATCCCATCTATCGGCAGATGAGTCTGCCAAATTGAACAGAGGTTGGGTGGGTGAAGTGTACTTTTCCCCAGGGGATGGTAAACGCAATGGCGTTTTGATTTTATTTAAAAAATCTCTTCCAGTCAAGTCAGTGACGAATTTTGCTGATATTTCAGGCAGATGGGTGTTAGTTAATTTTATTTTAGAAAATGTTCCCATTTCCATTTTAAATGTGTATGCTCCAACATGTGGGGACGCCTCTTTTTGGGCCTCTTTAGCTCCATTGATCACTCAACATTATGTTGATAACTTCATTTTAGTGGGTGATTGTAATGAAGTTTTTGATCCCTTTTTGGATAGATGTTCAGCTAGCGCTTACATTCCACATAAATCACAAAAGTCTTTCACTCACCTCATTGCACAATACAAACTTACTGATGCCTGGAGACTCTGCAACCCCACCTTGCGAGAATACTCATTTTTCTCACCCCCTCACCAAACGCAATCTCGGCTGAATTATTTTTTTATCTCACACCACCTTACCCAGTCCCTTAATTCTTCTGACATAGGTTCCATTTTAATTTTGGACCATGCTCCAGTTTCTATTACTTTGGATGTACTACGGAAGCCACTTTCCATTAAAAAATGGCGTTTTAATAACGCTCTCCTTCTTGATGCACTATTTGTCTCTTCTTTTACATCTTTTTTTCACGATTATTTTTTGCTCAATCATACAGGTGAAGTTCCATTTCCTGTAGTTTGGGATGCTTTCAAAGCCTCAGCCAGGGATTTTATCATTACCTATGTTTCACGTAAGCGAAAGAAAGCCCAACAAGATACTAATGTTCTACTCTCCAAAATTAAACAATTAGAGCACTTATATTACACTTCTAAATCAAAGGATTGCTTAAACGAACTCATCTCTGCCAAACTTCAATTTAATAAAGACTCCACATTTAATGCCTCTAATTTTCTCTTAAAGACTACCGCTAAGTTTTATGGTGGGCAGAATAAGGCTGGTAAATTGTTGGCCAATTATTTAAAGGTGAGACAAAACAAAGTCACCATTGAATCTGTTTATGGTCATGATGGGTTATTGAAACATAAAAGCGATGACATCTTACAAGAATTTTTACATTTTTATGAAACATTGTATTCTTCAGAAACATCCTCGTCTGAGCAGTCCATTTCCCAATTTTTGTCAACCATTGCTTCTCCTTTCGATACTCCTCCAGACCTCTCTTCTTTAGAATCCGATCTTACTCACAGCGATCTCCTTCACGCTCTCCATACTCTCAAACATGGGAAGGCTCCGGGGCCGGACGGCTTTACTGTTGAGTTTTTTTCCTGCTTTGCAAATTTGCTAATCCCCAAATTACATCTGCTTCTCTCTACCTTTCTTCAAACTGGTTCCGCTTCTGTATCCTTCTCTGATGCCCTTATTTGTATTATCCCGAAACCGGGTAAGGATTCACAGCACTGTAAAAATTATCGCCCTATTTCTCTAGTAAACATTGATTATAAAAAAAATTCCAAAGCATTAGCTTTACGTTTGGAGTCTTTCCTACCCGAGCTTTTAGGGAAAGAACAGTCTGGCTTTGTTAAGGGCAGACTGTTGTCGGACAATACTAGATTATTTTTTTATATTATTTCTAAGACTTCACACTATCCCCATTCCCTCGCAGCAATAGCTTTGGATGCGGAAAAAGCTTTTGATCGGGTTGAATGGCCTTACCTGTTTAAAACTCTGAAGTGGTTTGGTTTTGGATCAAAAATTTCTACCCTGATTTCCTTCCTTTATTCTTGTCCTAGAGCAGCAATTTCGGCAAATGGGGGCTTATCCTCTTATTTTTTACTAGGGAGAGGGGTTAGACAGGGTTGCCCACTTTCACCCTTTTTGTTTAATCTTGCTTTAGAACCCTTTCTTTTGCGAATCCGTCAGAATGATAGTATCCATGGTTTTACCTTTCATAATTCCAACATTAAAATGGCAGCTTACGCTGACGATGTCTTATTATTCGTATCCCAACCAGATACCTCCCTTCCAACATTTTTAGATGAAGTTCATTCTTTTGCTCAGGTATCTGGCTATAAACTAAATAAAGATAAGTGCGAAATCCTACCACTTACTAAAATGACTTTTAAAGATGACTTCTCTGATTCAGGATTTGCTTGGAGTCCTAATTCTATTAAATATTTGGGCCTCAATTTTCATTCCTCTCTTTCGGGTACTGTCACTAAGTGTATGGACGACTGTATACAAAAATTATCTACTCTTACTAATAAATGGCATCCTCTCTACCTATCGTGGTGGGGAAGATTAGACACAATCAAGATGATGCTCTCTCCCATTGTTTTGTTCACTATATCCAACATACCTCTTGCTATTCCCTTGAAGTATTTCAAGAAAATTAACTCTATTCTGTCTTCCTTTTGGTGGGGACATAAAAAATCTCGTATGTCTTTATATAAGCTAATGCGCTCTAAAAGAGAGGGTGGGGTGAATTTCCCAAACTTTTCCTTGTATCATAAATCCTTCCTATTACATCAAGTCTCTCATTGGATTGAAGACTCCTCATTATCCTCCCCTCTCTGGTTGACGTTAGAACAGTCTTTCATTTCTCCTTTTTCCTTCAAAGAATACCTTATGTTTTCACGTAGACCTCAGTCTATTTCAACTCCCATTCTTAAACACACTTTTAAACTTCTTTCCTGTTCACCAGATTCATCTTTTTTTGATCAACCTATTTGGCATAACACTTCTATTTTGATCAACAGTAAGCCAATTTTTTGGAAAACCTGGAGAGCTCGTGGCCTTATTTGGGTGAGGCAATTGTTTCAGCATACTCAGATTATTTCCTTTGATTTAGCTGCCACTTCTTTCAATTTACCTCTTTCTTTTCAAGCCAAATATTTGTTACTGACTCGCGCTGTACAGCAAGCTTACGAGGTTCATCTTGCTGTACCTTCTTCATCAATCCATGCACCTTCTGATGTGTCCTCGTTGAATTCTTTACTACTTAAACATTCTAAAGCTTCAAATATATACGCCCTTCTCCACACTCAGTCCTTCCCCCGCATTAAAACCGTGACAGAGGAAGAGTGGGAAAAAGATTTTACATCCTCTTGGTCCATTCAGTTATGGGACAAACTGTGGTTAAAGATTCGTAGATCTTCTAGAGCTGCAAACACTACTCAAACATTATTTTTTATTTATAATCGTTTATTGTTTTCACCACTCACCCTTAGCAAACACTTCCCAGATGCCTCTGACAAATGTTGGTCCTGCTCCTCACCATGTGCAGGCCTTTTCCATATGCTTTTTGGTTGTCATCATGTTCTTAGTTTCTGGAAGCAGGTTTGGTCTCAAATTAATAGGATTTTTTCCTCCACTCACTCCTTTTCTTTATCTCACATTTTTTTAGGAAGTCTTTCTCCTATCTGGGATCATTGCACTTGTAGTGTTAGGATAATTGACTTGCTATTAGCTGTAGCATTTCAACAAATAACAAAAAATTGGAAAGATTATACCAAATTATCTTATAAGGCTTGGTGGTATGTTGTTTGCTACAATCACAGATTGGACACGACTTTTGTTTATCCCTTAACCTTAGCTGGTAAGCGAAGAGAATTGTGGAGCCCAGTTACAGTATTTTTTTACTTAAGTGCTTGTACCTCTCTGTCCTTATCTCCGTTACAACAAGAAGTTTCTAAACCTCCATAACTTCCTGTTATTGTTAAACAAGGTTTTCTTTTTTCGTTCTTTCTTTTTTAACTTTCCTTTGCTTATATTGTATATCTCATATCCCTTTTTATTACCTTATTTCATATCAAGTGCCAGTTTTTGCTTCTAATTACTTTGAATCTTTGATGTTTCATATTACAGCCTATGTTATTGCCATTACTTATCCTGATATTTGCTTTTGTTGTTATACTTTTCTTATTTTTATGTCTTATTTTGTAACATTTGAACATTTTCTTTCAATAAAAACTTTCTGAACTTAAAAAAAAAAAAAAACGTTTCCACTCCCCGCATCGCGGGACCGCGCGCGGGCAGCGCCGGGCTAAGCCCGGGCAAAGGGCGGGCCGTCTGTGGCCGTCAGGGTCCGGAAGAGGCTGGGCTGGGCCACCCCCCTTGTCCTGAGGTAAGGTTGGGGAGGAGTTCACGGCTGACGATAGATTTTATTCCCGCTCAATGACTGTGCCGATCAGATTATCTAAGGATCAAGTCATATATTGCTGACATAGGCCCCTCCTGCTGTTGTGATCTGTGTAGATTCGCGGCGGTCAGCTCCTGGGGGGGTGACGCTGATGGTCTCCCTGTTGCTTCCTCGCTCCATCGTGCGGTCAGAGTTAACAGCTCCCTGAAAGCATTGCGGGCACTTCTATTTCTTCGCTCTGATCACACCCGGAGGCACTTTTTTGGTTGAGTTGCTCCCTTCACGCCCGGGAGAAAGGAGAAGGGCGGGGCTGCCTGTTGCCTGTTGCAGCTCGGTTAGACCAAGGCTACCCCCTGACTGTTGCATTACTGAAGTACGCTTGGACACAGCAATCAGATTGTTTTTTGTAATTTGTGATTATTGTTTGGGTCATTACTCAACAAGTATTTGTAACGCTTAAACACTGCTTGGTAGTATTTACTTGAGGTGTTTTGTTATATAGCTTTGAGAGTTAAAAAGTGTACTATTGAGTAAACTAATGGCTAAAAACAAATCAACCATGGATAATTACTTAGTAAAGGTGGTGAGTAAGATCAATAACGATAGAAGAAAATCACTGGGCCGGGAGAGTCTCCCGGAAATATCATCTCCCACCCTTGACGATAGCAGTAGTCCAAATGTTGTTGCACCTCTTGTCACTGACGTTTTATTAGTGGAGACTCCTGTACTAACGGTTGTAGACCAGGATGCATTAGATCAGAATCCACCAGATGATTCCATGGTCGCCCCAATAGTACGCTCTCCTGTTAAGAGAGCGGTAAGGAAGTGTAGGAAAACGAAGTTTAAGCGGGGGGGGGTGTACAACACAAGCTATTATCTGAACCAGTACAGAGAAGTACTATTGGCCATAAGGAGACTATGACCAACAATTGTGGCACTAATATAGATATGAATTCAGATTTTTTGGCTCATATAGCCAAGGTACTTGAAGCTAAACTAGAAGTTGTTGTTAAGCCACTTGTAGAAAAGATAGATTCATTGACGGCTGAAGTGACTAGACTGGGTGGTCTCTTATCTAAAATAACCAATGACCAGAGTATAATACAGAGGGAGATAGTGGAACAACCAGAAAAAGTTGTACAGATGCCGTTGATAGAGAGAGTAAGGACATCTAATCCCAGGGAGATAAGCCGAACGGTCGACAATACTACTCCGACTAAAGTGGCTTCAACTAGCACAGTGTGGCCCTCAGTCCCAGTGAGAAAAATACGCTCCATTAATCTACCTCCAGAGTGTGAGCCATATGTTTTCGTTCTCTCAAATGTTCCACCCCTAGACTCTTCACTACCTAATTCACGAAATGAATAACATGACTCACTTAAACGAAAAACAATTTCCTGGTTGAACAAAAATTGTGGGTTTCCTACAAATTATTCGGACCAGATATTATCGACTAGACGGGTTTCTTGGATTGGTAATGCTAGGAAAACCTGTAGAGGTGAATATATAATTATAAATGTTAGACATCCCCAACATGTTGCGACTGTGTTACTTAGAGCGGCATCGCTGGCACTGGGGGAGAATAGTGTGGGTGTGCACCCTTTGGGGTATTTTTATAGTCATCTAGTTAGGGCCCACCAGGCTAACATTATAAGTAGGCTCCAGAATCCCAACAGATGCCAAATCTTCCAGATTCCTACTAATAACAGATATCTGGCACTGAGTACTCTGGATCAGAATGATTGACTCTTGTCGGTTGGTAATTTTGATTTAGAGGTAACTGCAGATACTCAGGCTGGGAAGTTGAATCTGAGTATCGTAGAGTTTGAACAACTAAGGATGGAGGCTCCCACACTATCTTACGATGTTAGATCTAGATCTGCCTTGACTCTTAAAGTTGTGGTAACTGATGAGCTCCCAAATAACGTAGGAGCTAGCAATGCTAGTCTGGGTGAGGCTGGACAGTGTTGCATTAGGAGCACCGAGACAGAGGAAAATAATATTGTAAAATTTCCAGTTGATGGAATAAATACCTCAATTAGCCCTGTAGATGGTGCAGCTAGGCATGATAGATTGGTGAATGGATTTTCACCTTGCCCAGAAGAAAATTTACCTGTTAGATTAACATCATGGAATATAGCAGGTATAGCTAGGAACCTACGGGATGCAGCTTGGTGCTCATATATCGAGGAGTATGACATCATTCTCCTTCAGGAGACTTGGGCCGTAGAAATGCCGCATAGGCTAGGGTACAAAACATTCTGTTGTGGCGCAATCCCGTCAGTAAGAGGGAGAGCGTCAGGGGGATTGGTGATTTGGGTAAGGGTTACTGTAGAAATAGATGTTACCCAACTGTCGATTTCTTCTCCCGATTTATTGGGATTAAAAATGGTGACTAGGGGAAAAGGAATCATATATTTAATAAATATATATAATAGACCACACTCATCTAATAAGGAATCCAAGGTGGTAGAGCTTTTGGATTCTTTTTTAGATACACTAAGACCAAATGTACAGGTAGTAGTTGGAGGGGATTTTAATTGTAAATACGAACCAGTGTCGGGCCTGGACAACTTATTTGACGAGCAGGATATTGCAAACAATGTCCTGTCTCTAGATTCCACTGGATCAGCTAAAAGCTCTATAGCTGCTATCCAGATTTTACAGCTGTCCGTGGCCCATGATTTAAGGGCATGTAATGGCCATTTTCAGTCCGACAGACCATCGGCTCCAACATTTTGTAAAGGCAACTGTAGGTCACATATAGACTTTATATTGGTCTCTCTGAGCCTATGGTATTTAATAATTGACTTTAAAATAGATCATAGGACAGAGAGTGAAAATCTTCCACTTCAACTATGGTTAGACCCTGAGCCTTTTATATCTAACTTAGCTGGAGAAGCTATGTTAAGTAGCTCCCTTTGGGGAACCCTAGGTAACAAATAATAGGCATGCTCTAAGATGGCCTTATATCCTGGCTAAAGAAGAGACAATGCTAAATATTTACAATACATTTGCTGATACCATTGAAGCATGCCAGATGCCCCTATTGGGCACCCAGGGTGTTTTAGATCTGCACTATAAATTGGTAGATGCGCTAACTCCCCACTTGAGTAAAATTTACAAAAAGGACAAGAACTGAAAAGAAAACCATTTAGAGTTAGTTAATCAATGGTATAACAAGGAATGTCGCATAGCTAAGTCCCATTTGATCCAGGCTGTCAAATCAAAGAACCCTCAGGGTATAAGTGATAGCAGACAGGCATATAATAAAACACTGACCCAAGCAAAAAAATCTTGGGATGATGCCTTATGGGATGATCTTTTAATTCCGGCTAAATTGAGAGATTAGGGCGCTTTTTGGAATTTAATTTCAAAGGGAAATAAAAAGGGCAGATCACCCAGGGATATTTACCTAGATGAAAAAACATGGTGCGACCTTTTTTCTAAACTTTATTCTAACGGCAATGAGGGGTTGCCCATAGGGGATCAAGAGATTAATTTAGCATTGAGTATTGCTCCCTTGCGATTAAGCCTAGAAGAGACTATTGAGGTATTACAGGCCGTTAAAATGGGCAAAGCCCCAGGTCCTGATAAGATCCCCAGTGATTTATTGAAGCACGATGTGGAAGTCTGGGGGCCCTATATTAATTTTTTATGTAATTCCATAGTGGCCGGAACGCCAATCCCCGCAACCTGGAAAGGGGCCGAAATTGTAACAATTTTGAAGAAAGGTGATCGTTATGATCCGGGCAATTACCGTCCTATAAGTTTAATAGATCTTTTACAAAAGGTTTTTGCCAGACATATTTTAAATAGACTTTTAGAATGGATAGAGGGGACTCAGATATTAACTAAATACCAGGCAGGGTTCAGATCAAAAACCAGCACGGTTGATCAAGTATTTAGGTTCACGTGCATCTGCTGGAAATACATTAACATAAGGAAGGGCAGTTTGTACGTGGCATTTATTGACTTGAGGGCCGCCTTTGACCTCGTTCCACGTAATTTGTTGTGGTCCACACTTAAGAATATGGCGGTCCCTGGTGAGTTACTTAAAGAACTCATTAGATTACATACAGGGAACTACGCCAAAGTCAGATGGGGGAAGGGCGGTGAAATTTCAAAGGCCATACCTGTAGGACGGGGTGTGCGTCAAGGCTGTGTGCTGGCGCCTACACTCTTCTCATTATATGTTAATGATATACCTATCTACCTAAGGGACTGTGACCATGACTCCCCGAAGTTAGGAGATGAGGCGATCACGGCATTACTTTTTGCCGATGATACGATTCTCATCTCACAGACTCCAAAGGGTTTACAAAATTTAGTGAATTCCTTCAATAGCTACTGTGTAGGGAAGGGGTTAGAAATAAATTCATCCAAAACAAAATGTATGTCCATAAATCCTCAGAAGTCTTTTAGGAAGAACTTGGCCTTAAATAATCAAAAACTGGAGTACGTGGGGAGTTTTAATTATCTAGGAATTATGCTGGATAGTGCGCTTTCTTGGAAGGGGCAGTTGGAAAAAAGTAAATTATCCTTAAAACAAAATTCGATGCCTATTTTAAAAGTGCACAGCAGTAGTCATTCTAAAGCCATTACGCCGGCACTTGAAGTATTTAAGGCGAAGGCCCAATCAGCTGCACTTTATGGTGCTGAGGTATGGGGGCATTCCTGTAAAAGCAACTTTGAGAAGGAAGAAAATTATTTTATACGTAGGTTGCTTAAAATACCAATCAGAACCCCCCTAGTCCCAGTGTTCCTGGATATTAATCTTAAAAGGACAGACTATCAAGCCATATTAAGGCCACTACTGTATTGGGTTAGGTTATGGACAACCCCGGAGTTGAGTGATTATAAGAGTGGATTGATAGAAATAATCCAGATCGATGGGTATAAGAAAATTGCATGGTTAAAGCACATTTTCCAGTGGTATAACAGGCTAGGGCTCTCCCATTTATGGGAAGAACCTCAGAATATGACGCCGCCCCTCAAAAAGCTCGTAAAGTCTACTTTCTGGTCTTATGTCAATGGTGAATTATTTCATAGCTCAACGATTGGCACATTGACTCAGAAATTTTTGACTATAAAGGATATTCCTGAATTTGAACAATTCATGGATGAGATAGGACCACCACTAGCAAAAACATTATATCTGCAATTTAGATATGGGTCCTACAGACTACCGCAAACACTTGCAGGTGGGGGGTAAAAATGTCAGTGGGTTGTGTACCCTCTGCTCTCAAAAAGCAAAAGAAGATGATGTCCATCTATTGTTCTTCTGCCCAGTCTATAAACAATCAAGGGACCGTTGGATCAAACCCTTATGTAAAAACATGGGAGTTAGGTCTTACAAAGAGGCAGAACGTATATTCAAGTCAAATACCTCGCAACTGGTAGTGTTTTGTACAAGTAGGTTTTTATTCAATGTGTACCTCATTAGGAAACAGATCGGTTGTAAGTTGTAATGTACCGTTGCAGTCTGCACTTTTCCTTAGCCCTGTATAGTTAATATAAAATGCACTGATTCCTTCTTTTTAACGTGTTTTTAGAAAAAAAGTTTTAAAATCTGGCTTTTTAAATAAAATTAAAATGTATGTTTTTGATTTTTAATGCAGTAATTGCACAATCGTTGATGTAGATTAATTGTTTGTTCGCCCCATTGTATGTATTAACTTGAATATTTGGTCTGTGTATTTGTATACAATTGTTGGAAATGTCTTTTTTATGTACTTCTTGCTTTTATGGCTATATCAGCCGAAATAAAGCTTAAACAAACAAACAAACAACTGTACTAGCTGCAGCTAATAAAATCTGATCTTTTACGCCGACAGAGTGTCCCCGTGTCTCTGATAGCTGATGCAGGAGAACCCAGGTGATTAAGGCGTACCCTGCGCCGCCAGGCCCAATTGGTTCTGGTTCTTCAGATCCTAAAGAAGAGTCTAAGCAAAATGAGGGGTTTGTATGTGCAGGTGTAGAGGAAGAGAACACAGATATTAGTACTGATAACTTTGCACAAGAAATAGCGATGTTTAATGTAGTTTTTACGGAGAAATTAAACTATATTTGTATTTGTTGTCGGCACACTCACTAAAAAGGCGTAATTGGAAACGTTGATGTGTTATCGAAAACTGAACAAGAAAATAGAGATAAGTGGCTTGAATTTGCAGTGTATTTTCTCTGTGGAAGAAAGTTTTGATTTGTCTGCATGCCAGATTATGTGTAAATATTGCTAGAACAAATTAGAGGACAACAAAATGTCTGCCAGAGCAATACATAATAAGTAAAAATTGGTTCAAATTCCAGTGCAAATTCCACATCAAAATGTTTATGAAACAATACTGGTACAACCTATACATCCTTTTCAAGCAACATTTCAAATGGAATCAAAGACTGGGAAACTACCACCAACGGAGCTATAGAAAAGCCTTAAAGATAGAGTTGTATACTTATCTCTAGATTTTAAACGCAATATTGAAACTGTGGGTATAGAGAGCAATTTGGAAGAACCACTTGTTATTCTAGTGAATGGTGTAACCACAAAAAAACAAATACATCTGGCAGGAACTAGTGAATGTGAATAAGGTGAAGAAAGCTGCATTCTATCTCACACAGAATAATGTGTATTACAAAGATGTAGATGTTCTTACACATGGAAGTTGTATAGAGGAAGAAATGTTGCCTTCAAGTGGACACTTTGAAAAAGTGGATAAAACTAGATGTATCTATCCACTCCATTCAAAAGAGATGATGGGGATGTCAGTGAACTGTATCAGATGAAGCAAGCAAAAGGAGCTCAATTAAGTGTGTGGCAGAAACATTTAGAGGCTCACTGTTTTCCACAACCGTTTCCAACTGGAGAAGTTGGATGGTGTGATGACCGCCCAGTGCAAATACCAGCAGCTGAGTATAGATCAACAAGATTATATTTAGAGGACTCTTGATTTCGACAAATTATTCCAAATATATTCCATCAGTTATTCGAAAGTGATTTGTCTGGACTAGCATAAACTGCTAACCTTATGTTTAAGACAGGAGTTAATCCACAAAATATTTCCGCAAAAGACTTTGTTGACAAAATTCATGCGAGAGGTGAGAAGTTGGAGTACAATTTGATGAAATGCCAACATGGCGAACAATGAGTATGAGTAATCATCGTCAAAGTGAACTGAAATATATGTTGCAAAATTTAGGTGCAGAGTATGCATGGGATGACTGAAATGACTTTTTGAGAGAAGTAAATTCTAACACTAAGGGCATCAATTTGAAGATACCAGGAGAATTTTGCTATTTGGATCCTGCAAATGTTTGTGGGTATTTTAACCACAGATTTCAAGCCAGACACGCCTTCATCTGCAACAAAGAAAATCCACCTATTGGAGAAGTTACTGATTTCTTTTGGCACAAAGAGTACCAAGCAAGAGGTGCTCCTCATATTCATATGATAAAAAATGCACCAAAATTTGGAAAAGACACAGATGAGTCACTACTTTCTTTCATAGTAAAATATGTTACATGTAGCATCCCAAAAGACAGTGAGGAAAATGGCCTAAAACAGCTAATTCTGAGTTTTGAATCACATAGATGTGGGAAGTACTGTCAGCAGAAATACCGAGCAAAGGAAAGTTTTTCCCAAAATGTCGTTTTGGATTCTCAAGACCTGTTATTTTAAAAGGAGGCATCATCAGTTTTTTTTCTGCACTGAGAAAAAGACTTACTTGAAAATCACCCAAAATCATTTACAAACTGAGAATAACAGGTGCTTCAAAATATATTTATGACTATGAACCTGTCATTATGAAAATGTGGAATGCCAGTATAGATATTCAGTTTGTGGCAGACAACTCCATAGGTGTTGCTCGTTAGGAAACGTCATACATAATGAAATCTGAGAGGACGGAGATGAAAGATTTGTGGGAAGAGCTTTCTGTTGAAAAGTCTTTAGCAAATAAACTGTATAGATTCAGTTTGAAGATGGTTTCACACTGGGAAATTGGATCCTATGAGTGCTGTGATTGGTTGAGTTTAGCTTGTTTATGCTCTAAGTCGAGAGGAATTGTTTAGGTGAATCTAAGGACTAGCATGCATGCAAAGAAGAGTGTTGAAGTCTTTTCCAGAATTTCAATATTTTGCAGAAGTTGACCAAGAAAGTACAAACATTGTCAAAACAAACATGTTGTACACTTACTATCCAAAAAGGAGTCCACATCTTGAAAACGTACTTCAAAACTACAGATATAGAAACAATTTCACAGAAAATGTAGATGAAGGTAGATTTGCAGTCGTTGGTTGTTTGGTAAGACACAGCAAAGACAGTCTATTTACCACAGAAAACTGAGTTGCCAGACTGTTGAAAAATTAGTTTTTATGTTTGGCACTTGTGCGGCTATGTAAACCTTGACGATCTGAAACAGTAGTACTAGGAGAGTTTGAGTGCTATGAGAACTCTTTCAATGCTGCAAAGGATAGTATTGAGTGTTCATTTTTCCTAACAATCTGATCATGTTAAATGATGACATTAAACAAGAAGAAACAAGTGCTGGTGAGGTAGCTAAGGAGAGTTTGCAAAGCAGCCAAAGTACAGGTCCTCAAAGTCAAGATCCACTTGGACAGCCAATAAGTGAAGAGGAAACTGCTATTGCAATGAAGGAGGTAAAGACTGCAATGGAACTGGCGAGGTGGGATCATTTTTTCATATCTTATGGTCCTGTCTAGTGATCTAAACGTACTGGGAGGGAGTCAACTGAGTAATGAGGCATGTAGTGGGGGAGGATGTCCCGCTTGATCCACGGTGGCTTATCCTGGGGGTGTCAGGGGAGGACAGGTGGCCACAATGGATTAGGACATGGTTGTCCCTGGCTAGGGGAGTGACGAAGCGCAATGTTGCCCGCGCATGGGTGGCGTTCGCACCTCCTACAGTCGCAGTTTGGGAGAAGGACCTAGACTGGTGCTATGGGGCAGAGCATGTGATCTACCAGAGTTGGGGTTGCCCACGGAAAGGAGCGAAGATTTGGGACGCATGGGTTAAAATACAGGGGGCTCAGCTAGAAGCTAGGGGGGGATGTATTCTGGGGGTGGGATATGATTGTTACGTAGGGTTTCCCCGGAGGGTAATTGTGATATGAATCATCTTTGTGGACATATACGCCGCGCTATGTAACTTTTGCACTGCCTGCCTCTCTGATTCTGTACCTAGCTCAAATAACCGTGATGAAGCTTGCTTTTGTTTCAATAAAAAGACTGTTTAAAAAAAAGACTGCAAAGGAACAAGCAAGACAGGAAACAATTGATTTAGAAGATTTAGTTGCACAACTAAATGATGAGCAAAAGGAAATATATATGAAGGTGAAAGCCAGAGTTGAGCATTGATTGCTCCATGACAAGAAAGAGTGTGCATGCACATTATTTAAGCCTATACTGTTGTATGTAAGTGGACAAGCTGGTACCGGTAAAAGCATCTTAATACAAGTTCTTCCTGATTTCCTATAGAAGACAACAGACTGTAATCTGTCACATGTAGTTACAGCACCCATTGGATTAGCTGCATACAATACCAAAGGAATTACTTTACATCGACATTTGGAGCTACCTGTGGAGCATGAAAACAAACTAGAATACAAAACGTTATCTGGTGAGTCTTGCAATTAAGTGTTGAGAGTGCTAAACAAGTTAAAGCTTTGAGTCATTGATGAGGTGATCTCAAACTTTATCCTTGCCTTTGCTCATTTGAGAATGTAACAGATTCTAATAACGAACTATGATGTCTTATTTGGAAGAAAACACTTGATTGTTTAAGGAGATCTGCTGCACCTTATACCTGTCAAAGTACAGCCTGTGTTCAAAACACTTTTTATTTTATTTTTTATTTTACAAAGTTTTATATAGCATGAACTTGACCCGGTATCGGGTATCAGAGCACTTTACATAGCACCAGTTGCATTACCTGAGGACACATTCATTTTTTTTAGGCACAGAGAGATTAAGTGATTTGCCCAGAATCACAGGATGTTCAGCGTCATTGCTGAGACTTGAACCCAGTTCCCCAGATTCGAGGTCGACCACCCTAGCTGTTAGGCCAACTCCTCTCCCCCTCCTCCTTCAAGATGAAACTCAGAATTCTTCAGGAAGCATTGCAAATGTCAATATTTGGTTATACTTCCACTACAAAGAAATTCTTAGGCACATGCGGCAAGCATCTGTCATTGAATTTGGTAATATTCTGAAACATATTAGAACAGGTGTTCTTTCAAAGGAGGCAAAGCGTATGCTAAAAAGTAATCTTCTTAAAAAACAGTTTCCAACTAATAAGACAGCAGCAGAGCTAATGTTCACCTTTATTCAAGAAGAAAACCAAATGTGTTCCTAATGTCTACACTGGGGGAGTGTATTGCTGGAATTGGATAGATAAGAAAGTTTGTAACTGAGGGCAATAGACAAAATGGGACACCAGGTTGTCAAAATATATCTAAATGAAAAATAACAAACAAAACTGGATTAGTTGGAAAAATCTGTTTCACGAACTGCAGGATTAGAGAACTGTTTAAGTGTTTGCAAGAACTGTAGAGTAATTTTGCGTAGAAATCTAAACATTGAGGAAGGATTAGTTAATGTGCTATAGGTAAAGTTATTGATTTCATTTGCCTTCCTAATAGGTATGAGGTGGAATACCTAGCAATAACATTTGATCAGATTAATGGCCTAAAGCAGATTGGAAGGTCCATTGTACATTTTTGGCTTGTCAAAGACTTATATGTTCGACAGACACAGTTTTGAGTTTCTCTGGCATATGCTGTTACTGTTCATAAATCTCAAGGTTTAAGTGTAGATTCAGCATTTAATAATATTGGTAGTACAGTGTTTAGTGGAAGCCATGTCATATGAAGACTTATTTTGAGATAGGACATTGTCTGGTTTAAATCTAGTTGCATTTGCTGACAGCAAAGTAAATGCAGATCCAAGTTGTGTGAAAGAATACAACCGATTAAGCAGTCTGACAGAACTAAACACATTGGTGCCCATTCCGATCCTGGAAAAACCGGGTACGAACCGTCGGTCGGAGCGTTTTCTCCGTCCGACTCGTACCCGGGAAAAAAACCCTACAAACTTGCAAGTACGATTCGTACGGAAACACCATTTCCGTACGAGTCGGACAAAACACCGACCGACAGTAAAATACATACGAATGTGATCCGGGACACCGCGGACGTGACGTCCGGACGGAGTTAGGCATGTTTTTACGTACCAGCAAGTACGATTCGTACCGACAGCAGTCCGGACGGCAATATTTTGACGGCACCCTAAAAGTGCCGGAAAAGGTAAGTACGCCGCGAGCGGTATAGGGGGCCCAGTACGGGCCGCCCCCCCAGCCCCCGTATGTACACGCCATCCCCCCCAGCCCCCCGTGTATGTACGAGACGTACCCCTACCCGTGTATGTACACCCGTGTATGTACGAGACGTACCCCCACCCGTGTATGTACACCCGTGTATGTACGAGACGTACCCCCGCCCATGTATGTACGGGATGTACCCCCACCGGCGTATGTACGGTGCAGACCCCCACCCCACCCGTGTATGTACGGAGCATACCCCCACCCGTGTATGTACGGTGCGGACACCCAGCGCTACGTGCTGGGGGTCCGCACCATACATACACGGGTGGGGGTACGCTCTGTACATACACGGGTGGGGTGGGGGTCCGCACCGTACATACGCCGGTGGGGGTATGTCCCGTACATACACGGGTGGGGGTACGCTCCGTACATACACGGGTGGGGGTATGCTCCGTACATACACGGGTGGGGTGGGGGTCCGCACCGTACATACACGGGTGTACATACACGGGTGTACATACACGGGTGGGGGTACGTCTCGTACATACACGGGTGGGGGGACGGCGCGTACATAAGGGGGCTGGGGGGGACGGCGCGTATGCGGGCACATGTCTCCATGGTTGCTATAGAAGTTCCCTCGGTACGGTGTTTTTTCCATACGGTTGTACAATCGGACGCACGGGACGGATCGTACTTGCGCGCTCGGACTTCAGTTTTACGATTCGTACGGAAAATCGTCCGGGGACGTGTTGGACACTTTTCCCGACCCGAGGACGTGTCGGGGAATTTTCCCAATGCGATTCGTATGTATTTTTCCCCATACGAATTGTACTTGCCAGTTTGTACGGTACTTGTACGATTCGTACGGAAAAAAATCCGGATACGATTCGTACGGGGAAAATTTCTCCAGGATCAGAATCGGCACCATTGTGTGTCGCACATTCGAGACCTTGTATATGTATAACGTTAATATGTACAGTGTACATGAAACACTCAAGAAGATGCACAGGAGTTTTTAATGGTGCTGTTTGCGCTTTTAAAAGAAGAGGAATTACCTATTGATGAGTTTTTTCGACTTACTGACTCATGGAACCTTGAGTGTGAATATTGCTCATTTACATCAAATACAGAATTAGATTCAGAGCAATTTATTTATTTAACACTACCAGACTGAAAAACTGTGACTTTTGACAGATTGGTCAAGCAAGTAAAAAAAAACAATGCCTGCCGTAATTGTCGAACAGATCTTTGCTACGAATCACTGACAGAATATCGACAATCAAAATATCGATCTGCCAGGATATCGCTGACAAAATATCGACTACCAGAATATCGAATTCCTATCTACAAACAGGTAAGTAAAAAAATATTGAATCCTAAATATCGGTATAAATAATATAGTTTGCTAGTATATCAACTTTTTTAAATCTCTTAAAAGTAATGTAAAATTAATGAAATAATAACTATAAATAAGTAAAACATACTTAAAAATACTTAAATAACCTTAAAATTAATAAATAATAAATGTAAGTAAAAAAAATAAACATGCATTTTTATTTTGTATTACATATATAAACTTAATAATATTAAAAAATAATCAATATTGTTAATAATTAAATGTTAAAAACATAATGTTAAATGTAATGACATATATATATATATATATATATATATATATATATATATATATATATATATATATATATATATATATATATATATATATATATATAAATAAACCTATCATATAAAAAAAGTTAAAACATTAAAATTAATTTAAAATAAATAAATAATATTTTACACTACATTAAATATACCAATACTGACAAAATTGCATAGCGTAAAAGATACAATTTCTATTTCCACTCCAACAAGTGGTACAGTAGGGAAAATGTTCAAAAGTGGTTAAATAAAAATTACTATTCCCACTACAGCGAGTGGAACAGTAGAGAAAGTGTTGGATAGTGGGAGGATAAAAATTACTATTCCCACTTCAGTGAGTGCAACAGTAGGGAAAGCGTTGGATAGCGGGAGGGTAAAAATTACTATTCCCACTCCAGTGAGTGCAACAGTAGGAAAAGCGTTGAATAGCGGGAGGATAAATAGTACTATTCCCACTCCAGGGAGTGCAACAGTAGGGAAAGCGTTGGATAGCGGATGTGTAAAAATTACTATTCCCACTTCAGTGAGTGCAACAGTAGGGAAGGCGTTGAATAGTGGGTGGGGAAAAATTACTATTCCTACTCCAGTGAGTTCAACAGTAGGGAAAGCGTTGGATAGCGGGAGGGTAAAAATTACTACTTCCACTCCAGTGAGTGCAACAGTAGGGAAAGCGTTGGATAGCGGGAGGGTAAAAATTACTATTCCCACTCCAGTGAGTGCAACAGTAGGAAAAGTGTTGGATATCGGGTGTGTAAAAATTACTATTCCCACTCCAGTGAGTGCAACAGTAGGGAAAGTGTTGGATAGCATAGAAGAATAATTTAATATACCCACTCCTGCGATATAATTAACATTAATTAACAATTAATTATTTAGTAAAAATTAATTTACCTCCCACCATTTCCCCTATAAACATCACCTACAATATTGTAACATAATAATAAAGTAACATAATTAATTAACAATTAATTAATTAACAAATTACAATTAACAATATAATCAAGTAAGATATTTACAAAATAATTGTTAATAATTAATAACTTATTAATTACTAATTAATAACACATACACAATTAATTGAATTACCATTTATTTATTACTAATCAATGTATAATTAATTAATAATAAATTAATTACCTTAATTAACAATGTAACTTATTAAATATTAAATGAAGTAATAAAATAATAAATTAATTTATTTCAATTAAATTGCTTCTCACCCTATTCCCCTATAAACCCACAACCCGCTACAGAATTTAATTATGCAAAACATTTTTAACATATAATTAATTAATTCTAAATAATGCAAAAAATATATATTATAGTTAAATTACTTCCCACCCTATTCCCCTATAAACCCACAACCCGCTATGGAATTAAATTACACAGAAACTAATTAACATAAAATTCATTACTTTTACAAAATTCAAACATACATTACAAAAATGATACATACTTTTAACACATATACTAACACTTAAAACACTAAAAAAATCGATATTACTAACTTCGATATTGTGGAACTCGATATTTCTTACCTGCATTTCGATTTTCTGGCCATTCGATATTTTTTTTTCTCGATATTGTGACTAGTTACCCTTTGCTACGTGTATGAAGAAGTGGCAAGGATCCAATTTTAATGCTACACTAATGCAGAGCAGATGGCAGTACATTAGAAACAGAGAATACAAACTTTGAAGCAGGCCAAATATCTATTTCTGGAAAAACATAAAGTACTACGGCTAACATTTTTCTTGAAGGAGTTCGTATTACATCTGGTCACTAAACTTTCTAAAAGTGAATGGACAGAATGTAATTATAGCAATCTTAAACTCAAGCAAAGATTGCCTTATAAGTTACCAAATTCTTATCTTTTGTTTCTGTAACCAAAGTTCTAATGAGGATTACAGTTGTAAAAGTGGTTCAGTGTAGTTGCACTAGATACAATATTAGCATTTATGACATCCTTCGGCCTACCAGCGGTGATGTCTTGGTAGGCTCTCCATATGCTGGTGTGTGTTATATATCTAATATTAGTTCTAAAGAGGAAGCTCTCATTTTTGGCATACATTTTTTTAAATTAGTAGAACAAGTATAGGTAAAACAATTGTTTCCAAAAATTGTAGTGAGTGCAATGCACAATGTTGCTTAATTGCAGTGACATAGTGAGCAGTTTTTTTTCTACAATCTAAATGATTATTTTTTCCCATTGCTCAAGGATGATTCTTTATACAGTACATAATTTCTGGTGTATAAGTATAGAACCTGAGAGCAGTGAAAAAGGAAATATGAAATGCTTATTTTCATTGCAACATTGATGTACAGCAGAAGAAACGTATAGTAATTTGGTCACATTATCAAGTTATGCACTTTTTAAATTGTACATTTATTTTGTAACTTTATAAATTGTAACACTAATTCATATTTGTGTTTTTTTCTTTTTATACAGATCAATGGCACCATCAATTGGAGTAAAGTACTTTACTAATCAGTTCTTTCAGTGCTGTTCCATGACATTACATTTCCAGGGTACATACCCAGGCACACACCAATACAGCCATTGAAAAACCCAGGCACACACCGATACAGCCCCTCACACACCCACCTACACACAGATACAGCCACTCACACACACAGGCGCACACTGATACAGCCACTCACATACACACACACACACACTAATTCACCAATATAGCCACTGACACACCAAGCTACACACCGATACAGCCACTGGCACATCTACCGCACAATGATACAGCCATTGTCACACTCAGCCATTCACTGATCCAGCCACTGACACACCCAGCCACACCACTGGCACACCCAGGCAGACACCGATACAGCCAGTCATACACCACTCACACCCGGATACACCTACTTACACTTCCAGCCAAACACCGAGACAGTCAATCACACACCCATCCAAACACTGATACAGCCTCCTAAACACCCAGGCAAACACCGACACAACCACTGACCCACCCAGCCACACCCAGATACAGCCACTGCCACACCCAGATACACACCGATACAGCCACTGACACACCCAACCAAATATTGGTACAGCCTCTCAAACACCCATGCACATACTGTTACAGCCACTGACACAACGATACAGCCACTGGCACAGCCAGCCACACACTAATACAGTCCCTGACACACCCAGGCACACACTGATACAGCCACTGACACACCCAGGCACACCTTGGTGGGTGAGGATTATTTAAAAGAAAATGTCTTTTTTACAGTCCTACAAAGAGGCTACATCTCCCTTTCTTCTTCAGCAGGAGGGACTCTTTTTCGGTTATTTGATTGTATTTCAGAGGACTAGTCTACCTTCTTTTGCCTCTACCCTCTCCTTGTGATTTGATACACACACACACAGACACAGCCACGCACCGATATAGTCACTTACACACAACCCAAAAACAGATACAGCCTCTCAAACACCCAGGCAACACTGATACAGCTACTGACACACCCAGCCATACACTGGCACAGCCACTGACACACCCCACTACATACCGATACAGCCAATGACACACCCAGCCACACACTGATACAGCCACTTACACACCCAGCCAAACACTCATATTGTCACTGACTAACCAAGCCAAACACTGATACAGTCACTGGCACACCCAGCCAAACACAGTAACAGCTACTGACACACTCAGGCACTGATAAACCCACTGACACACCCAGGCACACACCAATATAGCTACTCACACACCCAGCCGCAATACAGTCATTTACACACTCACCAACACACCAATACAGCCTCTCAAACACCCACACAAACACTGATACAGCCACTGACACACTGATACAGCAACTGACACACCCAAACCTGAGAACAGTAAAAAAGGGAAAATGTAATGCTTATTTTTATTGCAATATAGCATTATAGCATTAGAAAAGCATAGTAATTTGCTCATATTCTGACATTATGCATTCGTCAGATTGTAAATTTATTTTGTAACTTCATTGTAATACCGATTCATATTTGTGTTTTTTTCTTTTTATACAGATCAGTGTGTACATTTTCATGGTACACAACCAGGCACACACCGATACAGCCACTCATGCACCCACCTACACACAGATACAGCCACTCACACACATTGGCACACACTGATACAGCCATTGACACACCCAGCCATGCACCGATAAAGCCACTAACACACCCAGGCAGACACCAATAGAGCCAATCATACACCCACTCACAAACGAATACACCCACTTATACACCCAGCCAAACACCTATACAGTCACTTACACACCCATTCAAACACCAATACTACTTCTCAAACACCCAGGCAAACACAGACACAGCCACTGATACACCCAGCCACACACTGACACACCCAGCCACACACTGATACAGCCACTGATACACCTGCTACACACTGATACAGCCACTAACACACTAGCCAAACACGATACAGCCTCTCAAACACCCATGCACACACTGATATAGACACTGACACACCCATGAACAGACCGATACAGCCACTGACAGAACACGCCACACACCGATACACCTACTTGCACACCCAGCCACACACCGATTCAAGCCCTGACACACCCATGCACACACCAATTCAGCCACTGAGACACCCAGGCACACACCGATACAGCCACTGACAGAGAATCAGCCACACACGATACAGCCACTGACACACCCAGCCGCACACCAATATAGCCCCTGACACACCCATGCACACACCAGGTCAGCCATTGACACAGCCTGGTACGCACCAAAACAGCCACTGACTTACCCATACACACACTGATACAGCCACTGACACACCCAGGCACACACCAATGCAGCCAACCACACACCCACTCAAACACTGATACCACCTCTCAAACACCTAGGCAAACACCCATACAGCTACTGGCACACCCAGCTACACACTAATTCAGTCACTGACACAGCCAACTACACACCAATACAGCCGCTGATGCATACAGCCAGAGACAGATACAGCCACTTACACACCCAGCAAAACACTAATACAGCCACTGACACACCCACCCAAACACCGATACAGCTACTGCCACACTCGGCCACACACTGATACAGCCACTGACACTCACATAGAGCTACTGACAAACCTACATTGACACCCACACCCACACAAACACTAACAGACCCATACAAAGAACGAAACAGCCAGTCAAACTAAAATATATATAGACATCCAGAAACAGACATGTAACATATAGTTTGTCTTTCTTTAAACCAGAAAATGTGGTTCTAAGGAGAGCCTTTGTTTTTTTGGGAGCATTCAAACTTTTTTGAAATATTTTAGCTTTTTTGGTATTTTTTTCTGTTTCTAAAAAAGCCAACTGTGAAAAATAAACTGTAAAAACAAAATGCACAGACCTTCTCCAACAAGTCTTAATAGAAGAAGAAAATAACTTTAATATTTATGGCTTCTTGCAGCCTCAAGAACAGCAGCAATGGACCGTTCACCCACAGTCAGAATGTTGTTGCACACTGTGCAAAATATGTCATTTTGTTTCAAGTTCAGGAGCTCTTGTAGGTACGTGTTCTGCAACTGCAGGTGATATTACATCTCCAGGTGCCACCAGTGCCACGCCAGATATTGAAGGCTGCTGCGCATCACACTCTCTCTGTGCCCTTGCCAGGTGCCATAGATAGATGGATGGTCTTGAAATGTTTTAGTATGGAACTAGTATCAAGAGAGTACTTTTTCAAATCCTCGATAAGATTCTTCGGCAGGGAGTATATAACTTTCTTCTCACCAGAGGGAATGCCAAAGAATTTCCATGCAATAGATTCTTTATTAAGCGCATGGAACCCCTCATCAGAAGAAGTGTCTGAGTGGCGCTGCTGCAGATGCTGACTGAAGGAAGATGCCAATATTAAATTGTTGAAAAAAACGCTAAATCAAAAAAATAGTTTTAGAGCTCTAAGTAGAAGGTGTTAACTGGAGAACAACACCCAAAGGTGAAAAAATTTGGTAGGGACTTCCTTTCCGGAAGCATCAAAGGTGGTATAACCAATGAAATCTCTTTGCTGCTCTATCACATGGGATTCACGTTGACATCGCGGCGTCACAGCGAATTGAGAAATTTGTAATAAAACAACCTTATAAGGTAGAATTACTTAATTTAAATGAAGTTTCTATGTCATTTTATTTAATCCCTGACCTTAAACATCATTTTTATAGCCTCTATATATCTTTTTAGGTATTTCTAAAAATCACACTGAATCCATGGAGGATCCATGGTACCGGAAGTTCCGATCAGGGCAGTCTGATCTGGATTTGCAAAGCCAAAAACATAAAAAACACACAAAAACCTAAACCACACAATACTCTGCTTTTTACACACTGGCATTGCTATGAATAATGTGTTAGCTAAAGTAAGAGGAGAAGTGCAATTGTGACAGACTATGAGTGAGCAATGGTATCAGATAGGGAGTAGAAATAAAAATAGTAGGAAAGCAACAAATCATGTTTCACCCTACTGCTCCAAGCTAGCTCTTGCATCTTCCCCTATCCTTCCCTCTTTACGCACTAGGATGCAACTGAACAGGCTCACATTTTCAGCTCTCAATACTTTTAAATCCCCTTTTAAACCATTACACATGGAAAGATAGTGTACTTTTTGACATGGTTGTACGTACCTTATTTGACACTTAGGGGCCGATTCCGATAGCTGGTCGGACAGCTGTCCATAGCCGTACTGTGCGACCGACACGTACCCGTAGCCGGTCCGTCCTGTAGAGTAAGTACGATGCGCACAACTGCCAAAAACCCGACCGACACGTAGGCAGTGATTCAAGCTCCATTCTCCGTCCGAGCCGTAACTCCTAACGCTGAACCGAGTCGCCCGGAAGTAGTATCCATAGCAGGTTCCGGAATGACAAGTACGATGCGTACTTCCTACGCGCCGGACGGGTCACCACGTACGGCACATCACAGCATCTGGAAAACAAGCATATCAGCTACGATTCGCGCCACAACTCAATACACGGCTACGAGACGGACCAGCTTGTAGCGGGTACGAGACGGAGCAACAAGCAGCATGTACGACACGAACACATCATGAATCCTATCGCGCCGGTCATACCAGTACTCTACATCTATGACCGGCTCAGGAACTGACGCCGACAGAGCAGGCGGTAAGTCAGAAAACTACCACATAAACAAACGACATCTACCCGCAAATTGGCACACACACACAGGAGATCCACATCCTGGCCACTAACAACAGCCCACCATAGGGGTTGCATGGCCAGCACCACTAACACCCCCACCCATAGGGCTGATGTTGCCCATCACCCCTGCCACCCCCAGCCATAGGGCTTATGTTGCCCATCACCCCTGCCACCCCTACCCATAGGGCTCATGTTACCCATCACCCCTGCCACCCTCAGCCATAGGGCTTATGTTGTCCATCACCCCTGCCACCCCCAGCCATAGGGCTTATGTTGCCCATCACTACTGCCACCCCCACTCACAGGGGACCTCTTGCCCATCACCCCTGCCACTCCCACTCACAGGGGACCTGTTGCCCATCACCCCTGCCACCCTCAGCCATAGGGCTTATGTTGCGCATCACTACTGCCACCCCCACTCACAGGGGACCTTTTGCCCATCACCCCTGCCACCCCCAGCCATTAGGCTGATGTTGCCCATCACCCCTGCCACCCTCACTCACAGGGGACCTGTTGCCCATCACCCCTGCCACCCCCACCCATAGGGCTGATGTTGCCCATCACCCCTGCCACCCCCACTCACAGGGGACCTGTTGGCCATCTCTCCTGCCACTCCCACTCACAGGGGACCTGTTGCCCATCACCCCTGCCACCCTCAGCCATAGGGCTTATGTTGCGCATCACTACTGCCACCCCCACTCACAGGGGACCTTTTGCCCATCACCCCTGCCACCCCCAGCCATTAGGCTGATGTTGCCCATCACCCCTGCCACCCTCACTCACAGGGGACCTGTTGCCCATCACCCCTGCCACCCCCACCCATAGGGCTGATGTTGCCCATCACCCCTGCCACCCCCACTCACAGGGGACCTGTTGGCCATCTCCCCTGCCACCCCCAGCCATAGGGCTAATGTTGCCCATCACTACTGCCACGCCCACTCACAGGGGACCTGTTGCCCATCACCCCTGCCACCCCCACTCACAGGGGACCTGTTGCCCATCTCCCCTGCCACCCCCAGCAATAGGGCTAATGTTGCCCATCACTACTGCCACCCCCACTCACAGGGGTCTGTTGCCCATCACCTCTGCCACCCCCACTCACAGGGGACCTGTTGCCCATCACCCCTGCCACCCCCACCCATAGGGCTGATGTTGCCCATCACCCCTGCCACCCCACTCACAGGGGATCTGTTGCCCATCACCCCTGCCACCCCCAATCACAGGGGACCTGTTGCCCATCACTACTGCCACCCCCACTCACAGGGGACCTGTTGCCCATTACCCCTGCCACCCCCAGCCATAGGGCTAATGTTGGCCATCACTACTTCCACCCCCACTCACAGGGGACCTGTTGCCCATCATCCCTGCCACCCCCACTCACAGGGGACCTGTTGCCCATCACCCCTGCCACCCCCAGCCATAGGGCTAATGTTGCCCATCACTACTGCCACCCCCACTCACAGGGGACCTGTTGCCCATCAACCCTGCAACCCCCATCCATAGGATGGGTGATGCGCAACACATCCAGCATACTCCAACATCAGGTATGTCCGCAAAATACATCCCCCCTAACATCATGTCAACAGTGTGAAGTCTGTGACAAATGCCCACAACAGTGATTATGGCTACGAACATACAATGTAAGTAACAGCACGTGTGACCAACACATGAGTGTGACATACACAAGGCACGCATCACCATAGAACTGTGGCAATGTAAAAAGAACACCCCCTCACTGTGTAGAACAGAAGTTAAGTGTGAGCTTACAAAATGCAGCAGATGTTGAGCATTGTGGTGATGGGGACTAAACCCCCCCTCATCACTGTGACCAAAAGGTAAGTGTCATCATGGTCAAAGCTGCAAATAACAAACACCGTGTATGATCCCTGCTCCCAACACATTAAACACTTCTGGGGCAAACTAGTGGTTGTATCCCATACACACAGAGATGTGGTGAGGCTAACAGTGCTGTGAAAACATAACACACTCTCGGCCATGTGCAGACAAGCACCACACATGGGGCTGACAATGCATACAGTGTACAATGACACAAGAGCAGAAGTGACCATCACCAAGCATGCACACATCTCAAAAATAGACACACCAATCAAAACAACATGTGTAGACTGTAGGTGTCAGCTCACAAACTCACATTCCATGCCAGCAATGGCACCTAACAACCAGGATGAATGTGCACAATGATGTGATATGACTCACAGGAACAGCATGCAAAATCACAGAAACAGCATCCAGACAAAGGCCCACAACAGCAATACCAATGTACTGGTGCAGATGCACAAACACAAACAGGCAAACTCACACTTCACATCTGACACAGCATGTGTGTGTGTGTGTGTCACAGTATCCCCAGGCAACTACACAACACATGAGGGGGGCTGAACCACAGTGACACAGATGTGGACACAGTGCCATACAAAAGTAAACCATCATTGGGACACCCTCAGTGGGCAATCAGGCATTGGGAGATGAGAGGGAGCACAACAGACACATGTGACACAAGCTGGAATGAACACCAACTAACACAGCAAGAGACTGACACGCAACAGCACTACCCCCAGGGACCAGACATTGGGGTGTCACAAGCATGCATGACACCTCCACTGTGATGACAAAGGCAGATGTCGTACAAACTGGGAAACCCAGACATGTGTCCTGTTCCACAAATGTACATCACACATACACAAACACAAATCACTCAGCATGGCCCCTCATCCATGGACAAACGGGAGCTAGGGGACCATCCATGCAAACATTCACATCAGTCCACCCTCAACACCACACACCCTGAACTGCAACAATATGTATCTGTGAAACCCACATGGACAGGTGACATTGCACATGCACCCATGACAAACACAGGAATGTTGGGAGGAACTAAGGTGCACAGTCACATCACACAAGGACAGTTTACAACCCTGGGGAATGACAGACATACTGCACAGTATGCGGTACATGGCCATGACCTCAAAGTTCACGTAACCTCCAGAATCCCTGCCACAGTCCCAGGACAATACAGAAGCCAAGGAAAACCTCATCACCACTCAGAACTGCCAAATCCCAATGATGATACACCAATTAACAGTAGTGTGTCATGCACCCAGACATCTGGTAGCCCATTGGAAAAATAGTGGGATGAACCCAATACCACTCAGCAACCATCAGCAACAGGAACATATCAAGGAAACACTGTCTGTGTATGAACAGGGATGTGGACACACACACATGCTCATACAACACACACCATGGGCCCAGGCCATGTCACTGGACAACACACTTACTTGAGGGGACCCAACTCCTGTGGAAGTCCAGCTGTGCCAAACATATTCACCGCAAGTCTCACTCATGTCTGCAGAACACTTGGTCAGTCAGCCATCATTTACCACACAATGAAGGCTCTGGTCACAACAGCCTGGGTATGTGAGTCTCCCCTAAATCATCTGCACATACCCAAAACATATGTCTAGCAAGTTGCACAGAGGACCCAGTTGCTCCTATTACAATGATGCCCACACTTGTAGGTCCAGTGTTGATAAGCACAAAGAATGTGGAAGTGACAAATTGGACAATGGGAAGCACATCATATGTGCATGGGTGCAAGCCAGAGATGTGACCATACAAATGAAATGCTCACAGAGAGATGTCCACACATAGTTGATCCTGACACTCCCAGGTAGCTGCAAAGGAAGACATGGATACCCACCAGAATAGGATACATATCTCATGGACCACAGGGAGTACCTCACAGCAACACATCAGTATTCAACATTGTAAACAAAGCATCACAGGTGCAAGGGCATGTTAAACATCATCAACATAATGTGCAGCTAAATCTAGTTCACAGGGAGAAAGAAAAAAGCTGGATTCAGCATTTTAAAAGTTAAACGTCTGTGCAAACAAAAGGCCAATGGCCAGTCCATGTCCAAATGCCAAGGAGTGAAGTAGAGTGACAACTGTCACACCTTGCCTGCCTGCACTGCTAAGGACCGGGATCATCCCCTCGGAGGGGCATAAATTGGGGCAGGCCAGGCACCGCAGGGACAGGATCAGGGCACAGCAGAAGGGGGCAGTGAAGAAGTGGGGGATGCAGGCGAGACACTTGCAATTGCAGTGGAGCTGACTGAAGTGGTGGGTGCTGTCACAACTGTGGGGCACAAGTCAGATGGTGTGGGTGCCAGCACAACTCCAGTGGGCAGGTCAGATGGAGTGGATTGGCTCACCACTGCAGTGCCCAAGTCAGACAGGGTGGTCGTGGACTCCAATGCAGTGCCTACATCTATGGGAGCGGAATTGGGGACAGGTGAGGTCGGCAGGGCAGGGGGGACACGGTCCCCACATCAGTGGCACTAACTGTCTGGCCAGGTGTAGAGGAGCAAGTGCTAGGGGGCAGGGAGTGGTGGGGGAACCTCTGGAGTGGTGGCCTTGGGGATGGAGGACGGAGACTTTGCCTTGGAGCTGCATGGTGGCGGGGGGGTCTTGCTCTTCTGGCGCCATGGGGACTTGCAGGTGGGGGTCTCTGTCTGACTGTGCCTGGGGGAGGGTGTCCGGGTGTGAGGGGCACTCCCCTCTGTGTGTGGGAAATTCCTCTTCCCCTTTTAATCAGGATCTGCAGGGTCGGTGGGGAATAGGCCAAGGTCACAAAGGAAGAGCTTCTGGGGAGATGGGGTTGCAGGTGAGGCAAGGGAAAGGGGCTGGGAGGGAGAGGTCTTGGAGGACTGCAGAGTGGTTGTGGATGATTGTGTGTATGTTTGCAAACCAGCCCCTTTGAGTGTGGTATCGGTCCCCTTCACTTGCTTGTGTGCACGTCTAGACCTTGGTTTGGGGGTTTCTGTACTTGGGACAGGTAGGGTGCTAGGAATCATGGGTGGTGTAGGGGTAGGAGGGGTGTGGGACTGTTGGAGGAGGGACACTGCTGCTGTCAGGGAGGAGGCCACGGACTGATTGGTACTCGGTAGGGCAGACATGCCCGAGGAAATGCCCTCCATGAATGACACCAGTTGTGTCAACAGACCTGTGTGTGCATGGAGGACCTTCAGCATCAACGTCTGCCCTACATAGATCTGGCGAAGTAAGTCCACAGACTCCTCACTCAGGGCAGCAGGGGACACAGGGGCAGGGGGTGCGGTGCCCTGGCACAAAGGAGACATGCTCACGAACATGGGAGCCCACAGGGTCTTCTGGGATGGGAGCCGATGGGAGGGTGGTGGTGGTGGTGGCGGTGGCGGGGACAGCCTCACTAGCTGGGGTTTGGTGGCTGCTGACACCCGCCTCCACAAGGGAGTCATCCTCAGAGCTGCTGTGGCCCTCAGCTGGGGGTGATGGTGCTGATGACTCCTCTGTGTGGCTCCACTCACCCTCCGTGCCACTGGGTCCACCTGACTCCTCTCTCTCTGTCCCTGTCAGGCTCTGTGGCTCCTCCTGGTCCGTGGAGCTGTCCCCTCCTGTGGCCGTGGATGTATCTGGATAGGAATAGGAGGTAAGAGAACAACATCAGTCACCTGCACCGACTGCACACACCACAGTGAGTACATCACATCACAGGACAAGCCCTGGCATCATCAGCTGAACACAGCTCAAAGTGCCAACACTGTTTAGGATGAGAGAAATGTCATTCTCAACATAAACCATGGCAAACATATTCCTCCTTGACTTTCACACATATGTCCGTTGCATGTTGGATGCTAACACCTCAACGTGCCAACATGCACCACCCACACATTAGTTGTACATGCAAGTGAACATGTAGGAGTATGTCACTATACACACAGCACATCTCTTGCTACTGACTCAGTACAGGTGTCCGGATGAAGGGATGGGCAGAGACTCGTTTCACATGCTTGTGATGCATGCCAGCAACACACACTATGATGTACCCATGTCCTGATGGGCAATGCCACAATGAGGTGCATGGTGCACACTTGAACACAATGCAGGATCACTCATAGCAAGTTCAATGCCATGGCACTGGGATGCCCTGAAAGTCAGTCAATACTGTCTCCTGTCACAGGGGCAGGGCATCCAGACAACAACAATATGCACTGACTCACAATCCTAGCTCAGGGGTAAAGCTAACTCTGCAGATGACCGGCGCACCTGCCCATCCCATGCACACAACAAAAGACTGCAATTAGCATGTCAGACATAGTGCACAGATTAGGCATGGAGTTACCCCCTTCCTGCTGCTGTCTGGCCTTCAGCTGCCTATCCAGGTCCGGGAAGACCACCGTCAGTATCCGGAGCATGTGGGGAGTCAGGGTCCCTTGTCCGCCCCTCCTGCGTGGAGGTGACAGCTTCAGCTGGACTCTAGCTATCCTCCGGGTCCAGCCCCGAAGGTCCTGCCACCTCTTCTGGCAGTTGCGGATCCGGCGCTTGTAGACCCCTACAGAACGAACAGCCAGGGCGATGGTCAGCCAGATCTCCTGCTTCTGGTGGGCATCAACCTGTGAGGATGACAAAGTGAAAAGTACATTAACACACATTCCCCAGATTTGTGCAGCACACATTTGGATATACATGTCATCATCACAAAAGGAAATGAATTACACAGATAGTGCAACCATGGGGAAGGAAAAATCACCTACATGTCTGACATGTTAACAATGCCTGGATATTTTAATCTTGCAATAATGCACTTTAGAAGCAGGAAACCTATTCATTACATGTACCCACACACTTTGGGGGATGAAAGTTGTCATTGAGAATGCTTGCCACTGGTGGACACACTGCTAGTACTGCTAGTCAGCCAACATGCATAATTAGGAAGTCAGTGGACTGCACACTCACCTGCTCCCTTTGTTTCCCATAGAGCTTGCTGTACTGTGGAAGGAGCCCGTCCAGCAGGGCCTGGTTCTCCTCCTCAGTGAAGGCTGTGGCCCTCTCCAGAGTACGTGCCGTAGCAGGAGCCAGGGGATGCAGAGACAGCAGCAGTGGTAGCAGGGATGTGGTCCAGTAGCATGTAGTGCAGGCAAGTGTGCCATGTGTCCCAAGTGATAGGTCCAACACGGTTGCATTTTATGAATCTGGCCAATCCCTTTAAAAGTACGACTCGTACACTCCTTCCGCATCGTTCAAATCTTCACCTTCATGGAACCCTTGAAATTGCAACATTGTTGTAGGCATCCAACTGAATTTCCAGTGCACAACTCGTACAAGTTTTGAATCCGCATCCGTCTCCATGACAGTCCGGAGCCAATGGGTGCACCGGCTGGTTCAATTGACTGTACAACGCGTATTTTGAATATACACATGCGCCCGTCTCCATACGATTCAATGGCAAGGCGTTCACCTGTCTCGGACCATGCCTGTCCGACGCGTATGCATGATAGTCACCTGCGTCGGTCCTCATTGCATTCAATGACAAAGCGTACGCACGGCTCGGACATGACCCGTGCAATGCGTACGCATTGTCACCCGCGTCGGACCTCATTGCATTCAATGACAAAGCGTACGCACCGCTCGGACGTGACCCGTGCAATGCGTACGCATTGTCACCCGCATCAGACCTCATTGCATTCAATGACAAAGAGTACGCACAGCCCGGACATGACCCGTGCAATGCGTACGCATTGTCACCCGCGTCGGACCTCATTGCATTCAATGACAAAGCGTACGCACGGCTCAGACATGACCCGTGCAATGCTTACGCATTGTCACCCGCGTCGGACCTCATTGCATTCAATGACAAAGCGTACGCACGGCTCGAACATGACACGTGCAATGTGTACTTATTGTTTCCCAAGTCGGACCTCATTGCATTTAATGACAAAGTGTACGCACGGCTCGGACATGACCCGTGCAATGCGTACGCATTGTCAGCCCTGTCGGACCTCATTGCATTCAATGACAAAGCGTACGCACGGCTCGGACATTACCCGTTCAATGCGTACGCATTGTCACCCGCTTCGGGCCTCATTAGTGTGACTATTATACGGATGCAACTTACATATACTGGCCAGGGACACCTGTGCACACCTACCACACTACAGCATTTGCCACACAGTGTCCCATGGCATGTAAGGCTGCATTCCCTGGGTGTTTGGGGGGCCACATCTGTTTTTTTGGCTGGCACTTTGTGCAGCCACTCCCAGGCTGTGCACGTGTACATGGGGGCAGAATCCTTTGTGTGTTGTGCACATTACCACTGTGATGTGCAATTGGACAGTAATGGGCATGAGTCACGGACACAGTGTCAGGTTGGATATGTTTAGGACAGGTCACATACACCCTGAGTCCTGGGGGTGATGGCATGTACGTCACAGTGATACCTGTAGCCACAATACTGATGTGCACCCACAGTCTGTGTGCATGTTGTGTCTCAGATGTGTCTGATCAAATGTTCCCAATAGGTGACAGTCTGCACATCCATGTGGTATATGCATCAACCTTGATGGAGTGTCTGTCTAAGAGACGTACATGTCGGGCCTGCAGGACCAACAGTGGCCACTACCTGTGGGACTTACACTTGCCTTGTGGTGTGTACGTGCTACGCCATGTCCATTGCTGTGTTGATGTGGCAATACAGGGAGCCTGGGTTTCTGCATGGCAAAGATCTGTGATGCCTGGGAGACATGAGGCCTCAATTGTCACTGTGGTGTGTGCTTGGAACGTTGCAGCAGCACATAGGTTGGGTGACACAGCCAGATGATTGGCCATTGCACTACAGGGGACTCATGTGGACATGTGGAATTGAAATGTGAGGTGGTGGTCTTGTAGGTGACATATGTGTCCATGACCAACAGCACACACCTCAGTACATTGTGTAATGTCATGAACTAGCATGTGATATTGATCGTGGTCATGGCCACATGGGTGGATGAACTGACAATCTTCCTTTGTGCATCTCTGTACTGCAAGGCACCAGCTGTTCATCAGCCGTTCCCAGACCTTGCAACCATGCAGGAACGCGACTGCATCAGACGGTACCGCTTCACCAGGCCACTGATTGCGGAGTTGGCGGAGCAGTTGGCGCCACATCTGCTACCTGGCCGGACATACCCTACAGCACTGACCCCAGAGGTGATGGCAGCCCTGCACTTCTTTGCTACTGGTACCTTCCAGTAGACTGTGGCTACTGCTGGTGGGATGTCGCAAACGATGTTTAGTCAGGTGCTACGAGATGTCTTGGAGGGGATGTTGCAATTCCTCGACCTGTATATCAAGTTCCCGAGCCCAGCTGAACTTCCTGAAATAAAGGATGCCTTTTATACACTGGGGAGGATGCCGAACATCATCAGATCTATTGATGGGACACATGTTGCCCTGATACCACCACAGGCACAGGTTGGTGTTGATGTGGCGGAGGCATTGTAGTATGTCTTGATGCACCGCAGTAATGTCATCCCACTTGGCCTCCATGCGGGCATGGTGGGCGACGTGCTCGTGTTGCATGTCCTTGAGGATCCCCACTATCTGGCCAAATCATCCGGTGTTATCCTGGTACGCACTCTAAGATGCGTGCCAGGTGGGGGTCATCATGCAGTCCAGACCCCTCTGCAAGGCGTGCCCTGTGCCTCCCACCCCTTCCAGCACCCCTCGCTACACGGGCAGGACCAGCGGCGGGACGCACAGGTGACACACGGACCCCTTGGGTGGTGTTGCTGGTGGTGTTTGCTGTAGCATCCGGGGGGTCCTGTGTCCCTGTGCTGTGGGTGTTGATTGGCCTTGGTCTGTCCGTGTTGGCGGGGGTGCCCTGTCGGTGTCCAGATGCTGGAGGCGTGGGTACAGGGGGGGCAGATGTTGATGCTGCTGGTGCTGCATGATGGCTTACACCGGAGGGGCCAGGTTGGTCGTCGTTATCCGAAGAGGACAGTGAGAGAGTCAGACCAGAGAGCTCAGTGTCCACCAGAGTCTGGGACTGGGTATCCTCATCATTTGGTGCTGGGTGCCCAGCACCACCTGTGTTTGGAAGAGACACACAATGTGATTTATGTTTCTACATGCATCGTTGGTTCACAAACATGACATTTTCTACTTTTCGAACAGATGCCTGCCTGTACACTGCTTTTTCCCAGCTTGTCACAGACAGAGTTTGATATTGTTGTTGGCCATTTCCCAGCATGGCCTTTTGCTCCCCACAACAGAGCCCAGTGTCAGACATCTTGTCAGTCCCTTCCCACTCCCTGTGAGGCAAGTATGGTTTAGTTTGATCTTGCTGGGCCATGTGGGTGGGTGTAGGTTGTCTGTGACTGCGAGTCCCATCATACTCTTGGCTACACCCCCCTTCCCAGCATGCCCATACTTCCTCCCTCTTGACTCTGCTTCCCTGTGAGGGGGTGTGACAGCAATGGCAAGATGGCTGACTGTGAAGTCCTGATGTTGTTGTCCTTTTGCCAGCATGGCCTTGTGCTCCCCACAACAGAGCCCAGTGTCAGACATCTTGTCAGTCCCTTCCCACTCCCTGTGAGACGAGTATGGTTCAGTTTGATCTTGCTGGGCCATGTGGGTGGGTGTAGGTTGTCTGTGACTGCGAATCCCATCATACTCTTGGCTACACCCCCCTTCCCAGCATGCACATATTTCCTCCCTCTTGACTCTGCTTCCCTGTGAGGGGGTGTGACAGCAATTGCAAGATGGCTGACTGTGAAATCCTGGTATTTGTTTGGCTACAAGTCCAAAGTGAGCCCCTGTGCTTCACACAGCAGCACCCAGTACGGGGTATCCTTTGCTGATATTTCAATGAGGTGTGTGTCAATGCATTGTACCCGGTGAGTTGTATGGAGTTTGTGTTGAGGGGGTTGTCTCCCCATGCTGATAAGTATGGTCAGGGCTGTCAGTCTTCCTTCCCATCATGAAACGTGCTTCCATTGTAGGGCGTGCAAGTTGTCTTTCAGGATGTCAGTCAGTGGTGTCCTGCTTATGATTTGCACACAAGCCCTAGCAGGGCCTTGTGCTCCCACAGCACGACCCAGTGTCAGGCATCTTGTCAGTCATTTTCCACTCCCTGTGATGTGGGCATGTTTCAGAGAGGTCTTGATGGGCCAATCAGGAGGGTAAGCATTATCTGTGACTACAGGCCCCATCATGCTTTTGTCTACACTCACTTCACCTGCATCCCCACTATTCCTTCCTGACAGCTGCACTGTGAGGTGGTGTGTTTGTGGTGACAAACTGTCTGGCAGGGTCTATTTGGCTTAGTGCCACTGGCTTGCTCTATTTGTTTGTAGGTTGGTGCATGTCATGACACAGTTCCCAGTCACTCTGAGATGGCAGGTATTGTGTTTGTCTGACTGGAATACACATCTTGGGATGATTATCTATTGGTTACTGTAGCTTTGCTTGCGGTGCATGGTTTCACTGTTCCCTTGCCACACAATCTTGGGTATGTTGTTTGTGTACTCACCAGGCTCTGGGATGTCTGTTAGGCCATGGACGCTCTCTGGTGGTAGGATGTCACGCACCTTCTCCTCCCAGGTCCTGAAGTGGACTAGTTTGGCAGGAGGGCCACCACCGGTGCACTGACTCAGGGCGTGATCTTTTTCGATGAGTTTCTTGACCCTCCTGCGCACGTCATACCACCTGTTCTGGATATCGTCCTTTGTGTGCCTTGCTGGTGCGTGTGCATTCACCTTGTCCACAATCCTCGCCCACATCTTGGTTTTCTGTGAGATGGGGGTCCTTTGGACCAATGTACCAAACAAATGTGCTCTACTCTGATGTTCTCGTCTACCAGCACTTCTAACTCACTATCTGTGAACTTTGAATTCTTCTTTGGGGGCATGGTGATGGGTGGTGGTGGTGAGTGATATGTGTGTGAGGGTGCAAGTGATGGTGGGTTGGTGTTGGTTTTGCTGGGTGTATGTGTGTGTGCTTTTGTATGAGGTGCTGATGGTGTGTGAGTTGTGAGTGTGTCTGTGGTTGCTGTGTACTGGTGTTTGCTGCTGGCTGTGTCTGCTGTTTGCAAGGGATGATGGTAGTGATTGTAGTCCTTTATATAGTTGAAGTGGTGGGTGTGTCTTTGTCCCATGTTTTTTTGTGGTATTTATTGGCTTTGTCATTGCTTATTTGGTCCTTTTTTTTGTCTTTTTTCCTTTGTGTTTTGTAGGCATGAAGGAGACATTCATGTGATGGAAACGGACGCTGCTGTTGTCTCGTGCGGGCTTCTCCACCTCGTTCACGCTGCCTATCTTCTGTGTTTGGTATGTGTCGGTCACGGCGGTCTCTATTGCTTGTGTGCGTGTCGGTCGTGCGGCTTGGTCTCCGTGCGAGTCGGTCTGGTTTCACACGCATTGCATTGTATTGTGCAAATCGTACATTGTGGGTACGGGACGGTCGGCTTCATTCCGGGTTCGTGTCGGTCGATGATAATCGCGTCGGTTTTCCCGCTGGATCACTATTTTCCCTACGGCTCGGTCGTACGGCTTGTATTCCATACGTGTCGGTTGTAATTCACACGCTTTGCATCGTACTGCACAGGTGGTACGGCGCTGGTCCATGTCGGTCGGTATTCGGTCCGGGTCCGTGTCGGTCGGTTCGTTTTGCGGCCGGAATCGGAATCGGCCCCTGAGTACACTGTCTCTCAAAGCATCACACAAAAGGCTTTTGAATGTTACACATAAAAGCACTGCACACATGGTAATATCAAACATGAAGACACTGAACACTTGGCAACTCCGTTTTAAATAATTAAATTTTATCACAACAAGGACCGGAGAGTCGAAAGTTTATCTGAGTGTAGCCGCTACTTACTTTTATTCTGCTGCCTTGACTGAGAACGTTATAGTTAGGAAATAAAATGTTTAAAAACATAGAATTTCACTGAAAAAAAACAAAGGTTGCTGTGAAGTTATAGTTAGGAAATAGAATTAAAAAGTTATAGTTGGGGAAAAGATTTTAAATGCACAAAAACATTGAAATTCATCAGTTATAGTTACTTGAACTATAACTTATGCCTCCACCATGTACAGCTTATGACCTAACATATTACATCACTATAGGAGGGAGTAAAGTTGCTGGGCGGGTGTATGCATACACTGCTACCTTTGAAAGTGATCTTGTTTCATGAGACAAAAGAGCGAAGAACTTCTTGTGTGAAAAAGAGCCTACAATGTGAGTCTGCAGGTCAATGAGAACATCAAATGAAGGGGAGCTATTCTGGGAAATCACATCTTCCCGAGGTGTGTGTAATTTGCTGCCGGGTAGCTGATCTGTGAGGGTGCAGGGGTTGCAATATTGAGTGCCATGCTTCAACTGTTCTCGTCTGTTAAGGCTATATACTCTAATTGCACATGTAAAATTGATGGGACCATGCATAATTTGAAAGGGCCAGGAAAGGTGAAGGATCTCCAGGAGCTTATATACTGATGGGCATAGCATGCTGTCACTGAGGCCCTGACATGCTGGCTGCTTAAACCATTCATGTGCTGCCTTGCATCCATGAGCATGAGACATTTGGTACGGTATTCGTGGTTGAATGACCCCAAGTTTTCTGTTCCATTGTATCTCCTAGTGGACATTGGAACATATCATGCTGTCATCAATGTGAGAAAGTGCCCTCTTTCTGCATAATTGCCCCCACTTTTTGCTGAACTGCTGATGTACTTTGAGTGTGCCCTGGGTTCACTTATCGCATGGTCACTGACATCACTGATGAAATTACTGAGGACCTCATCCACAAGAATATGAGACATAGGCAGCCTTTTTGAAAATGTTCAAAGTATGTGGATAATATTTTGCAACCACTAGTAATGAGGTTCCCCTCTTAATTAAAGATACCTCCGATTTCCCGAGAAGAATGTTTAATGTGCAATGGGAGGATAACTTTTTGTTGATGTGCCTTGATGTAACCTCGCTTTACACCACGCTGATGGTATTAACGCTGTGAAACACTTTTTAAGGTCCAGACCGATCAGATTCTGTGTGCATAATGAAATGCTTTAAAGAATGATATACTGGTGCTAAATGAAACCACAATGCAAAAATGGGCCCCGCACATAACTATGTGAGTATGATACCTAGATGATTTGTTCATTTTATGCAAAGGTGGTGTTGACACAGCAAATGAGTTTGTGAATCAGATAAACATCAATAATTTGAATCTAGCATACATGAGCCGCGTTTGTAACACTACAATAGATTTGTTGGATGTAAGACTAGAAGTCAGTAATTCCAAACTCACCACCACGGTGTACAGAAAAAGTATGGCAGGAAACAATATTCTTCATGCCAGCAGTTCATACCCAGTTCCCCTAATGCGGAACAGATCCTAAGGGGAGTTTATGCAAGCGAAATGGGGAACAACCTTTACAACGCAACTTTTACAACGCACTACCATTACAACAAAACTGTTACAACGCGAGTGCATTGACAACGCAGGACATTACAACGCAAGTCTTTACATTGACTTGCACTAGATGGCGTGCTAACATTAAAAATAGTGTAGTTTACTATCCCAACACCTTCCCTACTGTTACGTGGACTGGAGTTGGAATAGTAAATTACACTTTTTTAATGTTAGCACGCCATCTAGTGCAAGTCGATGTAAAGACTTGCGTTGTAATGTCCTGCGTTGTCAATGCACTCGCGTTGTAAAACTTTCGTTGTAACAGCATGCGTTGTAACAGCATGCGTTGTAACGTCATACATCCAAGCGAAATACATATGTAGCACTCAGGAAGCTTTTAAACAAACACAGCCAGACATTATAAATAGATTAATTGGTACAGGATACATGGAGGACTCACATCAGCAAAAAGAAAAGTAGCCACATACAAAAAGGAAACAGTGCTTTTCCAACAATAGGTTCCTAAGGGCAAACACGACAGAATTTGCAGATGTATTACAATGTACAATAGCCAACATAGCACAATATGGAAAGCACTGTGCAAACATTGGCACTACATCAAAGGTGATCCCATCATAGGCAAAGATCTATTAAAGACAAATTGGTGAACAACAATGTGACAACAGCAAATGCAGTAGATGCAAGGCAGAACATCATGGAAATAAAGATCAACCTTGATGAAACATTCAAAATTCGACATACCCTCAACAGCAAAACAGATTATGTCATATATGTACTAGATTGTCCATGTCCAAAAAGATACATTGGGAACACCAAATTGCAGGTACATGAATGACTTTTGCAGCATTTGAGGGCTCTCATAAACTAAGAAGAGGGACAAAAGTGATCCTAACCTACTTAAGTATAGTGTAAAAGACTGCATCCCTAAAACACCTAGAGGGGGAAATGGGGAGAAATCTCTGTGAATCCAGATACATCCTTAGATTAGATACTGAAGAGCTTATCAGATCGTCACATATCTGTAAAAATTACATTTTTTTAGAGTAACTTTGAACCATGCCATGTTTGTAAAGATTTTATACTAGTCACTGCACCACTGATTAACCCTTTCTTTCACATATTTTCTGTTGTAGGTGCACAGTCGAGATAACAAGCAGATGCTAGAAAGAATTTGTGAAGGAGTTGAACTCAAGTGGAAATACACAAGGTAGCCAGCTAAGTGTTCAATATACCAATGCCATTAAAGTATAGAAACTCTTATAAAGGATGTTGCCCACTCGGCATAATAAGAGAACCAGGATATGGTTATGAGTAGCCTTAATGTGATACATTGATCAATACACCCACCTGCATGGGACTTTCAGTTTATCAATTGAAATGCACAGACATCATAATGAGAATGTACAGATGGCAGCAAGTATTCCATTTTCAACTTTCAGTTTTGTATTCAATCGCTGTAAATCTGACTGCTATCATGTTATTCTTATTTTGCTATGATTTTTTGCGTTGTATGAATAATTATTTTTGCTCACTGGGGTTTAATCTCTGTGCACTTACATATCGGCCAGTATATTGTACTCCATTAAAAAATGGCGGCAAGATGTGTGGACTGTTGCAAGTCAAACATTTATGTTTGTTACCTATAGGGGGCGTGTCAAAACACTGTGTAATTATTCAGTCATGACAAAGTCTAATAGAGCCTAAATGCGTCTGCCGTTTTTCTTTCTGCCACCCGTGGATTAAAACTTCACAGCCTGGAGAGCCGTTTTCCTTGTGTTCAAACTCGATGAATTGTCTTTGGGATTTCATACATGCTTGGATGCAAGCATTTATTGAGCACCCTGGAACTTAAGAAGCGTTTCTGTCAACGCACACATTGATCGTATATATATATATATTCACTGAAAAAACCATAGGTTTCACACATGTTATAGTTAGCGGAAATTTTACTGATAAAAAACCAGTGAAATTCCCCCGTTATAGTTAGTGCAGGCAACTATAACTCACGCGACCGCAATCCTCTGCTGATGCTAATACTGTATTTAGACACTTATTTGCCCATGTCTTCTTCCATACATTTTTAGCTCTACATATATTAGAAATATTTTTTTTTCATAAAGACACATATGTCATCAGCAGAAGATTGCGGTCGCGTGAGTTATAGTTGCCTGCACTAACTATAACGGGGGAATTTCACTGGTTTTTTATCAGTAAAATTTCCGCTAACTATAACATGTGAGAAACCTATGGTTTTTTCAGTGAATTTGCAAGGTTTTTTAAATGCTAATTCCTAACTATAACGTGTGTGAAACCTATGGTTTTTTCAGTGAATTTGTACGTTTTTTTAAATGCTAAGTTACTTTACGCCATTCGTGGCGTGCGCGCCCACTTAACGCAGTTCGTTCCGTGCGCGCACGGTGCGCTTCGCCCACTTTACGCAGTTAGTGCCGTGCACGCACGGTGGGCACGCGGTGCGCTACGCGCACCGCGTGCCCACGTTACGCTAGATGGGCCATGTACGCACGATGCGCTTCGCGCACCGTGCGCACATGGACGACATATGATGCACTTCGTTTTGAAAGGTAATATTTTAATTTTTCTTAATTTTTATAAGCCATGCACAAATGGTGCCCTTCGGGCACCATTTGCACACGGGGTGGAGAGAGTGTGGATAATTTTTTCTTTTATTATTTTATTTTTAAAGATTATATTTTATCTCACATCTGATAAGCCATGCACAATTGGTGGCATTCGGCAACCAATTGCACACGGGGTGGTGAGAGTGTGGATAGTTTTTTTTTTTAAATAATTTTTGACCGTACGCGTACGGTTAGCGTAATCGCGAAATTAGCGAAAAAATAAAAATTCAGTTTTTGGCCTTGGGGGATCTTTGGGGACTCCCTCAACATGGCTATGTGTGTGGGAGCTGTCTAAACAGCCCCTTTACATGTTTTTGTGCTTTATTTTAAAACCTAACTCTCAGTGCGAGAGAGAAAATGGCGGCCGCCGCTTCCTGGTTTCGGCCGATTCGAATGTTTACTAAGATCTGTGAGCCAATCAGAATAGCGCTCGCGCACGCCACCGTACGCGTACGGTAAGCGTACCGTAAGCGCACCGTAAGCTGGCTCAGATATATATATTGATTTAAAGGCTATTTTCTCAGAATCTACTGAACAGATTTACACCAAACCTACAAAAGGCACTTCCTTGACCTGAGGACTACCTCTCTGCCAAATTTCTAGTAATTCTGTTCAGCCGTTCGGGCTGTAGCCCTGTCTAAAGGTCCTATGGAAAAATGCATGGGAAAAACGCGTTTTGGGACCCCCCTTTTATCTCAGCCCCCGCTTGACGAATCCCCCCGAGACTTTCAGGGTAGGAGCGGAGCGTAGCGCCCCACCTATTTTGAAAAATTCGCGAGGATTCGTCGACCGGCGCCAAAGTTATTCAAAATAGAATGTTGCGGATTTCCTATGGAAACGTGGTCCTAACTATAACTACCTACTGGCGACCGCCAGTAGGTAATATATTATCTACTGGCGGTCGCCAGTAGATAGTTATAGTTAGGACCGAGTTTCCATAGGAAATCTCAAAATTCTATTTTGAATAACTTTGGCGCCGATTGACGAATCCTCGTAAAATTTTCAAAACTAATGGGGCGCTCCGCTCCGCTCTTACCCTGAAAGTCTCGGGGTGATTCGTCAAGCGGGAGCCGAGAAAAAGGGGGGGTCCCAAAACGCGTTTTCCCCATGGATTTTTCCATAGGGACTTTAGTCGCAGCTACAGCCCGAACGGCTGAACAGAATTACGTGAAATTTGGCAGAGAGATAGCCATAAGGTCCATGAAGTGCCTTTTGCAGGTTTGGTGTAAATCTGTTCAGTATTTCCAGAGAAAATAGCATTTAAATCAATATATATATCTGTACGCGCGCACCGTGCGCGCTGGGTGCGCGCACCTTGCCGTGCGCGAGCGCAATTCTGATTGGTTGTTAGATCTTAGTAAACATTCGAATCGGTCGAAACCAGGAAGTGTCGGCCGCCATTTTGTCTCTCGCACTCTGAGGGGGTGAAAAACAAATGTGGAGAACGTGAAAAGGGGGCAGGGTGGACAGTTCCTGACCCCCTAGCCATGGTCAGGGGGTCCCAGAAGGACCACCAAGGGCCACAATATTTTTTTTTTTTTTTCGAAAAATCGCCAAGTGCGCGCACCCTGCGCGCACCAGCCAAACGGAAAAAATTCTGCGAAGTTCGCGCAGCGTGCGCGCACTCCGCGATTTATAGAAAAAAAAAAAATGTATTTGGCCCTTGGGCGCGAAGCGCTCCCCGCGCGAGCACGGCACAGACTGCGTATAGTGGGCGCGCGGTGCGCAAAGCGCACCTTGAGCCCACTGCGCGCGCACGGTGCGCGAAGCGCACCGTGAAAAATTTTTGTTAAAAAAAATATATTAATAAATACATAACTTAGCATTTAAAAAACCGTACAAATTCACTGAAAAAACCATAGGTTTCACACACGTTATCGTTAGGAATTAGCATTTAAAAAACCTTGCAAATTCACTGAAAAAACCATAGGTTTCACACATGTTATAGTTAGCTGGGCATTTCCCTCGTAAAAAACCAATGAAATTCCCCCGTTATAGTTAGTGCAGGCAACTATAACTCACGCGACCGCAATCCTCTGCTGATGACGTCAGATATTACATCAATGATGACATAGGTGTGCTTCTGAAAAAAAAAAATGTAATATATGTATAGCTAAAGATGAATGGAAGAAGACATGGGTAAATAAGTGTCTAAATACAGTGATGTAATATCTGACGTCATCAGCAGAGGATTGCGGTCGCGTGAGTTATAGTTGCCTGCACTAACTATAACGGGGGAATTTCATTGTTTTTTTACGAGGGAAATGCCCAGCTAACTATAACATGTGTGAAACCTATGGTTTTTTCAGTGAATTTATATATATATATATTCAGTGAAAAAACCATAGGTTTCACACACGTTATAGTTAGCTGGACATTTCACTCGTAAAAAACCAATGAAATTCCACGTTATAGTTAGTGCAGGCAACTATAACTCACGCGACCGCAATCCTCTGCTGATGATGTCAGATATTACATCACTGATGACATATGTGTCTTTATGAAAAATAAAAATTTGTAATATATGTATAGCTAAAGATACAGTATTAGCATCAACAGAGGATTGCGGTCGCGTGAGTTATAGTTGCCTGCACTAACTATAACGTGGAATTTCATTGGTTTTTTACGAGTGAAATGCCCAGCTAACTATAACGTGTGTGAAACCTATGGTTTTTTCACTGAATTTGCAAGGTTTTTTAAATGCTAATTCCTAACTATAACGTGTGTGAAACCCATGGTTTTTTCACTGAATTTGCAAGGTTTTTTAAATGCTAATTCCTAACTATAACGTGTGTGAAACCCATGGTTTTTTCAGTGAATTTGTATGGTTTTTTAAATGCTAATTCTTACCTATAACGTGTGTGAAACCCATGGTTTTTTCAGTGATTTTGTATGGTTTTTTAAATACAAATTCTTATATTAAACGTGTGATTTTTTTTTTTTATTTGCAAGGTTTTTTACATTTTTTTTTTTTACTTTATATTCTCTTTAAACACTATGCTTAAATTTTAAAAATTCTGCAATATATTATTTTTCTCATTTTTTTTTTTACCAAACAGGTAAGATATATTAGTATAACATAGTGATTCTTTTTTTCCATTTTTTTTTTTTTACGTGCGCGTACCGTAAGCTTACGGTACGCGTACGGTTTGCGTAATGTATGTAATATTTCTACTCTTTTTGCGTATGGTTATGCAATTTACGTAGCCGTGCGTACTGCGTACGCGGCGCATACGCTACACGCGCACGTTACGCGGAAGTGTTGGGGCGTGCATGTTATGCGCATGCGCGCGTGCGCGTGTCTTTTATACGCGCATGCGTACTTTTTTCGTAAGCGCTCCGTAAGCGCTCCGTAAGCGTAACGTACGCGCACGGTGGGTCATGTGATCAAGAAACAAAACTTTTGATTGGTTTAAAGTAGTTTCAGTTCTAGAACTCTCCTACACCACACCCATTCCCCTCATTTCTGCTTGTGATCCCTTAGGAGAAGGAGCTGAGTTGTCTTTGGGATACGATGGCAGACCAGTACTCCTCTTCTGAGAGTGAGGCTAGCAGCACCACCATCAGGCAGAGAAAGAGGAAACAGAAGAGCTCTTTTATATGGGAGTATTTTACTTTTCCTGAGGGCGAGAAAAAAGTAAATGCTGCTTTAGTGACTTGCAAGCTGTGCCAGCGTGTACTTTCTAGAGGTAATCCTCACAAGAAGTATTCCTTCGGGAATCACACTATGTTAAGACACCTTGAGGATGTACACCCTAGGACACATGCTCGACATACTAGAGAAAACCCTTCAGTAAGTCGTGCAAGCACATCCACAGCAGCTCAGCCGAGTCCATCTTCGGCAGCTCAGCTGAGCCCTTCATCTGTGGGGGCAGATTCACCTTTTTCTGGTCCTGTGGAAACTAACCATCGATTTGCGAGGGTTCCAATGCGGTGCTCAAATTGCCATGGTCTAATTGTTCGAGAGGAAACCAGTGTTCCCCTAATTAACAACAGAATAGACCAGCACATTTGTCCTACCAGCTAATATTCCCATTCTTCCTTTCCTCTGTCCCTGCATGAACACAACAGCTCTTTTAAGAGCCAACCTTACCTCTCAACTTTTTTAAATTTTTTCTTAAAAACTTTTTTTTTTTTTTTACCGTACGCGTACGGTAAGCGTATTTTTTGTTTTTTTTTGTTTTTTAAAAACACTAAAAAACAATTACCACATTACAAGTTCCTTGAGGGATTAATAACGAAATACTGAAAATCTGTTTGAGGAGAAGTGGAAAAAAGGGATCATCAAATTTCTGACTTACCTGACCCACCCAAAAATTTAATTAGAAAACAGTATTCCTCATTTATACCAGTACACCTTAATTTATGGTGAAAACATAGTGCATAATATTTTACATGTTCCTTACATTTAAATTTCTCCCAAAATAAAAAATGATAAACACAACTTCAACAAAAGGAATTCCAATTCTATTATTCATTTCTTAATTTACCACATACATCCCCTCTCAAACTCATAACTCACCTTTAAAATTAGTTAGTTGTGAAAGAAATGTGGCACTCAAACAGCAGATTATCAGAGCCAGGATCTCTGTTCTGTACACCTCTCTCCACTCAGCAGAAACAGATAATGGCAATGTTACCCTCTCCTTTTCCACACATATACATGTTAATTTCAAATCTCAGTGCTTCCCCCTTTTTTTCAAATGTAATCACACATTTCTATTGGATGAAAACCAACCCTTTTCCAAAAGTACCCTTCCCCCAACTTGACTTCTGCCTGCTACCATAGCAACAGCTCATGGAACACTGCTGTGTGGAGTTAGGTCAGAAGTTCACCACACAATGTTTAATTTCCAAACAGCAAGAGTGCTTGACTTTTCTAACCTAACAGCAAATCCATAGTACTGTTCTTTGGTAACACATTTTTCTGTACCAATACAAAACATGCTTCTATAAATTGACACATACAGCCTAGTTTTTAGTGTAGAATGGTATGAAACAGCCAATGAGTTCTTTTTATTTTTAAAAAAATATGTATGCCTCCATTTCCTGTCTTTCATTTCTTTTTCCCATTCTACTGAAATACACCTCCTGAGTGCATCCAGATCTCCTTTGAAGATGTTCACAGTGCGGATTGTAGGGCACAGCTATGTCTTCTGGAGTGAAAAATTTGCAGAAAAAAGAGGTATGGTGAGAGACCTTGCTTTGCCAAATGTAGACATTAAATGGATTGGTCAGAGAGGGTTAAAGTGGCACCAATTGATGCCATTGGTGAAATCCTTCATGCAAAACCAACACCCTGACCTCATAATAGTGCACTGTGGTGGCAATGACCTAGGCACTTTGACTGGGGTAGGTCTGGAAATGCTTATGAAGGACACCTTTGCACAACTGTTTTCACTTTTCCCTAAAACTGCCTTTGAGTATTCTAACATATGCCAAAAGCAAAAATGGAACAGGTCCAATCATTTTTGTCCACAGATTGAGAAAGCTAGGAAACACGTCAACAAATCTGTTTCTGCTTTCCTCCAAGACTATGGTATGGGTTCCATTTACCACAACAACTTGCGTTACGACATGCAAGACATTTATAGAGGAAATGGTGTACACTTCACTGATGAAGGGAACAGAGTCTTCCTCTTGAACCTTAGACTCTGCATCGGTACTTACTTGTAGGTACCACTAAAAATCACTTCATTAACACAACGGCTCTTTTTAGAGCCCCCTAATATCTAAACACTTAAATCTGAATTTTATTTCTTTTTTTATTTTTTTTTTCTACCGTACGCGTACGGTAAGCTTACCGTACCCGTACCCCGCGATTTTTTTTAAAAACTAATAAATGTTTTTTTCGTAATTTTGTGTCCTTCTTTGACCCCCTTTCAAATGTTAGGGGGTCTGTAACTCTCTTCCTTGCCCCCTTTTCACGATATCTCCCTTTTTTTTCTGTGTGAAACACACGAAATGGCGGCCGACACTTCCTGATTTCGTCCGATTCGAATGTTTACAGTCATGTGACAACCAATCAGATTTGAGCTCGCGCACGGCACCGTACGCGTACGGTAAGCTTACGGTAAGCGCACGGAGCGCGCTTACAGATATATATATTGATTTAAATGCTATTTTCTCAGGAACTACGGAACAGATTTACACCAGACCTACAAAAGGCACTTCCTTGACCTGCGGACTACCTCTCTGCCAAATTACAAGTAATTCTGTTCAGCCGTTCGGGCTGTAGCTGTGTCTAAAGGTCCTATGGAAAAATGCATGGGGAAAACGCGTTTTGGGACCCCCCTTTTTTCTCAGCCCCCGCTTGACGAATCCCCCCGAGACTTTCAGGGTAGGAGCGGAGCGTAGCGCCCCATTAGTTTTGAAAATTTCGCGAGGATTCGTCGACCGGCGCCAAAGTTATTCCAAATAGAATGTTGCGGATTTCCTATGGAAACACGGTCCTAACTATAACTATCTACTGGCGACCGCCAGTAGATAATATATATATATATATATATATATATATATATATATATATATATATATATATATATATATATATATATATATATATATATATATATTTATATATGTTTCCAAGGAGTCGCTGCGAAATCCCCGCTCCCTTCCTTTCGACGCCGGTGCCAGCAGCGGTCGCAACTCCGCTTAGAATGTCTTTCAACAGGATAGGGTCTGAGAATTCCCAGAAAATAATCCAGCGGCACACCAAAGGACGTTTTTTTTGACAACACAATAAGTTTTTATTGTGTTAAACAAACAGAACTACGCGTTTCGGCGAAGCCTTTGTCAAGTTAGTGACCTGTGCCCAAATTCCCCTAGAAATACGGGTCATGGTTAATAGACAATGAAGAAACATTTTCGCATGATTAAGTTTAGAACAGAAATCGTAACATCAATAATAATGTTGCTTACATGATGACAAATAATTGCTGTTGGTCATGATGATGAGATTAATTCATTGGAATAAATTAAATAAATTAAAAACATGGTCAGATCACAATTCCACCTGGATACAAGTGAAGATATATCTCATGGATACAATACCAATGCATTTTCGTATCCTTCTTCCAAGAGAAAGTGCTGTCTGTCAGTGGGTAATGTACCCGGGATATATTACTGTTACAGGCAAGTGCCCAATCACATTTTCTATTTCATGTCTTCCAATTACGAAAATTCTACTCGTATACGAGTAATGTACCTGAGATATATTCCTATTATCGGCAAGTGCCCAATCCTATTGTGATCATGGTCCTTTGGTGTGCCGCTGGATTATTTTCTGGGAATTCTCAGACCCTATCCTGTTGAAAGACATATATATATATATATATATATATATATATATATATTACCTACTGGCGGTCGCCAGTAGGTAGTTATAGTTAGGACCACGTTTCCATAGGAAATCCGCAACATTCTATTTTGAATAACTTTGGCGCCGGTCGACGAATCCTCGCGAATTTTTCAAAACAGGTGGGGCGCTACGCTCCGCTCCTACCCTGAAAGTCTCGGGGGGATTCGTCAAGCGGGGGCTGAGATAAAAGGGGGGTCCCAAAACGCGTTTTTCCCATGCATTTTTCCATAGGACCTTTAGACAGGGCTACAGCCCGAACGGCTGAACAGAATTTAATGAAATTTGGCAGAGAGGTAGTCCCCAGGTCAAGGAAGTGCCTTTTGTAGGTTTGGTGTAAATCTGTTCAGTAGATTCTGAGAAAATAGCCTTTAAATCAATATATATATCTGAGCCAGCTTACGGTGCGCTTACGGTGCGCTTACCGTACGCGTACGGTGACGTGCGCGAGCGCGATTCTGATTGGCCGTTAGATCTTAGTAAACATTCGAATCGGTCGAAACCAGGAAGCGGCGGCCGCCATTTTCTCTCTCGCACTCTGAGGGGGGGAGGATAAACAAAGTGTAAAAACATGTAAAGGGGCTGTTTAGACAGCTCCCAAGCACCTAGCCATGTTGGGGGTGTCCCCAACGATCCCCCAAGTGAAAAAAGGCAATTTTTATTTTTTTGTAAATTTCGCCGATTACGCTTACCGTACGCGTACGGTAGCAAATAATAATAAAAAAAAAAATATCCAAATTCTCCCCACCCCGTGCGCAAATGGTGCCCGTAGGGCACCATTTGTGCATGGATTATATAAACCAAACAAAACATATATTTTACCATTCACAACAATGCTCATCATATGTTTCCTCCATGTGCGCACGGTGCGCGAAGCGCATCGTGCGTTCATGGCCCATCTAGCGTAACGTGGACACGCGGTGCGCGAAGCGCACCGCGTGCTCACTGTGCACGCACGGTGCGTGAAGCGCACCGTGCGCTCACGGAACGAACTGCGTTAAGTGGGCGCGCACGCCACAAATGGCGTAAAGTAACTTAGCATTTAAAAAAACGTACAAATTCACTGAAAAAACTATAGGTTTCACACACGTTATAGTTAGGAATTAGCATTTAAAAAACCTTGCAAATTCACTGAAAAAACCATAGGTTTCACACATGTTATAGTTAGCTGGACATTTTACTGATAAAAAAACAATGAAATTCCCCCGTTATAGTTACTGTAGGCAACTATAACTCACGCGACCGTAATCCTCTGCTGATGACATATGTGTCTTTATGAAAAAAAAATATTTGTAATATATGTATAGCTAAAATGTAATGGAAGAAGACATGGGCAAATAAGTGTCTAAATACAGTATTAGCATCAGCAGAGGATTGCGGTTGCGTGAGCTATAGTTGCCTACAGTAACTATAACGGGGGAATATATATATATATATATATATATATATATATATATATATATTTATATATATATATGTATATATATATATATATATATATATATATATATATATATATATATATATATATATATATAAACACTAAAAAAACAAAGATTACAGGGACGTTACAGTAAGCTCCGGAAATGTTCACGCACAAAACCATAAGAATCCAATAGTAATAGTTATTCTTATCTCCAAAAACTGTAAACTTGTGATCTAAGATAACTATAACTCGCACCCCTGCAATGCACAGTTTTCTGATCAATAATTTTATTGCAAATGCTACAGTGATATTATCAATGATGTCTTAGAGGATGTCAGGACTGATATAATATGTGTGATAATTAGTAGTGCATGGCGAGGCCATGAGTTATAGTTACCTTAGCGCACAAGTTATAATTTCTTGAGATAACTATAACTATTGAATTTATTAGCTTTTTTGTATGTGTAAAAACTGAACCTAACTATAATGTCCCTATAACCATTGGTTTTTTAATGAGTGTCTAAGGTTTGTTTAAATTCTATTTCATCACTAGAACACCCGGTAACCTTTGATTTTTTCAGTGAATTTCTAGTTTTTTTTTACATTAAGTAATATTTAATTACGTTACGTTAATCCAGACCCCTACAGCCAGGCTCTGCAGCCAAACCCCTGTATGCACCCAGCCCCCCACAGTCACCCAACCCTGAACTGAGCACAGCATTCGGCCATCCCCCGGGCCTCGGTCATTCTATGGTGGGTGCCTTGGCCCCACACAGGGCACCCAATGTTTTTTATTGGGACCGTGGGGGGAGCCCGAATGTGGGCAGGGAAACCACTATATCCCGGGGGCGCGGTCCTCTTTCCCCATTTTTTAACGGATGATCTCTGGGAGATGCAGGCCCCGGTGCCAAAATCGGCCCAGGAGGAAGGTCATGGCCTTCTTCCTTATTTGCTCCTTTGGTCGAGCCCCAGGGAATGGGATCCCCAAAGCCGAAATTAGCCCACAAGGAGGGGGAAAGGAAGCCCCTCACTCTATTATGTATATCGGCAGGGACCCGTGTCATGTTGGTCTCTGGTCCCGTAATTGGCCTTGGGAAGGAGGCAACATGCACCCCCTCCTCTACTTAATAAAGTGTTATTCACCTTTTGACCTGGGCCATTTGGGGGGCAAAATTGAAAACAAGCATGGGAGACCGCGCTTGTTTGTTTTGCAGTGAATTCACAGATCCTCCACAAATTTGCGGCAACATTTAAATAAAAATGTTTTTATATATATATATATATATATATATATATATATTACCTACTGGCGGTCGCCAGTAGGTAGTTATAGTTAGGACCCCTTTTCCATAGGAAATCCGCAACATTCTATTTTGAATAACTTTGGCGCCGGTCGATGAATCCTCGCGAATTTCTCAAAATAGGTGGGGCGCTACGCTCCGCTCCTTCCCTGAAAGTCTCGGGGGGATACGTCAAGCGGGGGCTGAGATAAAAGGGGGGTCCCAAAACGCGTTTTTCCCATGCATTTTTCCATAGGACCTTTAGAACGAGCTACAGCCCGAACGGCTGAACAGAATTACTAGAAATTTGGCAGAGAGGTAGTCCCTATGTCAAGGAAGTGCCTTTTGTAGGTTTGGTGTAAATCTGTTTAGTAGATTCTGAGAAAATAGCCTTTAAATCAATATATATATCTGAGCCCGCTTACGGTACGCTTACCGTACGCTTACGGTAAGCTTACGGTACGCGTACGGTGGCGTGCGCGAGCGCGATTCTGATTGGCTGTTAGATCTTAGTAAACATTCGAATCGGCCGAAACCAGGAAGCGGCGGCCGCCATTTTGTGTGTTTCACTCAGAAAAAAAAGAGTGAAAACAAGAAAAGGGGGCAATGAGGAGAGTTACAGACCCCCTTACATTTGTGAGGGGGTCAAAGAAGGACTGTAAAGTACAAAGAAAACATTTATTGATTTTTAAAAAAATCACGGGGTACGCGTACGGTAAGCTTACGGTAAGCGTACGGTATAAAAAAAAATAAAAAAAAAAATGAAATTCAGATTTAAGTGTTTAGATATTAGGGGGCTCTAAAAAGAGCCGTTGTGTTTATGAAATGATTTTTTAGTGGTACCTACAAGTAAGTACCGATGCAGAGTCTAAGGTTCAAGAGGAAGACTCTGTTCCCTTTATCATTGAAGTGCACACCATCTCCTCTATAAATGTCTTGCATGTCAAAACGCAAGTTGTTGTGGTAAATGGCACCCATACCATAGTCACGGAGGAAAGCAGAAACAGATTTGTTGACGTGCTTTCTTGCTTTGTCAATCTGCGGACAGAAATGATTGGACCAGTTCCATTTTTGCCTTTGGCATATGTTGGAAAACACAAAGGCAGTTTTAGGGAAAAGTGAAAACAGTTGTGCAAAGGTGTCCTTCATAAGCATTTCCAGACCTACCCCAGTCAAAGTGCCTAGGTCATTGCCACCACAGTGCACTATTATGAGGTCAGGGTGTTGGATTTGCATGAAGGATTTCACCAATGGCATCAATTGGTGCCACTTTAACCCTCTCTGACCAATCCATTTAATGTCTACATTTGGCAAAGCAAGGTCTCTCACCATATCTGTTTTCTCTGCAAACTTTTCACTCCAGAAGACATAGCTGTGCCCTACAATCCACACTGTGAACATCTTCAAAGGAGAACTGGATGCACTCAGGAGGTGTCTTTCAGTAGAATGGCAATATGAAAAGAAAGACAGTTTGGAAATGGAGGCATACATATTTTTTTCAAAACAAAAAGAACTGATTGGCTGTTTCATACCATTCTAGAATAAAAACTAGGCTGTATGTGTAAACTAATAGAAGCATGTTTTGTATTGGTACAAAAAAATGTGTTACCAAAGAACAGTACTATGGATTTGCTGTTAGGTTTGAAAAGTCAAGCACTCTTGCTATGTGGAATTGAAACATTGTGTGGCGAACTTCTGACCTAACTCCACACAGCAGTGTTCCAGGAGCTGTTGCTATGGTAGCAGGCAGAAGTCAAGTTGGGGGAAGGGTACTAGGCAGAAGTCAAGTTGGGGGCAGGGTACTTTTGGAAAAGGGTTGGTTTTCAACCAATAGAAATGTGTGATTACATTTGAAAAAAAGGGGGAAGCACTGAGATTTGAAACTTACATGTATATGTGTGGAAAAATAGAGGGAAAGTTTGCCATTATCTGGTTCTGCTGAGAGGAGAGAGGTGAACACAACAGAGATCCTGGCTCTGATAATCTGCTGTTTGAGTGTCACATTTCTTTCACAACTAACTAATTTTAAAGGTGAGTTTAGAGTTTGAGAGGGGATGTATGTGGTAACTTAAGAAATTAATAATAGAAATGGAAATTCTTTTTGTTGTAGTTGCGTTTATCATTTTCTGTTTTGGGAGAAATTTAAATGTGAGGAACATGTAAAATAATATGGAGTATGTTTTCACAATAAATTAAGGTGTACTGGAAAAAAAAAGAATAGTTTAAGGGTTTGAGGTTGGACTCAGTAATGCAAATACATTCAGCATCACTAAGGCTGGTTGCCCTTGCTGGAGTGTAGGCAGCCACCCAGGTTACACATGGAGGTGGTCTGAAAAAGAAGTTTGGACATGTGCATTTAAGAAAATCGAAAAAAGTGGTTTCATAATGTGTCAGTCTGTAAAAGTGATTTTCACTTGCCCAAAAAAAAAAGAGCAGTAAGTGTGCTTTCAAATTGGCAAAGAAATTTCGTTTTGGGACTAATGTGAAAACATGACTCTGTGTGCAGAGAGGAATTATAGGCAGAGATTTATTGCGTATTGCTCTGGTGATTTCACAGTTGCATTAGATGGAAAGGGGGAGCGATTTTTTGGGGGAAGAAGCAGACTCTTAGCACACACCCATGTGCTTGCCATGTATAATCATGCACAGTATTTACAAGCGAGTGGGGTTTTCAGGTTTCAGTCTGTAATGCAAATACATTCAGCATCACTAAGGCTGGTTGCCCTTGCTGGAGTGTAGGCAGCCACCCAGGTTACACATGGAGGTGGTCTGAAAAAGAAGTTTGGACATGTGCATTTAAGAAAATCGAAAAAAGTGGTTTCATAATGTGTCAGTCTGTAAAAGTGATTTTCACTTGCCCAAAAAAAAAAGAGCAGTAAGTGTGCTTTCAAATTGGCAAAGAAATTTCGTTTTGGGACTAATGTGAAAACATGACTCTGTGTGCAGAGAGGAATTATAGGCAGAGATTTATTGCGTATTGCTCTGGTGATTTCACAGTTGCATTAGATGGAAAGGGGGAGCGATTTTTTGGGGGAAGAAGCAGACTCTTAGCACGCACCCATGTGCTTGCCATGTATAATCATGCACAGTATTTACAAGCGAGTGGGGTTTTCAGGTTTCAGTCTGTAATGCAAATACATTCAGCATCACTAAGGCTGGTTGCCCTTGCTGGAGTGTAGGCAGCCACCCAGGTTACACATGGAGGTGGTCTGAAAAAGAAGTTTGGACATGTGCATTTAAGAAAATCGAAAAAAGTGGTTTCATAATGTGACAGTCTGTAAAAGTGATTTTCACTTGCCCCAAAAAAAAAGAGCAGTAAGTGTGCTTTCAAATTGGCAAAGAAATTTCGTTTTGGGACTAATGTGAAAACATGACTCTGTGTGCAGAGAGGAATTATAGGCAGAGATTTATTGCGTATTGCTCTGGTGATTTCACAGTTGCATTAGATGGAAAGGGGGAGCGATTTTTTGGGGGAAGAAGCAGACTCTTAGCACACACCCATGTGCTTGCCATGTATAATCATGCACAGTATTTACAAGCGAGTGGGGTTTTCAGGTTTCAGTCTGTAATGCAAATACATTCAGCATCACTAAGGCTGGTTGCCCTTGCTGGAGTGTAGGCAGCCACCCAGGTTACACATGGAGGTGGTCTGAAAAAGAAGTTTGGACATGTGCATTTAAGAAAATCGAAAAAAGTGGTTTCATAATGTGTCAGTCTGTAAAAGTGATTTTCACTTGCCCAAAAAAAAAAAGAGCAGTAAGTGTGCTTTCAAATTGGCAAAGAAATTTCGTTTTGGGACTAATGTGAAAACATGACTCTGTGTGCAGATAGGAATTATAGGCAGAGATTTATTGCGTTTTGCTCTGGTGATTTCACAGTTGCATTAGATGGAAAGGGGGAGCGATTTTTTGGGGGAAGAAGCAGACTCTTAGCACACACCCATGTGCTTGCCATGTATAATCATGCACAGTATTTACAAGCGAGTGGGGTTTTCAGGTTTCAGTCTGTAATGCAAATACATTCAGCATCACTAAGGCTGGTTGCCCTTGCTGGAGTGTAGGCAGCCACCCAGGTTACACATGGAGGTGGTCTGAAAAAGAAGTTTGGACATGTGCATTTAAGAAAATCGAAAAAAGTGGTTTCATAATGTGTCAGTCTGTAAAAGTGATTTTCACTTGCCCAAAAAAAAAAGAGCAGTAAGTGTGCTTTCAAATTGGCAAAGAAATTTCGTTTTGGGACTAATGTGAAAACATGACTCTGTGTGCAGAGAGGAATTATAGGCAGAGATTTATTGCGTTTTGCTCTGGTGATTTCACAGTTGCATTAGATGGAAAGGGGGAGCGATTTTTTGGGGTAAGAAGCAGACTCTTAGCACACACCCATGTCCTTGCCATGTATAATCATGCACAGTATTTACAAGCGAGTGGGGTTTTCAGGTTTCAGTCTGTAATGCAAATACATTCAGCATCACTAAGGCTGGTTGTCCTTGCTGGAGTGTAGGCAGCCACCCAGGTTACACATGGAGGTGGTCTGAAAAAGAAGTTTGGACATGTGCATTTAAGAAAATCGAAAAAAGTGGTTTCATAATGTGTCAGTCTGTAAAAGTGATTTTCACTTGCCCAAAAAAAAAAGAGCAGTAAGTGTGCTTTCAAATTGGCAAAGAAATTTCGTTTTGGGTCTAATGTGAAAACATGACTCTGTGTGCAGAGAGGAATTATAGGCAGAGATTTATTGCGTATTGCTCTGGTGATTTCACAGTTGCATTAGATGGAAAGGGGGAGCGATTTTTTGGGGGAAGAAGCAGACTCTTAGCACACACCCATGTGCTTGCCATGTATAATCATGCACAGTATTTACAAGCGAGTGGGGTTTTCAGTTTTCAGTCTGTAATGCAAATACATTCAGCATCACTAAGGCTGGTTGCCCTTGCTGGAGTGTAGGCAGCCACCCAGGTTACACATGGAGGTGGTCTGAAAAAGAAGTTTGGACATGTGCATTTAAGAAAATCGAAAAAAGTGGTTTCATAATGTGTCAGTCTGTAAAAGTGATTTTCACTTGCCCAAAAAAAAAAGAGCAGTAAGTGTGCTTTCAAATTGGCAAAGAAATTTCGTTTTGGGACTAATGTGAAAACATGACTGTGTGCAGAGAGGAATTATAGGCAGAGATTTATTGCGTATTGCTCTGGTGATTTCACAGTTGCATTAGATGGAAAGGGGGAGCGATTTTTTGGGGGAAGAAGCAGACTCTTAGCACACACCCATGTGCTTGCCATGTATAATCATGCACAGTATTTACAAGCGAGTGGGGTTTTCAGGTTTCAGTCTGTAATGCAAATACATTCAGCATCACTAAGGCTGGTTGCCCTTGCTGGAGTGTAGCAGTCTGGACATGGGCTTTTTAAAAAATCTGAAAAGTGGTTTCATAATGTGACAGTTTGTAAAAGTGATTTTCACTTGCCCAAAAAAAAGAGCAGTTAGTGTGCATTCAAATTGGCAAAGAAATTTCGTTTTGTGACTATTGTGAAAAGAAATGTAGTAATATATTTAAATAAAATAAAGGATTTTTTTTTTAGTTTTTTTCAGGTATTGCTGAAGAGCAGTGAACAAAATTAAAGATGCCTACAAAATCCAGAGTTCAAAAAACGCAAAAAAAAAAACTATATTTGAAGACAACTAGAGGATCAAAGTTAGTAGAAGATGCTGATGTTGGAAGGAAGAAAAAATCTTCTGGTAAGCAAAAAAAAGATTTTCTAAGGAATATATTCAAAAAACGGAAAAATGTACAAAATGTCTGTACAGGAAAGAATGATTTCAAACAAAAAGGACAAGAAAAAATTGAGAATTTAGTTAATGCAAATATACCTTCTGCAACTAAAAAGTTAAACTTAAACAGAAAAACAGCGTTTAAAGAGATACGTAGAAAAATGTTTCAGAGAAGAGTTATGTCCAATTTGATAAAGGATGTGAAGAAATATAAGCAAAAGGCTAAGTTTTTTAAGAGAAAAAAAGAAATTGAAGCCATTGCAGCAAAGGCATTAGAATTAAAAAGGAAACTATTCATTTTAATTTTGAATAGGATGCGTACATTAGACAAAATGGTTAATGTACTGAAATCACATAGCAAAAGGAAAAGAGTAGTGAACAGAACAAACTTTTGTAAAGTGTTTTTAGGAAAGTGGATGCATAGTTCAAGTAGTGAACCTTTTTTTAATGAAGAGAGCTATTTTCAAAGTAATAGTTTGCTGCATGCAGTTGACACCAGAGGTCGTTCATACGAAGTAAAAAATGGTTGCATAATGGAGAAGGAGATAATGGTTCCAAGAGATGAGGTACAAGTGATGGCAGATGAGGCAATGGGGAGACGTCCTAAAGCCCCAGTGTACACTTGGAATTGTAGTAGTATTTGCACTGTGCGTCAGGAATCTATTGACAAATTTCGAGAGTTTCTAAGAGAATATAGTAAAAAAAGTGTAAAACAGAAGATTAAGGTGCTTCAAAGTCTGGATCCATGCAGAGTGAGAGAGAATACTGGTTTGCAGGGTCATTCTCTGGCTTGTCTATCTAGAAAAGTGTGCAATAGTGTTTTCCATCATTTTAGGATGCTGGCTGTTCATCATACTGAAATGAGAAAGTTTGTGAGACGGTTGTATTTTGCCAAAAGTCCAGCAATAAAGTTAAATGAATTGAATAGGGCTCTGTTCCGAGGAACGGTATCAGATGTAGAGAAGGTTGTTGATGAAATTCAGTTTTGTTACTTTGGTCCTGAACAAAACAGTGCAGAGAAGGACACAGTAAATGAGGAAGAAGTGGAAGAGAATGTAGAACCCTCTGTAAGTAACACATTTAATGATCACATAACAAAATTTGCAATAGTCTCTAATGAAAGACCAAATTTTACTTGTATTTGTTGCCGCAGAACTCATTATAGAAAACAAACTAGGAATGTTGATCTCTACAGAAAGAGTGAAAATGAAGATAATTATAAGTGGAAGGATTTTGCCACATATATATTTCTAGAAAATTGTTTTGAATTGGGTGAAGATCAGCGTATTTGTAAATACTGTTACAACAAGTTAGAGGAAAATAGAATGCCGACCAGAGCTGTACATAATAATTTAGAATTGGATGCTATTCCTGCTGAACTTTCTGAATTAAATACATATGAGTCTATACTCATTCAATGTGTTCATCCGTTCCAGACCATAGTACGTATGGAGACGAAAACTGGTAAATTACCTCCTTCAGATTTACTGAGAGGTTTAAAAGGTAGAGTGGTGTATTTGCCCTTGGATTTGAAAAAAAAAATATGGAAACTATTGATGCGGATACTTTGGAAACTGAACCATTAATTATTCTGGTTAATGGTGTACCTACAAAGAATAAGAAGATTTGGCAGGAGCTGGTAGATGTGCGGAAAAAGAATAACAAATGGTATGAATCAATTTATATAGAAGAAGAAGAAGAAGAAGATTTACAAGAAGACACAGAAACACCAACTGGACAAATTGAAAAAGTGGACAAGTCAAAGGAAGAAGAAATTTATGAACATTTTAGCATACATCCTCTTCATTCGAAAGAAGTTATGGGAGACAATATTGATCTCTTTCAGATGAAGAAAGCAAAAGGAACTCCCGTGAGTGTATGGGAGGAGAGCTTGGAAGCTCGATGTTTTCCCCAGCTGTTTCCTAAAGGAAAAGGAGGACGATACGATGAACGTCCAGAACAGATTCCAGCTTCTGAGTATCGGACTACAAGACTATATGCTGAAGATCCCAGATTTCGACAAAGTATTCCTTATTTGTTCCATCTTTTATTTGAAAGCGACTTGTCTGCACTGTCTTATGCAGTAAATCACATTTTAAAAAGTGGAGTACATTTACAAAATGTGTCTGCTAAGGATTTTATGGAGAAAGTGCAGCACCGAGATGATCATTTGGAAACACAACTGATCAATCTGATGGCTTGTCAGCGTGGGACAAATGAATATTGGTACCGACGCCATGGTGAACTAAAATGCATGTTACGGAATTTAGGAACACCAACATGGTTCCTTACCCTAAGCTGTGCCGAGTACGCTTGGGATGATTTACTGGATTTTCTACGAGAGGCCAATTCAAACATTAAAAACATCGAATACAAGACAGCAGGAGAACTGTGCTCATTGGATCCGGTTAATGTTTGCAGATATTTCAATCATAGATTTGAGGCTATGATGTCCTTCATCTGCAATAAAAAAAATCCACCCCTTGGAGAAGTAGTGGATTTCTTTTGGAGAAAAGAGTACCAGGCAAGAGGTGCTCCTCATATTCATATGCTGTTGTGGATCAAGGATGCCCCAAAGTTTGGAACAGATACTGATGAAGCAGTGTTATCTTACATTGAAGAATATGCAACATGTGCTATACCAAAAAGCACAGAAGAGAACAAGTTAAAGGAGCAAGTTTTACGTTTCCAAAGTCATCGGTGTGGAAAATACTGTCGACGGAAATACAAGAGCAAAGAAAAATACTACACTAAATGTCGATTTGGATTTCCTAGACCTGTTCTTTCAAATGGAAGAGTAAACAGTTTTTATGTCAGCTGTGAGACATACTATCACAAGAAAATCACCTAAGAATACCTACAACCTTAAAAGAAAAGAAGAATCAAAAAATATAAATGACTACAACCCAGTCATTTTATCCATGTGGAACGCTAACATGGATATACAGTATGTTGCTGACAATTCCATTGCTGTTGCTCGATATGTAACGTCTTACATTACAAAATCAGAAAAAACAGAATTGAAGGAAATGTGGGAAGAGATTTCTCACGAGAAGACTGTCAGTAAGAAGCTGTACAGTTTCAGTTTGAAGATGTTATCGCATCGAGAAATTGGATCCTACGAATGTTCAGATAGGTTATCTTCTGCAAGTCTCTACTCGAAGTCAAGAAGAATAATTTGGGCAAGTTTAGGCCTTGCAGCAATGAGAAATCGGGTACTGAAATCTGTAGGAGAAATTGAATATTTGGCCGAGAATGACCCAGAAAGTACAGATATTTTGAAATCAAACATGTTGGACACATATTATCCCAAGAGAAGTCATCATCTGGAGAACATGTGTCTCTATGAAGTGCTGCAGAACTACATTTATTCACGGAAAGCTGCAGAAGACATCAACAATGGAAAATATAAAGTCGTTGGTGAAGAAGGATGTTTGGTGAAGCAAACAAAAGGAAGTTTGATAAATCACCGGAAGCTGAGTTGCGACACTACTGACAAGAAGGAATTTTACTACTTGGCTCTTTTACAGTTGTTTAAACCATGGCGTACAGAGGATGAACTACTGGGAGAATTCCAGAGCTATAAAGATTCTTTTAATGCTTGCAAAGACAGCATACAATGCAGTACATTCTCAACTTATCTGCAAATGTTAAATGAAGAAATTGAACAGGAAACTACAATTGCAGCAGAAATAGCTAGAGATAGTTCTCAGGACAGCCAAAGTTCAGGAACACTCAGTCAAGATCCCCTAGGACAACCAATCGTTGAAAATGAAGCATCAATAGCCATGAATGAAGTGGAAACGGCTATGAATCAAGCTCAAGAAGAATTTATAGACTTAGAAAATTTGGAAAGACAACTGAATCAAGAGCAGCAACAAATTTATGAAGAGATCAAAAACAAAATTGATCACGGATTTCTACATGAAAAAAAAGAGTGCTCATGCACATCATTTCATCCAATCAGGATGTATGTAAGCGGACAAGCTGGAACTGGAAAAAGTTTCCTAATAAAAGTCATCAGAAGCTACCTAAAGCAAAAAACGGATTCTACTTTGTCTTGTGTGGTTACTGCTCCAACTGGGTTAGCAGCATATAACATAAAAGGAATCACTTTACATCGTTTGCTAATGTTACCAGTGGAGCATGAGAACAAAATACAATTCAACAAGCTAACTGGAGAAGCATCCTTGGAAGTTTCAAGAGTATTGAAGAAGATGCAAGTTCTCATTATTGATGAGGTGAGCATGGTATCAAACTTAATGCTTGCCTTTGTGCATTTAAGAATGCAGCAAATTTTGAAGACAGACTATGACATGTTATTTGGTGGAAAACACGTCATAGTTTTTGGAGATCTTTTGCAACTTACTCCAGTTAAAGGACAACCAGTGTTTAATACTGTCACACATGAAGACACGAAGAAGTCATTGGGAAGCATCGGTAATACAAATATTTGGTCCTTCTTTGAGTACAAGGAACTTACTACTAATATGAGGCAAGCAAACGATGAAGAATATGGAAGTATTCTGAAAGATATCAGGATTGGACTACTCACAGAAGTTGGCAAAAAAGCATTACAGAGTCGGCTGCTACATAATTTATTTCCAAAGGAAGAAATAGTTGCAGAGAAGATATACAAGAACATTGCAGAAAACAAAAGTGTCATCTGCTTAATGCCAACTCTACGTGAATGCTCAATATTCAATGAGGAGCTTTTGAAATTGGAAAAGGAAGAGATCAGGAAATTGGAAGCAGTGGACAAAATTGAGGATGGAAGAATTACTGTCACAGTAACAGGCAAAATGAAAAATAAATTGGACTCACTAGAGAAGAACATCTCCAAAACTGCTGGATTAGAAAAAAATCTATATGTTTGCATGAACTGTAGAGTATTTTTAAGAAGAAATTTGGATGTTGAAAAAGGTTTAGTTAATGGAGCGATGGGAAGAGTTGTGGGTTTTATTAATTATCAGAAAAAAGAAGGAGTTGAATGTTTAAAAATAAAATTTGATCAGTTAGAAGAAGTTAAAGATATTTGTCGTTGTACAGTTCGTTTCATGCTTGTGAAAGACTTATATGTACGTAGGAAGCAGTTTCCGTTTTCTCTAGCATATGCTGTAACTATTCACAAGTCTCAAGGATTGACTGTAGATTGTGCATTTGTGAACATTGGTTCAACTGTGTTCAAAGAGGGTATGGCATATGTTGCTTTGTCACGAGTGAAAACATTATCAGGTTTATTCATGATAGACTTTGTTAACTCAAAAGTTAGTGCTGATACAAACTGTGTAAAGGAGTATAATAGATTAAGAAGAAGCTATGCTCCTCATTTAGGTCAGTATCCTGTGTTAGAGAAACGTGTAGTTTCTCGTAAAAGAAAAAATGAGAATATCTGTAATGAAGATGTAGAGAAGAGGAAAAAAAAGAGGAGTGATGTAATTGTAAGCAAAAAGAAAAAGGAAAATGAAGAACAGGTTGTAGGATGTCATTTTGAAAATAGCTCTGGTGTCAACTGCTACGCAAATGTAGTGCTGAATGTTGCATTTTATCTGGAAAGTTTGCAAGAGCAGATAATAGTAAATCAGGGAAAAAGATTCTGTTCAGAGCTGACTCTCCTTTTTCAAAAGCTAAGTAAAGATAAAACTCAAATAGAAAGTGCTACTGAAATTAGAAAACTTTTAGATGTATGTTCAGGACGAACACAGTTTTCTCAAAATGTACAGCAAGACGCACAGGAATTCTTGTTGTATTTTCTTCAGGTAGTGGAAGAAGAAGGAGTTCCCATTGAAATTTTTTTTGGTCTCTCTTATAAATGGGAACATAGTTGTGAAAATTTTTATAATATATGTGGCTCTAATGTTGATAATGAAAGGTTTATTTATTTGACATTGCCAGAGAGTAAAACAGTTACTTTTGCAAAATTAGTTAAAGATGCTAATCATAGCATGAAATGTGGTGAGTGTAAATCTGACATGTTTTCAACATTAATTTTAAAGGAATACGGACAGTATGTAATTTTAATGATGCAACGATGTAGAGCTGATGGTTCAAAATTGGATACTTTAATAAAGAAGTTTACAGGACAGCAATTATCAATTTCAGGAAAAACTTTTGTAACTGTTGCAATAATTTTCCATGATGGACCTACTGTTACTTCTGGACATTACACAGTTTATCTTAAATGTGAAAAAGGCTGGACACTGTGTAATGATTCCCAATTGATTTTCAAGCAACGTTTGCCTTTTGATTTAGCAAATTCCTATCTAATCTTCCTGAAACCTAAATTTTAGACAGATTTGGCAAGATCTCGACAAAATAATTTTACCATTTTACTGGATTACCATTGCAATTTTATAGAAAAAAGATTTTTTAAATTATCATTTGGCCTAATGGAAAGATAACCAATTGTAATGTGGACTTTTTTAATTTTAAATGAAACTTTGAAAAACCAATAATTTAGAGATAATCGGTAACATCTGCACAATTTAAATTTTGGAATGTTATTGGACTGCCATTGGAAATTTTTTCAAAAAAGATTTTAAAAATTACTATTTGGCCATGCGGAAAAGTAACCAATTCTATTGTGGACTTAATAAATTATTCAAAAAATTTTCGTGAACCAAAATGTTACAGAGAATCGGTGAGATCTGGACAAATTAAACTTTAGAATTTTATTGGATTACCGTTTGAAATTTATTCCAAAAACAAATTTAAAATTACTATTTTGCCTAAAGGAAATGGAATCAGATGTATTTTGGAGTTATTTGAGATATAATATTGTGATTATACTTCTGAAACAAACATATCAGACGGTATTTTAAAGAAATAACTATTGGTATTAGATGATATTTTTTTAGAATATTATGCATTTCTATAATGTTAAGTTTAAGTAAAAAGAGATTCTGGCCTTTTTTATTACAATCTTTGTGATTGTTATTTTTTTTTGCCCGCTGTAAAATGATGAATGCAATTGCTTTCACAATTTATAGTGAAATGCAATATATTCTGAAAACAGCAAAAATAAGGCAAAAATATTTTTGGGAAAAAAATGTAAATATGTGTACTGTATTATAAATTGTTTTAAAAATATTAATACTTTTTTCTTTTTTTTCAGATTGATATAGAAAATTTTCGAAAACTAGAACCATTTTTAAAACTATTTCTAAAAAAAACAAATGAATAAATATTTTTTTGAGTGAGTATGGTAAGTCAATAATAATAATTGTAGTCTCTCAAGGACCTTGTAATGTGATAATTGATTTTTAGCGTTTTTTTAAAAAAATTAAAAAAAGGTACGCGCACCGTACGCGTACGGTAAAAAAAAAAAAAAAAGTTTTTAAAAACATATGTAAAAAAAAGATGAAAGATAAGGTTGGCTCTTAAAAGAACCGTTGTGTTCATGCAGGGACAGAGGAAAGAAAGCATGGAAAAATTAGTCTCTGTGACAAGTGTGCTGATCTATTTTGTTGTTCACTAGGGAAACACTGGTCTCCCTATGACAAATTAGATCATGACAAGAGGCACATCGAATATCAACCCTCAGAAAATGAGGGTTAATTTCCAGAGGGCCAGCAGAAGGAGATGCTCCCCCCACAGATGAAGGGCTCACCTGACCTGCAGAAGAAGGAGTCAGCCCTGCAGATGATGGTCCAGGCTGAGCTGCTGTGGATGTACTTGCTTGTCTTTCTGAAGAGTTACCTCCAAAAAGATGACCATGTGTCCTTCTGTGTACATCCTGGAGGTGTCTCTTCATGGTGTGATTCCCAAAGGAATACTTCCTGTCAGGATTACCTCTAGAAAGTACACGCTGACACAGCCTGCAAGTTACTAAGGGTGCATTCACCTTTTGCTGGCCTTCAGGAAAAGTAAAATAATCCCATACATAAGAGGGCTTTTGTTTCCTCGATCTCTGCCTCAAGACAGTGCTGCTAGTGCTAGCCTCACTCTCAGAAGAGCTCTGCTGTTCTGCCATCGTATCCCAAAGACAAACCAGCTCCTTCTCCCAAGGGATCACAAGCAGAAATGAGGGGAATGGGTGTGGTGTAGGAGAGTTCTAGAACTGAAAGTAGTTTCAACCAATCAAAAGTTGTGTTTCATGATCACATGACCTACCGTACGCTTACGGTACGCTTACGGTACGCTTACGGCAAAAGTGCGCATGCGCGTAAAAAAGACACGCGCTTGCGCGCATGCGCATAACAGTCACTACCCGACACTTCCGCGTAACGTGCGCGTGTAGCGTACACGCGTACGCGTCCCACACGGAGGACGCGCGGCTACGCAAATTGCGTAACTATACGCAAACAGCGTAGATAAATTACGGACGTTGCGAAAACCGTACGCTTACCGTAAGCTTACGGTACGCGTACTAAAAAAAAATTTAAAAAAAAGGAAAAAATGTATTGCTAATAAATTTTACATGTTTATTTTATAAAATATATTAAAAAAAACATATTATAGAATTTTAAAAATTTAACCATAGTCTTTAAAAAAGGATAGAAAATTAAAATAAAAATATGTTTAAAAAAATAGAAGAAAAAAAACAAAATTAGCATTTAAAAAACCTTGCAAATTCACTGAAAAAACCATGGGTTTCACACACGTTATAGTTAGGACTTAGCATTTAAAAAACCTTAGAAATTCAGTGAAAAAACCATAGGTTTCACACACGTTATAGTTAGGAATTAGCATTTAAAAAACCTTAGAAATTCAGTGAAAAAAACCATAGGTTTCACACATGTTATAGTTAACTGGACATTTTACTCGTAAAAAACCATTGAAATTGCCCCGTTATAGTTAGTTCAGCTAACTATAACTCGCGCGCCCGCAATGCACTGCTGATGACGTCACATATTACATCACTCATGACATGGTCAGTGACATCACTCATGACATCACTGATGACATCTCAAATGACATCACTGATGACATCACTGATGACATCATCCAGTGAATGTGTGTTTTTCTGAAAATTAAATATGTTTTATATATGTATATCTCAAGGTCGATGGAAGAATAAATGGGTATATAAGTGTCTAAATGGATGAATTGTTTTTGAAAAATTGATTGTATTACTGACTGATTAAGTGTATCTTAGTGAATACATGGCTTAGTGAGTAATGTTTAAATATGTAAATATCTGTATCAGTCTCTCACTTTGTGTATAAGTGGCTGCATGGGTTGGTGTGTAGCTACATGAGTGTCTAAATAGGTTATTAGTTGGTTTTTTGAGTATCAGTATGAGTGTGAGTGTCTGGTTCGGTGAGGGGTATTACGTAGTGCATGGGTGCATGAATGAGTGACTCATTGTTTGTATGTGTTGAAGACAGCATGTGTGCAGGACTGTATGGGTGGATGAGTGTATGTATGGGTGTGTTAGTGAGTGAATGACTGTCTCAATAGTGTCTTTATGTGTAACTACATATGTTTTAAACTAGTATATGTGACTATTGGTGTATATATGTGAGTATATGTGAGAGTGAGAGATTGAAAGAGTTCCTGTATGAATAAGTATGTGTTTCTATAAGTGATTGTTTAAAAGACTAAGTATGTGTAAGTTTCTGTAAAAGTAAGTGTGCTGGTGTGTGTATAACTGTATATGCAAGTAAATGTATGTTTGATTCTTTATTAGCATGAGTGAGTGACTATGTGTGTGAGTAACTCTATGGATGAGTGGCATTGTGTAACAGGATGTATAGGTGTATTAGTACATATGATGAGTGAGTACATGTATGAGTGACTGTATAGGACTGTTGGTGAATGAGTGGATGTGTATGTGGATCTTAGAATTACTGAAGAGGTTGTTGTAACTGGTATTGGTATGTCCATTGTTTTGAAAATTTTAGTCTCTATTTTTGAATGTGTGTATCAAAGGTTATATTAGGGTGAGATAAGGTCTGTCACTCTATCACAAGGATGATGTCATCAGTGATGTCATCAGTGATGTCATTTGAGATGTCATCAGTGATGTCATGAGTGATGTCACTGACCATGTCATGAGTGATGTAATATGTGACGTCATCAGCAGTGCATTGCGGGCGCGCGAGTTATAGTTAGCTGAACTAACTATAACGGGGCAATTTCAATGGTTTTTTACGAGTAAAATGTCCAGTTAACTATAACATGTGTGAAACCTATGGTTTTTTTCACTGAATTTCTAAGGTTTTTTAAATGCTAATTCCTAACTATAACGTGTGTGAAACCTATGGTTTTTTCACTGAATATATATATATATATATATATATATATACATATATATATATATATATATATATATATATACATATATATATATATATATATATATATATATATATATATATATATATATATTATCTAGTTATAGTTACAACCTAGTTTCCATAGGAAACCTCAAAATTCTATTTTGAATAACTTTGGCGCCGGTTGACGAATCCTCGCTAAATTTTCAAAACTAATGGGGCGCTCCGTTCACCTCCTACCCTGAAAGTCTCGGGGTGATTCGTCAAGCGGGGGCCGAGAAAAAGGGGGGTCCCAAAACGCGTTTTCCCCATGCATTTTTCCATAGGACCTTTAGTCGCAGCTACAGCCCGAACGGCTGAACAGAATTACGTGAAATTTGGAAGAGAGGTAGCCATAAGGTCAAGGAAGTGCCTTTTGCAGGTCTGGTGTAAATCTGTTCAGTATATCCTGAGAAAATAGCATTTAAAAGCATATCAATATCTATACGCGCGCACCGTGCGTGCACCCTGCCGTGCGCGAGCGCAATTCTGATTGTTAGATGTCGGTAAACATTCGAATCGGTCGAAACCAGGAAGTGTCGGCCGCCATTTTGTCTCTCGCAGTCTGAGGGGGTTAAAATAAAAGGTGGAGAACTTGAAAAGGGGGCAGAGTGGACAGTTCCTGACCCCCTAGCCTTGGTCAGGGGGTCACAGAAGGACCCCCAAGGGCAAAAAAACCTATTTTTTTTAAAAAAATCGCGAGGTGCCCACACGTTGCATGCACGCCGAAGCGTGGGCACGGTGCGCGCACGGTGAAAAACCTGAAAAATAAATAAATAAATAAATAAAAACCGTACAAATTCACTGAAAAAACCATAGGTTTCACACACGTTATAGTTACGAATTAGCATTTAAAAAACCTTGCAAATTCACTTAAAAAACCATAGGTTTCACACATGTTATAGTTAGCTGGACATTTCACTCGTAAAAAACCAATGAAATTCCCCCGTTATACTTAGTGCAGGCAACTATAACTCACGCGACCGCAATCCTCTGCTGATGACGTCAGATATTACATCACTGATGACATATGTGTCTTTATGAAAAATATTTGTAATATATGTATAGCTAAAGATTAATTTCATTGGTTTTTTACGAGTGAAATGTCCAGCTAATTATAACATGTGTGAAACCTATGGTTTTTTAAGTGAATTTGCAAGGTTTTTTAAATGCTAATTCGTAACTATAACGTGTGTGAAACCTATGTTTTTTTCAGTGAATATATATATATATATATATATATATATATATATATATATCTTCAAACCAAGGAATTGCCGTTTTGGGAAGCCACACTCGAGAGAGTTAAAACACAACTGCTGCTCGTGGCGCTGTGGCAGCCTGCTGCACGCCAACCCTATCAGCTTGCCAGACGCGTTTCGGGCGTGACTACCGCCCTTTCTCAATGGCTGCACAAACGGAGAACAAGACATGTATTTGCACACCTGCATTTATTCAAAAATGATAAGTCCCGCCCATGTGGGCTGTTGCAAGGCATCCTGGTTGATGAAGTGCCTGCCACAGACCATTACAGGTGTAGCCCCAGTGGGCGTCTTGAAAATCCAAATGTAAAATGTTATATATATATATATATATATATATATATATATATATATATATATATATATATATATACACACATATATATATATTTATTTAGATAGATAGATAGATATATATATGTATATATATTACACAAAACAGAAAAAATATTAGCGATTCAATTCTAAGGGCCATATGTAGGTAGCTAAATAACGGTCGGTAACGGCCGAAATTCAGTAAATATCCCGTTACCGACCGGTATTTAGTCAATTGAGATGTAGGAGGCCAAAAAGAAGGTTTCGGTAAATATGAATCGGTAAATACCGATTCATATTTACAGAATTCTAAATTACCGATTCATATTTACCGAATACATATTTTCCGATTCGGTAAATATGAAGTGGTAAAACGAGAAAAGAGATATAGGTAAATTCGGTATTTAAGAAATCCATGAAATTCGGTATTTAAGAGTCGGTAATTAACACAGATTGAAAGCAGGTGGTAATCAGCAACAGTGCATATAAGCAATCCCAAAATGCAACAGCGTGGACACCATGGCCGCTCTGTATGTGATTGCAAGGCGGCTACGTCTACAGGCAGCAGGTCTGAGGATTTGGAGACGGGAGGAACGCATTTACAGACAGCGCATCACACTCTTTCAACAGACTGAGGCTGAGATACATGTAAGGTACAGGCTACACCCACAAACCCTCATGGACCTGATAAGGGACCTGCACCCACTCCTGGACCAGCCAACAACAAGGGCGCATGCCATACCACCACATGTGCAGGTTCTCTGTAGCCTACATCTACTTGCATCTGGCAGTTACCAGGGGGTGATAGCTGCAGTAGGCGGGGTATCCCAGAGTTGCCTGTCCCGTTTCTTCAGGAAGTTCCTGGATGCCATGATGCAGAGAATGCAACACTACATCAGCTTCCCAAACACACAGGCTGAACTGCAGAAAACCAAGACAGACTTTTACCAGATGGCACAGTTCCCGCATGTCATAGGCTGTATTGATGGTACACACATTCCAATCTGCCCACCAGCAGCCACTGAGCACATCTACAGGAACAGAAAGTCCACCCACTCCATAAATGTGCAGTTAATCTGCGATGCAGGCAACATAATCACTGATATCGTGGCTAAGTTTCCTGGGAGCACCCACGACTCCTACATCTTCCAGAACAGTGGGATCTACACACGACTGGTTGCCGGAGAATTTGGAGAAGGATACCTGCTAGGTAATACACTGTGACGCTCCCTAATACTGATTGCAAATGATTGTGTATTGAGGCATGTGACTAATGCTACTCTCTTACTCACCTAGGCGATAGTTCATATGCCGTGCGGTCATTCATCCTCACTCCCTACCTACACCCATCAACCCTGAGTGAAAGACGATATAATGTGGCACACAAATCAACACACAACGTTGTGGAGCGCACGTTTGGACTATTGAAAAGCAGGTTCCGCTGCCTCCACAAAAGCGGAGGCGCACGCCAGTACACACCCATCTTCTGCTGTAATATCATTGCCACTTGTGCAATGCTGCACAACCTTGCCACGAAGAGAGGTACAGAGGTGGAAATAACTGATAGTGAGGACAATGATGATGAGTCTGCACAGCCAGAAGCCAACGCAGCAGGAGTGGCAACAGCAACAGATGGGAGAGAGAGACGGGCAGAGATCACATGCAACTATTTCTGAGTAAGTAAGGGGACACAGCCAGTAGTTGGATGCCATGACGTAGTTTAATCATGCGGCACTACGCCACAACACAAAGGAAAACCTGTCCCATCAATATTGTGCAATCACTATTTGTGAGTCAAGGGTTACTTCACCCAATTGTCTCATGCTATTGTGTGCAGCATTAGTGTCTGCGCCCACGCACTCCAGTGCAGGATGCCATTGAGTGTGCGTCCTCACTGGCTGTGGGACCAGTGGCAGCCCCATGCCGCCTGCTGCTCCTCCGTGTGTCTGGGACAGGGGGGTAATGCTGCTCCTGCTGGTGGTTTCTTTGCTGTCCCCAGCATCCACAGCACCAGTTGTGGAAGACTGGCTGGTGAGCAGCACTTCTAGTGCACTGGTGACCCTCACCATTTCCCTTGACACGTCAGTGCTGCAGTGCGCAAGGCCCTCCTGCATTGCCACCGAGCGCCTGCAGAGAAGCGAAGTGGCAGTTGCCAGCCGGTTCACTGCCCTTGTGTGATGGTCTTTCCTCTGACGTTCACGGCGCCGTGCTGCCCTGTCCTCATCAATCTTCGAGCACAGCAGCATGACGGACTGGGACATGTCCCGCATGCCCGCAGCCATCTCAACCATTCCCTCAGCCATAGCGCTGATGCCCCTGTCAATATTTACAAAAGTATCATTGAGGCCCCACATTTGGCGCTGTACCGACATCATTCCCTTTGCTTGTAGGCGCTGTATTTTGACCATGGTGGCCTCAAGCCCTGAGAAGACTCCATGGCTCTCACCTTGTGGAGGTGGACTTTGCACCCGAGCCCTGCGGCGACGTCTGGCACCTGTGTGTGCTCCCTCAGAGGCGGTGGGCACACTGGCATGGCTAACATCCTGGGGCACAGTGGACGTTTCCGCCCCCTCGAATCTTCAGATGAGGACTCCGATCCATTCAACCTGGCAGCAGCACACCTCCTCGACCTGAGCAATGCAGGTGGTGATGATGCCGGTGACTCCAGCAGGAGTGGCGATGCTGGCTGGGGTGGCGATGCTGGCTGTGGTGGTGAGGCTGGCTGTGGTGGTGAGGCTGGCTGTGGTGCTGATCCCTGCCCAGAACTTGTGGTGGCCTTCTCAGAGCTGTCCTTCCGGTATGCCCTCTCTCCCTTCTCATGTGCAGTTCTGCGCAAAGTATCGCCTGTGGACAGAAATGCAACATCAGCTAAGTGTACCTGAAGCTCAGCATTGCTAGCATCACAATACATTTCTGAAACACTTTCTCATTGTCCTCTGCCTGCTTCTCGCTAATGTGTGTAACATGCCTTGTTGTTCTGTGCTATTCGTCTCATGTTTGGGGTTTCAGGGACTACATCTCCCATAATGCATTGCTAGTATGCACTAACACCTGTACTGGAGTGGGATTCTCATTGCCCATTTGGGGAGTTGGGATATGGGTAGGGGTGGCCACATTGCTGTGCATGTGTCTTACCTTGTTTGGTGGCGGCTCTGGCAGAGCTGTCTGCATCCCCAATGCCCACGACACTCTCGGGCTCAATTGTTGTCTCCACCAGCTCCTCAAGTTCTGTCAGGGCAGGTGCCCTGTTCCTTCCCCCTCCTGTCCGGCTGGCCTCTTTCTGCAGTTCCCCCATCTTCCTCTTTGTGACGATGCGGAGGTCGTACCACCGCTTCTTCAGCACGTCTATGTCCGGGGGGGTCACTCCTATTGCATTGACCTGCGCCTGGATTCCCAGCCAGATCTTCCTTTTCTCGGACTCAGGCACTTGCAGGGACTGCTTCCCGAACAGCTTCTGGTGCTGCTTGACCACCTCCTCCACTAGTACCTGCAGTTCCTTTGGGCTGAATTTTTGTTTTCTCCTCCTTTCCCCTCCATCTCTCTCTGTCTCCTGGCTGGACATTGTCAGTTTGAGGTTCACAATCAAGCACTGGCTCCCTTACTCTGCTCTGCACTACCAGCCTCTCCAGAGTCTGTTGATTGTGTGCACCTGCCTGGGTGTGGCCACTTCCTGGTTGGGTGGGGTTGGCCTTGCACAGGATTGGCTGATTCATCAAGTGATGTATATTTGAATTACCGGTAAACTCCGATTCGGTATTTACCGATTCGGTAAATACCACCTCGGTATTTACCGATTCGGTAAATACCGATTCATGATTCCGGCCGGTATTGTGGATTCGGTATTCATTTACCGAATTTTACCGAAAACCATTTACAAGAAATATTTTTAAATAAAACATTTTAAAAATAAATACAAATATAAACACACATCATAAAATTAAAATGATAAACAAATATTCAAACTTCAGAGGGGTTAACTGTCTTATTACTACTTCAACAGTAGGCAAACAATTGGACCCCAGGGACATTTATAGCTCCGCGGTCCCATCCCCATTTTATTTAATGGCTGGGCTCTGTGGGATTGGGTTCCTGGGGCCGAAGTAGGCCCATGGGGGGGGGAGGGGGCGGCAAGGCCCCCTTTCCCATATGACATTTTGGCTGGACCCTGTGAGATGAGGTCCGGAGGTCAGAATGGTCCCGGGATGGTGGGGCTGCGTGGCCCTCCTCACCATTATCACATTCTGCTGGGCCCCAGGGGATGGAGCCCTCGTTGTTTCCTATCAGCTGGTCCCTGGAGGGGTGTTGGTCCCTGGTCCTGTAATCGCCTGGAAAGGAGGGCCACACAAGCCTTTTGTCTTGGACGAGTCCGTGTCCCAAAAAGGCTGCCAGCACATCTTGGTTGAAGTGTTGGCAGCCAATCAGATCTCACCGTGAGATTTGTTGGATATACGAATTATACGCTTCCCTAGAAATACAATTTTCTTTCTTTAATAGCTCCACAACCACTGAACGGCTTTACACCAAATAACAAGAAAGGCTCTTTTTGGACCAAGAATTACCTTTCTGACAAATTTTGTCTAATTCCGTCCAGCGGTTCGAATGCAAATGTGTCTATAATTCCTACAGAAATTGCATGGGGAAAACACGTTTGGGACACCCCGTTTTTTCTTGGTCCCTACTTGACAAATCACCCCAAACCTTTCTAGAAAGCAGCTGAAGTGAATGATTCGTCAAATGGCGCCAAAGGTATTAGCAAAACAATAAACGGTTTGTCTGTGGGAATTGGGTCCTAACTAGCTACCTACTGGTGACCACCTGTCGGTGACATATATATATATGTATATATATATAAATATATTGTGTCAGCAAACAACTCCTTCCGGACTCGAGTGGACCCTAGGAGAGTGGCGTGCACGCCGGCGGAGAAAACCGGCTGTTCCAATATTCCAATTTCAACTGTTCCAATAAGCTCGCTCTCAGGAATCAAATGACCCAGAAACAGTATAGGAAAAACTGCTGTTTAATTCACACAACGCGTTTCACTAACAGGCTTGATCACATGTAAATGACATCACTGAAACTGACAGCGTATATACTGACACACAGCAGAGAACATAGAAAGAGGACATCGTAAGTAAATAAATCACTCTAAGGTTTGAAATATACATCAAAAATGCAATATAAAACAAAATTGTTAGGTACACAGTATGGTTGTTGCATAGTCTATTTACGAAATCATATTGCCATGCCGCTGTCACAAAAGATTTCATGAACCACATAATGGGATGTTTGTTCAATGATAAACAGCAACATAGGACCACACAATACAAGTAGTAAAGCCTCCTAGTGGATTAATTGTACGCTGCCGTCTCTCAATAAAGTTCTATCTTGTTGCCACCAGTGGTCTCATGTGTAAACTAAATCGTGTAGTATTTAGAACATGAAATAAAATGAAGTGTAAATGACAGCGTGCTGCGCATGTCCACTGCGTAACTCCGTAAACCTGACACGAACTGTTATGAAAAGTTTATCCAGTAATTGGTATTATTTATCAACTGCTGTTGAGATCGTGTATGCAGGTGCGTGGTGAGGCTATTATATAATGTGGCAACTAGGTCTGAGAGAAAATGCACAGGAACCCCCTGTTTGTTGATGACAAGTGTCAAATGTCAATGTTGTACCAGACAATAATATCCACGATGTCCATACACCAAATCGCAGCGCCCTGTTGGCAAGTGCCTAACAGTGTACAGCTCATCTGTTTGTGTAGCTAAATCAATACAGGGCCCGCAAATAATACTGAAAACTGTGTGTGTGTCATATTATGCGCGGTCTACCTTATAAACAGTGTGTCGTGCTCGTAGAGAAAGTAAACTTGGAATGAAGATACATTAGTGTCAAAAGGTATGTGTGCGAGGAAGAAAGAAAGAAGAAAAAAGAAAAAAGAGAAAAGGAAAAGAAAAAGAAGAAGAAGAAAAAGAAGAAGAAAGAAAGAAACAGGAGGAAGGGGTAAGGGGGTGGGGAGTGTAGGTGGACCATGTGGGTAAAAACTCAAATATCTGGACCCATCCTCACTTCCTGCAATTGAAACATAAAAACACCAATTAGAATCGTGTCTGGAAAAACCCTTGACAGTGTGTAAATACAAAATACACGTTACGAACACAGTAACTCTACAGTCATGAAAATGGAGATTATCTAATTGTACATATTACAAAGAAGAAGAAGAAGGGCAACACAAGGGCAACACAGAGTTCTAATGTGCAATTCATTCCCTGAGATGTACGGACAGTTCTTCTTCCTGATTTAACCCTCCCGGGGTCTTGGTCTGAAAATCAATGATGAGTTTAGATTCACGTTGTCTCAGTTTGAGAACTCTGTTACCTCCCCTGGGTTTTTTTTCAACCTGTTCCAGGAGGATAAACCGTGGTTCTTTGATATTTGAAAAATGTCTCTCCCTGAAATGCCGTGCCACGGGATATTTCTGATCAAAATTGGTAATGGCCCTGCAGTGTTCCAGAATGCGTTTCTTGGCCATGCACGTAGTGCTGCCAATATACCACAGTTTGCAAGTGCATTCTATGGCATATATAACATACACTGAACTGCATGTCAAGAACTGGGTGATGTTCCTACTGATCCCATTGTATGATACTTTTTTCTGGGATACACTGTTGTTACAAGCCTTGCAGTGACCACAGGGGAAAAACCCCTCGAGACCTTGTATGTTGGTGGGTGGATATATGGTAACATCGCTATGGACAAGCAAGTCCCTAATGTTTTTGTTTCTGCGGTACGTTATGCTTGGCCTGTCTGATATACTACCTCCAATCACAGAATCATTCTTAAGAATGCCCCAATTTTTGGTGATAATTCTTTTGATGGTCTTGGAGTCTGACCCAAATGTCATGATCACTCTCGTGGTTTCCTCCTCTGTGCTGGATGCAGGATGTATGTCCGAAATGGTCTGGGCCCTTTCTATTCCTGCAGCTCTGGCTAGTGCCTTCTTTATTACCCAATTAGGGTACCCTCTTTCCTTGAACCTGGATGTGATGCTGTTACTTTCGAGCTTGTATGCCTCTTCAGTGTTACAGTTCCTCCTCGCCCTCAGCAGCTCCCCGTACGGGATACTCCACTTGAGAGTCTCCGGGTGGCTGCTGAGGGCGTGCAGGACACTGTTTCCTGCTGTGTTTTTGCGGTACAAGGATGTGTGCACCTGGTTGTCTATGATTTCTAATTTGACATCCAAGTATTCTACCTGTGTTTTACTGATGGTCCTACTAAGAGTAATATTGAGATTGTTGTTATTGAGTTTGTTGATAAACTCTTGTGCCTCTTCAGCAGATCCCTTCCATACAATAAACAGGTCGTCGATGTAGCGAAGCCACATCGACACCAGTTTCCAGTCCTGCTGCAGGGATGGATGGGACCGAATGTTCTCCTCCCAGCTCCCCATGAAGAGATTGGCGAAGCTGGGAGCAAAACACGATCCCATCACCGTACCGTTCACCTGTCTGAAAAGAACGCCATTGAACAGAAAAATATTGTTCGTCAGGCAGTACTCCACCATCATAAGGAGCATCCGCGTGTGTTCGCGGAATCTGATGGCTCTGTTCTTAAGATAGTGTTCACAAGCCTCCAGACCCTGTTTTTGGTTGATAATGGTGTATAAGCTCTGTACGTCTAGTGTAATGAACATGATGTCCTTATCCCACTCTAGGCTCTCTATCTTTTTCAGAAAATCTTTGGTATCTTTGATGTAACTGTCCAATGTAATCACATATTCCCTCAAGAAATGATCAATGTATTTAGAAACATGTTGAGAAAAACCCCAGGGGAGGTAACAGAGTTCTCAAACAACGTGAATCTAAACTCATCATTGATTTTCAGACCAAGACCCCGGGAGGGTTAAATCAGGAAGAAGAACTGTCCGTACATCTCAGGGAATGAATTGCACATTAGAACTCTGTGTTGCCCTTGTAATATGTACAATTAGATAATCTCCATTTTCATGACTGTAGAGTTACTGTGTTCGTAATGTGTATTTTGTATTTACACACTGTCAAGGGTTTTTCCAGACACGATTCTAATTGGTGTTTTTATGTTTCAATTGACGGAAGTGAGGATGGGGTCCAGATATTTGAGTTTTTACCCACATGGTCCACCTACACTCCCCCCCCTTACCCCTTCCTCCTGTTTCTTTCTTTCTTCTTCTTTTTCTTCTTCTTCTTTTTCTTTTCCTTTTCTCTTTTTTCTTTTTTCTTCTTTCTTTCTTCCTCGCACACATACCTTTTGACACTAATGTATCTTCATTCCAAGTTTACTTTCTCTACGAGCACGACACACTGTTTATAAGGTAGACTGCGCATAATATGACACACACACAGTTTTCAGTATTATTTACGGGCCCTGTATTGATTTAGCTACACAAACAGATGAGCTGTACACTGTTAGGCACTTGCCAACAGGGCGCTGCGATTTGGTGTATGGACATCGTGGATATTATTGTCTGGTACAACATTGACATTTGACACTTGTCATCAACAAGCAGGGGGTTCCTGTGCATTTTCTCTCAGACCTAGTTGCCACATTATACAATAGCCTCACCACGTAACCTAGTTATAATTTGATTCATAGTATCCGCCTCTGCACCTGCATACACGATCTCAACAGCAGTTGATAAATAATACCAATTACTGGATAAACTTTTCATAACAGTTCGTGTCAGGTTTACGGAGTTACGCAGTGGACATGCGCAGCACGCTGTCATTTACACTTCATTTTATTTCATGTTCTAAATACTACACAATTTAGTTTACACATGAGACCACTGGTGGAAACAAGATAGAACTTTATTGAGAGACGGCAGCGTACAATTCATCCACTAGGAGGCTTTACTACTTGTATTGTGTGGTCCTATGTTGCTGTTTATCATTGAACAAACATCCCATTATGTGGTTCAAGAAATCTTTTGTGACGGCAGCATGGCAATATGATTTAGTAAATAGACTATGCAACAACCATACTGTGTACCTAACAATTTTGTTTTATATTGCATTTTTGATGTATATTTCAAACCTTAGAGTGATTTATTTACTTACGATGTCCTCTTTCTATGTTCTCTGCTGTGTGTCAGTATATACGCTGTCAGTTTCAGTGATGTCATTTACACGTGATCAAGCCTGTTGGTGAAACGCATTGTGTGAATTAAACAGCAGTTTTTCCTCTACTGTTTCTGGGTCATTTGATTCCTGAGAGCGAGCTTATTGGAACAGTTAAAATTGGAATATATAAATATATATATATATATGTCTATAACACAAAACAGAAAAAAATATTAACAATTCACTACGAAAATATTAAATAAATTACCAAATAAATAAAAGTTCATAAATTAAAATAACAAAATAATTACAAGAAATATTATAACGTTTATTTACACAAATGCAATTATAAACACATACTATGAAATTAAAATGAAAAATAAATATTTATAAAATACATATTTAACGAATACTAGCAAATGTATTGGAGTCTGGGAATAATAGATATACTATTCCCACTCATGGAACAGTAGAGAAATTGACTGCAGAGGGGTTAAATCTATTATTACTACTCCAAACAGTGCAACAGTAGGGAAATTGTTGGACTTTAGAGGGGTTAAATTTGCTATTCCCACTCTAGTCTGTGCAACAGTAGGTAAGCTAATTCACTTCAAACCAAACATATTACATACTTATTTAATCCTATTAATTTAGAAAAATATAAAACTGTTAATTAAAAATTAAATTAGAATAAACTACAATTATCACATTTGTAAAATTCCTAAACAAGGTAAAGAGTGATTCTTAATTAAAAAATAAAGCTTATTCATTTATTACTTAATTAACTTTCCACACTATACCCCTACACACCTAGAAACTCAAAAATCAAATATAATGAGCATAAATAAGGATAACACAATTTACATAATTGATAAACAATTACATAATTAATTAACAATTCATAGTGATTTGTTTTTTAAGTATACCTTAATTAACTTCTAACCCTACAAATGCAGTAGCCCACACCTAAAATATAACTTAAATATATTTACACAATTTACATAATTATCAATCAATTAAATATTTAATGATACATTAATAATATTAATTTGAAAATTATTATTTAATTAATTAGCCACCCTATACCCACAAAAACCCAGCTGCCCAAACCTAAAATATAACTAAAATCTATGATTATGATACAAATTACATAATTAATAATCAATCAAATAAATAATAATACATTATGAATAAATTGTTAATTAATAATTACCTAATTAACTTCCCACCCAATACCCCTACAAACACAGCAAACTTCACCTAAAATATAATAAATAGATATTACAAAATAGACATAATAAATATCAATCACATACTTCCTTAAAAAATGCAAATTATTTAATAATGAGTTATTACGTAATTAAATTCCCACATCATCCCCCTGCAAACCTTACAACCCACTTCGACACTTTAAATCACTATTAACAATTTAATTAAAAATTCAAGATCACTTAAAATTACAAATTATCTGGCACATGCATCAACAATGCCATTTGCAATTCCTTATTAGCGAAAAATAAGGATTCACTAATAAGGAATAGCAAAAGGCTATGCATGTAGAAATCACTTAAAAAATAGCGATTTCTAAACATTCCTTAATTGCGACTAGCAAATTGCGAGTCGCAATTAAGGCATACCTCCCCATTCATTCCTATGGGCCTACAGGCCCATAGGAATGAATGGGAAGACATTCTCAATTTGCGATTCCCAATTAGAGAATCGCAAATTGAGAATGCAATTTCAAGGGTGCCAGGGTGTCAAAAGGACACTCTGTTGCACCCCTTAAATCTGCATATGAGTACATCTTGCACACACAAATGCCCCAAGGGCATGTGTGTGTGTAAAATGGAACTTTGAAAAATGCACTTTAGTGCATTTTTCAAAGTTTTTGCAAATTACCATGAAGTTCAACTTCATGGTAATTTGCTCCCCCTATTAGCGAAATCGCTAGTTTTTTAGTCTAATGCATTGCATTTAAGGAATCTCAATTTGCGATTCCTTAAATGCAATGGCAATTTAAGTAATCGCAATTTAGAGATTACTTAAATTGCGATTTTTGCATTTGGGATGATGCATCCCAAATGCAAAAATACCGGTCACAAAGGGGCAGATTCTGAGAATCTGCCCGTTTGTGACCAGTTTTTGCTTTGATGCATGTGGGCCTATATTTAAAGAAATTAATAACAACTGTACAAATGATACTAACACATAAACTAATATATAAACTAAAGCACAATAAATTAATTATAATATCATTTACAGCTATATTATTGAAAATGATATTTATAACCATACTCTTAGCAACGATATTACTTACCTGAAAAAACGATATTCTTGACAACAATTTTTCTGCATCATGATATTAAAAAAATAAATTGTCTCCTGATAATTGTAGTTTAATATTTTGTCCAAATAGTGCAAGGAGAATGTTGTGGGAGGCTCAGTGCAAAGAGCAGGCTGGGTATCACGGACAGACGGGCTGCAGTTTTGCATTGGTGCTTCCCCACGAGGGATTAATGCTTGAGTGCGAAGAGTTGGGCTGGTGGTGCTTTACATAGAATTGCGGTGTGAGCAATGAGGTTACTGTGTGAACGGGCCTGTTCACAGTTGCAAAGCAGCCCAATATCTTGATTTAATCTCACTGATGCACACCAAGGGTCAAGGATCTGAGGGGCACCACTTGGGGGTAAGGAAATCACTGCAGCTGGATCCAGGGGCTGGTGCAGGATATTGGGGATCCTTTTATGTCTCTTAGGCTCAGACTAAGGGGCCGATTCCGGCTGCAAAACGAACCGACCGACATGGACCTGGACCGGATACCAACCGAAACGGACCAGCGGCGTACGATCTGTGCAGTACGATGCAACGCAAGTGAATTATAACTGACACGTACAGAATACAAACCGTATGACCGAGCCGTATTGAAAATAGTGATCCGGACGGAAAACCAACGCAAATTTCACCGACTGACACGAACCCGGAATTAACCTGACCGACCCGTACCCGCGATATCCGATCCGCGCAGTACGATGCAATGCGTGTAAAACCAAACCGACTCGCACGGAGACCAAACCGCATGACCGACACGCACAGACAACCGGGCCCACAAGCAATAGAGACCTTCACGACCGACGTGTATGAAACACAGAAGATAGGCAGCATGAAAGAGGCGGAGAAGCCCGCACGAGCCAACATCAGCGTCCGTTTCCGTCAGATGAACGTCTCCTTCATGCCTACAAAACCCAAAGGAAAAAAGGCAAAAAAAGGACCAAACAAGCAATGACAAAGCCAATAAATATCAAATGAAAAAAAACTGGGACAAAGACAAACCCACAACTCCAACTATATAAAGAACTACAATCACTACCATCATCCCCTGCAAACAGGAGACACAGCCAGCAGCAAACACCATTACACAGCAACCACAGACACACTCACAACTCACCCATCACACAACCCACACACCATCAGCACCTCATCCAAAAGCACACACACATACAGCCAGCAAAACCAACACCAACCCACCCTCACTTGCACCTCACACACACATCCCGCACCACCACCACCCATCACCATGCCCCCAAAGAAGAATCCAAAGTTCACAGATAGTGAGTTAGAAGTGCTGGTAGACGAGATCATCAGAGTAGAGCCACATTTGTTTGGTACATTGGTCCAAAGAATCCCGATGTCACAGAAAACCAAGATGTGTGCGAGGATTGTGGACAAGGTGAACCCTCAAGCACCAGCAAGGCACACAAAGGACGATATCCAGAACAGGTGGTATGAAGTGCGCAGGAGGGTCAAGAAAGTCATTGAAAAAGTTCACGCCCTGAGTCAGTGCACCGACGGTGGCCCTCCTGCCAAACCGGTCTACTTCAGGACCTGGGAGGAGAAGGTGCGGGACATCCTACCACCAGAGAGCATCCATGGGCTAACAGACATCCCAGAGCCTGGTGAGTACACAAACCACATACCCAAGATTGCGTGGCAAGGGGACAGTGAAACCATGCACCGCAAGCAAAGCTACACTAACCAATAGATAATCATACCAAGATGTGTATTCCAGTCAGACAAACACAATACCTGCCATCTCATAGTGACTTGGAACTGTGTCATGACATGCACCAACCTACAAACAAATAGAGCAAGGCAGTGGCACAAAGCTAAATAGACACTGCCAGACAGTTTGCCACCACAAACACACTACCTCACAGTGCAGCTGACTGACAGGAAGGAATTGTGGGGATGCAGGTGAAGTGAGTGTATCCAAAAGCATGATGGGGCCTGTAGTCACAGATAATGCTCCCCCTCCTGATTGGCCCATCAAGACCTCTCTGAAACATGCCCACATCACAGGGAGTGGAAAATGACTGACAAGATGGCTGACATTGGCTCCTGCTGTGGGGAGCACAACGCCCTGCTAGGGCATGTGCACAAATCAGAAGCAGGACACCACTGACTGACATCCTGAAAGACAACTTGCACACCCCACAATGGAAGCACGTTTCATGGTGGGACGTCTGGCCGGGTGGGAAGGAGGCCTGACAGCTCTAACCATACTTACCAGCATATGGAGACACACACACCCCTCAACACAAACTCCATACAACGCACCGGGTAGAATGCATTGACCCACACCTCTGTGAAATATCAGCAAAAGATACACCATACTGGGTGCTGGTGTGTGAAGCACAGGGGCTCTCTTTGGACTTGTAGCCAAACAAACACCAGGATTTCACAGTCAGCCATCTTGCCATTGCTGTCACACCCCCTCACAGGGAAGCATAGTCAAGAGGAAGGAAGTATGGGCATGCTGGGAAGGGGGTGTAGCCAGGAGCATGATGGGAGTTGCAGTCACAGACAATCTACACCCACCCACATGGCCCAGCAAGTTCTAACTGAACCATACTCACCCCACAGGGAGTGGGAAGGGACTGACAGGATGTCTGACACTGGGCTCTGTTGTGGGGAGCACAAGGCCATGCTGGGAAATGGGCACCAACAAACACCAGGACTACACAGTCAGCCATCTTGCCATTGCTGTCACACCCCCTCACAGGGAAAGAGAATCAAGAGGAAGGAAGTATAGGCATGCTGGGAAGGGGGGTGTAGCCAGGAGCATGATGGGAGTTGCAGTCACAGACAATCTCTACCCACCCACATGGCCCAGCAAGTTCTAACTGAACCATACTCGCCCCACAGGGAGTGGGAAGGGACTGACTGGATGTCTGACCCTGGGCTCTGTTGTGGGGAGCACAAGGCCATGCTGGGAAATGGGCAACAATATCAAACTCTCTCCGTGACAAGCAGGGAAAAAGCAGTGAACAGACAGGCATCTGTTCGTAAAGTAGAAAATGTCATGTTTGTGAACCATCGATCCATGTAGAAACATAACTCACATCGTGTGTCTCTTCCAAACACAGGTGGTGCTGGGCACCCAGCACCAAATGAAGAGGTTTCCCAGTCCCAGACTCTGACGGACACTGAGCTCTCTGGTTTGACTCTGTCTCTCTCCTCTTCGGATGACGACGACCAACCTGGCCCCTCCGGTGTGAGTCATCATGCAGCACCAGCAGCATCAACATCTGCACCCCCTGTACCCACGCCTCCAGCATCTGGAAACCGACAGGGCACCCCCGCCAACACGGACAGACCAAGGCCACTGAACACCCACAGAACAGGGACACAGGACCCCCCGGAAGCTACAGCAAACGCCACCAGCAACACCACCCAAGGGGTCCCAGTGTCACCTGTGCGTCCCGCCGCTAGTCCTGCACATGTGGATAGGGGTGCTGGGAGGGGTGGGAGGCAGAGGGCACGCCTTGCAGAGGGGTCTGGACTGCATAATGACTTCCACTTGGCACGCATCATAGATGCGTACCAGGATAGCACCGGAGGATTTTGCCAGGTAGTGGGGATCCTCAAGGACATGCAACAGGAGCAGGCTGCCCACCATGCCCACATGGAGGTCAAGTGGGATGCCCTTACTGCGGTGCATCGGGACATACTCCAATGCCTCCGCCAGATCAACACAAACCTGTCCACACCTCCCTGTGTGGCCACAACATTTGTTGCAACACCATCTGCCAGCACCACAGGGAGGGAGAAAGACTCTGGCGGAGAGTCCCCTGCACTGCAGAGGCCTGCACCTGAGGATCCCCCCCCCAGGAAGAAGAGGGGTCATCTGAAGAAGCACATGTGAGAGGCAGATGTCCCAGCACATCCCCCAGGGCCTCTAAATCTGTTCTGGACAATGTTCTTCGTGCGCAACCCGTTCACCTTGTCCAATCGCACACAACTCGCCCACATGACATGGAGGGTTCATGTTGGGCCAATGTAGCAGATGACTGTGGATTTTACTCTGGACATTTCATCTACCAGCACATCAAACTCTAATGTGAAATTTGGATTCCAAAACCAATGTACAGCACCCACCATCCTGTGCACTTTCCTCACACATGTTTGAAAATAAACTCACCAGTACACCATACTTGCCTCTGTTGTGATTCCAACTTGTCATGTGTCATGGAGATGTCGATTTGCTACACAACACAGTGCATGCCAAATACTGCAACAATGTGACCAACGTAACCTGAGTCATGGTGATGTGAGACATGTGAGGGAGACACACCACTATGGCACCACAACACATACTCACCATGGCCATGTTACTCATCCCACACAATGATGTTGACCTGAAACACATTGGCATGCACAGACACAACACCAACCCCAGTCAGTGGTAATAAGTCCACAGGTGAGGTAAGCAGATGTCAGTCAGATGTGGGAAGACAGACAACGCACATAACAAAGCGTAGCACAGGTTCATTACACATCAGCAACATGTTTATTCCACCATAGTTGCACGGTAATTCTACGTAACAGTGGACACACGCTCACAAAGTGTTGGAGAATTGAAGTCCAGGGATGTTTGGCACATCAGTTGATGGGAATTGACAACTTCCACACTGGTGTTGGATTCTGGGTGTTGGGGGTCAGTGTTGACCAAACAACAGGCAAAGTACCCTGGGAAGGACAGACACAAGACACAGACAAAAGCACAGCATAACAGGAGAGAAATGCAATACACATGCACAAAACATGTTGCAAGAAACCTACACAAAAACAAGTTAGCAGTACTACCCTATCGTGCAGGACACACCACCTGAATGGACACATCACAGCACGCATCCAGTCAAGTGGCACACAGACACACAGACAGCAACAGAGCAGCCACAACACATTCCAGGCTACCTCCATACATTGACATAACAACCCTGGAAACTCACATTCAGGTGGAGAAGTTGTTGATGATCTGTGAGCGGACGTCACCCTCATCTTCATCATCACTGGCATCTTGACCCAGGCCGGGATCCTCCACAGGTGCCGGAGGTTGGTCATCGTCATCGTCATCCTGGATGAGAGGCACCTCCTTCTGCACTGCCATGTTGTATAGCATGCAGCATACAAGGATTATTTTGCACACCTTTGCAGACTCATCTGGGAGGGCCCCTCCGGTCTTGTCCAGGCAGCAAAAGCGGTCGAATGTCCTCTCAATCACCCTCCTGCTCTGACCATGTGTCTCATTGTAGCACATCTCAGCTGGTGTCACAGGGTTCCTGAGCGGTGTCAGCAACCACGGCATGTTGGGGTATCCGGAGTCACCTACACACACAAAAATGAACAAGTAGCTGAGTTTTGTAGGAGTGCGGAATACAACATTGACAAACACACACAAAGAGAAACAGTCAGTACACACCGACAAGCCAGGCATGCTGAGCTGGCATCTTTGACATCAGTGTTGCAATGCGACTACTCCTCATTATGTAGGTATAGTGCGCCGAACCAGGGAACCGTGCAAACACATGTGTGATAGACATGTCAGCAAGACATACCAACAGAGCATTGATGGAGTGGTAGTGCTTCCTGTTCCAGTATGCCTGCTCATGTGCCTGTGGTGGTATCAGGGCCACATGTGTCCCATCAATAGATCCGATGACGTTCGGCATCCTCCCCAGTGTATAAAAGGCATCCTTTATTTTAGGGAGTTCAGCTGGGCTAGGGAACTTGATGTACAGGTCTAGGAAATACAACATCCCCTCCAAGACATCGCGTAGCATCCGACTAAACATCGTTTGCGACATACCACCAGCAGTAGCCATAGTGTACTGGAAGGTACCAGTAGCAAAGAAGTGGAGGGCTACCATCACCTTCACCTCTGAGGTCAGTGCTGTAGGGTATGTCCGGCCGGCCAGGTAGCAGATGTGGCGCCAACTGCTCCGCCAACTCCTCAATCAGTGGCCTGGTGAAGCGGTACTGTCTGATGCAGTCGCGTTCCTGCATGGTCGCAAGGTCTGGGAATGGTCTATGGACAGCTGGTGCCCTGCAGTACAGAGATGCACAAAGGAAGATTGTCAGTTCATCCACCCATGTTGCCATGACCAAGCTCAATATCACATGATAGATCATGACATTACACAATGTACTGAGGTGTGTGCTGTTGGGCATGGATACATATGTCACCTACATGACCATCACCTCACATCTCAATTCCACATGTCCACATGAGTCCCATGTAGTGTAATGGCCAATCATCTGGCTGTGTCACCCAACCTATGTACTGCTGTGATGTTCCAAACACACACCACAGTGACAAGTGAGGCCTGATGTCTCCCAGGCATCACAGATCTTTGCCATGCAGAAACCCAGGGTCCCTGTATTGCCACATCGACACTGGCATGGACATAGCGTATCACGTACACACCACATGGCAAGCGTAAGTCCCACAGGTAGTTGCCACAGTTGTTCCTGCAGGCCCTACATGTACGTCTCTAAGACACACACACACCATCAAGGTTGATGCATATACCACATTGATGTGGAGACTGTCACCCATTGGGCACATTTGATCAGACACATCTGAGACACAACATGCACACAGACTGTGGGTGCACATCAGTATTGTGGCTACAGGTCTCACTGTGATGTACATGCCATCCCCCCTGGACTCAGGGTGTATTTGACATGCCCCAAATATATCCAACATGAAACTGTGTCCGTGACTCATGCCCATTACTGTATAATTGCACATCACAGTGGTAATGTGCATGACACACAAAGCATTCTGCCCCCATGTACACGTGCACAGCCTGTGAGTGGCTGCACAAAAGAGCCACCCAACAAACCAAATGTGGCCCCCCCAAACACCCAGGGAATGCAGCTTTACATGCCGTGGGACACTGTGTGGCCAATGCTGTAGTGTGGTAGGTGTGCACAGGTGTCCCTGGCTAGTAATTGTGTGTTGAATCCGTAGAATAGTCACACCAATGAGGTCCGACGTGGGTGACAATGCGTACGCATTGCACGGCTCATGACCGAGCTGTGCGTACGCTTTTCCATTGAATGCAATGAGGTCCGATGTGGGTGACAAAGCGTACGCATTGCATGGTTCATGACCGAGCCATGCGTACGCTTTGCCATTGAATGCAATGAGGTCCGACGCGGGAGCAATGCGTTCTTATTGCACGGTTCATGACCGAATTGTGTGTACGCTTTGCCATTGAATGCAATGAGGTCCGACGCGGGTGACAATGCGTACGCATTGCACGGTTCATGACCGAGCCGTGCGTATGCTTTGTCATTGACTGCAATGAGGTCCAATGCGGGTGACAATGCGTACGCATTGCACGGTTCATGACCAAGCCGTGCGTACGCTTTGTCATTGACTGCAATAAGGTCCGACGCGGGTGACTATCATGCATACGCGTCGGGCAGGCATTTTCCGAGACAGGCGTACGCCTTGGCCATTGAATCGTATGGAGACGGGTGCATGTGTATTTTCAAAATACGCGTTGTAGTCAGTTGACCGAGCCGGGCGCACCCATTGGCTCTGGACTGTCAAGTAGACGGATGCGGATTCAAAACTTGTACAAGTTGTGCACTGGAAATTCAGTTGGATGCCTACAACAATGTGGCAATTTCAAGTGTTTCATGATGGTGAAGATTTGAACGATGCGGAATGCGTGTACAAGTCGTACTATTCCATGGATTGGCCAGATTCATAGAATGCAACCGTGTTGGACCTATCACTTGGGACACATGGCACAGATTCTGCCTCACAGCACAGATATGAGGCTGGCTGGACCCCAGGGAGCTCACTTGCCTGCACTACATGCTACTGGACCACATCCCTGCTACCACTGCTGCTGTCTCTGCATCCTCTGGCTCCTGCTATGGCACGTACTCTGGAGAGGGCCCCAGCCTTCACTGAGGAGGAGAACCAGGCCCTGCTGGACGGGCTCCTTCCACAGTACAGCAAGCTCTATGGGAAACCAGGGGAGCAGGTGAGTGTGCAGTCCACTGCCTTCCTAATTATGCATGTTGTCTGACTAGCAATACTAGCAGTGTGTACACCAGTGGCAAGCATTCTCACTGACAACTTTCATCCCCCAAAGTGTGTAGGTACATGTAATGAACAGGTGTCCTGCTACTAAAGTGCCTTAGTGCAAGCTTAAACTATCCAGGCATTGTTAACATGGCAAACATGCAGGTGATTTGTCCTTCACCATGGTTGCACTACCTGTGTAACTCATTTTCCTTTTTGACGATGACATGTATAGCCAAATGTGTGCAGCACAAATCTGGGGCATGTGTGTTAATGTACTTTTAACTTTGTCATCCTCCCAGGTTGATGCCCACCAGAAGCAGGAGATATGGCTGACCATCGCCCGGGCTGTTCGTTCGGTGGGGGTCTACAAGCGCCGGATCCGCAACTGCCAGAAGAGGTGGCAGGACCTTCGGGGCTGGACCTGGAGGATAGCTAGAGTCCAGCTGAAGCTGTCACCTCCGCGCAGGAGGGGCAGACACCGGACCCTGACCCCCCACATGGTCCGGATACTGGCGGGGGTCTTCCCGGGCCTGGATAGGCGGCTGAAGGCCAGACAGCAGCAGGAAGGGGGTAAGTGCATGCCTAATCTGTGTACTATGTCTGACATGCTAATTGCAGTCTTTTGGCCTGGTCACACTTCCACATTACCTAGGTCTTGTAGTCCAATACTCAGGTCCCTCAATTGTGTGATGCACCCTCCTCATCTGTTCCACAGGTGTGGCCCCTACAGTCTGTTGCTTGTGTCACTAGGGCACTGTGTCCCTGCAGTCATCTATGCTTCATCTACCGGACAGCATCCATTCCTGTGACTCTGTTGTGTGTTTCATGGGTGGGTCAATTGTTTGCCCAGTGCCTGAGATCTGACATGTGATCTGTGTGTGCCCTTGATATGTGTTCCAATTGCTGGTCTGACTCGCAACATGTGGCTGGGGTATTCCAAACAAACGCATGCAACAGGGGACTCCAATTGTGGGGCCTCAGGAGTATGTATATCAAGTATGTCACACTTGCTTAGCCACCTGACTACTGTCCAGGGCCAAACACTGTTTCATGGAGACCTGGGCAGTCATGCCTCCTCAAGGACATTTAGAAACACTCTGTAATCCCACTCCTGTGTATTAAATTACAGGTTGTGCTTAGTGACATGTGCCCTCAGGTGTCTGCCTCTGTGTCATTAGGGTGTGGCTTGTTGTTACGTACAACTGGGGTGTCCATGATTCAGATGGTCAGCAGTACATCTGAGATGTGACTGTGAGAGACAAGACCTGTGTGACATATAGGTGTGTGATCATCTGACAGCGCACAATGGTGTATGCAACTGTGTCCTTCATGCAGCTGGGTTACATGATGGCAGACTGTGGTGTGTTAATGTACAAGGAGTTGTGTTTGCAGAGACTCACATGTCTGATTTGCATGATGTGGGGTCTTCTGGGTCCTGTATATGTTGTTTGAGGGGATGGGCAAGTGCGCCGGTCATCTGCAGAGTTCGCTTTACCCCTGAGCTAGGATTGTGAGTCAGTGCATATTGTTGTTGTCTGGATGCCCTGCCCCTGTGACAGGAGACAGTGTTGACTGACTTTCAGGGCATCCCACTGCCATGGCATTTAAGATGCTATGAGTGATCCTGCATTGTGTTCAAGTGTGGACCATGCACCCCATTGTGGCATTGCCCATCAGGACATGAGAACATCATAGTGTGTGTTGCTGGCATGCATCACAAACATGTGAAATGAGTCTCTGCCCATCCCTTCATCCGGACACCTGTACTGAGACAGTAACAAGAGATGTGCTGTGTGTATAGTGACATACTCCTACATGTTCACTTGCATGTCCAAATAATGTGTGGGTGGTGCATGTCGGCACATTGGGGTATTAGCATCCAACATGCAACAGATCTGTGTGCAAGTCAAGGAGGGATATGTGTGCCATGGTTGATGTTGAGAATGACAATTGGCTTATTCTAAAGAGTGTTGGCACTTTGAGCTGTGTTCAGCTGATGATGCCAGGGCTTGTCCTGTGATGTGATGTACTCACTGTGGTGTGTGCAGTCAGTGCAGGTGACTGATGTTGTTCTCTTACTTCCTATTCCTATCCAGATACATCCACGGCCACAGGAGGGGACAGGTCCACGGACCAGGAGGAGCCACAGAGCCTGACAGGGACAGAAGGAGAGGGGTCGGGGGGACCAAGTGGCACGGAGGGCGAGTGGAGCCACCCAGAGGAGTCGTCAGCACCATCCCCCCAGCTGAGGGCTACAGCAGCTCTGAGGATGACTCCCTTGTGGACAACAAACCCTAGCTAGTGAGGCTGTCCCCGCCACCACCACCACCACCATCACCCCCCTTCCATCGGCTCCCATCTCAGAGGTCCCTGTAGGCTCATGTGTTCGTGAGCATGTCTCCTTTGTGCCAGGCACCGCACCCCCTGCCCCTGTGTCCCCTGCTGCCCTGAGTGAGGAGTCTGTGGACTTATTTAGACAGATCCATGTAGGGCAGACGTCGATGCTGAAGGTCCTCCATGCACACACAAGTCTGTTGACACAACAGATGTCGTTCATGGAGGGCATTTCATCAGGCATGTCTGCCCGACAGAGGACCAATCAGTCCATGGCCTCCTCCCTGACGACAGCAGTGTCCCACCTCCAACAGTCCCGCACCCCTCATACCCCTGCACCATCCACAATTCATAGCAGCCTACCTGTCCCAAGCACACAAACACCTGCACATTCTCACAGAGCCACAGACACGGGCAGCACACAAACACCCAAACCAAGGTCTGGACGTGCACACAAGCAAGCGCAGGGGACTGATACCACACTCACAGGGGCTGATTTGCAGACATACACACAATCATCCATAACCACTCCGCAGTCCTCCAAAACCTCTCCCTCCCAGCCCTCTTCCCTTGCCTTCACCTGCAACCCCATTTCCCCAGAAGCCCTTCCTCTGTGACCTTGGCCTCTTCCCCACCGACCCAGCAGATCCTGATCACAAGGGGAAGCGGAAGTCCCTACACGCAGAGGGGAGTGCTCCTCACACCCAGACACCCTCCCCCAGGCGCAGTCAGACTGAGACCCCCACCCGCAAGTCCCCCCGGAACCAGAAGAGCAAGACCCCCGCCACCACGTAGCTCGAAGGCAAAGTCTCCATCCTCCATCCCCCAGGCCATCACTCCAGAGGTTCCCCCGCCACTCCCTGCCCCGGGTTCCCCCACCCACAGATACACCATCCCCAAAATTCTAAGGCCCTTCCCCTACCGCTTGCACCTCCACACCTGGTCAGACTGTTAGTGCCACTGATGTGGGGACCGTGTCCCCCTGTCCTGCCCACCTCACCTGCACCCCATTCCACTCACATGGATGTAGGCACTGCAGTGGAGTCCACGACCACCCCGTCTGACTTGGGCACTGCAGTCGGGACCGAATCCACTCCATCTGACCTGCCCACTGGAGTTGTGCCGGCACCCACCCCATCTGACTTGTGCCCCACAGTTGTGACTGCACCCACCACTTCAGTCAGCTCCACTGCAGTTGCAAGTGTCTCGCCTGCATCCACCAACTCTTCACTGCCTCCTTCTGCTGCGCCCTGATCCTGTCCCTGCGGTGCCTGGCCATGTATGCCTCTCTGAGGGGATGACCCCGGTCCTTAGCAGTGCAGGCAAGCAACGTGTGACAGTTGTCACTCTAGTTCACTCCTTGGCATTTGGACATTGTCTGGCCATTGGCCTTTTGTTTGAACAGACGTTTAACTTTTAATATGCTGAATAAAGCTTTTTTCTTGATCTCTGTGAACTTGATTTAGCTGTACATTTTGTTGATGTTTAACATGGCTTGCACCTGTAATGCTTGGTTTCCAATGTAGAATACGGATGTGTTGATGTGAGGTACTCCATGTGGTCCATGAGATATGTATCCTATTCTGGTGGGTATCCATGTCATCCTTTGCAGCTACCTTGGTGTATCATGAGCAACTATTTGTGGACATCTCTGTGAACATTTCATTTGCATGGTCACATCTCTGACTTGCACCCATGCACATATGATGTGCTTCCCATTGTCCAATTTGTCAATTTCACAGACTTTGTGCGCATCACCACTGGACCTACAGGTGTGGGCATCATTTGTATAGGAGCAACAGGGTCCTCTTGCAACTTGCTGTACATATCTATTGAGTATGTGCAGATGACTTAGGGGAAACTCACGTTCCCAGGCTGTTGTGACCAGAGCCTTCATTGTGTGGTAACTGATGGCTGACTGATCAAGTGTTCTGCTGACATGAGTGAGACGTGCTGTGAATATGTTTGGCACAGTTGGGCTTCCACAGGAGTTAGGTGCCCTCAAGTACGTGTGTTGTCCCGTGACATAGCCTGGGCCCATGGTGTGTGTTTTATGAGCATGTGTGTGTGTCCACATCCCTTTTCATACACAGGTAGTGTTCCCTTGATATGTTCCTGTTGTTGATGCTTGCTGAGTGGTACTGGGTTCATCCCACTACTTTGCCATAGGCTACCAGATGTGTGGGTGCATGACACACTACTGTTAATTGGTGTATCATCATTGGGATTTGTCAGTTCTGAGTGGTGATGATGTTGTCAGACACAGATGGGACACAGTCAGGGTTCCCCAAGGCACTTGTTTATTTGCAATGTCATGTAGTTGTCCCTAGGTGGTACCTTTCAGTGATTGAGACATGTGTATGTGTGTGTGACTGCTCCCACTTGTCGGGTTCAGGGCTGCAATGTTGGCAGGTGTCAGCATGTGTGCCTTGTGGTTCTCCTTGGCTTCTGCATTGTCCTGGGACTGTGGCAGGTATTCTGAAGGTTACATGAGCTTTGACGTCATGGCCATATATCCCATACTGTGCAGTATGTCTGTTATTCCCCAGGGTTGTAAACTGTCCTTGTGTGATGAGTCTGTGCACCTTAGTTCCTCCCAACATTCCTGTGTTTGTCATGGGTGCATGTGCAAACCTGTCCATGTGGGCCTCACAGATGCACATTGTTGCAGTTCAGGGTGTGTGGTGTTGAGGGTGGACTGATGCAAATGTTTGCATGGATGGTCCCCTTGCTCCCGTTTGTCCATGGATGAGGGGCCATGCTGAGTGATTTGTGTTTGTGTATGTGTGCTGTACGTTTGTGGAACAGGACATATGTCTGGGTTTCCCAGTTTGTACGACATCTGCCTTTGTCATCACAGTGGAGGTGTCATGCATGCTTGTGTCAACCCAATGTCCGGCCACTGGGGGTAGTGCTGCTGTGTGTCAGTCTCTTGCTGTGTTAGTTGGTGTTCATTCCAGCTTGTGTCACATGTGTCTGTTGTGCTCCCTCTCATCTCACAATGCCTGATTGCCCACTAAGGGTGTCCCAATGATGGTTTACTTTTGTATGGCACTGTGTCCACATCTGTGTCATTGTGGTTCAACCCCCCTCATGTGTTGTGTAGTTGCCTGGGGATACTGAGACACACATGTTGTGTGAGATGTGCAGTGTGAGGTTGCCTGTTTGTATTTGTGCATCAGCATCAGTGCACTGGTATTGCTGTCGTGGGCCATTGTCTGGATGCTGTTTCTGGGATTTTCCCTGCTGTCCCTGTGAGTCATATCACATCATTGTGCACATTCATCCTGGTTGTTAGGTGCCATTGCTGGCATGGAATGGGATTTTGTGAGCTGACACCTACAGTCTACACAGGTTGTTTTGATTAGTGTGTCTATTTTCGAGGTGTGTGTACGCTTTGTGATGGTCACTTCTGCTCGTGTCATTGTACACTGTATGCATTGTCAGCCCTCATGTGTGGTGCCTGTCTGCACATGGCCGAGAGTGCGTTATATTTTCACAGCACTGTTAGCCTCACCACATCTCTGTGGGAATGGGACACAACCAGTGGCGGTGCGTCCATTGGGGCGCAGGGGCGGAGCCCCACTTAACGCACGCACGCGACGCGGTGTGCTTGCAGCAAATCCAGCAATTAAGCTCATCTCTGCCTCTTACTGTGTAGCGGCCGGGAGTCGGGACATCAAGGGGGTGGGGCCGGGGGGGGCGAGCACTGACACTGACTGACAGCGGCTCGCAATGTATTTGCGCATGCTCGAGTTTGTCTCATGACAATCACGAGCATGCGCATTCGCCGCACCGTCTGCCATGTACTATGTACTGAGAGGAGGGGGCCGAGAGGCCAAGGGTTGCCTCATGCAGCAGCCCCTTCTCTCGGTATCCGGGCGAGCCCTATCCGTGCTCTTTAGCCAATCCAGGGCAGGCGCTGCTAATGCAGCGTCTCTGGATTGGCTGAGAGCCTGAAACAGTCTCAGACCACGCGCGGCAGTCTAGGAAGAAACTGCATTGGGTGCCGCGCAACTATGGCCAATCACTGTGGCTTATGTCTGAACACAGTGACAGTGATTGGCCATGAGGTGTGCAGCGCACTCTCTGCAGTCCGTCGCGTCATCACGCACGCGGTGCCACACTGTCTGCATACACACCTCGTGGCGGCGGTGTACAGTGTGTGTCAGCTCTCCCGGACCCGTCGTGACTCGTGTGACTCGTGTGACGGTCGTCGAGGACTCGTGACTGACGTGACTGCCAGTGCCATCGTGACCGTCGTGTTTGTCGAGAAAGGTAAATTAGATTCTGTTCTCTGTTGAGATTCTAGGTGGTGCGGACATGCATCTACATTGCTGCTAAAAGCGAGAGAATGGGGCCTTGAATCGGGTTACGTTATGTGTGGGCTTTGGAAGTGCATGCTGCTGCAGGATCGGACATTTGAAATGCAAATGCACGTTTTCGTACATGCCAAAATTTCAGAAGAGCAAAGTGGGAGATGTAAAAAAAAAAATCGGGAGAATGGGGCCTTGAATCGGGTTACTGTCATGTGTCACACATGACAGTAACCCGATTCAAGGCCCCATTCTCCCGATTTTTTTTTTTACATCTCCCACTTTGCTCTTCTGAAATGTTGGCATGTACGAAAACGTGCATGCATTTGCGTTTCAAATGTCCGATCCTGCAGCAGCACACTTACAAAGCCCACACATGATGTGTGGGCTTTGTAAGTGTGCAGCTGCAGGACCGGACATTTGAATCGCAAATGCATGTTTTCGTTACTACACCATCAAGTGCACCAGGCTCACAAATAAGCTCTTTGACGGGTTGCAAAGTCCTCTCCGCTGAGCTGTCAGACTGTGCCCGCAACTACATTGGTTCTCAGTGGACATAAGCTCCATCAACAAGCCCTATTCAGGTAGATGGTTAAGATACACATGCCTTCAAAGTCTAATACCATACAGAATCCTGCTTTCTGCATCAGCACACTTTGTTACCCAATGAGCGTTCAATCGGATTAAACATGGAGACCTGGGCTCTAGATTGTGGAATGCATTGAACCCACACTTAAGGGGAGAGCCCGAAAACATGATTTTTAGAAGTGCTCCATCTTGGCTTCAATTAAACTATTTGCAGCTGGTGATAGCATTGAAGAATATCGAGCTGCGCCCACTGTCATTGATTCTTCTTTAAATTTCCCACTGAATACCAGCATAAACACCGTGGAACATCTAAAGTGCCTCGAAGTGTGTTCTCTGCTCCTCACATCCTCTTTATAAATGGCCACATAAGAAATTAGTGGTAAGACACACTGCATCTTACCTTACCTTTGCTTTACCTCACTCAGAACGTTAGTATTGAATTTGCACCGCCATCTCCTAATGACATAGTCCATCATGACCACTTGAGTTCCCATGGCCACTATGCATGCAGGTGATGACTGTGCTGCATTGCCTTGTAGCTAGATGAGCCACGAGGCATAACACGAGCTACGTACGTATTTTTTGTAATAAGAGTTTGAAGTTATATGATAAATTACGGGACAAACATGCTGTTGCAGAGGGATGTTTAGATGGTGGAAAATGAAAAGAGTATGTAGTCAGGAAGCAGAGGACTTCAGGTTGGAAAAATTCAAAGCAGCACACTGCTTTGCCATGCAGGACTCAGCAGCATAAAGACAAGACGTCATGCAGACATGGGGAGAATGTGAAAAGGCAATGAACTAAAAACAGAAGAGGCCATTATTGTTGAAATGGGACTGACCATTATTTGAAGTTAACTAAAAGTGTGAATATAAAACTGAAATTAGCCAAATTTCAGATTTTAGGATTGTTATGTTTTATGCTAAGTAACGTTGTACTGTAATACAGTCCTTTATAGGTATTTATTTATTCCAGTTATTTGACCTAATGCTTTTCTAGAGTGCTTTTAGGCTGCATTGGCATTAATATACTTTACATAAAAAAGCATAATGCATCGAAAGGGGGATCTACATACTAAAACTAAGATGACATCGAGTAAAAGCATCCATTATAAAATGTTTAATGCGCACTGACTGTGGCCATGCAGGTAACAAAATTAAAATAGAAAGCAACTGTTTTCAGAGTTAAACATACGTTTATTCAGAAGACCTTGAGATCTGGGAGCATAAAGTCAAGTAGAAGATGCTTCGAGAAGACGGGTCGTCAGTGAAGGGTGAGAAAGATTTTGAATTTGCAAATATGCAGGTCAAACATTAGTTAAAATTCAAATGATATCATTCACTATTTTGTACATGCCAACATTTCAGAAGAGCAAAGTGGGAGATGTAAAAAAATAAAATCGTGAGAATGGATAATTTTAACGTAGCAGAGTAAAAAAAGTCTGGTTTCCCCGAACATCAAACAAAATAAATATTTTAAGAACACTGTAGTTATTATTTTATGTTAACTTGAAGAACTGACGCTGGTAAAATTCATTGGGATTACTTGTATTTTAAAAGCAATGCTTGTCTAGTTACAGCACTTTCCAATGGAAAAAAGATAAACGTCTGTATCCTTTGTTTCTTATTCTAAAGCAGGGGTACATCTTTTCTAGTTCGAGCCTTTGAAATGAAAATCATATTAATACAAAGCGTATTAGCAGAGAATACATATTCAAGTATCAAAAACAAAACTAATGTGACAACCTCGGCCCAAGCAAAAAAGTTATTTTAGGAATATCATAAACTCTTTCCCAAATTCCACTGGTTCCAACGAGCAGTCAGGGTCATACAGGGGAAAATATCGTGGTGGGGTTGGGGGAGGGGAAGGATGGCTAAAGCTTAAAAGACTCGCATTTGAAGTCCTGAAACTTTACTCTCCGCTATCACAGTCATCTTTGCATCTGTTACCCGACCCTAAAACCATAATGCAAGATCATTGTAATCCAATCAATGTCTTGTCACCTAACATAGATAATGCCATTTACTATCGGAAAGAAATGTTTTCTCAGTAGATGTATCTTTGGGCTCTAACTTGTGCACTGGCCTGGCAGATTGCGGTCAGTGCATACACCCCCCTCCCATCCCCCGTCAGCCCGGGCTGAAACAGCTTCCGGGCACACTATAACTTATGCGGATGCTGTGCACGCGCAGCAATTAGTTTGGACTATTACTGTCTCAATAATTGACCCACCCGCACAGTGTATGGGTCATAAAACAATAAACATTTTGTTCACAAAAAAAATATGCGTCGGGCACACGGGAGAGATATGTGTGCTACAAGACTCAAGACTCGTAAAAGATAGCTTAGTGGACTAATGCATGGACTGCAGTAGCTGCGTGATCTGAATGACAGATTCGGATCCCCGCACGCCCCATTCAGCCTCTTAATCTTGAGGTGGTGATGCAATGAGTAATACCGAGTTGAGTAAGAGTAGCGCCTGCTGTTGGGAAGCGCTGGGATCTAGGGGACAGAGAAGCACCGGTTCGCGCGACAGAGACAGACATCTGACACACACAGACCATTCGCTTGTTAATGAGGCTTTGTTTGTTTCTCACCTCTTCTAGACCTCCTGCATCGCCATTCTGACTATTGCTGGAAGAATTAGCACGTTACACAATACCAAGCCCTGTCTGGTCATATTTCCGGCGAAGAACAAGACCTCCTTTGCTGCTCTTTCACCCCGGCTACGACCCAGCAAACACCAGAGTTAAAGGTAAGGAAACTGATGCTATTTTTTTTTTAGATTGGAGTTAGGGCTATGTGTGTGGTCACTGTACATGGTGATTGGGGTAGGCACACATTCTGAACATTGTACCCTCAGTGGATGGAATTTACTAACAGCCTTAGCCCTGTGATTTGGGCAATAACGGTTGTTAACAGCACTATCTATCCCATGCCTTGTTCAAGGCCCTCAAGCAGTGTCTGTTTCAGTGCCTTCAGCAACCACTATGGTACACAGAGGCAGCAGGCAGTAAGGCTGTATTTTTAGCAGTCATGTTGTGCAAAGGGGAGCTGTTGGAGATTTATTGCGATACTGCACAAGATATATGTATTTATACTGAAATTTGATATTATTGCACCGCACCTTATATGTTGTACTTTGATTATTGGCAGGTTTCTTTAATATATATTGGCAAGGCCAGCATCGGCATCATGAATACAGTAAAAGAGCTGATTACAAGGTCATTCCAGGCACGGCCACTTGAAGAGAAAATACATTTAAAGCAATTGGGACCTCATCGGCCTGACCTAAAACTACAGCAAACTTCCCAGGACAGAGGAAAAATGTCCACACGTACATTCTCAAACGCATGGTACACAAAAGCTGATTGGCTTACAGGGTGCCCTTTAAGAAATTCTCTGTTCTGCTTCCCCTGCTTGCTGTTTGGTGGTGAGTTTTCTTGGACAAATCAAGGAGTAACAGACTTGAAGCATTTGTCTGAAAAAAGAAGCATTCACGCACAAAAATCATATGGAAAACCTGACTAGACTGGGAATGTTGGGGGAAGATGCTCCGATTGAGCAGCAGATAAGTGATGCATACCGCAAAGCAATACAGAAGCACAATGAAGCAGTTGATAGGAACAGATAGATTCTATCCAAAATAATTGATTGCATTCGTTTCTGTGGTGCTTTTGAACTGGCATTGCGAGGCCATGATGAACCGGAAGGTTCCCCAAATCCTGGAATATTCAAAGGCCTTGTGGATTTAATAGCAAGCATAGACAAGGATATGGAAGCACATTTAGCAAGTGCTACAGTCTTTAAGGGCACCTCTAAAACAATACAAAATGAACTTCTTGAGTGTAGGCTCGAAATTATGAGAAGCTATATTGTGCAAGAATTGCAAAACACAGACTTTGTGGCTATTCAGGCTGATGACACCACTGATGTGGCCAATAAAACACAGTCCGTATTAGTGTTTCGATACATTGACAATGACAGACAAGTTGTGGAGAGGTTCTATGGTTTCACACATTTAAGAGACTCTAGTGCAGAAACCATTACTGCAGCTATACTGCGTCAACTGAGCTTAATTTTTCCAGAGCTGCCTCAAAAAAAAAAACTTATTGCGCAAAGCTATGATGGTGCGTCCGTAATGAGTGGAAGCCTTAGTGGAGTTCAGAAGAGAATTCGAGATGTGTACCCTAATGCTCATTATGTGCACTGTTACGCTCACCAACTTAATCTTATTATGCAACAGGCAGTATCAAATATCACCGAGACACAAATTTTCTTTCAGGACATAGGAGGCATGGCAGCATTCTTCTCGCGTTCCCCCAAAAGAACAGAAGCACTTCATGACATTGTAGACAAAAGCGTTCCAAGGGGATCCTCAACTCGTTGGAACTTTAACATCCGTACAGTCAACCTAATGTATGAACATAGAGAGGACCTTCTGAAATGTTTTGAAGCCATAGAAGCCAATGATGAGTTTGATTACAAAAGTCAGATTGAAGCCCATGGCTTTGCTAGAACACTACAAGACAGAGAGTTTCAGTTCTTACTGTTTTTATTTCATCATATAATGGTAGCTGTCGACCTGTTATACAATCAGTTACAAGCACGCGAGATAGATGCTGTCAAAGTGCAAGTATATACTACTATGTTTGTCCAAAGCATAAGCAAAGTGAGAGATGGGGTTGACAATTTAGACAGCAAACTGCCAGAGCAATCTACTTTCGCAAACCGCAGGAAAAACATCACCACTATGGTCCGAATTGCAAAGGAGATCTGTGACATTGTAATTGTGCAGGCAAAAGAGCGTTTTTCTTTCACAAAACATTTGGTGAGTGCCACATTATTGCAAAGTCAACAGTTTGCCAAATATGATGAATCCTTCCCGGAGCGTGCTCTGAATGAGGCTGTGGGAGCTTATCCTATGCTCAATAAAGAAGAGCTGAGAACTGAGTTGACTGTACTGTACGCAATGCCTGTGTACCGGAAGGCCACAAGTGCCTTGTCTTTGCTGACTTTAATACATAAACTTAATATGGAAAAGTCACTTGGAGAGACAGTGGCTTTACTTAAAATTGTCATAACCACTCCTATGACAACAGTCGAGTCAGAACGATGTTTTTCCGCCTTAAAGAGGATTAAGACATTCCTGAGAAACACCATGCTTGAGGAAAGACTCAATGCTTTGGCAATGCTTTTTGTAGAGAGCAAGCTAGTTCAGAAAATCCCAGACTTTAACACTAAAGTTATTGAAAGGTTTGCTGCTCTTAAAGAGAGACGTGCTGATTTCATTTACAAAAAGTAAACAATGTTGAATGCTGCTACTTTGCAACCAGTTTAGTTTGTTAAATAAAAAACATCTGTGAGTGAGGTACTCAGAAATGCATTGTATCTCGAAGTCTGTTATGAAGCTCTGTGGTTATACTGAATAAGCAGCTACCTATGTTATATGACATCTCTTTATTAATGTTATAACTGCACTTTCACAATTGCTTTATTAACCTTCCTGCTTTCTCAAATTTGCTTGAAAATGCACCATTTCTCTTCTCTTTTTTCAAAATTTTCTCGGGGGAAGAACCCCCCCGAACCCTCCTTATAGGGGTTCGGGGTCGCTCGCTACGCTCGCTCTCAACGGTAAGGTATACCAATCATTTTATGCCTCACCACTTGGAAATGTCACCAGCCGCCCCTGGACACAACCACTGCTTCGCCCCAGAAGTGTTTAATGTGTTGGGAGCAGGGATCATACATGCTGTTTGTTATTTGCAGCTTTGATCATGATGACACTTACCTTTTGGTCACTGTGATGAGGGGGGGTTTAGACCCCATCACCACAATGCTCAACATCTGCTGCAGTTTGGAAGCCCACACTTAACTTTTGTTCTACACAGTGAGGGGGTGTTCTTTTTACATTGACACAGTGCTATGGTGATGCTTGCCTTGTGTAGAGCAAACTCATTTGTTGGTCACACATGTGCTGTTAGTTACATTGTATGTTCGAAGTCACAATCACTGTTGTGGGCATTTGTCACAGACTACACACTGTTGTCATATTGTTAGGGGGGATGTATTTTGCTGACATACCTAATATTGGAGTATGATGGATGTGTGGCGCATCACCCATCGTATGAGTGGGGGTGGCAGTAGTGATGGGCAACAGGTCACGTATACCTGGGGTGGCAGGGGTGATGGGCAACAGGTCCCTATGGGTGGGGTGGCAGTAGTGATGGGCAACATATGCCCTATGGCTGGGGGTGGCAGTAGTGATGGGCACCAGGTCCCCTATGAGTGGGGGTGGCAGGGGTGATGGGCGACAGGTCACCTATGAGTGGGGTGGCAGGGGTGATGGGCACCAGGTCCCCTATGGGTGGGGGTAGCAGTAGTGATGGGCAACATATGCCCTATGGCTGGGGGTGGCAGGGGTGATGGGCAACATAAGCCCTAGGAGTGGGGGTGACAGCAGTGATGGGCAACATGTCCCCTATGGCTGGGGGTGGCAGTAGTGATGGGCACCAGGTCCCCTATGGGTTGGGGTGGCAGTAGTGATGGGCAACATATGCCCTATGGCTGGGGGTGGCAGGGGTGATGGGCAACATAAGTCCTATGAGTGGGGGTGGCAGTAGTGATGGGCAACAGGTCCCCTATGGCAGGGGGTGGCAGTAGTGATGGGCACCAGGTCCCCTATGGGTGGGGGTGGCAGTAGTGATGGGCAACGTATGCCCTATGGCTGGGGTGGCAGGGGTGATGGGCAACATAAGCCCTATGAGTGGGGGTGGCAGTAGTGATGGGCAACAGGTCTCCTATGGCTCGGGGTGGCAGTAGTGATGGGCACCAGGTCCCTTATGAGTGGGGGTGGCAGGGGTGATGGGCAGCAGGTCCCCTATGGGTGGGGGTGGTAGAAGTGATGGGTAATATATGCTCTATGGCTGGGTGTGGCAGTAATGATGGGCACGAGGTCTCCTATGAGTGGGGATGGCAGGGGTGATGGGCAACAGGTCACCTATGAGTGGGGGTGACAGGGGTGATGGGCACCAGGTCCCCTATGGATGGGGGTGGCAGTAGTGATGGGCAACATATGCCCTATGGCTGGGGGTGGCAGGGGTGATGGGCAACATAAGCCCTATGAGTGGGGGTGGCAGTAGTGATGGGCAACAGGTCCCCTATGGCTGGGGGTGGCAGTAGTGATGGGCACCAGGTCCCCTATGGGTGGGGGTGGCAGTAGTGATGGGCAACATATGCCCTATGGCTGGGGGTGTCAGGGGTGATGGGCAACATAAGCCCTATGAGTGGGGGTGGCAGTAGTGATGGGCACCAGGTCCCCTATGAGTGGTGGTGGCAGGGGTGATGGGCAACAGGTCCCCTATGGCTGGGTGTGGCAGGGGTGCTGGGGAACATAAGCCCTATGGGTGGGGGTGGTAGTGGTGCTGGCTATACAACCCCTATGGTGGCCTGTTGTTAGTGGCCAGGATGTGGATCCCCTGTGTGTGTGTGCCATTTTGCGGGTACGTGTTGTTTGTTTGTGTGTTAGGTGTCTGACTTACCGCCTGCGCAGTCGGCGTCGGTTCCTGATCCGGTCATAGATGGAGAGTACTGGTATGACCTGCGCGATGGGATTCATGATCTGTTCGTGTCGTACATGCTGCTTGTTGCTCTGTCTCGTACCCGCTGCAAGCTGCTCCGTCTCGCAGCCGTGGATTGAGTTGTGGCACGAATCGTAGCTGATATGCTTGTTTTCCGGACGCTGTGACGTGCCATACGTGGCGACCCGTCCGGCGCATAGGAAGTACGCATCGTTCTTGTCAGGACAGAAACTGCTATGGATACTGCTTCCGGGCGACTCGGCTCAGCGTTAGGAGTTACGGCTTGGATGGAGAATGGAGCTTGAATCACAGCCTACGTGTCGGTCGTGTTTTTGGCAGTTATGCGCATCGTATGTCCTCTACAGGACGGACCGGCTACGGGTACGTGTCGGTCGCATGGTAAGGCTACGGACAGCTCTCGGAGAGCTGTCCGACCCGGGATCGGAATCGACCACTATGAGTCCAGCAGACTAGCCCTTGGAGTCTACCTGGTGTCCAGGGTTCCAGATGAAGTTGCAGGACCAGTTCTTCCTCCCCAGACAGACAGGCAGCAGGAACACGGCCAGCTATAGCTTATAGATTGACTGTCCCCACCTGTTTGGTTTCAGAGGTTTAGCTCTCTCTCTTCTGAAAATGTTCCTACTTGAACGAGAGCAATCCATTAAACTTGGCAAAACTGCTTCACTTCCCCTTAGCTCACTCTGTGGTGTTCTTCAGGTATTCTTCACTCAGCCCTACCCTTTTTAACTTGTATGTTATCCACTGACAAGCCTCTTTAAGTCTATGGTGTTCCATGCAGATGACACCCCGATCGTTGTCTCAGTAACCAGTAACATTCGGTATACAGGAGCCAGATTTCATAACTGTATGCAACACATCAGCAGGAGGATGTTGGAGAACTGCCTGAAATTGAATTCGGGTAAGACCAAGGTCCTTCTCTCTGTCCCAAACACCACTTTTTGGTCACCTAATTGGTGGGACCAGAAATTTGGCATGCTCCGAGCACCGGTCACAAAACCCAAAAATCTGGGAATAATCTTCGATACGGCTCTATCCTTTAAGCACCAGGTTAACACCACCACTTCCTCCACCTTTTACACCCTAAAAATGCTCAGGAAAGTCTTCCCATTAATACCTAATGACCTCACAAAAAGTGGTCTCTGCTCTTATCCTTTCTAAATTAGACTATTGCAAGCCCTCTTTGTCATTCTGCGGAAAGGGCTTCTTAGGAAGTTACAGGCTCTCCAGAATGCTGCGGCTCAACTTTTGATAAGGATTCCCAGGCATCAGTCTGCCAAACAGGCACTTTTCTCCCTCCACTAGCTCTCTTCAAAGAAACTGATAGATTTTAAAGCTTTGTGTATCGCGTTCAGGGCCTTGCACAATTCTGGACCCGAGTACTTAAAACATCGGTTTCACTGGTATGCTTCATCTAGAACTCTTCGCCCCTCCAACTCCAACCTTGTCGAGGTTCCTAGATTTCTGTTATCAGACTGGGAAGACTGAAGTTTTATTACCACTATAGCTAAATTGTGGAACACCCTTCCCGCTCATTTAAAAAATTCCTCCAAACCGCTCTCATTCAGGAATGCCCTCAATACATGGCTTTTTACTCTGTAGGTAATCCTCTATAATAAGTCATAAGATGTATCTGTAACTTCTTCTTTGGGTTAAAACACCTCTCATATCAGGCTATTAGTGCCCAGGCGCCTCCAGGCAGTGTTTTGTGCTTTATACAGTTTTAAAAATCAAATCTAGCTCAGGACAAATGACAAGGGGGCATGCTGCCCTTTGTATAGAGACAGGACGCAGCCTATTCAAGTGTAAGTGGAGTTGGGTCCAGCTCCTCCCTCCCATCCTGCCAGTGGTGCCCCATTCTGTCACACCTAAGCTCCCCATTGTGTGTGGCCGTTTAGGAATAATACCCTGAGTCATGTGATACACTCAGTCATGTCACCCAGAGACAGCCTGCAGGTACCAAATGGCTAAGGCAAAAAAAAAAATCAACTTTCTATAAGCGCAATTTTGACAATTTAAATTTAAAATCTGACTTCACCATAGTATAGGATTTTAAACTCCAATTACAGAGACACCAAACATGAACTGGTTTCCTGTTCCCATTTGGAAATTTCACTTACAAAATGTAATAAGGTAACTCCAATTGTTCCCTATGGGAGAGGTAGGCCTTGCCGTAGTGAAACACTAATTTGAGTTTTTCACTACCAGAACATGTAAATCTCAAAAGTACATGTCCTACTTTTTAAATTAATTTGCACCCTGCCCTCTGGGCCATCCAGTGCCTACCCTAGGGGTAACTTATTTGTATTTAAAAAAGAAGGTTTGGGCCTGGCTGAAAGTTTATTTGTCCAGGTCAAAATGGTAGTTTAAAACTGCACACACACAGGCTGCAAGGCAGGCCTGAGACATGCTTAAGGTGCTGCTTAAATGGGTGGCACAATCAGAGTGTTGCAGGTCCACGTAGCATTTAATTTACAGGCCCTGGGCACAGGTAGTGCCACTTTCCTAGGGACTGACAAGTAAACTAAATAAACAAAACTAACATGTTTTATGATGAGAACACAAGCAATTTAGTGGTGACAAAGTGTGCAGAGTTCTAAGGTCAGCAGAAACAGGCAAAAGGTTAGGGGGAAAAACATGCCAAGGATCCCAGGTCTAGCAACCAGCTAAGCCCCTTTTTGGGAAAAAACATAAAATTGTATGCTATTTAAAAGATATATATATATATACTCACTTATGTGGTAAAGTACCACAGGGTAGAGGTTGTGTGGTAAAGGTAAAAAGCCATTCTATCTACTGGCCTGCATTGTACTTATCTGCGCAGTAGAGACTGTAGGGTAAGGGGTACTGGGGTAAAGACTTTGGAGTAAAGGTAACATACATCGAAGAGCTCAGCACCAACTCTCCCTTCTTTGCTGATGTAGAAATTGCTGCCCCAAGCAGTGGTGTACGAAACTTACGCCACAACCTCAGAAACCCATCGAAACCTGGCATTAGCCGAGACCGGAGAATCGTCGGGTTTACAAACCCTCCCGCTTACTAAGATATCCCATTACCTGACAACCCGCCCTGAGGAAGCCCTAGGCCTGATGGCCAATTAGAGGGCGAAACACATGTTGGCTGTGCCATCCCTGTTCTTTTCTTACAGACAAATAAAAGCACAAACTTCTCACCATTATCATTTGATATACTTGCATCAATTGGATATTTTATCCTAACCAACCAAAAATTCATACTCTCGCCCGGACACACCGAACAAAAGAAACTTAAGGGCCCCCCTGCAAAGTACAGGGAGGAGGTCCCTCATGCTCCGGACGCAGTCAAGAGGTCGAAGGCCATGGGTACGCTGCCCTTGCACAGTGCCGCACGGGGCCCCCTGGGGGCTCGGGGCCAGCTCCGCACTGCTGGGGCTAATGTTACGCCATTGGCCCCAAGCCTGAATTGAGAATGGCTTTTAAAGCGCTGGTCTTCTCACGCCTGCACGGAGGCCACATCCTGCTCTTCAGCATTCCAGACAACAACCTGGCACCTTTAAATACGTCCCGAATACAGCAACACAATCCATTAATGGACTGAGGGAGTACAAATGGATGGCCTCAATAGATCTGGAAATGCATTGGCTCCCAGTGCGTGTTCTCTTTACATCTCACTTCTATAGCTCTGACACTGCAAATTCCGCAATCATTAGGAAGCCGCTGAGGACTGGTGTCAAAAATGTCATTAACACTGCTTCAAACATCTCAAAATGTGAGGACACAATCCTCAAAGAATGATATAAAATGTTAGTTAGAAACGTGGCTTTAGAAACTAAGGGACAGATTTACAAGCTCCCTGCACCACCAGTACATCACTTTTTGGTGGCGTATTTTACTGCTCCATATTTACAAGGAGAGGAAAAGCCACCCTGCGTGGCTTTTCCTGTCCTGGTAAATATGGACCCTTTACACGCAGCATTTTGCAAGAAAGGGGCGTTCCATAGGTGTTGCTGTGGGTGTGCCCACGCAACACCCATGGAACCAGACACATTTCCAGATTTATGAGGAATCGTAAATCTAGAGATGCGCGTGAATGCTACTCCTCCCCAGGGGAGGCGGAGGGAGGCGCAACGAGCAGAAATGTTTTTTCCTCTTTCAATGCGTGCTGCATTCTACAGCACACATTGAAAGAGGAAAATGCCTGTAGTGGTTGTTTTTGTGCAGGAAGGTGCCTGCACAAAAACAATCTCCCCACGACGCAGGCATTCTAGCACCAGCAGTTTGTGCGCCAGCGCCGGGGGAAGCACAGAGATGCGATATATTGTAAATATGTTGTATCCCTGTGCTTTGAACATGACTTAGTGCGGCGCAGCTAAATTGGCTTGCGTTCGGCACTGAGTCACTTTCTTGTAAATCTGCCGCTGAAACAATTACTGTCTCTTGCTGCACTTTCCCTTACTATGCAATTTTATTTATCCACGGTTTCTTTACAATTTTTTCCTCAGACCTGGAACACTTTTTTCACGTGTTAAAATTAACTGCATTGGTAATCCTGCTTGATCACTTTATTTAAGATGGACCAAATAGCGATAACGAATGATTATGTCCACTGTTTTTGGTGTCAAATGTTGAACTCGTCTATAAACCATGCTTTGAAAACGTAGTTATATTTTTCACGAGACCGTTTTCCCTACAGTTTTCAAAATGAATCATCTCTGTTGTACTTGACAATTCCTAAGGTTTATAAATGCACAAATACCTTGTATACCCTAATTATAAGCTATGACTATGCACTAATCAGGAAAACCTAAAATTATATTTACATTACTAAAATGCCATTTTAAATTCATATAATTCAAAAGCAAACGTTTTTAAAGGTATTCTAAACGTAATTGTATAATGTTTTATACAAACTGAAAACGAGGGTGCCATTTTAGTAACTGAGTTAGTCTATAATTGCACAATTAGATACTATTAAAATAGATGGCTGTCAGCTGTCATTAAGCCATCTAATTATTCCAGGGTCTCACGATCTGATGTCAAGGAAATGGCACGTTGAAATAGGAAGTACGATTCACCCATTTTTCAAGTTTCGCTTTTCAAAGTTACTTACCATAGACAATGCGCGTTGTTGTCACAACCATATTCAAATCGTCCCAGCTGCGTAATTGATATTGAAATTTTCGCTCGAGTAGCAGGTAATATCTTATGTTCCAGCCTTCCTCCTTCACGTGTTTTTGTGCCCCAGATTTCACAAATTATAATATAAGGGAAATCAGTCTATGTACCTTGGTTTTTAAGCAGGCAATAAAAAATGATGCGCGATTATAGCGTACTTCCGGGAGCCTATGCTAATAGCACCGGAGGAGATTCTATTTCTTCCATTGTGATGGACTATGAACAATGGAGGAGCCGCACATTAATCAAGATATTGAATTAATTTAGCACGATGGTCTTTGGGGTTTTCAACACTTCGTTATGATGGATGATCACCTCACTCAGTACAAACATACTTAGCCACCTGAGGATTGTGATAGGCACGGGAAGATCTCACACCAAGAATATTTTTTTCATTTCCATCAGGTCCGATAAAAGTGTACAGTACCACCTTAAGTATATCTAGCAAATAGGTTCATTCTAAAACACAACCATTCGTTCTACAAATTGATTGCGCAGTCTCTAGGGCTTCCTCCAGAGGGGATCATCACATATTTGCTCTCACCCAACAATCGCTACAAAATGCACTAACACATCACGAAATCCCCCAAAGTCCCATAATTCCGCAGGCCACACCCATGCATCCTCAGAACCCCTTTTCTAACAGATCAAAATCTCTTCGAAGTAATAGTTTGTACTCTCCCCATTTTGTTCTTTTCCTTGCATCAACGTTTATCGGTTGGATGACATAACTTTCATTAGCATGTATGAAATGCTGATAACCTTTTTAATCCGATTGTGTACAATTCTAGCACTAAATACGGTGGCATGCATATAGTCAAGGATCAGAAGCGGGGACATGTAGAACCATCCTAAGAATGTGTGAGGTCCAGCGCAAGACATATTAGGGCCCCCTGTTCGAATAACCTTAAATTTAGTAACCATTTTTAGCCCTTCCAGGCTGTCATGATATCAAATAATATTGAACTGTATTTAAAATGTTTGAAAATTGGTGCACGAACTGACTTGCCCAACACCCACATGCCAATAGTTCCAGTAGAAAAACATTTATTTTAGTACTTAAATCTAGATCCTATTTGTCATGCAGCAATAATATTAGGTGTGGAATTTAGTGGATATAGTATAGAAACAGTAAGGGTGGTTTGGTAAATTTTTAGGGTTCTAGTGGATATGAATAAAATAAGTAAAAAAGCACTTGAAGTTGAAGCTTCAAGTGCAAGGTACCCATTATCACAAACAATTCCCCTTCACCACTGGATGTCTTGTTGCAAGAAGGAAAATCCGACCAGCTCACAGAGATTTTCACTCTCCCCTCAGGAGAATTCAGGATTCTTTCTCCTCAACTCTCTTGCCCTGCCTTGTCACTCCTATTGATCTTTCTATGTGCACACTCATTCGGCTAGACAGTGACCTCTGGCTCTACTGAGTAATTGAAATGGGCGATGGAAGGAGACAGGAGGAGGGCAGCGAGGTAAAGAGAACAGCATATTAAGAGACCTGTAGTACAGGGAGACCAAAGTAAGAGCTAGAGATGAGGTAGAGAAATAAGGTGAAGTGGGTAGAGACTAAAAGTAAACAGAGAAAGGTGGGGTAGCCAGAAGAAACATGCAGCCAGGTGGAAATGGAACAAGTGTGTAGAGAAACAGAAGTACAGAGATAGATCAGGTTTTAGAATGAGGTAGGGAAAGCTAAAGATAGGGAAACGTGCATAAGGAGGAAGAGTGATGGAGTACACAGAAGGGTGAGGAAGATTTTGTGAGGTAGAAAGAGGGGTAAGGTAGAAAGAGGTGGAAGCTGAGTGGTAGAGGTATTGATAGACAGTTGATGTAGTGAGAGAAGTATAGAGAGAGATAGGATAGGGAGAGGGGTCAGACATAGAGAGAGACACGCACAATGAGAACTGAGGTATAGAAAGACAGGTTTCGTAAAGAAAGTAAGAGTCAGAGTGAACGGTAAAGAGCAAAGAGTAAAGAGACGAAAGCGAGATGAGACATGAAGAGTAAAGAGGTAATGCCCAGAAATATATGTGAGGTAGAGTAAGAGAGGCAAGATTGTTACAGCGGAAATAAACAATAGGGTATAAAGACAGGTAAACACAGAGAGAAGAAACAGATTCATATAAAGAAAGGGGGTAGAAAGAGGTGAGGTTGAGAGGGTGAGTTGAAATCGATAAGGAGATACAGAGGGAGGGAGAAGAAGAGGTAGCGAGAAAGAAGTAGGGGGCATATCAGCAACACCCGGCGATAATTATCGCTCAGCGCTCTTAGCGTGAGGATAATTATCGCCGGGTAAGGTGGATTTTTATCGCTGAGATAGCGTGCTATTAGCAACGCTTATCTCCTCAGCGATAAAAAAACCTCACGCTAACTGCCTAGCGTGAGATTATCGCTGGAAACCCAGCGATAATCTCACGCAATGTGGCATTAGCTTGCTGATAGGGACTCACAAACGTAGCCATGATATCCACCTTCTATAGGATATCATGGCTAAGTCAGTCCTGAAGCAGGCGTAAGGAAAGTAGCGATAACAGGGGTTATCGCTACTTTTCCTGATGCTATGCTTCATAGCGTGGGGCTTGATGATAGGAGAAATGTCGCTTAGCGACATTTCTCCTGTCATGTTAGGTCAGGAACGCCCACTTTGCATCTCATTAGAGATGCAAAGCTGGGCATTAGGAATCCTGACGTTAAAGCAAGGTTTCACGCTTTAGCGTGGCCTTGCTAATTAAGCGATAAAATTATCGCCGCTTTTCTGTCGAAAACGGCCACAAAAGCGGCGATAATTTTTTATCACCTGCTTGTAAATCTGCCCCTAAATTAGGTGAGGTAGAGGGGGCCGAGAAAGACATGGGAGGTAAGATACGTAGTTTTCAATGAATGGTGAAGTAGATTATGGGATTAAGTAGTAGGAGAGCAAGAGGGAGGGCAGTTTGATAGTGAGAGATAAGGTAGTGAGAGAAATCTGAGGTAAAAAGTGAAATGATATAGTGAAAGAGTGGTGATGTGAAGTGATTAAATAGAGAGGAGGGTGAGAGAGAGGTAGAGAGGGGTGAGGTATGAAGCTTTCAAAAGAAGTAGAGAGGTGAGAAAAGGAGTATTGAGGTTAACATAGAGAAAACGTAGATGGCGGAACGATACAGGCAGGGGAGATGAAAAGAGTAGCAATATGCATAGAGAGATTAAAGCAATGACACAGGTAAATCTAGGGATCTCAAAGTGACGCTCACCTGACAGTAAGACACCGTATCTAAAATCAAAAAAATCCTAGAGTGGTGTGCACTAGGGAGGTCTGTTTACCATACACTCCTAATCGAACTTCCTAAAGATAGGAGTCCCATACAAAGTCAAGCAAACCTTAGGCACACACTACACACAAATTATATTTATAGTTGTTCCCAGTTCAGTAGTCATCAAGCTTAAATGTTTAAGAAAAATCAAATTTCCACATGAAAAATATATAGTCATCCAAATCTTGGACTCCAGAGATCTTTTATTCAGAGATCATTTTCAGTGTTCATGTAGCCAACACATGTTTGTTGGTTTAGAAACTTCATCAGGGCTGTATAAAGTAAAACAGGATCAAAAGGTAAGCATGGCCGTACTAGAAGGTTAGTGTACCACCCAAAAGATATTTTTGCCATGCTGCTTTGACAAATAATATTGGTAGTCAAAATGGTGAACGTCCAATATGTTTTAATAAGGCTCCCAGTATGTGGGGTAGTCCAGGAGTTTCCAATAGAACGTTAGTAGTAAAATACGGTAGAAGTCATATATATCTTAGTAATAGGGATTCCAGTATAAAGGGTAGTCCAGAAGTATCCAATAGGACGGCAAGGTCCTTGTATGGCCCCTCTATGTCTCTTCTTGTGGCACGCATGCCACAAGAGGAATATGCCTCTTTGGATTGTTTTTTTTTTCAGGAAGATTGCTTCCTGCACAATAAGAATCCTGCCCGTAAAATAGGCACCCTTGAACAATGGTGCAAAAGGTTCCTGCATTGGTACTAGGCAGCCAGAAGTGTAATAGAGAGATCTGACGAGCACCATATCTTAGTAGATATGGCACTTTTCAGCTCTTTCCTGTTCACTCAATACAGCATAGCAACTTTGCTTTCTGCCCAGTGTTACATAAACCTTTGATAAATATGCCCCATAGTCTTTTTTTCTGAAGTCAAAATCCTTCAGCAGGCTGCAAGCTCCACAATGTCAGGTAGGTGTTTGACGAGGTTTTGGCTGAAAAAGCTTAGGGAAGGAAAATTAAAATGTTGTGCCATGGAAAGTTCTCTGACCAGTCAGATACTTTTGGCACCTTTGCTCATTCAAGAATTCTATGTTCAGATTTGGACTCTTTTCTTGGAGCTCAGAATCCACCAGTGGGGCAAGGCTATGGGCTGTATCCAAAGAAGGTGCCTCAAGGCCAAATACCTTCTTGGCGATGTCCCACTGAATCAGATTTGCTGCTGTGGAGAAGCTCATAGAGGGGGGAAACCTGATTATTTTTCCAAGCGGCAACACACCTTGGACCGATAGGCTTGGCAGGTTTGTCCGGTCCTCCGGAGGCCTTCAAGTCTAAAAATGTTTTTAAGTCCCATGTTTTCAGGGATGTTCAGAGATTTCAAGTTAGACACAACCAAGGGTACCAGGACTCATGAGCAGCACTTGAGGGTGTCAAGCCTCACTCTAGAAGAGGCCACATGCAGGGAATAGGTCAGGTCTGGTTGGAACTGATCAGCAGGTCTCTGTAGGAAAATACCTCTTTCAGCTTGTTGTTGCTCTGTAGCTTGCACAGAGGGTCAGCAAACTCACCCTTGGAGTCCATTTTTGTGTTCTGTGTATAAGTAAGAGCAGGACCAGTCCCAGGTCTTCTATAGGATATCAAACAACAGGTTTAATCTTTATTTTATTCTGCAACAGGTCCAGTAGCGTTCTGAAGAAAGTGTCTTGGGGTGCCACATTTATGCCTGGCACTAAATTGTGTTTGGGAGGGACTCTTGGCCCATTCATTACCAATAGGGCAAACGTTCCCAGGGGTTACCCTGCACAGGTGCCAGCAGTTCCTATGTGCCCTACTGCAAGCAATCCTACAGTGCCCCATGCTCACTATATCCAAGATGGAGAAACTCTTCTACCCTTGTGCATTGCCTGTGTGCCCATTGAGAGGAATGCCTGGGTAAGAAGCAGCCCCTCATCTATGTTCACTCCAAATCAGTTGTGGGGTAGACCCCCACTGAGTTTTGTATTTGCCGGACTGTTAGGACAAAGTAAGGAGCCTGTACAGGTGTCATCTAACATCTACTTCAGAAAGAGGAGTCCCCTTAAAAGTAAATTAAAGTTCCTGTGCACTGCACAACAGGTCTTCATGCCAGAGGAGCAAAACACTTTTCCACACCCAGGCTTATGTCTTTGTTCTGGGAGCAGTTTTCAAACCTCATGAGGACCATTTACCAGCGTTGTGACAGTTAGAGACTAATCTGAATTAGTCTCTGAGTCTTTAGGCAGGGAAAAGGTAACTTTGTAAAAGCCTACTTTCCTTAATATTTCTTAAAATTAGACTTCAAAATTTAGTTGGGATTTTAATTAACGATTAAAAATAGTACTTTAATTTTATTCTAGCTGTGCCCTAGTTAGACATAGCAGAATTAATATTTAACATTGCTTTCCAATGTTTCTCCATGAGCCAGCCAGCCTTTCTACAGCGAAAATAGCTTTTCGGGGCTAGTCACTGTAAAAATATGTTAACTTTAAATTTCTACTTGTGCCATGGTTAAATACCATGTGCCCTGCTCTGTGGGCTACAAGGCCTACATAGGGGTAACTTATTAATATTTAAAAATGAGCTTTTCCCTGTCAACAGGGTTTACTTTGACAGATTGGGTTGGAGTTTTAAAACTCCAGCAGCCTGGCTTCAGTGGTAGGCCTGACATTAAGTTTGTCTCATCACAATAATATATGGCACAGTAGTGCTGTAGTCTATTAGTGACTTTTAACTTTCCATGCCATGGGTCTATTTTGGACACCTGACACTATGGTCTTATAGGAAAGACAGGCCTACTAGCAGTAACCAAATGTTAAAATGTTTAAGGGATAAGAATACATGGCCTGAGCACTGAACAGCAGTGTCTCACCGTGCCGAGTCTTAAAACCCGCAATAAAAGTAAGCAACAAATTGGGGGTAACATCACAAAATGGGGCATTTTCTCACAAACGTCTATGTGTCTTTTTGTGTGCGAGCTGAAGAGTAATTAAGGATTAAAGACTGAGCTTTATTTTCTATCAATGTGAAATCAGATTTATTTTAATTCTGCTATCCAATAAAGCAACGAGCTCAATGCTTGAAAGCTAGTGAAGTTTTATAAACAATATAATTTACTTCATGCCTCTCACAAGGTAGACATCCTTGTACCAATGAACGTATGCTTCCCTATCACAAGGAGGTTGAACGAAAACAATAACATTTGAAATATATAATCATGACTACATTTTTGGCATAGATACCTCTTAAAATGTTTTAGAATCTTTTTTTCAATAGCAAACGGTGTGATTTCACCGCCCCAACCTGTCTTTGATCTTCCCATACCTTCATTGGAGTGGCAAAACCGAGGAGAAAAGTTGACATGTAGGTGACTACAAAGGGTGGGTCAGCTGCAAGGGCAGAGGAATGTCACTGAAGGAGCAGGCGATGATGGAACATTGGCTGGGTCAGTCATTCTTTTGAGCACACCTTCTGTGCCAAGGTCATATAGGTCCCGTGCCAAGGTCATAAAGGTCCCATGGCAGCCCTAACTTGCCCTTCCTAGGCTCTCTTTTATGTTTTGCTCTGTCACTGCAGGACTAGCAGAGAAGAAAAGGAATGAAGGGGAAACCACAGATAAATAGAGGACTGGAGTTGATGCCGCTGCAGGCGGTGGGATCAAGCCTATTGCTTTGGCTTGAGTAATGCATCTTCTGTCTGAAATGGATTCATGTGTCTACTAACTTCTAGTTTTAAGAAAGACTGCACCAATGAAGTCATGCCAAACACTTTTACATCCCATCTATTTGATACCATAGTCCACCTTTGCTGAGATGGGACTGTTGCTAAAATCTTTTAGGCGAAAATCATACATATTATTTGTAATGCAATCCATTAAATGTTTGGGATACTCTGCCTGAATCACTAGCGCCCATTTTTTCCTCGCGGTGACAATGCATCAGAGTATATGGTATGCCCAGTTCTTAACTTCCTTAGATTCAACTAAATGCACAATGATATAAAGAGGCTCCATGTGTGCTCAGAACCCCTTGGTAAAAGAGAATGTGACAGCCAAGCTCACACTAGTATTCTCCCTTTTGGTGACATATTAAAATATGTGCTGAGCAAGGTCATTCATCAATGATTTAGGCTTGTCTTGATCATCTGGAGAATTTCTTGCAGCAGAAAATGTTTGCAGTGGCTACAAGGAAGGAGGAAAAGGACCATTTTAACAACAGTACAGTGATTTCCAGTGCACGCGTAACAGCTTTGACTCTGGGTGCTAATACAAAGGCTACTTTTCAGTAAATTGGATCACATTTCTAAAGCTTAGCTTGCTTTTTTAAGTACTGGCCCTAGCTAACGCCAAAATATGGTGAGCAGTATTGACAGCACTTTAATGATTGCAATGATCAGATTCGGATAGACTAATACTTATAGGAAAGTGTCAGAATGGAGGGTCTAATTCAGAAAAAAAAAACCTGCAGGGAAGCATTAACTCCCATTGGATCCACATCTTAGATTTCCAGGAGAACTCCTTATTGACAAAGTCCAAACAAGCAAATGTTCCACTAAGGTCAAATTCTGCATGGGTCAATCATGCAAAGTTTTACTTTTGTCGAATTAACATCTCTCCCCACAGGAAATAAAGTTTTCCTTGTCAGGAAACCCCTACTCGTACACCCCCCATGAATTCTTCCCTGTCCCACACTCTAAAGTCACTTCCTCCAGTATTGAACAAGAGTAGTGTAGTGCCTGATTCCAGGATGGGGAAACCTCCTACATAATATTCGAAAGGACATATAGACATATACGTTTGTGAATGTTTTAAGTATTGTGCAGGCCACTGCTTCTTGTATTCCCTTCTTTACGTCTAATCCTAACCTTTCGTCAGTGGAAAATGTATTCTAAAGCCAGATATTTTACACCCTGGGAAGTAGAAATTCTCTTTTCTTTGTACCAAATTTATTGCATAGGTCTGCTAAAACGTGTGAACCACTTTCTGAGACTTATGCAGTTTATACCGGGCAGCTGACCTTTACTCACATCTCTTATCATTTGGTCCTAGAGTCATACTAACATAGATTCTCACATGAGCGTCACTATTGTAATTAATCTAACCTTGTTTGTATTGAACAAATTCTCTGTATATTCTTGTATGTTATACTATTTAACAGGATTTCCCTATAATACGTATACATCGTTGCTCAATTTTACGTTAGATTAATTATTTCAGAATATATATTCCCTTTGTGCATTTCCAGATCTTTATATTTGTGTGCAGTTTTGCATTAAGACTGTGCATTGTTTTAAGAGCAACATGCCATAGGCATAGCTTAGTCAGTGAGAATCAGGAGGGTGTGACTCTCAAATGTCCCAAATAAAAAGCAGTGGACTGCAAGGTGGAGGAGTGAGATGACCACGGTTTGGGATTGGCTGTTTGCATGAGGAACAGGATTAGCATAGATTGGCAGTAGGTGGTCTCTGCCTAGAGTGGCACAGTGGTTGAAAAACAATGGGTTGGAATGCTACACGAGTGACTGCCACTCGTTAGACTCTTTGAAAGCATCCACTCCATTACCTTTTGGGTGTTTGACTACCAGTAGCATGCCTGGTAACTTGAGACAGGTCTAGCTTTCCAAGTCTACCTCTGGCAATGATTGTGAATTCCAAAAAGTTAATTTGCACCTATTCAAGGAGTACTTAAGTGGGTGCAGATTTACTACTATTTTGGCAAACCAGTCACTATATATATTGAAGAACACAATCCAGAAAATGAACAAGTTAAAACCTCTGAGTGAAATGAGTAGATTGTTTCTAATGATTAGAATATGTAAAAGTTTTAAAACTATTTTATTATTAATTTTACCATCCAATAACAGTTTGCAATGTTTTAGTGAGATGCCTTAATGATAGAGTTGTCAAATCGATATGTAGACAGGGCTCCATGTTTCTAGTCCTCGCCTCCTACAAATCCTTTTATCAAGTGACTGATGGCCCCATTTACAAAGCCAGAGTTGCAAATAGACGAGGGCACCCAGGCAAATTCATGGTCTGAGCAGAGCCAAGCCAGAGTCGAAACTTATGCCTGGCTTAACTCTAAGAGTCTGTGTTTGATCTGAGCCATGAAAACGTTTTGCATGTATTTTGTGCAGCATGGTGCAACAAAATAAATGTAAAATTAGATGAAGTAGCAGCAGTGTATTGTACAGATAATTAAAACCCTTGCAATAAATGCATCTTGTTAGAACAGAATTGAGGCAAGCAATTTAAAACAGAGCATGAAAATACATAGTAAGGGTTTTAACATGGGCTAATATGCTCCATAGGGTTTTAATTGGAGCCTAGAAAGAGTAAAGGGCACGTGGAGAAGTCATTCCCCACCTGCCACAGTCTGCTGTTTTCTTTCAGAAGGTCCCTGTCATAGTTTTCTTATGGTTTATTTCAAGACTGTTCCTGATGGTGAAGTACTGGGAATTTTAAGCCCAGCGGTGCAGGGGAACACACCCTATGACTTCGGGTTCTTCCTGTTTCAGACCTACAGAAACACAGAGTCTTCTGGGTGAAGTCAAAGATCAGTTTATTGGCTGCAGACCAATCACAGGTATCCTAGAAGTACAACAGCGTGTATGTTCTCAGGAGACTGCTAAAAATCACAGAAACGGGCTTCTCCTTAAATACAAAATATCATGCTTCAGGCACACATTCCTTGGTTTACGATATGGCCATATACATGTATACATTTCAAACGAAAAGGCAGAGTCATGATGACCATCCCACATTCCAGTTAAGCCAGCCCGCAATTATTTACCCAGCAAGGCTCAGATCCCACATCAGATATCGATAGGCCCCAATAAACATGAGCATCTCCTGTTTGGAAAACAAGCCATAAAGCAGGAACAGTCAGGTGAGAAAGAGATTAGCTGGAGGCTCGTGTTTAATGTAAAGGCTTTATGGTGTGTCAAGCCCTGATGCTAATCACAGGTGGCCAGAGGATGGGGAACTCGTGAGACCGGACTGACCTGGGGCAGCGGAGCCAAGCTGCCCAGGTCACAGAAAAGTCAAAGGAAAGCACATGTGCTCTAAAAGGCCCGTATTTGCTTCACGATATGTAGCCTATGTGAGGGCAACCATAAGATGGCCACCGCTCTAAAATGGAACCCACGTAGTGATGTATAATAACGTATACACAGTGCATTCATAGCTAAAACGTTACACAAAGCACTTGTACATACCGCAATAACCATTCGCGGTTCGCTAATACCGGGATAGACAGGGGTAGGGCCCTGCCTCCTACGCGGTCCCAAATTGCAAAGTACGACAGCCCCTCCTTTTGCCCTTACATAGGCAATAACTATACTCACATCAATCCGAGTCTAGGTCAATATTCATGAAGTCGTGGAGGTGTTGCTGTAGCATCATCCTATTACTTAGCTCGTCCCTCGATACAGGTTTCCTTACACATAATGTAGCACAGAGGCCACATATCGCAGGAGCACACTGTATGCACAGACAGAACAAGAAAAGGATGGCTAAGATCATTCCAATGACCATCAGAACTTTCCAACCCCAGGCAGATATCAGTTCCCAGAACCACCCCACCAGTGACCAATCTCCTTTATCCACGTGTATGGACTCAGATATTTTATGTAGTTTGGAGATGGCTTGATAAACTGTTGGAGCGTTATCTGGTATGAAAATGCAACAACTAGATTGGATAACCTTGCATACCCCACCGCGGTCTGCAAGTATGACGTCTAGAACCATGCGGTTCTGCAAAGTCATGAGGCGATCCGCTTGGAGCTCAGCTGTCAAATTACCAAGGGCACCAGCCGTAACATTAACAGTGGATTCAACCACACGAGTCAGCTGTCTCAGTTTCCTACTATTAACCATAGGTCCCCAAAACGGCAGGAAACCCAAAAAGAAATCTCCCGCTTCCTGACCGGCAGTATCCTCCTTACTAATCACGCCTCTCACAACTCTGGTCTTGTGATAGTCGGAGGCAGCAGTGAATGTTGGCGGTAGCAGATTTGCAATATAACATGTGCCCGAGAAGTCAGGGGGCAACCGTGTATATGCTCGGTCATTGCAGATAAAATATGTACCCTTGGCAGCCAAAAACGCAGGGGAAAACTGTGACGGAAAAGTGTACGTTTCAGTACAGTCACTTCTTCCCAGTTGAGCTCTAGGATTCTGACCATTACTTTGCAAACAGAACCGACCTATGTGGGGTACGACCCAGATTGGGGATGAGATTTTTCGCTGTCTTTCACCCAGACTAATACTATACCCCGTCGCGTTCCACCCTACATAAGCTCTCAACTCTTCTTTGGGAATAGATGAGTATGCGTCGATATCTCTGCTCATATCGGCAACTCCTTTCATTAAAGCTTTGTTATTGGTGCTAGGTCTGATGGAACGCGGTTGTCGCGGGGAGTAGGCATCTAATGCAAAGAGAAACATGGTCTGGAATGCCCATGACGATCCATTGTAACTAAACGGCAGCACTAGATAGGGAATACCCTTATTAATGGTATGTGGCATTAAACCACACACCCAGCAATTGGTTGTATTCATGACTAGTTGGTGCTGGTGCAGGAGCTGAATAAACGAGTTGTTTACAAAGTCAGACCGTCTAGCTTGTTCATGTTCAGGCAGGGGGTGAAAAGAGTGTGAGGAGACAGTAGGAGGAGGTATAGGCTGTACAGTGGGTGCAATGGGCTCTTGAGAGGAGAAGAATACAAATCCTACAGTAAACACTACCATACTACATAATACAAACAGGCATAAAAATACAAAACGTTTGCTCTTCATTATTTTACACATTCTTGCTTTAAAGTTCATTTCCTCAGCGGGTCTCTCCATCTTGAAAAACTCCATCCTCTAATCATGCCGCTCGCGGCGGGTGAGTATCTTCTGCTAAGGAGTACGCCTGTCAGTCCAGGGAACGCCCTAGACCAACCAGAACCGTTGACCTAACGTCTTCGGCCTGTACCCCAAAGTCTTGGCACCGCGACCCTGCGGCTAAACCCGGATGGTGGTTCGAAAAACAAAAATCAAGAAAGTCCTTCAGATGGGAGAGATCTGGTATCAAAAACAAAAGGGTAAGGAAAAAGAATATTTATTTGTCCATAGGCCTTGGTCTTAGATTATAGTGGAGACGGCCAGGTACTGTTTGATCTTGAAACAAGAGTTCAGGCTCTGTAGTGTCCAATCGAATTGACGGTGGCACAGCTTCTTGCAAAATATCGTCACTCTGTTGTGCTGAAGTTGTGCCTTTTATGCGTGCATCACTGAACGGCACAAAACGAGGTACAGTGTCTGTTTCAGAGTCTGCGATACCCTCCTGGACCCACTGGTCATACGGCAGAGGCAAAGGGATCCTTTTCACGTGGGCGCCGTGGATCCAGTTCTTCTTCCCCTTTACTCGAACAGCTGATCTTGTAGACAGAAGTATGAGATGAGGGCCGATCCAACGAGGCTCATCGTTGCTTTTGCGTTGGAATTTTTTACCAAAACCCACGCGCCAGGGTCGATAGGGTGTCCTGGAGCCTCAGAGGCCTGGGGAAGAGTATTGTGCACCTGTTGGTGTAAAACACGTAATTTAGCCGTCAATTCATACAAGTAATCAAGCAGTACTGGATGTTCGAGTTCACTGAATTTTGTCGGTCTTGGCACACCCCATACATTGGCCGGGCGGCCAAAAACTACCTCGTAGGGACTAAGTCCCACTCGTGAATGCACAGTCATTCTGGTGGACAGGAGTGCTAGAGGCAGAGCGTCAGGCCATTTAAGACCTGAGCTCGCTTGGATTTTGGCCAGCTTGAGTTTTAGAGCGCCGTTGTAGCGCTCTACTAATCCAGCTGATTGGGGGTGATTTGCAGCGTGGAATTTCTGTTTTATCCCTACTCACTCACACACATTCTTCATCACTTGACCCACAAACTCACTCCCATTATCACTCCACACCATTCTTGGCATTCCAAACCTAGGGAAAAATTCCTTCACAAGGGCTTTGGCTGTGGATAGAGCAGTGTTGTCTTTTAGGGGATACGCCTCTATCCATTTTGAAAAAGCGCAGACAACCACCAACACATATTTCAGGTTGTTGCACCTTTCCATGTGGATAAAATCTAGCTGCAAAACTTCAAATGGATATGATGGAGGCGCAAAATGACCAGCTGGAGTTGGGGTTCCCCTACCAGGGTTGTACTTCAAGCATACCATACAATTCTTGACCACATTCTCTGCGCAGTTAGGAATTCCAGCATTCTGCCATACTGGAGCCAACAACTTACAAATTCCTTTCATACTGATATGTGCCATCCCATGTGCCATAGTAACCACTGGAAGCACATATGCATCAGGTAACAACCATCGCCTATGTTCTGACAAATCAATCCAACAACCATTCTCATCCAACTTACCCATACTTTCTCTCCACTTGCTCAACTCTTTCTCTGTGGCTTCAGCTTGAAGGGACTTTACACTCTCTATTGTGTTTTCACACATTCCAACATCACCAACCCATCTTGCAGGGCCTGCAACATACATTCGAGTCTTCACATCTTTTGCTGTTTCTTTCGCGGTTTCATCAGCAAACGCATTACCACGACCAACATCATCAGTGATTTTCTTGTGCGCACTGCATTTCATAATCGCAACTTGTAACGGTAGGGTCAGTGACTCAAGGAGATCATTCACCAACTTGCCATTCTGAATCTTAGCTCCATGTGAAGTCAGGAACCCACGTTCTTTCCACAATCGCCCAAAACTATGAGCCACGCCAAAGGCGTATTGGCTATCCGTATATATGTTCACTCTCATTCCTTCAGACAACACGCATGCTCTCGTAAGGGCAATCAATTCTGCTGCTTGAGCCAAATTTTGTGGCACACGCGCAGTTTCCACAATCGTGTGCAAAGTCGTGATAGCATATGCAGCAGTCGTATCACCATTTGGAAGCTTAAAACACGAACCATCCACCCATAAAGTACCATCACACTCAGTCAGGGGAGTATCTTTAAGATCTACTCTCCCTTTCGTCTCTTCTTCGGTTCTGAACAGACAATCATGTTGCTCAATCTCATCTAGGTCTGCTGGAATTGGCAATAGTGTAGCTGGATTCAACGTGTTGCATCTCTTTATGTGTATATGGTTTGCTAACAGTGTCAGCTCATAACCAGATAATCGCGCACTAGTTAAGTGTTGTGTCTTGGTCCTGTTTAACAATGTGTCCACAGCATGTGGAACCATGACAATCAATGTATTATCCATTACTAGGCCAGCAGACTGTCGAATAGACATAGCTGCGGCGGCTGTGGCTCTCAGACAACTTGGCAATGCCCTCGCTACCGGGTCCAAGGTTGACGAAAAATATGCGCATGGACGCGGTCTATCGCCAAAAGGCTGTGTTAACACTGATAATGCGCAACCATCTTTTTCATGAACATACAATGTAAAAGGCTTGCTGTAGTCAGGGGTACCCAACACAGGAGCTGAACACAATGCATTACGCAATTCCAAAAAACTTATCTGACACTCTTCAGACCATGGGATAGGATTCGGTGTGTCTTTGCATGTTAAGGCCAACAAAGGTTTTGCCAACAAGGAAAAATTGGGAATCCAATGCCTACAGTATGAAGTAATGCCCAAGAAAGCACGCACTTCTCTCTGTGTTCTTGGCACACTCAACTGTGTAATGGCTTGAATTCTTTCTGGGGTCAGTTTCCTTCCCTCCTTCGATAAGAGATGACCTAAGTAGGTCACTTCTTGTCGACAATATTGTAGCTTTGAGAGAGACACTTTGTGATGGAAGGCAGACAAATGACGCAACAATGACAAGGTAGCGTTTTTGCAAATCTTTTCAGTATCCGCAGCGATTAGTAAATCGTCAACATACTGAATAAGGATAGCGCCACTAGGTAAAACAAGTGCATCAAGCTGCGCTTTTAAAGCCTGACTGTATATTGATGGACTCTCACAGTAGCCCTGGGGAGCGCGTTTAAAGCGGAAGCTGCGACCTCCTAAACTAAAGCCAAAAATGTCTCTGCTCTCCTCTGCAATTGGGATGCTAAAGAAAGCATTCTTTAAATCGATCACTGAAAACCATGCAGCGGATGCTGGAATCATGGTTAACAAGGCAGTTATATCAGGGACAACTGGAAACTGTGGCACAACAATCTTATTAACCTCTCTAAGATCAATCACAAATCTGTAAACAGGTGGCTGTGAAGGGTCCGTTTGTTTTAAGACAGGTAAAACAGGACTATTGCAAACGTTGCCCCTTGTCTCTTCAATTACACCCTTTTTAATCAAATCACTGACAATTGCTAGCAATGCTTTCTGACCTTCATTGGAGATCTTGTACTGGGGAATACGTGGCAATCTGACATTGGCTTTTAAAGTGACCACATATGGCGGTATTTCCAAAAGACCCACATCATTGGGACCAGTAGCCCAAAGGACATCCGGAAGGGATGACAATTCAGGTGGCATTGAATTTTTAGACAAATACATCGGGGAAATCACTTTCTTGCCTAATGTAAGTTGTACTCTTGAGGGAGAACAATATAGCGTTGCATGCAATCTTTTTAGCAAATCTAATCCTAGCAAATTTTCACCACAACCTGTCGTTAGAATGAGGGGTGCTTTTAACTCACAAGGTCCAACAGAAAGTGACATAGGACTAGAAATCGGGTTCCTAACTGGGGCGCCAGAAAAACCTACTGAAACATTCATTTCACCAGACAAAGGCGCGCCAGGGAGTTTTGAATGCATAATTGAACTCTTTGCAGCACCAGTATCCAGCAGAAAGGGCTCCGTTACATTTGCTGTAGTTACTTTAACATAGGGTCTGCTCTGATCCACTGGCACTGAAACAACTCCCTCTCTCTGTCTACGGCTGTCCTAGTAATCGTTATCTTCTACATTGTCGTCTTCTGCATAATAATCATTATTGTAGTACTGAGCTGTATTACCAGTCGCGTTGGCTTGCTGATCAAAGCTATTTATGGTATTTTGAGGCGGAAGAGGACGCGCGTTCTGGGGAACATTTCCACGCCCTCTGCCTCTAGGAGCTTGCTGACCACCTCTACCTCTTGCACCATGCGCATTACTGTTACGCTGCATTAATTTAGGGCATCTATATTTAAAATGACCTTCCTCTTTGCAATATGAACATTGGTTGGGACCTACAGGGATTCGTGGTTGATAATACCCATTCATTTGCTGACTATTCTGAAATTGTTGGGGTTACTGATACATACCTTGTGTTTGCCTATAATTACTCTGTCCTCCACGTGGTGGATAAGCCTGCTGCAAGAGGACCTTTGTTTTTAGTTCTTTCGTTTTCTTATCTGTTCTATCCTTCTCATCTTTGTCTCTATTCTCATAATACTGTGCAGTAGCCAGTATTTGCGCTGAAGAGGAAACAGCCCAAGAACTTTCTGAGTCTTTTAATTTTTTACACAACTCGGGAAGTAGATTCTGCACAAATTTATCAACAAATAACCGTTGGCCACCTTCAGTGCTCATGTCTTGACCACTGTGGTCAATAAACGTTTCTTCAAACCTGGTGAAGAAATCAGACACTGTCTCATCTTTCTTCTGCTTACATGCGGATAGTTTATCCCAATTTACGCGCATCGCAGGCATTATAGTTTTCATGTAGGTAATAATTCGACCAGGGAGTTCTGCTACTAAAGGGTCAGGTTTCGCGCCACCGACTTGGCCTGCATCTGCAGCAATGATATTAGCCCATGTGTTACCCAATTCTGCAGCGTGATCTACATTACGAATGGATCCCCATAAAGGCTGTGGAACCACATTCCCAAACAGCATGTCTATGTCAGCCAAATTCATTACACATGATTCTGCAGTTTGTGATAACTCCTTATAATAACCGGTAGGGTTTTTACGGGGGTCAGGCAACTTCTGCTTAAGCGCTAAGACCTCAGAACGCTTCCAAGGGACATGTACCCAAACACGCTGAAAATGTGCTAAGACAGCTGGATTAGCATTTGGATCAGCAGGTCTCCAAACTGGAGGAACCTCACGCATTGGATATTGGCGTGCTTTTACCTTCTTCCCCACAGAGAGTTCCTGTTCGAACAATGATTGCTGACAATCGCCATTTCTGAAGGACAGTAAAGTCGCAACTGCTTTATCTACATTGGGGCCCACAATTGTACCTTTTTCAAAGTCAAATCGCACTCGACACAATTCCTGTGGGTTTGGGTTTGCACCATTATCCTCCAATTCCTCACAGAGGAATTCACACATTTTGTCAAAGACATACCTCTGTGTTGGGGCATCCCATTGGTGAAAAACAGTAACAACTGATTCCACATTATAGAGTAAAGGGAAACCAATCCACCTACGCGCCAGATGATCTAACACCTCTTTCTCGTCGGGACCAGGCAGCTGACTGCGCAATTGCTTACGCTGTAAGCCAGGAGTCGCACTCGATGACCCAAAGAGAGGCGACATTAGACTAGTAACTACATTAGCTAGTCGTTGTCGTGCTGAAGGAGAGGTTGAGGCGAAAACAGGGGGATAGACAGAGGGAAGAAAAACGGATTCAGATACAGGTACCTGGGTAGTGTAAGAAGGAGCGCCAGGGGAAGCCGCTGGCGTGCTAGGCAAAGTCGCAGGAAGCGCGGGGGTAACAGGTAGCAAAACTGGCGGCCCTTGAGAGGGCTGCACTGCAGGGATAGGAGCCAGCTGAGGAGAAGCTGGCGGCTGTGGGAAGGCTTGCGGCATATTTACTGGAGGCTGCGCATTTACAAGCTGTGGAGGTGCTGTGGCATTTTGCGCATATGGGGGTGGCGAACTTAACATATGGGACATTAGGGAATCTTTCTCTTTCTCTTTTGTCTCATCTTGCACAAGGGGTGACAAAACAGGGTAACATTTATCAATCCCTAGTTTGCGCTGTCTATGTAACTGTTCCTTCATTTGTTCCTCCTCATTATCTTTAAATTGCACAGCTGCTTGCATCACTGACATACCTCTTTCTCTCTTATTCCTCTTTGCTAGCTTAATTTCCTTCTGTTTGGCTTCCTTTCGCCATAGGCGGAAAGAATCAAACATCGCCGGCCGGGCTTTCTTTTTAAACAATTTAACTTCCAAATTATCTAAGATATCTGTATCGAAACTACCATTTTGGGGCCATTTTAAAACACCGTCCTTTCTGGTGTATCGGATCCATACTTCATTATATGCAATGGGGCCCACGCCATGTTTTACATAAAGCTCATAAGTTGGAGTTCCAATTGGAGGAACCGGACATGAATCCTCTAACTGGAAATCCCTTCCACAACTCAAACAAAACCAATTACCAAATACACTAGCACCAGGCATCTTCGCTCACTAGTCTAGTTCCCAACTTCAAAGGATTATCGATTACGATAGTCTCGTGAATACACAAGTCCTCTGGCTTTGGGGTTTGCAAACTCCAAATCAAAATAATCCCGAAGGATACCAAATTCAAACTGGGAGACGCTCCACTTATACTTAACTGAATATCGATGATCAATGGCGTCACCAGAAGACTCTCTCGATTGTTTCGCTCTACCAAAATCGTCAAGGGTCCAAAACAGGGCGATTAATCAGGGCAGCAGTCCTTCGTAGCCGTCGGGACGCGGAGAACCTCGCAGAAAAGACTTTCGGACCACGTCGACATGCAGGGGTCGATGAAGTGGCGGCCTTCCTCCAGAATTTCCACACGAAGCTCCTCACGAACCTCTGGCTTGGACCGGTACCACTGAAATCGCGCCGAGTTGGGCGCCAACTGAAGTACTGGGAATTTTAAGCCCAGCGGTGCATGGGAACACACCCTATGATTTCGGGTTCTTCCTGTTTCAGACCTACAGAAACACAGAGTCTTCTGGGTGAAGTCAAAGATCAGTTTATTGGCTGCAGACCAATCACAGGTATCCTAGAAGTACAACAGCGTGTATGTTCTCAGGAGACTGCTAAAAATCACAGAAACGGGCTTCTCCTTAAATACAAAATATCATGCTTCAGGCACACATTCCTTGGTTTACGATATGGCATATACATGTATACATTTCAAACGAAAAGGCAGAGTCATGATGACCATCCCACATTCCAGTTAAGCCAGCCCGCAATTATTTACCCAGCAAGGCTCAGATCCCACATCAGATATCGATAGGCCCCAATAAACATGAGCATCTCCTGTTTGGAAAACAAGCCATAAAGCAGGAACAGTCAGGTGAGAAAGAGATTAGCTGGAGGCTCGTGTTTAATGTAAAGGCTTTATGGTGTGTCAAGCCCTGATGCTAATCACAGGTGGCGAGAGGACGGGGAACTCGTGAGACCGGACTGACCTGGGGCAGCGGAGCCAAGCTGCCCAGGTCACAGAAAAGTCAAAGGAAAGCACATGTGCTCTAAAAGGCCCGTATTTGCTTCATGATATGTAGCCTATGTGAGGGCAACCATAAGATGGCCACCGCTCTAAAATGGAACCCACGTAGTGATGTATAATAACGTATACACAGTGCATTCATAGCTAAAACGTTACACAAAGCACTTGTACATACCGCATTAACCATTCGCGGTTCGCTAATACCGGGATAGACAGGGGTAGGGCCCTGCCTCCTACGCGGTCCCAAATTGCAAAGTACGACAATGTTATAGGTGTGCAAACAGGAAAGTAGGAGTTGAAGGATGATTTTGGTTTTACTTAGCAGGACAAGGCCATCAAGGTAAAGTAAGTTTGTCCCAAGGTGTGTCAGTTTGGGAGGATAGCAGTTGACTTTCTCTAAGGCCTCCGCCAAGTCAGCAAAATACAAGTACATGGGAGCAAGTCAACAATCTTACTAGGGCCCTCAATTTGTAGAGATCTTCTTCGAGATGCACGCACTATCTTAAAATTTGACCTGAGCCCAAGTGTTTGAATACAACTGTGCAATCGATCTCAGTAAGTCAGCTAGGAGGCCCAGTCTTGCTGTTTGCACAAAAAGGAGGCTCTAGGAATGCTGTCAAAAGTGACGTTAACGTCTATGAGCATGAGTAGGGTGCAGATCCACTAATGAGGGCTTTGTCGCATATTGGGGCCAGCTCCATCAAATGTGTTGTAGTACCACTGTTATCTCTGAAGCCACCCTGAAATCTGGGGATGATTTGTGCTTTGTCTACCCAAACTTTCAGGTCATCGAACAGGAGGCTAGTAAATAGTTTAGCGTAGTTGTCGATGGGCGCTATAAGGAGATAATGGCTAGGTTTGGATTTTGAACTCCCATTGAAGATTAGTTGAATAATCGATCCTCTCTAGGAGTCTGGGATACAATTTGTTGCCAGGCAGAATCCGAACAGGGGTAGCATTGCCATGGCCCAAAATGAGGGGTTAGATATAAAGAGGGCTGTTTTAAGCCCGTTTGGGCCGGGTACCCCATCTTTCTGAATTCTCACCAATTTGAGTCTGGTCTGTTCCTCTGTTGAGCTGGTTGGGCAGATTTTTGGTGTTATATTGACTCGGTGTTCAACTGGCAGATCAGTAGCGGTGCTCTTTGAGATTTATATAATGTCAGAGTGAACACATAACTGTTGATGAAGAGATAGTGAGGCCTTGGATTTGTTGTTAATTAAAAAGGAGTTGACAGAAATGATATCCATGTGGTCTCAGGAATGTTTGCATTTGTGCCTTTGTTACCTTGTGTTAGCATGCGGTTCACCATGGACCGGAATTGTTTGGAGCTCTTTTTTTGCTCACATAGAGAAGGCGAGCCCAGAACTCATCATTCTTTTTTTTCTGGACAGCCAGATTGTTCTCCTAAAGTTGGCCCTGGATTTTTTTATCTTGAATTTCTCGGTTGGAGAAAAGAAATGCCGCAAGAGGTTGCAAATATTGTGATTCACTTCACTTTTCAAGGCCTTCTAGTTCCTTGTCAGCTTAAGTTTAGTCATGGGCTCTGATGAATTTGTACCAGAATGGTGCATGTTTTGAAAATTCTGGAGTATGTGATCTGTGAATCGTAATGATTATTTGATAGGGAAGCTTGTAAGTGAGGCAATTGTACCATATTGTGATTTGATCCAGGTGGTCGCCTCAGAGCCAATCTCTTTGTCCCATTTCTCTTATTTAAGATTTTCAGTATGAGCCCTTAAGGTAGTGGGTGGGTGGGCAACCACTAGTTGTGAAGTATAAATTGACCGGACAATTTGCTGCAGTCTATCATCACTTTCAAAGCAGTCTGCAAGAGAAGTTATTAATATACCTGAATACAGCAGCTGAATACAAGGTGAAGTAGATATAGGAGATGGACTTTTCTAATTCTCATGTCCATCCAGGCGGGGAATCCCCACACAGTTGACCATTTAGGAACCTGAGGCCCAAATCTTTGCAATCTGACAGGAAGAACTCTGCCAGTTTACTCCATTGGGTTTTCACAGACACCCTTTGCGGTGGGATATCACGTTAGGTCGTTGGCTTCTTGACCTTTTGCACCATATCAACAGGTTTATGTTGAAATCACCAGATAGCAGGATGTTAACCAGCGGGAAAGTTATTTTGACGTCTGTTATAATTTTTTAACAGTCTTTTCAGTTTAGTCAGTTTTTCTGATCTGCTGGGCTTTATGTAAGCGTTGATGATCAGCAAAGATTACTTCTTGTTGCTGCTGATTATATACTACAATTCATTGCTTGCACTCATGATTCTGTCAAGTAGATCTAATCCGCTGTGCTATGCAAGCATGAAGAGATATAAATCAATAGACCACCCATTGAGCATCCATAGTTGATGACTTTGGTAGCTGGTTTTTAGTGTTCTATACATCCTGTCGGAGGGGCAGTTGGTTGAGCCCAGGTTTTCTGGAAAATAAGGATCTCGAAGTTACTCCAGAATGTTGTGGTGTCATGATCTTTAAGTTTTTGTGTGAGGGTATGAGTGTTCCATGAGCATATTTTTAACTTTGCCTTGGATGTATGGTGGGACCATTGACTCAAAGAGGTGTTGGTGTCTCTGTGTGTTTGTATGTTTGGGTTTGTTTGCACCCTCCTCATTTTTGGATGTCTTTTTTACTGCCACAAAGCAAATGCTGACAGAGTGATACATGAGATAACATTAAGGATTGTAAATTCTAGCAAATGGATTATTTTTTAACAATGGAAGGCTGACAGAAGATATTTTTCACTGCCGATGGCATGTATTAGCTGTTTACCTTGACAGAAGCCCTTCTTAGGTAAATGCCTACCTGAGTTCGCCTTTAAAGGTGCAGAACCCAAAAAACAACACCAAATTCTCCTGTATTATTCATTTGTCTTAAAAAAATCATTGAAACAAGGAGGGTAGAGGAATTTTTAAAAGTGGAAGAAATGAAGGTTGCACAAATCATTATATATAAAATAAATTATAGACCTTAGAAAGTTTGGGGGTGATCCGTCGAGTGGGTGCCAAGAAAAAGGGGAGGGTCCCAAATCGTTGATTCCCTGTGCTGATTTTGGCAGAAAACCTTTGTTGCAGATAGAGACAAAAATGCTGAACAGAATTACTCCAAATTTGACAACAAAATTGAATTTCACTCAGTAGAAGTGCTTTTTGTGATTTGGTGTATATCCGGTGCGTTTTTTGAGAATCTTACAATGAAAGTGGTACTAAGGGTGGTCATAAAGGGGTTAAAATGATGTATATCTGGACTGTTAGTGTCCATATATGCAAAAATTGGCCATCCTAAAGGGGACTATTCAATCCTAATTAGCCGGCCACAAAATGAAAAATATTCTTGCAGCGTATTGTACTATTGTACCTTGGGTGCCATTGTACTTATGATTGGAATCCAGGTATTACTGTTAGTGTCTCGACTTCCTCAGTAGGTAGTTAAGGCAATTTGAGTGTCTTATTCACATTTTTAACAATGTCATTGGTCTACAGTTGGTGTGACCTGGAGAACCTGTGGGTTTCTCTAGACTGCCTCTGCATTACCTTGATGTTGTAAACATGCAGTTGCTTCCATGGACTGAAATAACCTCTTTGGGAAATTAGACTGTGGGACACATACCAAGGAGAAGGGTGTCTTACTGCTGAGAGACCAAACATGATAGACCAGATAGAAAAAACACAAAGAGTGCCCTAAGTAATTTAAAGAGAGAAGAGCCATACCTTGAGATTTCTTCTAAACAGGGGATGGTCCTCTATTTCTGAGATATGTCGTGGCAGCATATTCCGCAGTTTAGCTGTAGTATACAAAAAGCATCTGCTGCCCCATCTACCTCAACAAATTCTGCACACTGCTATTAGCTAGTTATTGGCTGAGTGCAGCACCCTTCGGGATAATTATCATTGAAACTTAGATCTGAGAAACCGGGGACCAAGATTATGTGATGCCTTAAGACTTTAATCATAATTCTTATCCTAACAAGAAGCCAGTGAAAATTCCTCAGTCCCTGTGAGACAGACGGATATCCTCTGGGAGATTATCAGTGGGGTGGCTGGCCTGCTGCGGCCATCTAACACGCGGCCATAAAGCATTTCAGCTGCTAATTAGAAAGCTGGAAGGGGGGGGTTGTTTGACCCATTTTTTATCGATCAAGGTCAGGACTGAGCATCATCTGGAAAAGTTCTACTAGACCCGTGCTCAGTCAGAACCTGTTCAGACAGCAGCCAGGCATGGCGTGGGATGAGCAGCCAAGCTCTTCCTCCATCTGCAGGAAGACGGTCAGGCGTGTGTACCCACTCATCCTAGGGGTTGGCATGCGACCCTCATGCTGGGTCCCACATACCTTACCTTCAATGAGTACAAACCATAGTGTCTGGAGTCTGCGGTGTGACTTCTGGCAGGACCACCAATGTTGCACTCCCTGAAAAAGCACTGGAATCTCCTCAGAAAGTGCATACTCGAGAGTCTGGACTCACGGAGAATGCTTCTCCTTCAACAGCTTGGTGGCAGTCAAAACGGCCTCGAACTGTTCCTTCCAGGCTTAGGCCAGGCAGGGGGCATCACTGATGTATACATCTCCGTTTCCGTGAGTCCGGCGCCTTCAACCTGGCTGAGCTGTGGTCATCTGCATTCTTGATGTTGGCATAATCGGTGCTGAGGATTCATACTGCTGCTGCTCCACCCAATCTCAGGCATCCACTGGTTCAGTGAAGAAATAGCTAGATCTCTTCATCATGACTTTTAACGTGGCTGGGAATGGCAATGAATAAGTCAGGCCTACCAACTGTAGCCGCTACTTCATTCCCAGGAATAACGCTCTGCAGCTTTGTACCGCAAGGGTGTAGCCCGGGAACTGGAAAACTTGTGTATGCTCATGCATGATCGACCCGTTGTGCGAATCACCTGTAGGATGGCCTCCTTATTTCTGTAGTTCATTAGGCTGGCCACCACCAGCCCAGGAGGCTTACTCAGCGGCGGCCATCTTGCGACACTCGATGAGCACCACTGGGTCTGAGAGCCCCCTGCACCCGCAGGAAAGCCAACAATACGGAGATTATTATGGATGGAGCGTCCCTCTGAGTCCTCCCGCCTGCTTTCAAGTTCTTGGACCGTAGCCACGAGGCTCTTGACCTGCATTCCTAGGCTGGATACTGTGGGCTGGAGAGAGTCCAGCAAACTTTCTGCTTGCGTGATGCGGGTGGTGAGTTTCCTCTGGTCATCGCATACCAGGCCCAGTTCTACTGCCACCACATCCACTCTGCCCTGCAAATCTTGGCAAGCCTGCAATAGCAACAAGAATTTAGTCCTGCTTAGCCTCTGCTAGCACTGTTTGCAGTCCCTCTTGCGATGCTACCTAGTCAACCAGGTCATTGGTCCCAGCATCTGGACGCCCCACCGGCTGAGACCCCGCTGCCCCAGTCTCCCCCCTTACCAAGTTTTTATGTGTCAGCCTCCATGCAGTGGTCCATAGGAGTTCAGGGCAGGCAAAACTAGGGGAGAGATTATGACAATTTCGCTGCTTCCTGTGGACCCGCCTGTCCCCTGGCCTCCACCTCAGGGCTTTGCCACTGGGCATCACGTCCAGGCCAGACTGTCAAAGATCTTCGCTGCTGTAAATTCCTGGATGGGGCCTTGCACTGATGGGAGAAACACCCCCTGCAGAGAGGGTTGTGGTTAGGACGGATGGGTACCCTTCACCATCATAGGCCAGTGAAGACTGCAGCCAGAGCGTCATGGGGGAGCTTCTATGGTCATAGAAGGCCCCCAATCAAAAGGCCAAATTGGAGCCACCAGTTGCATTCACCAGGCAACTACCTGGTTATTATAGGTATCTTCTGCTGCCCACCATCCATGACCCACCTACCTGAGCACTCCACCATGTCCTCTCCTCCAGGACTCGCCTCTCACCTCAAGCCTCATCACAACCTGATCAGGTGGGTGTGAGCAGTCCAGGTCCTTTTTCACCCACAAGAACTCATCCCCAAAAGTAGGAGGGGTGGGCAAGGGCTCTCTCACCAGTCAAAAAAGGAGGGGTGGACCGTTGTTCATCAAGCACCTCACATGGGGGAAGGCACACCACCTCAGGGGGAAATGCATGGTCGCCACACTCCTTCTTGGCCATTAATCAGGTGGTGAGGTACCCCTACCACCCACAACAGTTACCACCTGCTGGTATAGCGCCCACTTTGTGGTCCGATTCCAGTAATCCTGAATTCTGTAGGTGTTGTTACCTCTTTGTCATGGTCAAGTTCGGAATCTGGGATTCACCTTTGATGATAAAATTAGTGTGGAATGTCATGCAAATAAAATGCCTGCAACTTGCTTTGCGCTCTTGAAAACGCTTCAAAAGATCCTGCCATTGCTTCTGCCTTCTTCCAGAGCCTTGGTTGTCCGTAGCGTTATTCTTAGCCGTTTAGACTACTGCAATACTGTTCTTTTGTTTGCACCGGAATACCACTTGCATCATCTGTCAAGGGTGCAGATTGCAGCCACTAAACTTGCCTTGAACAGATCTCGGAGAGCCTCTGCATCTTTGGCATTAAAGAAGCTACACTGGCTGCTACTTAAGCAAAGAGTCCAGTTTAAATCTCTTTGCTTGGCTTTGAAGCCTTTCATCGGATGGGCCCTGTTTCCTTGCAAAAGAGATTGTGAAGATATATCCCAAACAGACCTCTTCGATCCACATCTGCTAATTTGTTATGTGAGCCATAATTTAGGAAATCCAGGCGATCAAGGTCAGGAATTCACTTCCTCCCTTCCTAAGAGCTATGACCGATTTGTTTAAGTTCAGGAAGACGCTCAAGACCTCGCTTTCCCAAAGTAATTGGTATCGAGTCATCCCTCTCCTTGGAGCTCTGATCTGTTTTTTCTTATAGACCCTTCCCTCTTTTCCTCATGTATCAACTTGAACTATTATGGACAGCGCCAGGATACCAGTTGGTGACAGAGCACTTTATAAAAATTATAAATAAATAAGTCAGGCAACCAATTTAATTCCCCCGGATCCGAGGGCGTCAGGGAAAGTGAGACCAGCGCCAACACGAAGGGATCACAGCAGACGGGAAGCACAGGCCACCCCTGCAGGCATTGAAGCATCCCAGGGCTTACTCACACCCTCTGCCGGTCAGCTCTTGGGCTCTGCAGCTGCGTGCAAGTGCAGGTTGTCAGGGGCGCAGCAGAAGGGCAATGCCGGTCACTGCTATGATCTCCACAGTCTGTCGAGGTCAACTCCTCACTGTCAAATGGCTCGCGTGCAGGCCTTGCTGTAAAGGGTGGGTACAGAGTGTTGTGCCCCATCTCTATCAGAAACTGCTCAGGGGTTGCTGCTCGTACCCTGCAGTATAATCATCATCAATTATCTTTATTTCGGTCGCCAGGACCATAAAAGAGTGCAGATACAATACTAAATGTGCAGAATAAAATATAAAAACAGGACAATTAGAAAGATAAACAAGTAACTAAAATCATCCCACTGATTCGTTCGATGTTGCCGACTTAAGACAGTGCATCCGGATGAACCACATCGAAGTCAAATATTTTGCAACCGCAAATACAATTGGGGCAGAGAGATCAGATTTCAATACTCGAAAAGCAGGGGCATACTGTCTAAAGCCCATATTTCTGAGAAGGGGTCGAAGCCAATAGTTCCTAGGTTTGTGGTATGCAGGACAGAAAAATGTAACATGTAAGTCCGTTTCATGGGGGTATGCACAACCAGGGCAATGGGCAGTGTGATTTAATTGTGCCCACGAAACCGTGTGTGCCCTAAGGGGTAGTGTGTTGAAACGCCATTGCATGTAAAGTTTCCTGGTCAGTGGTGGACCCATACCATCAAATGCAAACTCTAGATTATAAAAGTCTTTGAATCCCAGAAAGTATGCTGTCTGGGAACCCTCTCGTGTGTTCTTTATGGCAGCACGCAAGTTGTATTCATAATAGGCATTTGAAATAAGTTTTCGAGAGACCCTGGGGCAAGCAGACAGCGGGTCACACCAGAGTTCAGGTCTACCCATTGCCTCACAGATACGCTTGATGTAGCTGAGCCAAGGAATTTGAATATTTTTGCAGAGGGACATAATCTCCTCCAACTCAGCTCTATATTTCAAAAGATCCGGGGAAGACCATATTTTACACCAGAAAGTTAAGGGTTTTAGTCCCAAAACTTCTGAAATCGGTCTTACACCCAGGTCCAGTCTGAGAGGCATAAGAGGAGTACTAATGGGTAAGGCTGTCAGTTGTCTGAGGAAGTTGTTTTCCGTAGTCTGCAACTTCTGTCCTGGCATATGGCCCCATAATTCAGCCCCATAAGTCACTGTTGCTCTAGCCTGGATTTTATAAATTTGCAGGCAAGGCGCAAATGGCCTATAAGTTGAACCTCTCGTCATCCTTACAATACCCCCCGCCATCTGGGAAAGTTTCAAATTTGCCTTAGTTTTGTGGGGTTCCCATGACATAAATTGGTTGATTACTACCCCCAGGTATTCAATCGTATCAACCCGCTCTAATCTTAAAGTCCCTATAAGGGGGGCTGCGCGAGTCTTGGAGGGCGGGTTGAAGATCATATATTTAGTTTTCGCAGCATTGATCTCCAAACCACGATCCGCGCAAAATCGTACAAACCCATCCAAGACCCGCTGCAAGCCCATAGGGGATTTAGAAAGCAGCAGGGTATCATCCGCAAACATAATAGCGGGAACCCTGCTGCCATTGAGCTTAGGGGCATCGGTGTTACTTAACTCATTAAGATGGTTTATGACCCCATTAACAAAAAGGCAAAAAAGGGTGGGTGCAAGGACACAGCCTTGCCTTACCCCCCTATCGACAGGGAAAGCACTTGAAAGAGAACCACCCCTACCACATCTTACCCGGGCGAAATTTCCCTGATGAAGTCTCTTCAAAATTGATAGAATGTCCGGTGGGACCCCAAGGTCCGATAGAACGACCCACAATTTATATCTTGGAACTAAATCGAAGGCGGCTCGTAGATCCACGAAAACCGTGTATAGACTGCCGCCCTCAAACAACACCGTCTTCCAATATATAAGGTTCAAACGGAAGATTTGATCGGTGGTGGAAATCCCCCTTTGGAATCCTGCCTGGTATGGGCTCATAATCGCATTCTCCTCGATCCAGTCCTGTAAGCGATTTAAGATGAGTCTGCCAAAGATCTTTTGTGGCACATCAATAAGGCTAATGGGTCTATAATTGGCTGGGAGCAGAGGAGAGCCCTTTTTGAAAATTGGGACAATCTCTGCGCCCAGCCAAGTGCCCGGTATAGCCATGCCTTCCAGGATAGCATTAAATAGGATCGTGAGGTAAGGGGCCCAGACGTCTGGTTCCTGTTTAAGTAAGTCACCGGGGATGCCATCCAAACCTGGAGCCTTTCCCGATGCCAAACCAACTACGGCCGTACGCACCTCCGCCACTGTAAATGGTTCCCCCCTCTCGACCAGACTGGGCAATTGAGTAGTGATTATCGGCTCATACTCCGGTGATTTATACAGAGACTGGAAGTGGTTTTGCCATACCTTAGATGATATATTAGGTTGGATGGCAGAAACCGGCTCCTCCGTACCCGAGTTAACACAGCACCAAAATTTGCGTGAGTCCCCTCTGGTTAAATAGGCGGTAAGTCTTTCCCATTTGCCGTACTCCCATTCTTTTTTGGCGTTAATGGTCAGGGACTTGTAAACTGCTCTTCTTTCCCTAATTTCCTCCCTGGCCCTTCTCTCTTTAATTGAAAACACAAGATCAGTTTTTACCTTTCGACAGGCATTATTGTACCAATGGGGGCCATCAGTTTTCCTATTTGGTCTATTTGTGTTCTTGGTTAGACATTCAGACAAGGTTTTTACTAGATCGTCATGGATCTGCCCCATTTGAGTAGAAGGATCCTGGATAGTACTATTCATCTTAAGTACCAAGAGCTTTTCGAAGGTGGGGATTACTAGTGCATATAATTTGGGTATCCTCCCCGGTTGAAGGGCTAATTGCTCCCATTTAATTCTGCGCCTGTTATTAGTGAGGACCAGGCTATCGTCGGTGGGCGCCCTTGATTTATCCCTGATTTCTAGCCCGGGATGATCATAGACTAGCTCAAGGGCATTATGGTCACTGTCATCCCTCACTGTGACCCAAAAATCTCTGATGTATAGCCATGAGGTCAGGGGAACCAGGACATAGTCCAGTCGGGATTCGCTGCCCACCCGGTTAAAGGTACATCTGGGAGGGATATCTGATTTAAACCTCCCATTGCAAGCCCTAAGACCAAATTTCAACGACAGGGAAATAATTTGTAAGACCAAGGGAGAACACGATTTCGGGGTCGGGGCCAGTAGCGGGGGAATAGACCACAGGAGATCCTCCTCCAAAGCCAAACCTTCCAGTATGCCTGGGAAAGGCTCGTAGTGACAATTTAAATCGCCCCCAATTATAAATGGCGTTCCCTCTGGAATTTCGTTGAGGAACAGCGCCAGCTTCGCAATAGTGGGCGATTCCTGCGTGATGTTAACTGGTCGTGAGTATATATTAATCACTAAAAGACTTTGGGAGTTGGGCCATTCCAGCAATACCGCTAGGATATCTTCACTATAAGATGGAAAAATAAGTGCCTTACAACCCAAATCTGAAGCCACCCATGTTACTAGGCCTCCGGAGGGGCGCCCCTTTCCCCCCCAGGTTGCGTGGGTAGAAAATGCTGCAAAACCTACATAAGTAGTATCTTCCCTTGCCCAGGTCTCTTGAAACAGACAAATATCCTTGTCTTCGATAAAAGAACTCCAGGCCGGGTTCTTCAATTTGGTAGCTAAACCCGCTACATTCCACGATAGGATCTTGAGAGAAGAAGAGGCACCCATCGCGGTAAGTGCAATAGGGCTTAGAGCCAGGCCTGAATTCCTCCCATCCGGCAAGTTGGAGACAAAATGGTGCTCATGGGGGCACCTGTCCACGGCCAAATTGGGTGTTCCTCAGCTGGGACAGCAAGGATGGCAGCAGCTGTTGTCAGATCGTGGTTTACAAGGTCGGAGCAATTCAGTGTTGTGGCCACCATCTTGCCGCAGCTAGCCACACATCCCTTTCCTGAGGACTTATGGTCAGGAAACTTATTCTTCTGTTCAGGTGGGGATTGAGAATTCTGCCCATGGAACTATTTTGGGGACCTCTTGACACTTCCTTGCTTTTATATTTATCCCCCTATTCTTTCTTCTGATGGGGACACTGCCCACCCTTGTGGTGTCCCTCCTCCCCCCCCAGATAACTGCTTGTGGACCATGCTGCTAAGCCATTGATCCACCTCCTTGGCAAGCTGTCTGGGGTCAGTGAGCTTGCTATCAAACAGGTGTTGCCACAATTCTGCAAAACAAAGACTGACACATGCTCTCTTGCCACCATATTGTACAGTCTGTGGTACTCTTTTACTTCACTGCATTTCCCTCAACCATCCAGTGTCTTGCAAATGGAGTCTGCACAATCCATCCAGGACTGATGGGGCAGCTTCTGTCTGTCCCTGAACATCTGTCTGTACTTTTCGGGGGTGAGGCGATACATCCTGACAAGGGTGTCACTCATGGGAGGATTATTAATTTTTTCCCACTGCTCTAGGGCGGGTAGGTCATGCCTTCCTTTGCTAGGTATGTACCACCAGAGTCTGGCCCCCTAATCCTCCTTAGGGACCCTTTTCATTTCTAGCGCAATCTCATAAGCTTCAAAACACTTTTCGATGTCATCTTCCACAAAAACGTTAGGCACAAGGGTTAATGTTTATGATTATGTCACGCTATGCAATGCAACTCAACGCAATGCAACAAGACACCTACCTGCCATGTGGTGCAGGGATGAACAGATTCTTCCATTTGTATATGGGAGCTAGAGCTACCGCCGGTTTACAGCCGTAGCACAAGCTTCCATAGACAAATGGGAGTTTGCGGCCGCACCATGTGGGGTCGCATTGTAATTGCGATGTCGGGACCGCTGACCGAAGGTCGGTTGGTCCAGACAATGCAACGATCCCGACATCGTAATTAGGCACTTAGGGCCTGATTCTGATGCAGTTAGGAAGGCCTCCTGATGGCATTTGCTCCATCCAAATCGGATTGGGAACTTGTCTTCACGACCAACTCTGAAAGGTTTACGACTGAGTACAATGCGAGTTAGGTGTTAGGAACATCCCAATCCGAACCTGCCGGCATTTGGAATGTCCGAGCTGTACGGAGCAGAACCGTACGTCTCTACGGGCTGTGTTTCCAAATGACAGATTACAATGCTGGATTTGGACAGCCTTTCCGAATCATGCCGTCCGACTCGAATCAGCAGTCGGAATCAGACCTTGGCGGCGTGTAGTGGGTCCCCCTGCACGCAGAGGCTTTCCAATATGGCCCGTGGAGGTACCCATGGGTCCCCCTTACCAGCCATGCACAGTGTGGCAGGCACCAGGGGGTGTCCGCCACAGGGTGCCAAATTTTTCCCAGCCACCCATTTCTTCAATGGGAGCCTATGCATTCGGTCGGAACAAAGGCTCCATTGAAGTCAATTGGAGTCCAACCAAATCGTATCTGGAAGCATCTAGATGCATCGCACTCGCTCGGTTGGACTCTCCCGATCCGATTTAGTCGGAAACCATTCCCAGACCCATCCAGTCGGAAAGCTTTCCAAACCACATCAGAATTGGGCCCTTAGTTGTATATTATTTTAAATGAATTAATTGATAAATAATTGATGATTAATTATCTTAATTGTGTAAAAAAACATTTAGGTGCAGGTTGTGCGGCTTAAAGTGGTAAAGGGTGGAAAGTAATTTATTTTTGATTTATTAATAATGAGTTGTTAATTAATATTAATTAATTTATAATTCATTCTGTTAATTGTGTAATGAATTAATTTCTTTAGGTGCAGGTTGTGGGGTTTATAGGCATAAAGGGTGGGGAGTAAATTAATTTAAATTAATCAATACTTAGTTGTTAAATACTATTAGTTATTTAATTAACAATTAATTATTTTAATTGTGTAATTAATTCTTTTAAGTTTAAATTTAGGTGTGGGTTGTGGGGTTTATAGGGGTAAAGGGTGGGGAATAAATTAATTTAAAGTAATTAATAATACATTTTTAAATCAATATTAATTATTAAATTGATAATTATATTAATGGCATAAATATTTTTCTGTTCCATTTGTGTGGGGGTATATTATGGGAAGTAAATTAATTAGAATTATCTAATAATTAATATTTAATTAATGATAATTAGTTTGTTGATAAATATTTATATGAACAGTGTAAATATTTAGCTTTTTAAAGTAAAGTTTTAGGTGCAGGTTGTGAGTTTTGTGGGGTTATAGGAAGGTAAGTAACTCAGGCCCTGCTTACGATGTCGGTCGGAGTTGCCTTTGACAGACATTGCTGCAGATTGGAACCAACTGACCTCAGGTTGGTGGTTCTGACACCGCAATTTGGATGCGGTCGCAAACTTCAATTTTTCAATGAGAGCTTGTGTGGCGGGCCGAAACTGCCTGCAGCACAAGCTTCCATTGAAAAATGGAAGATTTTCAACATCCCTGTACCATGTAGCAGGCACCAGGGCCACATGCGAATGGCCAGGGAGGATGGGGGCCCTGCTAGGGGCCCCCAAATACACTTCACCGTGCCATCAGTGATGTCACTGACCTTGTCATGAGTGATGTAATATGTGAGGTCATAAGCAGTGTATTGCGGAGGCGCGAGTTATAGTTAGCTCAGCTAACTATAAGGCTGAATTTCTCTGGTTTTGTACAAGTGAAATGTCAGCCTAACTATAACAACCCTGTAACCGTTGTTTTTTCCATAAATTTCTAAGGTTTTTTTACATGCTAATTTCTAACTTTAACGTCCCTAAAACCTGTGCTTTTTTCAGTGGTTATGTAAAGTTTTTTAAATGCTAATTTCTAACTCTAATGTCCCTGAAACCTGTGCTTTTTTCCATGAATTTCTATGGTTTTTTAACTAGCAGTAGCGTTTGCAGAGCGGTGGAGAAAGGGGGCTGGGCCTCATTTAACATTCAGGAATTCTGCTGCATAGGTCTTACAGGAGGTAACAGGAGGGCTTGGCCCCCACGGTCCCTCAGGAGTAAAGTGGGCTTCATCCCTCAACCAGTAGTGTACCAGGAGGTGCGTTTTCAGAGTGGTGCAGAAAGGGGGCATGGCCTCCGAAGACCTCTTACCAATTCCACTGTGTGGGACTTGTTGGAGGTAACAGGAGGGGTAGTTGGCCCCCAAGGATGTCCTTGGGGGCCAACTACCGCTCCTATTACCTCCAGTGAGTCCCACACAGCAGGATTGCTGAGTTCTGATAGCAAGCCTTGCCACCTTTGTCCACCACTCTGCAAACACACTTCCTGGCACGCTCTTGGTTTGGGGATGAAGTCTGCTTTGCTGCTGGAGGTCCTCAGGGGCCAACTAGCCTACTTGTTACCTCCTGTGAGCCCAACACAGTGGGTTTGGTGAGAGGTGGTCAAAGGCCACACACCCTTTCTCCACCACTCTGCAAACACGCCTCCTGGCGTGCTCTTGGTTGGGGATGAAGTACCCTTGTCTCTTTAGGGTCCCTGAGGGCCAACTAGCCCTCCTGTTACCCCCAGCAAACCCCACACAGCTGGACTGATGAGATGTGATTAGAGACCATGCCCCCTATCTGCACCACTCTGCAAATGCGCCTCCTGGCGTACTGCTGCTTGGGGGATGAAGTCCACTTTAGTCCTGAGGTCCTCAGGACTCAAGGGGACCTCATCGCCCCACCAGCAGTGGGCCAAGAGGCACTTTTGCAGAGTGGTAGATAAAGGGGTGTGGCCTCCAACCACCTCTCTGCAATCCCACAGTATGGGGATTACTGGAGGTAACAGGTAGGATAGTTGGCCCCTAAGGACCCTCGGGAGTGAAAGGGACTTCACCATCCAACCATGAGGCCCCTTTGCAGAGTAGTGGAGAAAGGGGGTGAGGCCTCTGGCAAGTTGCGGGCTTTGTTTTTTATGGGGGTTATTTTAGGAAGGGGGGCTGTGTGGCCCCCCCTTCCCTTGACCCTTTTGGGCCCAGGGACCCCATTCCATAGGGCCGCACCCATTTTTTATTTTAAAATTTAAAAAGCGGGAGGCGAGCTGCGCGTCCCCCTCCCGAGGTCTATATATGCCCCAGGGACCCCATCCACTGGGACTTGGCCTTTGTATGTATTTTTTTAAATGGGAGGGGGGCTGTGCAGCCCACTCCCATAGGACCTTTTTGGCCCCGGGGACCCCATCCCCCGTGGCTTGGCCATTTATTTATTATAAAAATTGCCACGTTATTTTAAAGAAGGGGGGCCACGTTGCCCCACTCCCCAGGCCATTTTCGGCCCCAGGGACCCCATCCACTGGGGCTTGGCCATGTCCTTGGGATCTGTGGGGGGAGACTCAAAGCCCCTGCAGACCCTTCCGGCTCGTTGCCTCCTGCGGGAGCCAGCATTGCTTTTGTGCAGAGGGAGCTGCAAACATGCAGCTCCCTTTGCCAAAAGCAATTCTGCTTCGCTTCATGGAAGCAAGAGCATTTCCAATGTGGTCTCATACTCGCATTTCTCTATGGGAGCTTGTGCTGTGGCTGTTAACTGGCCATAGCACAAACTCCCATAGAGAAATGGGAGAATCTGTTCATCCCTGCGCCGTGTGGCAGGCAAAACAAGGTTCCTGCAACACGGTGCAAGGATCAACAGGGGGGTACCTATGGCTCCCAACCGGAGGGTGCAGAGAGAAGGGGGCCCTGCTAGGGTCCCCAAAGTCGCTTTCTGACAAGCTTTCCATGTCGTAAAGCACGACATGGAAAGCCTGTCGGAAACCGATATTGTAATCCCGACAGCAAAGATGCTGGTCATTGGGATTACACTCAGGCCTCCGACTGGCTGAAGGGCTCCTTGAGCCCATCAGAATCCAGCCATATGACCTGTCGATTTCACTTTTGGTTGCCTGCATCGTAATGCGGTGGTCGAAAGTGAAACCCACGGTGGGACGGCTGGTACGAGCGCTCTGCTCGCTCTGCATTTTAAACTCCAGTTTTGTTGTTTTTGTCATTTTGGCTTTTACTGTTCCCCTGCTTTTAGCAGGACCTGGGTATAGATCCCCCCCTCCCTCTTACCGCACGTAAAATTGACTAAAGCACCGTCACTTGGCGGGTCCGGGTTCCGTGGGTGGTCCTGGGTTGCAGCTTTAGGCGCCATCTTGCTTTGGGCTTTGTTGTTTGTTTGCGGGCGCCATCTTGGAGCGTATTGACGCTCGCTCGGCTCCAAGGAACGCCTATTTAAAGTCGTCCTCTCCCGCGCAGCGGGTACGCGCAGTGGGACGCCGTCGCTTAGCGCGGAGTCGTGCCTGAGTCCTGCCCGTCTGCGCCCGTCCGTGCTAAGGACGCGCAGGGCGCAGCGGGCACCTGGGGTCCTTGAGAGTTGGTCTCGGCTCTCGTTACCATGCTGGTGTACTCTGGCGACACTCTGCGGGGTATAGGTCGTTCAATTGTGAGTTGTACCCTTCCCCCTATACACCCACTAGTGGGCCCCTTTCACTGTGCGTGTGGAAGGTGGTCTTTGGATCCCCCTACCCTGAGCTCACACGAAAATCCTATGGTTGCCCTTAGTAGGAACCGCGCCGAGCATTCCCTTCGCATCTTCAGCCTGAATGCCAGGTCTCTGGTGCTGCATTATCAGGCCGTGTTTGACCTGATACAGGAAGAGGCCCCGGACATCGTAGCCATCACCGAGACGTGGTTGAAGGATGACGATGTGGCCATTATCAACTTGGCATTTCCCTCTGATTTTTCGGTTTTTACCCTTAACCGATCTACTAGGGGAGGGGGTATTGCGTTGGCCATGCGACCTGGCCTCACTGGTAGTTGGTCTGGTTTGACCATTGCGGGATGTGAAAGTGCGGTGTTTAAGATCTCGGTCACCCCACATTTCACACTCTCGGGGATGGTGGTTTATCGCCCCCCTGGGAGTGATGTGGCGTTTAGAGCGGCCTTCCCCGACGTGGTTAGTTCCTTGGTGGTAGGCTGCTCCAATTTCTCGATTTTGGGAGACCTCAACTTACATTTTGAGAACCTTACCTCCCCCTCGGTTAGCGGTATTCTTGCTGACCTGGAGGCCCTTCAACTGGTGCAAATGGTTCGACAGCCTACCCATACAGGCGGCCATACCTTAGATCCTTTTTTCACCAATTTGGCAGACGCTGCTGTCTCCGCCGTCACACCTCTTGGCTGGACGGACCACTCTTTGGTTACCATCTGTACCCCTTTGCTGGGAATGATTACTGTTCCCCCGGCAAAGCTGGTTACAAGGCGGCAATGGAGTAAATTACGGCTGGAGGACTTACATCGTGTCCTCGCCGAGGAGCCTTTAGAACCTCCGATGCTGGTTGACTCGGGTTACGAGAAGTTCTGCTCCTGGATCTCCAAGGCGCTTGACGCCCTTATCCCAATTACCGCTTGTAAAGTCAGCTCCAGGGACTCCAGTCCGTGGTACGATGGCGCCTTACGTACTCTCAAGGGTAGTTGTAGGCGAGCAGAGAGGGCTTGGCGGAAGGCGTACGATAGCGGGAAGAAAGCTATTTATCTCGCCTCCGTCAAAGTATACCATCGGGCTGTTTGCCAAGCTCGGGCAGCTTACTACGCTACTGAATTCGGCAACAGCTCCAACCCCTCTAAAACCATCTTTAAAGTGATGAAGGATCTTTTGGCAAAGCGTGCCTGTATCACGACGACTGGTTCCACCACTCACTGTGAGGCTCTCGCTCGTTTTTTTTTGGAAAAGGTCCAAAACATCTATCGGACGTTCCCTTGTACAGGGCCTCCGGTTGAGCCCCCGATCAACATCTATGGTGTTTCCACCTTGCACGTGCTGCCCCCGCTGACATCAGAGGGGTTTGACCTCCTGGCTCTGCAGGTCAAATCAGGGTCCCCCGCTGATCCGCTTACAGCGACTCTTTTTAGAGAGCAGTCGTTTGTGGGACGGGCCGTGGTTCACTCCTTGATTAACATCTCGTTGGAATCAAGCACGGTACCCGCTAGCTGGAAGCGGGCAGTGGTTTCTCCCATTTTGAAGAAGCCGTCCCTGGATCCAGATAAACCTGAAAACTACCGGCCCATCTCCTTACTTCCGTGGCCGACCAAAGTGTTGGAGGCCCATGTCAACAAAGTTCTTTCTGCTCACCTTATCCATGCTAACATCTTGGATCCCACCCAGAATGGGTTCCGTGCTGGACACAGCACGGAGACCGCCCTCCTCTCCATGGCTGAACACCTTCGCACGGTGATGGATGCGGGACAGACAGCAGCGCTCGTCTTATTGGACTTGAGCGCCGCGTTTGATACTGTTTCGCATCCTATCCTGTTGCATCGCCTGGAGGAGATTGGGCTGGGTGGACCTGCCCTCCAGTGGTTCCGGTCTTTTCTAGACGATCGTTTCTTTAGCGTTGCCGTCCCACCGTTCCAGTCCCAATTCCATCCTTTGAAACAGGGGGTGCCGCAAGGATCCTCGCTGAGCCCCACGTTGTTTAATCTCTACGTGAGACCGCTGGCTGAGGTCGTCAAGCAATGGGGCATGACTATGGTCTTATATGCCGACGACACTCAGCTAGCGGTTACGATCAGCGGGGATGCGGACCGGGATGCCCCCAGGTTTCAGAGTGGACTTAGGGCGGTGGCGAGCTGGATGAAGAACAACTGTCTCCAGCTCAACGCCAAGAAAACAGAGATCATGATCGTAGGCAAGAGATCGGAGCTATGGGGGGACAGGTGGTGGCCTATGGAGCTGGGGCCGGCCCCCCTTCCGGTCACGGAATTAAAGAACTTAGGAGTATGGATGGATCCCTCCCTCAGCTACGTTGGCCACACGAAGAAAATCGCGGCCTGTTGCTTTGGTATCTTACGGTCGCTTCGCCCTGTTTTGAAGTTCTTTGACCATCGCACCAGGCAGCTGATAGTCCAGGCTACAGTGTTATCTCGCCTGGACTATGCCAGCTCTCTTCTGGTAGGGTCCAATGTGGCTGAGGTTACCCGCCTCCAACGTGTCCAGAACGCTGCGGCGAGAGCTATTGTTGGCCTACCCCGTACTTGTTCTGCCTCCAGCACATTGAGATCACTGCACTGGCTGCCTATCAGGACCAGAATTCAGTTTAAAGTGCTGTGTATGGCGTTCAAGATTCTGAGGGGGGTAGGTCCCCCTATTCTTGCGGACCTTTTGTCTTGGTATGTGCCTACTCGGCCCCTGAGATCCATGGGTCATGCACTCACTGTGATTCCCCGATACAGGCTGTGTCGGGTCGGTGGCCGTTCTTTCCGGGTCAGAGCAGCCGAGCTCTGGAACTCCCTTCCTGTAGAGTTGCGACTGCTAGATGATCTTTTAGTCTTACGTAAAGCCTTAAAAACCTTTTTGTTTTAATAAATTCACTTTCCTCCTTTCTGTTGTGTTTCCTGTGGTGTTGCATTTTTACCTGCCATGCGCCTGGACGCCCCTTAGCTGGGGCAGCAGTGCGCATTACAAATGTATGTAACATAACATAACATAACTAAGCCTCCTACCTGCGGTTGGATACTTTCAGAGTCTCTTCAAAATCGGCCCTATGTTGGGGGAACCTCTCCAAGGATGTCAGGTGCAACATCTCAAATAACAAGCATTGGCATAGCCAATAGGTCTCGCCTTTGGGACCTTATAATTGTTTAGCCATGCAACAGTTGCATAACTAAATACTTATAAGGTCCCAAAAGCGAGACCTATTGGCTATGCCAAGCGGCTGTGCGGCCGCGAAAGTGATCGCGATCAAACATCAAAGCGAAAGTGAAAGTAATTGGGAAAAACGCGGCGCACATGCAATGTAGCTCTAGGCTGGCCTGGTAGCACATTTTGGAGCCCTCTCAAAAAGTCTCGCCAGACCAGCGCATGCGCTTGGTCACGCGAGACCTAAAAAGTAAGTGGGTATTGCAGTTCATTCCTCTAATTCTCCAGAGTAGAAGATTGTTCTATAAAAATGTTTTGAAAGAGTTCTTCTGCTCTGTAGAGTTAAAAACCCTTAAAGATATTACTAGAGGTTTGACAGTAATACTGCAGGAGGCGCCATTCGCAAATGGCTGGTTATTTGCTAATTTCTCTGAACATTTTTAAAATGCACTGGAAGTGGAAGCCCGCAGTGTTAATACCATCCCTGACATTTCTGGCTTATTTTATAGGACATACTAACTCAAGCTCTAATGCAAACGGAGAGCTAAATATACACTCATAGATTTGCTTATGTTTTTTTAGACCGAATTCTGCCGCCCTCCTCCCACTTCCCACCACCCACCACCCACCCCCCAGCTCTCGCCTAACCCCAGGGCGACAAGTGCCTTTGGTTTCTTGCTCATGTAGTACTGTGTCACATCACAATAATTAATAGTACTTTAGGCACTGACGATACAGCTAATTTCATTATGATATAAACTATTTTCAGAAAGCGCAACCACAATGAACTCGGGAACAAAAGGTTAATGTTCACATTGTTAATGCAATCTACAGTCTTTGAAAACTACGCATGTGATCATAATAACTTACATGTTTTTTTCTAGCAGCACAATATGGAAACCAAGCATTTACATAATGGGGATATTTGCTATGCGGAGAAAAACATTGCATATAAATAAGGTTATAAAAGACTTTGAACAGATCACACTTATCAAAATATGGTAATGATGAAAGGTACGCACCAGCCTAACTCGAAGAAACATTGTACAGTCTCAGTGCTTTTCTACTCCTCACTTTATCATAATTTGTCCAGCACAATGAATATTTTTCGTGCTGCTCAAACCAGTGTAGGGAAAGCTATGTGTACTTTCGAAGACTACTATGCTGAGTGCCAGGAACAACCTGCTACTACAAATACAGATTATATAAAGCTACAATTTAGATGATAGGATGCTCCAAATCACAAAGTAAATTAGTTAATGTAATTAGGGGATTTAAAAAAAAGTAGATAAAAAATGCATAAAATAGCGAGCGAAAATAAACTTCTCAGCTGAATTTGTGCAAGCAAATGAAGTGATAAAACAATAATCTGTAAAGCCGTTGTCTTGTCTAAATAATTAAGTTATTAAACAAAGGTCCTCATTTATGTTTTTTTTGCCATAGGTCAGAGCATGGCAAGAATGCGCCGCATCTATTAGATACGGCGCATTCCTGTCCTTTTCCCCTGCGCCGACGCAAAATAGGCTGCGGTGCGCCAACGCAGGCACCTTTGCACCATGGTGCAAGGGTGCCTGTGTTGCGGGGATGATTATATTTTACAGGAAGGAAAACCTTCCTGCACAAAAACAATCACAAGAGGCTTTTCCTCTTTCTGTGTACTGCAGTATGCAGCACACATAGAAAGAGGAAAAACAAGGAGAAATAAAGATATTTCTCCTCATTATGCCTCCCTTATGCTTCCCCTGGGAGGCGTAACTTTTTAGTGCTGCCTCAGACTTACAATTTCTCGTAAGTCATGGTCCGTGTGAAAAAGCCAAGGATGTTGCTGGTAACGCCCTCAGCAACTCCCATTGAACGCCCTTTTCATGCAGTTTTCTGGGTGAAAGGGGCACATATTTAAAAGGCAATAAAAAGTCACGTAACGTGACTTTACGTGGCCTTATAAATATGCTAGATGCACATTGCACAACCGGAGCCTCAAAAAAGTAGCGTTCCGGCGGCGCAATAGTGCAAGTAGGGCCTCATAAATGAGGCCAAAAATCTTTTTCTCTTAAGACATAGACAGCACAGGTGACTGGTCATTTCTACAACGACAGTTCCAGGTTATATATAGTGCGTTGGTGTGGTTCTAGAAAAACATTTCCACAAAGGGTTGCACTGAATGACTGATACAAAATGTGTTGGCTCTGGTCATTCTGCCTGAATTTCGTTTTTGTACTTGTTCTGCGGTGCAAAGGCCAGTGCGAAAAAGCACCAGTGCAAAGGGACAATCTAACTAATCAGGCCAAGGCATGTAATAAGTACATTTTTCAGCTTTTTCCCAGATTTATCTTGACCATTGTCCCCAAATCTTTGGTTGCTCATGGCATAATATCTTAGTTGACCCCTCCAAAATCCATTCATTCCACATCATTCACCCAACTAAAGATGTCGGGGCATATTTTCAAGCACGTGTGATAACTACCACAAAATTAACCTAATGCAACTCTTCACATCGCAGTCTATCGCGGGAAAACAATGCCGTGTTAACGTGGTATTCCCAACACGGCGGTACCATGTGAGAGTCTCACGATAACGCGGCAAATGAATACGTTAAAATCAACGTGATGCCGCAAAAACATGAAACACAAATGTGAAAATAGCAGCGATGATGCCAATTGCGATACAAAAATCAGCAATAACCAGCCACAGGCCTGCAATTCCCACACGTCATGCGGGAAAATGCACTGCAAAAGTAGAAAAAAAACATACAAACAAACGCCAAACAACAGCGAAGCACAATGGAGGTATCCAGAGCAAGTACAGAGGACAACCAGAACCCCACAAGCCCCCCGGAGTACCAGCCTGGGACCTCTGGGTCAGGGAAGGGCACGGACAAGAACAGTAGGAAGAAGCGGTTCAGTCCGCAGGAAAACAGGATCCTGATAACGGTGGTGATAGAACACCATCAACTACTGTTCATCACCCCCACTGTGTCACTGGCAACTAAAAATGGAATATGGCAGACCATCGTGGACAAGGTGAATGCAGTCCGAGTGCTGAAGAGGACAATGGAAGAGGTCAAGAGGTGCTGGAATGATGTGAAGCGCAAAACCAAGCAGAAACTCGCAAACAACCGGAAGGCAGCAATGCAGACTGGAGGTGGCAGTCCAGTGCCACAGGAGGAGCTGGACGAGATGGAGGAAATGGTGTCCACAGTCATCAGTGGGGAGACGGCGGCAGGAGTTGAGGGACCGGACACTGCTCAACATGACCGGACACAACAGCAACAGGGTGAGTAACGACCAGGGACTGGGGGGATGGGGGAAGATGGCCACAATGGCACACATGCACAATTAAGCATAGCACATCTGCGGACAAACCATGACCTAGACCCCCAACTCCCAGCAAGAGACCAATGCATCCAAATATGCAACATCTCAGCATTGCATCAGCACAGGAGCCAAATGCACACCTCATGTAAGGGCTAAGGGGCAACCAAATCAGAGCTGCAGGGGTGACGCCCCCAAAATGCTGTACACACACACATTACATGCAGAGCACATCAACATTGACAACAATGTGGTACAAACCGCAACACGTCCACAACAGAACAGAGGACACAACTGGTGCCGCCTGTGTGTAGAAACTGGCCAAGCACATTTGGCATTGCAGGAAAATGTGAGTTGACAATGTACAAGTACAAACACACATCCGTCCCGTAGGCAGAATGTCCACTGTCCCGCATCAAATAGGCAGCTCCTCCCAAACAGTCACAATGTACACTGTCATGCAGTCTGAATGTAAACATGTACAATGCGTCAACATACATGTGAACACAATGTTAAATTGCATCTCCCGTTCACATTGCAGGGGAAAATCCAACACCTCCTGCAGAGCAGTCTGAACCTCTCCTCTCTGATGATGAAGAGGACCCCCACACCTTTGACTCCGGCGCCCTCCAACAGCCCAGCTGCTACGAGGAGAACCCACCCCCTGCACAGAACACACAGTAGGAAGCACCCACCACCACGGCTGCCTCCAAGTACCCCCACGACGAACACATGGCCCTCCAAAGCCGTGTGTTGGCGTGCCAGGAGCAGATGGCTGAACAGGTGCAGGTGGGGTTCGACCGCATGACACACAAACTAGACGCCATACGTGGGTGTCTAAATACCATCAGGGACCACTACAGTCCCTAACGGACACCCACAGTACGCTCCATGCTCTCCAAAAAACCATGGCTGCCATCGCTAGAGTACTGACTCTGCGACAAGAACGACTGTCTAGTCAGTGTGCCTCCAGCGATCTCGCCCGGGAGTTGAGACACATGCGGAGGATCATGGAGAACATGGGGCGGACGCAGGTGGAAAGAGCAGCTGCCATGGCTGCACACCAGCGAGAGGTAGCTGGGTCCCTCAATGCCATTAAGACCCTCCTCATGGCATTGCTGCCACAAGGCCTGGCGCTGATGCATGCTGCTGCTACCACCCCATCCACATCTCCGGCCCCTGATGTGTCAGTGCCACACAGTGCGGCAGACATTCCGTCTCTGGCCCCTGAGGTGTCACTGCCACATGGTGCTGGAGACAGGCCACCACCACCTACAAGTGAGGCACATGAAACAGCAGAAGACAAAGATGCGGATGAATCTGCCCTCGCGTTCAGAAGGAAGCGGTAGCATTCATCTCCGCCATGTGGCCTGTTTCTGCTTGGTTCTGCCCTCAGCATCATCACCTATCACTGTCCCCCGATGTACTCTGCGACACTCACCTTGGACCTCGACATGGACTGCCATATTCTGTTTGGTCACCAATGACACAGCTATCAGACTGCGAACTGAACTCCTCCTCTTCTGATGTACTTGTCATTCCCTGAAGTACTCTGGCTGGCCCTCCACGGGCCAACAATGTAAAGTGGGGTTTGCATGGCCCTGTACTGCTCCAGCTGCAACACTCCACTGAATGTGCAATAAACATTCATGTCAACACAGATGTGTCATGTCTATGATCTTTCAAGTGTGGAAGTATGGATGAATGTAGGGTCAGTGATTCCCCCTTATGTCCACGTTGCTCATGATATGGGACTCGGGTCACAGGGTGTCACATTGCTGATTGCAGTCTGGGTGGCGCCGACACTACAACAGAGACACATCCATTAGTCACTTCCTTTTCCAGCCCAGGGCGGAACCACGGCCAGATCCCCGGGGGGAATTTCTCACACCCTTATGCTGGACTGGTATACGCCAGGACAGCCCACTCCACTTGGGGGGGGCGACAATGCTACATGTCCCAGGTGTTCCCTGTAGGGATCTGCTGCTCGCAGGTCTAGTTGTCAGCATGCTACAGCCACTTCCTCACAGCTGGTTTACACCCACACCACACCCATTCAGCACAGGCGTCACAGGACATGTGACCCTGCCAATAAAAGGGGCCTGGCACACGTGCTGGATGTAATTTCCACTCTCCAACTGGGGGGTCTCCGTGTGGTTATCATTTATACATGAGGGCCTAGGGCCCTGCCACCTCACATTGCCCAGTGCCGGGGGTGACATGATGGCGTCCGCACCATGGAACTCAATCATAAAGGGTCCATGGCTGGAGGTGCACAGACTTGGTGGCACTGGATACACTGCGGCAGGCACAGGCACACCGCCACGGTGTCTTGCAGTGCAGTGAGATAGGGGCACCCAAAGTGCTGAGTGGGTGTGCAGCCTGTGATGATGCACCGTCCGTGCGATCCGGACTGGTGAGAATTAGTGTGTACCCTGCTGGACTTCAGTGTAGGCTTAAGCCAGCGGGCAGTGCGGGCCTCCCGCCACATGGCATTGCCTTGCGGTTCACAGAGTTAGTGGCACCTCAAGAGCTGAGTGGGTGTGTAGCCTGTGATGATGCTGTGTGCACTGATATGGTCTCTGCCATTGCGAAATCAAGACCCAGAATCAAGTGTGTGACCTGGTGGCACGCAGTGCGGGGCTGCATGATGTGGAGGGTGCCATGGTCGCGGGCCCTGGGCTTGGAGCTCCCACAGGCACGTGGTGGGCTCTCTTGGAGACACGCCGGTGGCAGAAGGTGAGCAGTGAGGCCTGGTTGCGCAGGGGCGGGCAATCATCGCTGGGCGGCGGGAGGGGCTTGGGTGCAGCAGCCTGTGTGCGCAGGGCATGCGATGATAGTGTGTGCAACTGTATGCACTATGCCATTCATGTCACTGTAAACTGTTTCAGGTAAGGGACCTGGGGGACTGCAGTGTATACCGGCATGTGGTTGGAGACACACTGGTGGCAGCAGGTGAGCAGTGTGGCCTGGGTTCGCAGTGTCGGAACTCTCTCTCCCTCTCTGTCTCTCCCTCTCTGTCTCTCCCTCTCTCCCTCTCTTTCTCTCCCTCTCTCCCTCCCTCTCTCTCCCTCTCTTTCTCTCTCCCTCTCTCCCTCTCTTTCTCTCTCCCTCTCTTTCTCTCTACCCCTCTCCCTCTCTCTCTCTCTCTTTCGCTCTCTCTCTGTACTTTTGCATGACACACCTTCTCATCTGGATTTCTGTCTTGCAGGCTGTGACTTACAGAATGTCCTGAGAAGACCCGCCATGCCTCTCCAGAATTGTTGTTTTGTGTTTAATCTGTAATAAATGTTTTATTTGGATAATATGAGATGAATGTATGATTTGCCTTTTTCTGCCCACACATGTGTGTTAGGTGTTGTGATTGTGCGACTTCAGGCAATTTGTTTGGTTCGTGATTTCGTGGAGTTGATGTGCAATATCTTTGTCCAAAGGGGGAGGGGTGGGGTGCCTGGGATGGGGTCCCGGGGGGGGAGGGGGGGGGGGGTTGGGACCTGGGGGTTGTGGCGGTGGGTGTTGTTGCCCTATTGGGGCTCCGGGCTGCATGATCAGTTAGTTGCTCTGGGGCATCTGTTGTTCTTCATGTGTGGCTATGGGCTGTGCTCCCTTGTCTGGTGCTGGTTGTCGTCTTACTTTGCACCAGGTCAGAGCAGGTGTTAAATTCCTGCTGCTAACGCACCTTATCGCATGTTTTGTGATCTTATCGCTGATCTGGCTGGTCGTTGAGAATGTTGTGGTGTGGTGTTGTCACTGCTTTTTGCACGGGAATGCCTACTCTGCATCTCATTAGTGTTAGTTGCCGGGGTCATCTGTGGCAATGTTTTTTGCGGATGCTATCGCAAGTTAACTGGTGGTATGGGCTGTTAGCACCAGCTTGTGAATGGGGTGATACATTTAGCGCAACTTAGGCTGTGATAAAGTGCCCATAACTCGGCAATAGATCCTTGAGAATATGCCCCGTCATGCGGTAATTTCCCGCTCCTGCCTAGATTGTTCAACTTTTCTGTTTACTTGGATGGAACACAAGCTTTCTCTAAACCCTTCCTATAAAAATAGCCCAAATTTTCCACCTACATCACCTTTTTCACATCCAACGGTCATCTCCCAACCACATCCCATGTAAACATCTACGACTGAGCAGCATTTTTCTTACGCTTGATAACCATCCAGAAAGACGCAATTAATTCCCAATGCTGTACTGCATCGCGAGATTGCTCTGTCCCTGCTTTCATTGTATCCAATCACCTCCTCCCATTTTTCCTGCTCACAGTTGTTCCTGCTAATACAATGGCAGCAGTGGACGAACTTGTTGCACATCCCACGTAGCACAGTTAGTCAACGTTAGTATATATTCGGTTTAGAGACTTGTATTACACAGGTGGAGTCAAATATTGATGCTCTAAGCACATCAAATACCTAGCTACCAACAGGAGTTGTTGTAGCGTCTTCCAGAGGTTTCTGTTACCTAATTTGAAAAATTTGTGATATTGTTACTTCTTCTGCTGTATGTGACCTCATCGGCCATTGCCAATCATCTGACACATCTCATCACTTCACATAATCCATAAATGCAAATCCGGCTATTTCCTCCCAGACTGATGGCCATCATGGCACACTCTACCCTCTTCTAAGAAGACTTCCTACCGTGAAGACAGTTAGATAATCCCAGGGTCACAGGCCAGCATTCATTCTGTACTGGTGTGACAAGCACAAAAGAGAGGCCAAAGGCCCTCTAGGAACCATGCACAGTTATCAACGAGAATGCTGGCACTGTCAGGGCTTCGATCGCAGTTCCAATGGGATCTCGGTTCGTGGATGATGTAAGGTGCGTATCCCTGAAGTGAAGTCTGACTTACTCTCCTCTCTGACATCCCAGAACAGTGGGTATGATGTACCATAGGCCAGGTTGCATCTCAGCTCTCTTTTTGTACAGTATTTGCAATGCCGCCATACCAATAATTTGTGATATGAAATGCCTTAAAAAACCAATACAGCGCAAAGAGGATTTTTGCTAACACTTGCAGAAATACTACCTTACTAATACTCATGTAGAAATTCCTCTCCAACTTTTAGGGAATGGTTGCAGTGCAAATAAGGAGGCCTGTACGGCCAGCAGACACCTATTAACAATTCAGTACGGAAATGTGGCACAATGTGATGGCAACATCAGAAGGAGCCTGCGGTGTGCCACTGACCCACTGTCTGCTCCTCTTAATGTCCTCACTCTGTGGAATGTATCCCTCATGGACGGCACCCACTTTGTGAACTATTATTAACTGCCCACAGTATGCCCCTTTCAAAGCACTGGAGTAGCAGGAGCCTTCACAAACCACCGCTACATTACCCGACAAAAGCCCTAGGAGGTCGGAGCTCCACAAAGAGTTACATTGTTGACTTTGTGAGTAATAGAAACATTGAAGACTCTGAGTGCCACTTAGTTACATTGCAAATTGGGGTTATGCAATCGCAACTTATGTAGCACAGGCTTTGTGATTGCAAAAGGCTTTCAAACATCTGGCCCAGTATGGTATTCTGTTAATTATACCAAGAATGTTCTTAGCTACCAATGCAAATGGTCAGTCTTATACATGACTCCTATTCTTCTATTGATCCCAATGACACTATAGTGATGTATTTTCAGATGAACACCAACGTGAAACAACAAATCTCTGGATATTTACGCAGCTTTTGGTTTGGGTCAATGGTGCCTCCAGAAATCCGCCATGTAAGGCTTTTTACTTACAGTTTTCTTAGGGAAGATAGTCTGCCTTGGGACAGATGTTCGGGGGAGGGGAGGCTTGATCTTTAACTTTGGTCCTGAGACAATAGAATATCTACTAGGGACGGACTAGGAGCACGAAAAACCTTTAACTGCCAGCCCCATTTTGCAGGGAGTGAGTGAGTGTACAGAGAGAGCCTGGCTCTCTTCCATGGAGTTTTAGATGAATATCCACCTGACTATATTGGGAAAAAATTAGACAAATCAGGGCAATCTACATCAGAATTGATAACATATGTGTTGGACCTGGTCCTTTTTGCAGACTCTTCCCCACATTTCTACCTTCTGCGGTTTTTGTGGCATGAGGACTCTGTGCACTTTTTCCCTGCTAACCGTGATAAGATGCTTGTGCTCTTTCTCTAAAGCATGGAAAATTGACTAATACTTGTTGCCACATTTAATTTACTTGTGAGTCTCTAGTAAATGGCACTGCATTTACACAGGGGCTGTAAATTAAATGCTGCCAGTGAGTCTGCAGTATTCATGGTGCCAATCACTGAAGTAGCCCTTTAAACATTCCTCCTGCCCTGCCACTGCGGCCTGTAGAGCAGTTTTAAAGTGCCATTTCGACCTGCAAAATTAACCTTTTGCAAGGCCTAAACCTTAATGTTTAGTACTTATATGTCACCCCTATGGTAGGTCCCAAAGGTTCATAGGGAAGGGTGCACTGTATTTAAAAAAGTTAGACTTGTGTGCTTAGGTTTTACATGTCCTGGCAGTGTAAAATTCCTAAATCCACTTTTTACTGTTCTAAGGCGTATCGCTCCCTTTGACTAACACTGGGCTACCTAATTACATTTAATAAGTAATAACTTTGGATTCGGAGAAGATGGAGCTATGCTCTTTACACGCAAATGAATTGTAATTAAAAATCTTCTTTAATGGTAAAGTTAGATTTTAAGTCTTAATTCTGAAAATGGCACTTTATGAAAGTTGTCATTTTCTTGTCGTAATCAGTTGTGCCTTGTGCCAGTATCCTGGGTCACATGACTGTGTTGGGGTTTGTGTATTCCTTCTAGACGGTGACACAGAGGGGACTTAGGTGTGGAAAGGATGGGCCATCATGACAAGATGACTGGGAGGAGCTTCACCCAACCTCACTTACACTTGAATATGCTGTTTCTTGTCCTCACTTCAAAGGACCGTGCCCCCCACACACCTGATGCCTGTCCTGTCTTTTGTCACCTCAGACATTTTGGAACCTTGGCAGGGGAACAGGAAGAACTTTCCAGATCCAGAGGTGGGGGTACTATAGGGAATGCCTCTACATCGAAGGCTGGCACCATGTATAAATATTGGACCTCCACAGCCTCTCATCAGAATACTCACTGACCTATGTACATTGCAGAAGGACTGCCTTGTTGCCAGATGACTGCCCTGCTACTTGAGGACTCCCTTGCTGTCTGAGCAGGAAGACTGGACCTGTTTACCTTCATTCCAGGCTATCCTGAGTGACTCCAAGGGTCAGTTGATTGACCTCCTGTTTGAGATACAGGGACAAAACAGGCTCCAGAGGCTTCCCTGCAACTGCCCAACTGACTTGTTGCAATTGGACCTGCCTTGAATTGCAACTGGATCTGCCTGAGCCCTGCTGGCCTCTGCCGGAGTGAGTTCCTGATCTCCAAGAGGTGCACCCAGGGACTGGGCCCTTAACTGGCATTAGTCATAGCTCCTCCCAAGAAGAAAAGGTTAAATCCTGAAGTTTGGACTCTGTTACTGTGAAATGGCCCTTTCACATCAAGACTCTGCTGCCCGTGATGACCGCCAACGTAACGCTTTGGTGAAGTCCAGATCTTTGTGCTACAATGAACTCCAGCGACAACATGAGATGTGCACTTTGTGATACATCAATGACAGTCCACGTTAACCGCCAAACTAACACTCCAGCAATGACCATCATCGACGCCCAAATCGCACTTCACACTATAGCGATGACAGCCCAGGCTACCTGTACTGTGCTACACGGACGACCATCCACAATGCTCTCCCTTCTTGTTTCGGCCTCCTCCTCTGCGAACGGAACTCTTTGCGCCAGAGTTTGGGAAGTTAATTCTTTCAGTGGGACTCCTGTATCCAACTCGTGCTCCATTGTGGTTGGCCTGGACTTGTGACTTTCCCCAAGTCTAGGATGGCTAGATGACCACGGGTGGAGCTTTTGGGGTTTTAGGCTCTATACTTACTCAAAACTTTGAAATTGCATTTCTCTCCTTCTACTGATTGGAATTTTGTGGTTCTTGTATAATTCTATTAATTAAAATGTACTTTATTGTAGTAAATTGGTTTGGGATTTGTCTTGTGTTGTGTTTTCTCTTTATTAGTTTTGTGTGCTGCATTAATACTTTATACATTGCCTCAAAGTTAAGCCTGGCTGCTTTGTGCCAAGCTACCAGAGGGTTAAGCACATGGTAATTTTGTGGTTCGCTTTGACAATGGTCACGGTTGTTGCCTGAGTGGGTGCATTCCACCCCCTACAACCAATAACCCAATTTCCTACAATATATGTTGGGTATAATTCAACAAATTAAACCATCAGTTATGAGGGAGATTTAATCAAATATTGCAAGTCAGAAATGTGCTCACTATCTACCGTTGTGCAAAGCATTACTTGACAAACCAATATTGCCCCATAATATAAAGCGTAAAAGTCAGGCCTAATTTCACAATGTCCTATTCTGCAAAGCATTCCCTAAGATTCTTAATGGGATGATTTAAATATGGCCTTTTCCCACAGCGCCCCAAAGAGGTAAAGTGCCTTACACAGGCCAGTATTTCCACAATATTTACGCCACAGCTAGGTGAGTTTCAAGAATTGATTAAACACCATCCTTAGGTCAGTATCTGTAGTGCCCCTGCATTATAAGTACTACCCATACTTAAAATCGAAATCCACAACACCATAGTATGTGAAACGACACCCTGGGGCCAGTATCTGCAATGCCTGAGTACGGCCAGAGGGGCAAGAGGCCAGTTTGTGTAATATCAGTATTCTATATCCAAAATGTCTTTGGGTGTAGGGCATTGTCAAACAATACATAACCAGTGGGTAGAGGGTCCAAGGGAACAATTTATAGACCGGCGCGGATAGATTCCCCACAACCATTACTATAACAAACAAGAAATCTGCGGGTCTACCGAGCTGAAAACAGCTCTAACTGCACATGCACAGTTTTTTAACCTTGACACCAAGAGTTAATTAATAAACTGTTTTCTCTCTTGGTAGTAAATTTTAGACCACTTTTCACTACACTCTTCATGCACTGCAACCATCACCCATCATTTTTCTAAACGCTTTGCATCAAACGGATCCTAGGAGATCCAACTAACTGCTCATTAAAACATCCCTGAGCTCCTCCCTCACAGTGAGGGGGTTATAGCCCTTGGTTGCACTAGGAATTGCAACCAAGAGGAGATCCCAGATGATGAAGCATGCCACCTTGGTGGGTGATGGGATTCCATCCTTTTCAAAGGACTCCCCCCATGCATATTAACCTGAGAGGAAACTGGTAGTCAGAAAGCAGTCATCCAATTCCTCATTTCCGGTGCTAACTACAGTCGGGAGTCTGAGAATGATGGAACGTATGTCGTATATTCAGAGTGCTGGTTGGGCTATACCACCATTGCTATGAGTAACTTGCAGTAACTTAGAGCACACCCCATTTTTTATATTATTACCATATACATTTTTGCGAACTGGATTCAGCACTTTCGGAATGAAATAACGGTATGGACCTAAACAGGTAAAGATAGCAAGGTAAAATGACCATTTTAATAACATTACATGACATTCGACGTATTAGCCCCAAACAAAATGTATCCCATTTCCAAAATATAAAGATGGCGAGGTAAAATGACCATTTTAATAGCATGACTTTCCACCTATAAGCCCCAGACAGAACTTATTCCATTTCCAAAATATGCCTAAAGAGTCCGAGTATATAATTGAAACCAATAATTTCTTGAGTATCAACAGAAATTCGGACGCCTTAATAAGTAACATGTTTCGCAGCCTTTAGAAAGTTGGTCAGTCAATTTTCAGTAGTCACTACATTTGCTATTGTAAATCTTCAAATACTGGTGCTTTTTACTCTCAAGGCCGTAAAATTAGATGGTGCCTGAATGAAGATTCAGCACATGACCATGTGTTTCACTAGTGATCACCGTTATTGAGCGTGCCTGTGGCACACCAGCAGCGCGGGTCTACACAGCACATAGAAATGCTCTTCGGTGCATGACCTAAATAACCACCAAAAGTTGCACATGTGCTGTGGAAAGTACATCAGCGAACAAGCAGCCCTGGTTCAAAGTGCTGCTCTCGGCACTGCAGGAGGACCCCCGACCCTATAGGCTGCCCTTGAAGTGCCTCACTGGGGTGGGCGCAGTCAGTATCTGCATCCATCCTAAGGGTAACCTTTAGTGTCCCTACTAAAGGCAGGGCGCCTGATGCTCAATTATTCAAACCATCCTGTGGACTTTTTTCACATCTGTAATATGACACAAGCACACAAATGTTCATTCTCTCTTCTGACAATTAATTGTATAGGCCATGCCCCTAAACAAGTGAGGAATTGGCCATATCTGATTGCGTAGTTCACAAATCTGCATCCATGTAATGTGTACTACAGGATTACTGAAGGGGCCGTACAAGCAGCTTTGACCCATTTTGTAATACAAAGAGTGCCTGCGGCAGAACAAACAGCCTGGACGGCTATTTGAGGAAGTGCATTTATTTTGAGCTCCCTGCACTTGTCGAATTTCTGACATACTTCGTCCCGTGAGCTGCCTGCTTTTCTAGTTCAAATAACTTCTGGGGCATATTATCAAGGGGCGGTGATAATATTATTGCCGCTTTCAAGTCCGTTTTCGGGCGAAAAGCGGTAATAATATTATCGCATTATCACTTCAAAGTCAATTCCAAAAACTTTATTCGACAATTAAGTCATAAAAGTGTCATACGTCAACCATTTACATTGATACAGGTTAAAACAAAACATAATTATCAACATAATTTGTATACTTAAAGGCCATGAGTTGCGCTATTCTCCATTTTTACTAAACAGTGTTGATGCCTATACATCCAAATGGATAGAGACATTTCATATTTATACAACAATGTTTAGTCCACCTCTAGAATAAACAATCAAAACAACAAGATATCCTAGACTAAAGATTTTGTATATATGAAAAGATAAATAAATGAACAAGTAAATAAGTAAGTACGGGCGCCTATTCGTTGGGCACTTTAGTATTGATCTGTCTGGACCGTATAATCCAAGCCCACTTTATATATTTAGCCATTGCTATTGCAATTGTCGGGCTCGGATCTGTACACAGGATTCTTATGGCCTCCTCATGCCTTTGGATGCCTATTAGTCAACAGACAGGTAGTACCCATTTTTTGCGTGGGAGCACATAAAGGGGACAAAAGAACACAAAATGACTCAAAGATTCAGTCGTATCCAAACACTTGGGACATTTGTCCTGGGACCCTTTGACCCATTTAGATGTAAAAGTGCGAATCGGGAGGGTACCTATTCTAAACTGGAAGTAAAGTTTACTGTCAGTTGGTGCTTCAATCAAGCCCCAAAATGGTTCCTGTCTAGGGTAGGCCTTAATTTCAAGGAATCTGGCTGTTAAGTGGGATGTGCTCCCCTTAGAAACTGATTCCAAACCAATCAATTCCCAATACTTAGCTTTAAGAGTTTCTTTTGAAGGGAACACCGCATTTTGGGGATCATCCCATAGGTTGCTCCATCCCAGTCTATAGAGTAATGATTTTATAGACCTCAGCCAGTCTATCTTATGAAAAAGATCTTTTTCCATAATTTCCTTTAGGCCCATAGCATAATGCTTAAGCTCCTCGGTTGACCTAACCCTACGCCAATACAGCAGAGGCCGCAAATTAGCTGTATCTTGTAAGGATTTCAAACCAAGGTCCCAAAAAAGAGGTAACAAGGGAGTACTTTGCGGCACACCGACAACTTTCCGAATAAACTCGCTCTCCATAACGTTCAAACGTTTTGGGTTATTGCCATACCCCCATAGCTCAGAACCATATAAAGACGAGCTGCAAATCTTCATCGAGTATAACTCGAGGAGTGGGCCAATTGGTTGTGTCTGCGAGGTTTTAAATCTTTTTAAGAGGAAACCTGTCTGTTGTTGGAACTTCAATATAGACAAATCTAATTGACTTTTCCAACGCATATTCTTCTGTAGCGTGACTCCCAAGTAAGTGAATGCGTCTACCTGCTCTAAAGGAAAACCATTCATAAGGATTACACCATTGAAGGGTTTATAAGACATACATGGGTTAGGACCGTTAAGGTCCATAAACTTGGTCTTGGCAACATTTATTTTCAGACCGCGTAGCGAGCAAAACTCTTCAAAGCGCCGGAGGGTAAGCTGCAGGCCACTCGGAGTTTTAGAGATCAGCAAGGTGTCGTCTGCGAACATGAGGACTGTAATGCGATTACCTGCCATAGCCGGGGCATACGAGGGGACCCGGGAGAGGAACTCGGCCACCCCGTTCACGAAGAGCGAGAACAGGGTCGGTGCCAAAACACAACCCTGCCGAACTCCTCGCTCTACGGGGAAGGACTCCGTAACCTCACCCTGCTGTCCCCACGGTACCCGGGCAAAATTGTCCTCATGCAAACGAACGACCAATGCCAACAACTCCGGTGCCATCCCCAGCCCCTCCAGTACTTGCCACAGTTTGCTAAGCGGAACTAGATCAAATGCCGCACGCAAGTCGACAAACACTGCGTACAGAACCCCTTTTCCTAAGTCCACGGTCCTCCAATAGAGGACAATAAACCTGAAAACCTGGTCTATAGTGCTGGTTTTTGGACGGAACCCAGCCTGGAGAGGACTTAAAATATTACTATCCTCCATCCAGGTCTGGATTTTGCCCAAGACCAGCCGGCCCAAAATTTTTTGCATGGCATCAATCAAACTGATGGGCCTGTAATTACTAGCCAGCGATTTAGCCCCTTTTTTATATATCGGGACAATTTCGGCACCTTTCCAGGATTGGGGAATGGCCATTCCCTGAGCTATAGCATTAGCTAGATGGGTGATATATAGACGCCATCTTTGTCTATCGTGCAAAAATACGTCGGCCGGGATACAATCCATGCCGGGTGCACATCCCTGGGTTACCATATCAAGCGCCATATCAACCTCCTCAACACCAAAAACAGGATTATTGTAAAACACCCTCTCCTGGTGGAGCATACTGACTTCCTCAACGCCTTTTGCATATTAAAAAATTCGACCCAGGAACTCTGGGGAACATGATTGTGCGGGCTGTCAGTAATTTCACCCCTCTTCCATTCAAAAATATCCCAAAACTTTTTCTGGTTTTTGTCAATACATGCTGTCTTTAGGTCTTGCCACTCGCTCTCTTCCCATTCCTTTTTTGCTTTCCATTGGACCTTTCTATAGGTGTTGCGAGCTGCTTTAATCTTGCTTGGATCTTTTAATTTCAGAGCAAGTCCCAGATCACTACGAGCTAGTTTACAGGAGGCGTTGTACCATTCCTCCTGTTTGCTTCTAGGGACTTTTTTTCCTGAAAGGGTCTGCAAAAGCAGGATTTAAGATTGGCAAATAATTTTTCATGTATTTTCTCAATTACAGCTGGAGGTTGACTTTTAGTACCTCCTGCCATTATTGATGTCAGCGCGTCTTCAACGTTAGTCTTAATGCTGTCTAAGAGATCAGGATGCTCTGCAACTTTATGCCACTTAAGGTGGCGTTCATCATTTGATAAAGCCGCAGCTGGACATGCCATTTCAGAAGCTCGATCCATTCTATCTCCCAAACCCAAATTAAAAATAGCAACTAATGGATTGTGGTCACTTTCAATCCGTGACATAACCACCATATCCACTAGGGTATACCACATCTTCAAGTGGACCAGAAGGTAATCTATGTTACTTGCCCTGGTACCATTATCGTATGTTTTGCTACATATCCTGTCTGATATAGTTCTGCCATTTGCTGCCCTCAGTTGGTTGCCCAGGCAAAACCCTTTCAAATACAGGGCCGCCTCTGTCCATTTGCTGACTGACTTTATCTCAAGCTGTGGGACGCCCCATTTAAGGTCTTCCTCCTCTGTTAAAAGCATGTCATGAGGCCCCAGTGGCTCGAAAGTCGTATTAAAATCTCCCGCAATCAATGGGAGCACATCAATGGGACTGGATTCAACGAGGGTGTTTAGTGCTGAAACCACCTCCGATCTTTTCCCGCCTGGTAAGCCCCTTGCATACACATTATATACAACAATTTTAAAATTTGGCGGGAAATTCAACCTGATTCCCAAAATGTCATTATTCTGAGTTGGGACAGGTTGGATGTTACACTCCAAACTTTGTTTAATCCAAATAACCAAGTCTCCTACTGACCGGCCCTTGGCCCTTTTCTCCGCTGGGACAAAAAAATTCAAATAACCCAACATAAACACGGACTCTAGTGACCATGTCTCCTGACAAAGACAAATGTCATGCTCATTAATAAAATCTGACCAAAGGGGAGAAGATAGTTTAGATCTCACGCCCGCCACATTCCAGGATAAAAACGTAATGTGACCTGCAGCATTAATACCCCCTTTATCACTCCTTATATTTGACATGGGAGGAGTAGCTGCACCATTCCTAAAAGGTAGATTACCCACATTACTTAACATTTCTTTTTGTGGCACAACTTGTAGGCCTCGTTCCCCAGCCCCGATAGTATTTATTAGAGCAGAAAGCTCAATATCGTCTCTATTACTACCTATTATAGGCCGCACACCTTGCTTTATACCCTCCTCTATCTCTCGAGCTACAGATGGCTTTTCATGATTGGGATATCCTCTTCCATCGTTCAGTCAATCACAGTCCGCTAGCCCGGATAACACATCAAATCTATTAATGGACCTTATGTCCTCCAAAGTACATCCATTTGTCAAAGGTCCCCCACGTGTTACCCCTCCTGGGGGCAGAGATAGGGGAGCGTAAAAGTAAGACAGTGGCATTGTGCAGATTAAAGATGAAGAATCATCCTGGGGCCAAGAGCAGATATATTCCACACAACGCCTATCCCTGTAATTAATAATGATGCAATCCCCCTTTATCATCTTAGGTCTCCTGCCCACCCAGTTTACTCTTCTAGCGTACAAAATTTCAGCACACATATGGGCCGGCAATGGTCGCTTAACATTGAGCCAAAATGTACATTTGTTCTTTAGGTCCCTATAAGATTCCCTTGTTCCATTAGCCAATGGTGGAACCCCTGTTAAGACCACTACATAGGGGGCTGCTTCGGGGGATAGATGTCTGTCAATTAGACCTGATGAAGCCTGCGCTAAAGGCTGTACAGGTGTTGGCTGCTTAGCAGTTCTAGCGCTACCTGCCCCGGGACTATGTGATACAACACGTGGTGGAAGATGTTCAGCTCTTGGCTGATTGCCAGTGACAGAGATAGCTTGAGGCACCTTCGAAATAGGGGGATTATCTTTCGCAATACCACTTGTTGGATTATCAGTGGTAGATTTGATCTCAGTGCATTGACCTATCACACAAGGACACTCCTTTTGCAGACCCGCACACTCTCTACCTCCCCGTGACTGGGCCGCGGCAAGTGAAAGTTCCATACATACAAGCCTACTTTCGATGGAGCCTAGCCTTTCATAAATTGGATCACATAAATTCTTTACAATACTTTCCAATTTTTTCCAAAACATTACATCTGTATCTTCCATAGTTTTTGTCCCCAGAGGTAATGATGAGTTTGCCCTCGCCTCAGCAGTTATAGGTTTAGGGCATGGAACTATGTCCTTCCCTAAAACAGAAGCAAGGTCAGGCTTAGCACTTTTCCCAGTGGCAGTCTGTTGGTTTCCCCTACGTTTTTTTTTCAAGGTTTGGACTAATTGTTGATGAACAGGAACCGTTTTCACTTTACTGGCAGAGCGGGTCTTTATGCTTGGCAAAGGCTTAGAGATTGGGACCATTTTATCAGTGTTCAAAATATTTTCGATTTCACCCGGTATTTCGAATAAGGTTGGGGAACATGTCATTATTTCACCAGTGCGCTCCTCCACCAGAGAAGATATTGAACCCTGAGAATTCGACATAACAGACTGGCGACACGGTGGTGATCTTATGTTGGCCATGTTTCCCAGGGAAGACCTTTTGTCACAAAGGATGTCTAAAGATAATCTTTTTTCAGTTAGTTCTATGTCCTTGGCAAGCACTGATTGTACTCACACTAAAAAATTATCTAAAGTTCCCATTAGAGCACCCCCGGACGATTGCATAGTGGGTCCATCCTTTTTAGCAAATTTATCCATTACTTGGTGTTGCTAGCGACCTCAGTTGACGGATATCCCTCTCAGATACAAACTAGGAGCTAGGGCTTACCCTCGATAGGTCGATGACTGCCCTTAATCTGTAGTTGTTAGAGGAGGGTCCCGTTCCGTTCTCAAACGATCTCGGACGGGCTCAGACGGGCCCGCCCTTGGCCCGGGCTTCGCCAGCGCGCGTCCCGCGAAGCGGGGCCCTTGAGAAGTCTTATAGCATCAGGGCGGGAGTACGGGAAGAGGACACAGCTGGTTGCAGTTACGGGGCTGCTGGTCCTCGCAGTCCCGTATTAGATTCCCTCAGGCAGCAGTCACCAATAGTTGATTAGGCAACACCTCCGTTGGCAGCACTCGTGAAGTTAAAAAATGAGGAAGTTAAAAGGCACGCTAAGGCTCCAGCCACGAATGGCACCCCGCCTTATCAACAAGGACACACTAGCGCGTGTTTTCTTGCTTTAGCGCCCGTTGTCAGCACGCCCGTGCCCGTTGTCAGCACGCCTCGCATCGCATCGTTAATGAGATGCAAAGGACGCGTACCTGACAAAACTCCATGGGAAAATATCGCTAACCCAGCTTCGCGATATTATCAACGAGCGGTAGCGATATTTGAAATCGCGTTAAGTATGCCTTAGCGCAGGAATTTAACGTCTGTTAAATTCCTGACTAAGGCATACCTAACATGGGAGGTGGATTGTGGGGCTAAGGCCACAGGGCCCTATCATCAAGTTATTGCTGTTTTCCATGGAACATCGCTGGAAAACCAGCGATGTTCCATGGAAAACCCCGCTATCACTGGAATATTTATCGCCATAGCGCTATGCGTTGATGATACAGCGCTAGCTTGGCGATATAGTCCAGCGATAATTTAAAGCGCGCTAGGCATGCTCAGCGATAATTATCGCTGGGGCTTGATAATATGCCCACCCTGGCCTTAAATATATTTGTTTGGCTGTGACCAAGACCCAGTGTCTAATTACACTATGACCACTCCCATAATTTCGATAACAAGTCTTGGCAATGATGCAACCTATGCCCTTAACTGCTGTATTAAATCCAGTTTGCATTCTCAGTATAAACAATTCTAACAGATGAGGAGACTTACTTTTGTTTTTAATGTTATCTGTCAATGAAAAAAATTGTGTAATATGAAGTTATTCAATGCTAGTGGGATGACTTTTATACCACGTCTGATATTATGATCTGATCACTTGCAGCATGGGCTGCCTGGATTGTGCATCACTGCTCATCTCTAAGCTGTCTCAGTTGTGTGTGTTGCTGCATGGCAGTAGGTAGTCTTGGATATGTGATCTAGGAAAAATACAAACCATGCCATAGGTTTTGGTCAGTAGTGTCAGGCACTAATCCGAATGCAGATGTGAAAATTGAAGTAATACACTGCCAACCCTTAGTGTTGGACCCTGGTAGATTACCTCAAGATGGAGTATGCTTAGCTGTGCTGGAATTCAGGGGTGATGAATGGCTTGGACCAATAATATAGGGAATGATTCTTAGCATCTGTTTAAGAGCCACAAATGACAATGAGAACAGAGATAACTTGTTGTATACTTCAGTAAATCTTGCCGGATTGTCCATCTTCATTTGGAAACCTCAGTACCCTTCTTTTAGTGATTACACGAGCTCCCAAGATGATTCCCATGAACTCCCCTGATGTTCTAGCTGTCTCATTGAATCTTGACCATCATCTAACTGTTCTTTGCATTAACATTTACAATCCTATTCATCAGAAAGATAATTTAAAGACTTTGGAGGAAGTAGGTAAGTTTTTAGAAGCGTTCCTCCTTTCTCCTCCCACTCAACAGGTTGAGCTGATTGTGTGTGGGGATTTCACTTTACACACTTGAAGTGGCTACTTTCTATATGATTCCAAGGACATAGAGTGTCTCCCTGTGAAACAGGTTCATGTTATGCATTCCACTCAAGGGAATATCCTAATGATCTGGCTTCAAATGTCAACGTATTTAATCTACTCTCTATATGAGTTTAAGTGCCTGTAGAGTGTCTCCACCTAGTAAGGGCCTTGGAGCAGGGACCATTATTGATTAAATATTCCATCAGGGAGCTTTTTTCTTCTTTAAGTTTTTCTCCTTAATGGAACCCAAACAGTGATCACAATCCCCTGATCTCTAGTTTTGTTAGGGAGAAAACGCCCTGGGGTACAAGTGATCTTTATAAAACCCTAGTCATAACCAAAGATAGAGGATGCAGGATCAAATCAAATGGGGAGACGTTATTGCTGAAGAAATTAATGCCAGTATGTTGTTGTCATGTCAGGAGGAGTTTAAAATCTGTCTTGTGGGTGAGGCATTAGATGTCCAGATTTGTAAAGCCGTTGACTCCATTTGCGAATATATTAATCAGACACACACTAACCCAGGACCAGCAGGCCCTCACAAACCCTGTAGGTGGTTTGATAAAAATTACACCAGGTCAAAGAAGGAGCTCCTGGTATCACTCAAAAGTACCCTACGGGATAGGGAAGAGGTTACAAGGTGCAAGTCAGCATATAAAGTAGCTGTTGCTAATATAAATCTGCACTTGTGGATTGAGCTGGTAGAGGCTAGCACACTAAAAGATGATACCAAGTTTTAGGGGCTCCTGAATCATTACTTTTTCAGAAAGTACAGCTTCCAGACCAGGTGATCACTGTCCTGGCTCAGGCCTGGGTAAACCACTTCTCAGCCCTCTATGAGTGTTAGGGATCTGAGCCATTTCCCCACCCTATTAACAACAATGATGTGCCCCCTATCTCTTAGCCAGAAGTTAAAGAGGCAATTTTATCTTTATCCCAGGGTGAGGACCCCAGTGCCACCGCACTCAATACAATGCGCCATCAGAGGTCCACATCCAGAGGCATGGAAGCGGTCAGTTATAGTCCCTATATTTAAAAAAATGGAGACAGAGCAGATCCCGCATGCTATAGGCCAAACCCCTGGTTGACGAAGTGAAGATTATAGGAAAAGTGATCTTTGAGAGACTCACCACTTGGGATAATGAAAAGGAAATCCTCTCTGACCTGCAATATGGGTTTAAACCAGTGAGAGGGACAGTTGAGAAAAACCTAAACCTGCAACTCCCGATATCCAAATATACCAGGGCTAGAGAGGGTTCTGTCCACCTGGACTTTACGGATCTCAGCTCAGCTTTTGACTGTGCTAACAGAAATATGCTTTGGACTGAGCTGGGGTCTTTGGAGGTAAATCAGGCACTTGTATCCTTCATGAGAGTCGTACACAGTGGCCTAACAGGGGTGGTTAGTTACGGACCTGACGGTGAGTGCACAGAGGCCTTTGAACTAAAAAAAAGGTGTCCGTGAGGGCTGCATTCTGGCCCCATTGTTATTTATCATGTATACAAAACGGCTAGAGGAGGTGCTTATTGATATCAGCTCAGATGTCCCCAGAGTTGGTAGAAGAGCAATTCCAGTACTTTTGTATGCAAGTAATGAGGTTTTACAGCTAGGAGACTCCAACATCTTTTAGGTACATTTATTGATTTTATGAATAGTTTGGATCTATCCACACATTTTAAGAAATCACATTTCATCGTGTTAGGTCCCAAGAATACAAAATCATGCAATCTTTCAGCACAAGGTCAGCTTTTAACTAGAGTAGAACATTTTTCTTATCTGGGGTTGTTACTTTACTTGGGACTCAGCTGAAAACCTCTACTTGCAAGAAACTGAAGGATTCTGCAAAGGGCCAATTCAGGGTTTCACGATTTTGCCAAATGCATTGGGCATAAGACCCCCCAAACTTCCATTTGATGTATACAAGGCTAAATGTGTCCCGATAGCCACTTTTGGTTGAGAAATCTGTGGGGATGCTAATATTGATCATGCGCAGGTGATTGAAAACAAGTTTTTGAGACATCTACTGGCCACTGGCCAGGCTATTCCCGTCAAAATTATCCATGTCATTCATTACAGATTTTATTCGTGTTTGTCCGCTTCTGGTGTGGTGTTCTGTATGTCATAAGGAGGAATGCCATCTTAACAGGCTAAGTCCCCAGGAATTGTGAGCACTTACAGACTGTAGACCCAATCCCATGGCTATAATATGTTAATAAATCTTTTTGTGAATTGGGGCGACCAGGCCTAGTCACCAACCCCAGGGGCATTTCTTTCAAAATTGATCTTGAGTGGGTTAATCAGGCTTTCTCCCAGAGGGTGGCAGCCAAGAGCGAGAACTCTGCTTTCACAAACCAGACCATGTACAAGTATGTCCTGGTTAAATATGTCTATGAGATTGAGCCCTATCTCCTACTGAATATGCCTAATCGGCAACATCACTTCCTGACATTCCTGAGGCTGGACAAAGTTCACCACCTCTTGTTCCAGAAGGCGGTATGTTACAAACCATCCAACTTGCCTGTTTATAACTGTGATAACATCTCGATTTTTGACACTATGCATGTATTACTCATTTGCTTCAAGTCTTCTAATCTCCGATTGAAATATATCAGGCCTCTTCTGATTCCTCAACATTTCAGACGGATTAGACCTACATATCTTTACATACAGCTGTTAGCGACACCCAAAATGTGTTTCTTTGTTTCTCACTTCCTTTCTGGTGTCCTATCTGTAAGTTACTACGTATCTGTAGTTTAGGATCTGGTTATTCTAAGACAATGATGGTAATTCCAGTTTCTATTTTAGTATTATTTACCTGTTTTAATGTATTTTGTAAGTTCTTTTTAAATGTTTATATGATGTATTTTTAATTGATGCATGTTTCTGTGATACATTGCTGCTATTAAATAAGATGCACACTTTTATGATTCTATCAAAAATCGTGAAAAGTTTAATGAACTCAACTGAGTACATGAGCTGCTTGAGGAGGAAGGTATGATTCACAGGTATAAATCACAGGTGAAGAAAGAAGGAATCAGCATCGGTATGATGCTGTTGAACTTGTAAGCCAGGTGCAGGACAATGCGCAGTTAGTTTAAACAGAAAGAGGACAGGCCTGTCCAAAGTATAGACAGAAAAGTGTTTTTCCTGCATAATAATTTGGAGGAAATCCTAGAATAGGAGTAGTCTCAGGAGAGAAGAGGTCGTAGGAGGCCAACTAGGGTCATTGGTCATAAAGAACTCTGGATTGATAGAAGCAGGATGAAAAAATAAACTACTCTGAATTGCCCAACTGCAGCGTAGGGCAAAGAGTATGGAAAAGGAGCCAGTTAACAAGCACTGCAAACACAGAATGTGCACCAAGTTCTGCTGTACAGGAGAATTAGATCATGGAGAGGCATTTCGAGGTATGTGGAGACCAGTGACACACCCAACATGGACTAGTGATGCACTTGACATTCTCTTCATCACAGAGACCTGGCTAAACACCTCATTGGCTCCGGACTTTGCCACGGCAATTCCAGCAGTGTACAAAATTGCTTGCCAAGACCACTTTTATCTACAAGCAATCCACCAAATGCACAACATCTACAGAGAAAGCCACCACATTCATGGAACACCTGCGCTTAAAACTGCAAATCTGCAAAAATGTCACCCTGAATGGAATCCTTACCTACCGGCCACCCGGACCACGAGCCACCTTTATCAACCTCATTACCAACTTCATTGTTCGACTTACCATCGACTCCAGAGCCTACATTCTTCTCGGTCACCTCAACTTTCACCTGGAAGACTGAAACGACCCCGGCTCTACAACACTCTCCAAAAGCTTGAGCAATATCGGGCTCCAAACTAACACACACCACAGGACCACAACTGACAGCATCAAATACAGCTCCACCACACCACTCACATGGACCGATAACACCATCATCCACTTCCAAATCAACCCACCTCAAGTCAACACCTCTATCAGGTTCATGATTCCAAGCATTCATGTGCAAATGAGAGATACCTTAAAAAATCACTAGTGGACTGAATCGAAAGAAGCTCCAACAGCTGCAAGGAGATCTTCTTGATCGTTAAGGATTTCACCCCCTCCCTCAACCAATGTCAACAACAATGCTGCCTCCTAACAACTCTACGACAACCTATCCAACTTCTTCCACAGCAAAATGGCAAACATCTACAGCAACTTCGCACACCGACTCACCCCAGAGAACTCCTTGCTAATCTACACCACCAACCAAGACAGCCACCTGACCGAGTGGACAATACTCACCAAAAACGACACAGCGGAAATCATCCGGACCATCCACTCAGGGGCCCCAGTTGACTCACGCTCTCACTATATCTACAATCTGGGAACATCCCCAATCAGCCCTACCCTGACCCACCTCATCAACACATCCATCATGTTTGCCACTTTCCCAGATGAATGGAAACTTGCAGAAATCAATGCCCTCCTCAAAGCCAAATCCAAAACAACTGATTCATTTCTGAACCATCTACATGCTCCCCTATCCACCCAAAGTGATTGAGAATGCCATTAACAAGCAACTCACAATCAACCACAAACTTCACCATCTTCTAGATAACACTCAATCAGGATTCAGAAAGAACCACACCACCAAAATAGCACTCACCCCGGCCACCAACAACATTCGAATCATCCTGGACCGAGAAGAAACAGCGGCCCTCATCCTGCTCGACCTCTCTGCTGTCTTCACCACTGTCTCCCATAACACCATCATCAGAACGCTCCACTAGATTGGCATACAAGGAACCCAAAGAGTTGTGCTGCCACCCTTCACATCAGAGACCAAGAAATTGATATGGGGAGGTTCACAGGGATTGTCCGTTAGCCCAACCCTTTTCAAGAAATACATGACACTATTTGTCAACATCCTCCGATCACAAGAGATCGCCGTCATTTCCTACGCTGATTGTCAAAGGGTCTCTTGTGTTCCTCAGGAGCAATACCCTCAAGAGGCCCACCTTCTGGCAGCTCCGACTCTGATGTTAGAATAACAGAGGTTCAGAATGGCCAGATGAGGGGAAGGGAATTAGGAAGGGTACTGCAGAGAGGGAGACCTGGAAAAGAGAACCAATACGTTCAAAGGATAATTCTACTGTGTAACATATAAGTTGTTAACTCAATACATGAACATGTGTACTCAGGTATATCTGTAAATAAAATGAATAACCCTTGTTGGAATGAACCAGTGAAGAATTTTATCTCGAAGTCTTTGGTAATGAAGTATCTCTTATCACCTGTGTTGCTGGCTCAAATTATCACACTGGTTGATTAAGCATAAAGAAGGTCAGGAATGTCCCTTGTCACCTGTGTTGTTGACTCAAATTAGCAGCATTTTAGTTCAACTCACACTGGTTGGCCCTATTTCACTTTTTCTTAGTCTTTATCTCTCTCTGAACACCCTTGGTGTTCTGTTAGTAATCACTTACTTCCAATAAAGAGTTTGAAATTCAAAAGGCCACTTGTCAATAATGTGGTAAACGTTCTAGTGCTGATAATGAGTTTAAGGTTCCTTTGTTACACATTTCATTGCCAGCAATGGGTTCAAAGTTCACTTGTCACAAGGGTTACAAAGTTAAATTGTAAAAAGTTAAATGCTAGATACACTGTCTTATCAGGTTCGGCGTTTAACTGCACTTTGTTTACTTATGCAGCCGATACGGATTCAGCCAGAAAGAACGTCGGAGTCTCCTACCTGCTCCGCATTCCAACAGAAGACTTCTGCAGCCTGCAACAACGCCTACTTGACTCCAGGACGTGATTGAAGAAATAGGACGGAGCCACCGAAATAACCCGCTGAGCTTGGGACTCAGAATAATGCGCAACCTTTTATCGCCACGATACGCCCGTACTGTGGCCGCGTAAGCACATAATTCACAATTAACATGTGCTATGCGAAAAGAGCTAGGATCGTGCAAAGTAAAAAGATTAAACAAAAAAACAAATAGGTAGAGGAAAACAAATAGTGCATTTAAAAGCCGCATAATATAACCTGCAACAGACAGTGTTAATGACAAATGCACTTCTGTGTCTAGTGCAGCGTTTCTATTGTCTTTGTTGTTTTTGTCTGGAGACATGCTTTGTCTGTGTCTGGAGATTCTAAGATACTATAACTGTTTGTTCAGGGTGACACCTGATGCTATCTACCTGGGGCTCATGACACTGAGGACGCCCAACTCCTCCTCTCCCTGTTAGACATGACAACCACCACCAGAACCAACTTCACCAACTGCATGACCATGATAGTAGACTGGATTTGAACCAACTGCCTGTAGCTCAGCCCCAAGAAGACAGAATTCAAATGACCTACCCATCAGATTCAAGCTAGTTGGAACTAGTACCAACACCCACGCGCACAGACCATGCAAGAAATCTAGGGATCATCCTAGACAATAAGCTTAACATGGTGGCTCAAGTCAAGGCAGTGTGCACCTCCTGCTTCCACATCCTATGCATGCTATGAAAGATCTTGAAATGGCTGCCTCAGAACACCAGACGGACTGTCGCACAAGTACTCATCACCGGCAGGCTGGGCTACGGCAACACTCTTTACTCTGGAATCTCCAAACAACTCTTACACAGACTCCATACTATCCAAAACCTTGCAGCAAGACTCATACTAGGCCTCCCATGCCACACCGCACTTCAAGAAGTTTCACTGGCTCCTCATTCACAAGTACAGCCAATTCAAATTTCTCATGTACAGATACAAAGCCCTATACAACACAGGACCAGAATACATGAACAGCCACATATAATTTCACCAACCCACCAGACACCTCTGCTCTGCCTCATTCTAACTTGCACAGATTCCCTGCATCTGCAAAAGTGAAACTGGATGTTGCACATTCTATTACATCGCACCCAAGACATGCAATGTCCTCTCTCAGCGTATCATAGCCTCCTCCTCACTTCTTGAATTCTGCAAGCAGCTGTTGACCTGGCTCTTCATACAAGAACCTTGGGGACCCCACACTTACACACCTGCCCAAGCACCTGGATACCCTCTTGGGTGATTAGTGTGTTATATGAATCAATTTAACATAGCATAGCATGGATTGCAGCAAATAAGCAAACATACTTTCAACAAGGGTCAAGGTTAACCTACGTGAAGTACCCAATCCTGCACTAAAATATCCTTTATGCTGTCTTTGCTTCTACACTTGCACCACATGGCCCTGACTTTGACCATGCATGCAGGAGTGATATCTGACTCAGTTGACAAGAAAGCAGGAAGGTCTTGCCTTTCTGTCTGTGCTCTGCAACTCATTTTTTGTGAGTTGGTGCTGCAGATGGTAAGTAGGAAAGGAATGTCATGGATGCTAGGCCTTAGTCCCCAAGGGGCCACATAATGAGTAATTAGCAGAGATATCGTAAGTACTTATTTCCTGGCTGAGCACAAAAATGAGGATCTTGGAGCTGAAAGATGGGCCAATGCCCTTTGTTGGACTCATGTGGATGCTGGATGTTTGTTGTGTGCCTTATAGATGAGCTTAATGATTATGTGCTTGCTTGAGTCTGTGTTGTGGTACATAGAGCAGTATATTACCAGTGGGTCAACTTTTAGCACTGTGGTATGTGTGGCTTCTAGAGGATGGACTCTCGGGAGAGTGTGGATTTTAGGAGAGGATAACCCAATTTCTTTTTTGGGTGAAGTATTGGAAGTTTAGAACAGAAAAGTTGATGTTTCAACCCCATGCAAGTAGATCAAATAATTGACCCAAAAGAAAAAGATCAAAAGAGTTGGCTTTTTTTTTCTTTCTTTAATGAAGGTGTGCCAGGTTTCCTTAGGTAATACAAATGTCACAGTCCTAGGCAGGAGGAAAAGAAACACAGCCATAACTGGAAGAAACATGGTCAAGACTGATTTGAATATGGCTGGGTCCAAACTGGGGGGGTGTGGTGAGCAAAAGAATGATGGATTTAACCCAGATCCTTGTGACTTGGGGTAAATGTTTGCATTGTCCAGAATTCCATCCATCAAATGTTTATTTTGCTTAATTCAATGTGATGGCATAAGTAAACAAAGCACGTTGCGCTTTATCTTGTTTTGTAAAATGTATTCTCAATCTAGGCATTACCTTAAACCATTGTTTTTTGCACACAATATCAGGTCCCATATGGTTGCTTTTACATATCTGCTTGCACTGAATCACCGCCAAGTTTGTTTTAATGTTGCTCTTTTTATCTTGAAAGTCGTGAATCTAAGGAAAAGTGTTATGTATTAGATTCCCGAGACGTATTTAATGGTGGTATACACTGAAAGTAGGTATGTAATGTAGATTACGTGGAATGATTTTAATGTTGGTTTTATTCATGTATGTTATGTACTTTTATGGCTGTTTCTTTTCCTGCTGAATAAAGATATTGAACTGAACTGACTGTGTGCTGCATTTTGTTTCTGAGAGTTTTTTAAGACTATGGGCACGTTACCACTGCTGACCAGTGCTAATGTGCAAGTGCTCACTTTGTAGATTGTATTGGTGATTGGTTTATCCATGATTGGCATATTTGATGTAATAGTCCCTAGTAAAGTGCACCAGTTGTGCTCATGGCCTGTAAATCAAATGCGACTAGTGGGCCTGTAGCACTGTTTGTGCTACCCACCTGAGTAGCTCTGCAAACATGTCTAAGATCTGCCACTGCAGTAAGTGCACCCACTTGCCAGGCCCAAACCTTCCCTTTTACTGCATGTAAGTCACCCCTAAGGTAGGCCTAAGGCAGTCCCATGGGCAGAGGTGCAATGTATTTAAAAGGTAGGACATGCACTGTTGTGTTTTACATGTCCTAATACTGAAACACTGCTAATTTAGTTTTTCGCTATTGCAAGGACTATCTCTCCCATAGGGTAACATGGGGATTGCCTTGAAATATCTTGCAAGTATAATTTCCCATTGGACGCAATAGAGATTTGGAGTTTGGGGTCTCTGAACAAATCTAATCTGATTCAGAAAACCTTTACAGGATGGAGAAGCCGTCACTGATCGCCCATCGAGACCCGATCCATGACGGCTTCTCCATCCGGTAAAAGTTTACTAAATGACCAAAGTACTTCACTAACTGACCCCGACACCACACCTGAGAAATTTCCAATGTGGTTGTCTTAAGACTTGTCATATGGAAATCATTATGAGTCCAGCGTATATGGAATTGATTTAATGGAAACAATCGCTTTGCCGTTTTTAACATCATCAGATTAGATTCATGATAAAATCCAGGGTCTTCAGTTCACAATATCAACATCTCGTCCTGAAGATGGTCTAAAAGATGAAAACAAATAGACCAAAAAGTCGAAAAGCTCACCTAATTCCATGTAAAAATAATTTGCTAAACAATATTTATGGTATCCTCACCAATGTTTTCCATGCTGTAAAAGATTTGGAATAGGTGTTGACAAAAGTGTCAATGAGAAACTGATCAGTGTATAAAGAATTTAACTCATTTCACTTTTGTATACTTGAGATTTGCTTTTTCTGTACCCTCAATGAATTTTTCCACATCAATTTATATTTTTCTAAAAAAGTATACATCTATCTTGTTTTCTTTTGCGATTCTTTCATGTTGAAAAAATATGTTTAAATTCCAAAACTTTGTTGTCAGAAGTCACTATTTGGGACTTTGTAATATATAAGAATATTATGAAGATTTAGAGAAAAATAAATTCCCTTGTAGGCACATTTACCTATTATTGAAATTTACCCAAGACTCCAAGGGTATATTGGGTTGCCCAATCTTGTTGTAGTAACGTTTAGAAAGTTGGCATTTTCTTGCTTAACCATTCTGTGCCTCTGCCTGTGTTTAGAATCCACGTATGGGTTGGCTGACACTTGGGCTCTTGTGCATGCACTCTAGACAGTCACACAAAGGGAGTTGAGGTGTGCTTTGAATATTCTGATGGCCCATCACCAGGCTCATGGGCCTTCCTGAGCTAGAGTGTTGGGAGGAGTTGCCACTGACGCCTGAAAAAGACTGTGCCTGTCCTCACACAAAGCTGTCTCCACCCCCTTTAGTGTGTCTGGAGTCAGGTCAGGTAAAGGCAGGATATTGAGCACTACAAAGACTTTCCTTTGAAGTTAGCCTACTTCAAATGCATAAAGGAGTATAAGTATTGGACATCTGACACACCAAAATCAGAACACTTCTTGATTGAGTACAATCTACCAGAAATAAGAGCTGGATGCTGTTGGAGAGACTGCCATCTGCCTATTGCTTTATTGTGCTGGACTGCTGCTTCTGTTCTGGCAACGAAAGGAGAGGACGTTTCTTTCTGTACCATGCTTCCAAAGTTCTTCAAGGGCTTGTGCATGCTTGCCTCCTGTTAAGAAGTCTGGGGGACATCAAAGACTTCACCTACCAGTACTAGGGCTCTTCTGCTGAGAGCCCTGACTTGCCAAGTGGTGCCAAACCGATTCTGAACCCTTGGAATTGTAACCTGGTGAGAGAATCCATGAATCGACTCACAACACTTGTGTTCTTAACGCAGCACCGCCAAGCTGCTAGAGAAACAATGCAGTACCTGCTTTGCAGCTTAAAAATCACCACAGCCCAAATCCTGAGCACTGTGTCATGGACGTCCGTGACACCCACTCCGACTCCGACGCAGCCCCTGCTGAAGAATCGACCCTTCGCCTGCTTCGCAGCTGTGAAATCGAAGCAGCACCTGCATCACCGCATTGACTCAGCACATCTGGATTTTTGATGCATCATCCTTCAATACCGTCTCTTCATTGATGTCAGACCGCAGTAAGGAATTGAGGCCACATGCCTTGATATCAACGCATCACCTTCCTTTCCAGTAAGGAGCCAACGCATCACCTCCCCTGACAATAAGGAAACAAAGCATCACCTTAGCTGCCTAGCAGTAAGGAACTGATGCATCACCTCCCCTGGAAGTAATGAACAGATGCCTCACCTACCCTGGGAGTAAGGAACCAACGCACTGCTTTGCTTTTCCGGCACCTCCCTTGCGCCTGTTTCATCTTTCAATTGTGACACCTCCAAGGTACTTTGTGCTAAAGGAAACGCATCTATAGATTTCTATGGACTGAACTTATTTAACCTTTGAAAAGTAATATCTTGACTTGTGTATGTTGGATTTATGTGGTTATGGTCTTTTTTTATTCAGATAAATATTGGCTATTTTCCTAAACTAATGTGGACTCATTTTGTAGTGTTTTCACTGCTTTACTGGGTGTGTATGTACAAATGCTTTACACAATGCCTCTGAGATAAGACTAAATTCTCGTGCCAAACTACCAAGGGGGTGAGCATGGGTTATTTTAGCTGTGTGGCTCTCTTACCCTGACTAGAGTGAGGGTCCATACTTGGACAGGGTGCAAACCACTGATAACTAAAGACCCCAGTTCTAATTTTGGTTGGCAGCAGTGAGGATAGGACTTGTGTCTATACTTTGCATACAGTGATTGGTGTACACTACTTTCATATCGCAGACTATTATGCATTCACATACTCTTTTTGATTTTTCTCTTCTTTGCAACTCTTAGTTTGATTGACAATCACGGAGAGTCTGGAGAGCCATCGACAGTACCTGCAAATCTGGTGTTTGAGATACTGAGTTTGGAGACCTATACTGTGCCTCAGCTCAAAATGTTCTGCAGGAAATTCAAATTTCCTACTAGAAGCCTCACTAGAAAGGAGGAGCTGCAAAAGGCGCTAAGTGCTGGTTGACAGCAGATGAGGCTGGTGGGCACACAGAGGATGAGAATGATAATGTGAATATGGAGGAGCAGAACCTGCATGTGGATGTTGTGAATCAAGATTCACCTGGGAGGAAGGCACCTTCCAGGGCAAATAGCAGTGTTTCTTCCAGCGGTCTGTCCGCACAGGAGCTGGAGGACAGGCTGGAGGCTAGGAGACGTCAGTTGGAGGGCTCAAGTTGGAGCATGAGAGGGAGCTCCAAAAGGATAAATTGGCAGTAGAGGAGAGAAAAATGATGTTAGCTAAAGAACTGAGCTAAAAAGAGTTGGACTTGAAGGTCAAGTCAAGCACAGACGGTGTCAGCAATTCTAAAGTGCAGTCTGATTATAGCGTACACATATCCAAGGGTCTAGGGAAAGAGCCATCAAAGGAGGATTACATACACAGGTGGTTTCAGGGGTATGAGTCAGCTCTCTACATGCACTGGATCACTGAGAAAGATTGGGGGGGCGGGTTTATGGAACTACTTTACAGTGGAGGGAAGGGACACATTGCTGGCCTTGAGGGACCTAAATGAGTTCACCTACCCTGCCATGAAGGATTCCCTGATCACTAGGTATGGTCGTACCTCATAGAGGTACTAGGCAAGTTTAGGCAGAGCAAGAAAAACCTGATGACTTAAGTGTGCCAATACGTTTTGCAGAGCACTGGATGGCTATGAAGGACATTGAGGTAACAGATTATAAGGGGCTGCACAATTTGATTATGTGGAAGCACTTGTGTAGTCTGTGTTTTCTGGAGTTGCATCAGCACTTGATGGACAGCAAGCTTTCTGACACCAGGAAGCTTGCTTAGGAGGCGGACCGCTGGGTGAGTACCAGGGTCCACAAGAGGTTGTTTGTGGGAGACTCCGCCGAAGGTGGGTTGAGTCCCCAGCTGCAGAAAGGGTGGGGGGCAATGGCAGAAATGGTGGGTTCTCTAAAGGGCCTGTTAGCTTTGGGGGTCTCTAGTTGGCACAGGTAGGTACTTGTGACAAATAGGGACCCTTGCCTCTAGTCAGGGTAAGGGGGTTCACTCCTAAAATAACCCCTGCTGACCCCCTTGGTAGCTTGGCACGAGCAGACAGGCTTATCTCATAGGCAGTGTGTAAAGAATTTGTGAACACATACAGTAACCAAGTGACAACACTACAAATGGATACCACACAGGCTTTATATAAAAAATAAGTATTCTTTATATAGATTTACCACAAGACCATTAAACGACAAAAACACACAATACTGTTACTTTAGATAGTACAATTTTGCTTAGTTCTCTTAAGTTCTTATATGTGACACTTTAAGTCAATGTACCTTTTAGATGCGACACGCAGGGCAACGAAAGTGTTGCAACGATGTTGATGCGATGAAGTTTTTGGTGCAAAGAAATAAAGACGTGAAGATATTCCAGGTGCGGCACGCTTCTCCGATGTTGCGAGAAGACTCGACTCGATGCTTCAGTTGCAGCGGCGACACACTTTACGAGATGCGACGACAGCGGCCTTGGTAGCGACACTCTTCTCCGACGTTGCGAGACGCTTCCACTCAATGCGATGTTGCAGCAGCGACACCCCTTTACGCGATGCGACGACAGCAGCTCCGACGGCGGCACGCTTCTCCGTGGATGCGAGGTGCTTTTCTTGATGTGTTGCAATGCGACAACTACGATGGCTGCGATGGCGACACGCTTCTTCCTCGATGCGAGACTCTTCTCTTGATGCGGTGCAATGCGTCAGCTACGATGGCTGCGATGGCGACACGCTTCTTCGGCATTGCGGGACACCTCCTGGATGATGCGAGACGCTTCCGCTCGATGCGATGCTGCAGCGGCAACACACTTTACGAGATGCGACGACAACAGCTCCGACGGCGACATGCTTCTCCTTCTTGAGTCGCGCTTCCAGCTCCTTGTGACATGCAGTCCCTCAGAAGACCCAACAACAGCAGCAGGCACTTCCAAAGAACTCTGGGGAGCTGGGGGGTGAAGTCTGTTGTTCCTGAGACTTCAGCAGGAGGCAAGCTATTTTCCAAGCCCTTGGAGATCCTTCACAAGTTGAGCAAAAGTACACACAAAGTTCCTTTCTCCTCTCTTTGGCAGTAAGGCAACCACTGCAGGTCAATCCCCCAGTTTCAGGGATAGTTTCCTCCTAAGCTTCTTCTGGTTCCTCCCTCAGCAGAGGTACTTCTTGTTTTCCCAAAGTGATCTAAATTCTTGGGATCAGGGTCCCAATATTTATACCCAGAAATCCTTTGTCTTCTGAAGGCAGAGGGGCCTTTGCCCAGTCCAAACCAGTTCCTGAGTACTCTGTTTACTAGACTTCTCCTTTCCTTTCACAGTGCAGGGCAGAAACATTAGACGCCCCACAGGAGGTGGAGCCAGCATTGTGGAAGGCAAGTACAGCCCTGGAGCACTTTGTTGACAGGATTCCTTCTCTTCATTCACTGTGCAGGGCAGAGACATCAGCCGCTCCCCAGGGGGTGGAGCCAGCATTGTGGAAGGCAGGCACAGCCCTATTCAGGTCCCAGGTGCAACTCCTCCCACCCATCTGGATGCAGATCTCTCTATTCACCACTGGGACACCTCACCCTGTGTCCTGGAATTCCCCAGCCCTGTCACTCAAACTCCAGACAAAGGAATACACACCCTAGCAGAGGCAGGTTTGAATGGTTAGACAAGAAAATGCCTACTTTCTAAAAGTGGCATTTTCAAACACAGAATGTTAAAACCAACTTCACTAAAAGTTGTATTTTATCATCCTGAGTTCAGGCATACTAAATTCGAATTTCTACCATGTTCTCTGAGTCAGTTAGGATTATAAGATGTAATAACCAAACTGCCCATTCTGGCCTATGGAGAACAGGTAGCCTTGCAATAGTGAATAACGAAAATGGCTGTAATTCACTATTAGAACATGCCACACACACCAGGGCATGGCCTACCTTTTCCTTACAATGCACCCTGCCCTTGGGCCTACCATAGGGGTGTCTGATATGAAGAAAAGGGAAGGTTTAGGGACTGGCAAGTGGGTGCACTTGCCCAGTCAGCATGACAGTACCAGACTGCACGCAGGCTCTGCAATGGCAGACCTTAGACACACGTTTACAGGCTGCTTCTATGGGTGGCACAACCAGTGCTGCAAGCCCACCAGCAGTATTTGGATTACAAGCCCTGGGCACTCCTGGTACAGGTAACCCAAACCAACCAATCATGGAATCACGAATTCGTACAATAATTTACAGTAGGGAGAGCATATGCACTTTAGCACTGATCAGCAGTGGTAAAGTGCCCAGAGTCATAAAACAGCCAACAACAGGTCAGAAAAAATATAGGAGGTAGGCAAAAAGTTCAGGGATGACCCTGCAAAAAGGGCCTAGTCCAAAAGGGCCCAAATATAATTACCAGGGTACCATCCTAGAAAGACGATACCCATACCATTGTTACGGTTACGGATGACATCCTTTCTGTGGTCCAAAGTTTAACAACTGTGTGTTTGTCAGTGAGTGGATGAAGGACAATTCCTTAAAACTTAAAAACAACTCTTCCAGGTAGCAAAGAGCAAAGCTGTGTGAAAATCCCCAGAACCATACTTAATGAGGAAAGAGGCAAGTTTCCAGGCTCTTTCTGAATAAAAAGAAGTTATCAAGTTCAGAGATATGGCGAGGAAGGGAATTCCAGAGTTGAGAAGTCAGAAAGACACGAGACCTGCCTTCCCATTTAGCTTTGAGATATCTGGGCATGATGAACTATTTTTTCTGAGCAGACAATAGCGGTTTAGCCGGATGGTAGCACTGGAACTTAGAATGGAAGAAATAAGGTCCCTGATAATGATCAGCAGGACAAAAAGCTTTAAAAGAGATTCTTTTTCTAACTGAAAGTCAATGCAATTTTTTCAACTCCTCAGATACTGGTCTGAATATAGGGATATCCAAATTTAGGGATATTCCTAAATTGGATATCCCCAAATCTCTATTTAACGTTGAGGAATAAGGCATTTCAGTAATTTAACCTAGAGGAAATGAAGTCAACAATAACAGTTTTCGACGCTGACTCTGGAATAAAAGGGAACATTTTCCTAAGGGAGCTAGTGATGTTAAAAGATGAAGAAACCGTACCATTGACATGGATGTTGAAGGCAAGATGTTCGTCAAAATCCTCCGCAGATTATTAGCTGCCTTTCTAGGAACAGGATGTGATCCTAGGGCAGAGGACCAGCAATTGTGAGACCAAACCGAGGAAAGAGAAGAAAAAAGAAGAAAATCTGTTTTGTCAGCATTACGTTTTAAGGAATTGTCCGTCATCCACTCACTGATTGCAAACACACAATTGTTAAAATTTTGAACCATAGAAATGATGTCATCTGTAACCGTAACAATGATCTGGGTATCGTCTTTGTGGGGTAGTACACTGAGTCCGGAAGATTGGATATGCTTGGCCAGAGGAGTTACATACAGATTGAATAAGGTAGGGCTAAGGGACGAACTCTGAGGCACCCCACAGGGCAGCAAAAAGACAGGGCAGCAAAAGCGCTTAGGAGTGAACTATCCACATCTAACAGCCTGTGTTCTTTTGGAAAGAAAATAAATAAGTAAATTCAGGGCTTTACCCCCATTTGAGTAAGACACAATAACAGAAGTAAGGAGGACACAGTATCGAAGACTGTAGACAAATCTAAAATAAAAAGCACCAGTCTTTCTACTGCCAACAAAGGTTCTGATATTATCAGCTGCTGCCAGTAATGTAGATTCAGCACTATGCACTCTCCTAAATGCAGTTTGAGACTGTTCTAGTAGATCATACTGACCGACAACAGACATCAATTGCTGATTCTGATGTTTTTCTAGAACTTTAGCCGTAAAAAGGGGAAAGTAATATAGGACAATAGTTCTTTGAACCTTCACATCCAGGTTGGCCTTTTTAAGCAAAGGATTACCATTGCTGCCTTCTAAACTTTATGGAAGTGGCCAGAGGTAATCACAGCATTAAGTAGTGGTGTGAGCTGAACAGTGACTCCCTCTGAGACCGAGTGTAGAATTTTAATTTGACAGGAGTCCAGAGGAAATCCTGACTTTTCAACAGATGAGCCTCAATGTCAGAAAGAGAGGAAAAGGAGGATAGTATAGTGGTGCCATCAAAATCACAAGAACCCGCAGAAACAAAATGAACTGGTGCTTATAGTGTAGACAAAAATGGAGAAAAAAGCAGAATCTTCCTATTGGCCGCCTCATTTATGTAGGGGTGCCATCCAATTGAATGCTATCCTGAGGGTTGGAAAACTCAGAGAAGATATTACAGACCTTGTTGCGGAAAAAGGTGGCTAAATCGTCACAAAAAGATCGTGACAGTTCTGTAGCTGCCAGTGCTTTCGATCAGAGAGTAAGTTCACAACTTTAGACCATTCTTTTGTGGGATTTTGGGTGTTCATAATTTTAGCTATACAAAATTTGGATTTTATCAAAAATGGCCTGTTTGTAATGGTGAATTAGACACCTATAGATTGTTTTTGCCTGAAGATCATATCCTAGCTGCCATTGCGCTCTTGCCTGTGAAATTGGTTTAAGGTTATTTGAAAACGAGGGGACGGAAGGTTTTGCCTGACGTGGATTGCAAGTTTTAAATGGAGCCACAATGTCAAAGCAATCGATGAGCCAGTTCTGATAATGTACAGCCACTACCAACGGATGAGCAAAAAAACACGCGGACTTCAGAGCATGCTCAAACATATTTGTGTCCATCTGCTTCTAATCTCAGAGCCTGACTTTAACAGGAGGGTCCAACCAAATGTTTTTTGGCAGAGGCAAATTGATCGAAAAGTCAATTGCGCTATGGTAGGACCAGATAATGTGGATAACTGTGTCAACTTTAAGCACAGGATTGTTAGCAAAACTTCCATCAAGATAGTGTCCCCCGAGCACACCGGAATGCCGAAGGATACATAGGTCATTGTAATGGCTCAGGAGTACTCGCATCATTGTTGCGTGACTCACAACACCTTTCATATATTTCCAAATTGGATTGTTTACCGCTATTCATGTAATTAGGTTACTGCGCCTCTCCATACCAGTACCCTCAATTGGGAATTGCCCCAATCCCACCCTACCTCCTTTGCTATGCGCCAAGACGCTCAAGTGATCTAATCTACCTCCGTGTGACCACAGTAATCACTTCCTGACATTATCGCAATTGCCTCATTGCTTGCCCCCTGCTATTATGCTTGGCTAAAATTCACTCAGGCATTTAATTTTTACGTCCTGATGATGATCCCAATATTGTTGCTACGGGATTGAAACGTTGTCGAGCTTATATGTACCATAAACGCAATTGAATTAATTACTGATGTGTAACGGTGTCTCTACATAATGATTGCTTGTTGCATTTCTTTATACAAGTTACAAGCATTTCTGGTCCTGCCTGAGCCTTTTTCTGAATTTGTGAATTTCTGTTCATTTGTGTCTTTGTTATATATGTTGCGTTGGACGCAGGCTTGTGTCCCACTTTATTCTTGTGTTTTCTGTGACATTATTACATTTTCTGTCCATCTGGACAGCTTTCATATAGCACTGATTTCAGGCCTATATTCATTGTTTTCTGTGTGAATCTCCCCTGTCAGGGAGTATTTTGTAATTGTAACACACTTGTTAAATGCAGCACACATGTTTGCATCTGCTGACTCGACAATGTTGTAGGCTTGCCAATGTTGGTACAAGGAAATCTGCACTTGTTGCAGTGAATGAGAAAACATAAAACAATCTCTTACATTTTATCTTGTGAATAAAACAGGCTTCTTGATATTGGGCGACAGAGCTGGAAGCCTGGCTCATGGATTTGCATAATGATCCTCCGTTTCCAGCTGGGTATGACTTTCATAAGCCTCTGATTGCCTGGAAAAGATTTACAAGTCATCCCAAGGATTAAGGACACGGCAGCCATGTCAATTTGCAAAACCAGGATTGGATTACTTTTGCATCTTATGACTCTTTTCAGACCTCATTTATGAAATGGAAACCTTGCTTTTCAATAATAGACACAACATTATTTTTTGCTGTCTTTTCAGGTCACTTTAAGAAATGCATATGCATGGAACAATAAGCCTGATGTGCAATATCAAATGTAAAACATATACAACAGTGGATTTATACACACACACACACACACACACGAGCACACACGTACACACACACATAAGGTCACAGGGACGTTATAGCTAGGCTCAGATTTCACTCATACAAAACCAGTGGAATTCAGCAGTGATAGTTACCTGAGCTAACTATAACGTTCGCCCCCACAATGCGCTGCTCATAAAATCACATATTTCAACACTCATGACATAGTTAGCGATATCACTGATGAATTCATGAATGACATCTCAAATGACATCACTGATCTAAATACTTTAACGGACTCCCGTATGGATTCTTGATGTTGTCGCAAATACTACACAGGGGGGGCTTCTGCTGGGCATCGCGAAGGAGTCACAAATTCACCCACCGGCACTATCAGATTGGGCGTCTTAGCAGGAGAATAATACAGGGATAAAAAAAATGACCAAAGAAAAATAGAGTAAGAACAAAAAAAGAAGGTAATATTTTGATTTGGTAACTACAACACTATCACTGGAAAGAGAGAGGGAACAATTGCCATCACTGGTTCTTTCTTACAGAGACTGGTACTTATCGTTTTCAGTGAGAAGAAATTTGAAGTGACAGTGTGTTAAAATTTGAGGCTCAACAAAGCGAATTGAGAGGTATGTTAAAAATGGGGACATTGATAATGTATATATAGAAAAATATTAGTGACTTATAAGTGTCAGGTAAATGTAATAAAGTTTGAACATTGGTTACTTATCCTGTAACATACTTAAAGGGTGCTGAAATATTTGTTTATATATGAAGTGAAGTGCTTATAGAACTAATGAACCATTTGATCAGTAACAGACATGTACGTGTAAACAGACTAACATAGATGTGTACTGAGTCATGTAGTTAGAAGTAGGTGACTGAAATCTTTGATAGTGGTCAAGTAAATATTTTTCTGTCCAACATATAGATTTGTTACCTTACCCACAAGTGGTATATTCAATTTATTTGTAAGGCTGTACTTCTGTGCTTTAGGTGTGCTGGCATTTGTAAATAATATACTAGTAGAGGTTTTGAATGTCTGATTGTGCAACATAGAGAAGGGTAAATTCAAATATGTGTAATGTGTGCTACTACAGAACCTGTGATTGCAGTTTACACTGCTATGTTGAATTGACAATTACAATGCTTTCCAAATAAAGCATCTAAAAACTGCCTCTAATTCCTAAAAAAATATGCTATATTTATTTTGATTGGGACATTAGTAAAAATCATCAAGGGTAAAATGGACATTTTTATCAGTGCGACACAACCTCTAAACATAAGAGGAAAAAGTGCCCATCTATCCAGAAAGTATTTGATCTTCTTAACATCACTTTATAGTTTAGTTAGTAAAGTTCTGTATATTGGTTGGTTACATTTATTCCTAAATTCCAAAGTGGGTTGTGACTGTCAGTCTGTTGCTGGACATTGAAAGGAAGAGAACTAAGAGGGATGTTAAATAAAAGCTATTCTGTTTCATTATGGTTGACTTTATATCCCCCAATTGATTGGAACTGCTTGAATTCTGACAATATTGTTTTAATGTTATGTTCCTCTGCCCCGAGATAAAGTATTATAACATCCACAAATAGTTTAAGCTCAGACATTCCCATTATCTGTGCCTCTATACCCATATTAGCCCTGATGCTGACTGCCAGGGGTCCAATAAAGAAAGTAAATAGTACAGGAGACAGGGGATATCCCTGTCGGGTTCCCCTATTTATTTCAGCCATTCCTGCAAAATTTGAATTTATAAAAACCTTTGCCTGAGCTCCTTGATATATACGGCGGATCATATTAATAAATTAAAGAAGAAACCCAAACCTCTCCAGGCCATAGAAGAGAGCATCCCAATTAACAAGGTTGAATGCTTTCTCAGCATCTACCATCATTATCACAGTGGGCGTCTGATTCATATTAAAAAATCGAGTGCTTGAACTAAAAAACCTGTGTTAGACGACATCAACCTGCCAGCCATGAACCCAGTCTGATCCATATGGATTATCTTCTGAGCTATTGGAGTGAAACGATTAGCCAACATTTTCTTCAATATTTTATAATTGCCATTTAATAAACTGATCTGCCTGTATAAATTAACATCTCTTGGGTTCTTTCCCCTCATAACAAAGTTAACAATTGCGTATTCTTTAAAAGTTGATGAAATCCCCCCTTCTTTTTTTCTTAAGAATTAAAAAGCTCTATCAAAAAAGGAAGCAATTCTTTAGAAAATGTTTTATTAAATTCTATAGGAAGGCCATCATTTCCACAGGCTTTTCTGTAAGGCATTGCGGCCAGGGCCAGTTGAATTTCTGACACTGTAATGCCCACTACTAATCCTTACAATTGTATGCTTATCAATTATGGTAATTTTATATACAGGAAATAATATAGTTTCACTTAAGGCAGCATACTTAGTTGCATATAAGTTGTTATAATGCTGCAAATGTTTTTTTAGATATCTTGTCCTTTTCAGATACTACAGCCCCTGTCCCCAGTTCCTCCAATTCCATAATCATTGCAGTCTCCTGCTTGACCCTGATTTACCAGACCAGAAACTTCCTCTCCACCTGGCTTTCCTCATACACCTGCTGCTGATACAGCTGTGAGCTTTTTATTTCCTCTAAAATAAACAAATACTATTATCTCATGCTTTGCTTAAGTCAACTGCGTATCTGCTGATATTTGTGTCTCCAGCCAGCTAATCTTTTTCCTTAAAGCATTATCTACTGCAGATTGGAGTTTGGCTATACATTTCGCCAGACTTTTAGTTTGTGAGGCCATAAATGCCATCATCTTTCCTCTGATTGTTGCCTTAAAGGCTCCACAAACTGAAAACGATGATGAAGTGGCTTTGTTTATCTGAAAAAAAACATCCATACACTTTTTCATACTTGCAATCCATTCCTGATTAGAAAGAAAGCAGCAATACACCTGCCATCTGGACCTTTCCCTCTTCCTCGTTTCTACCTTCAACTCAATACTAACCTGTGAATGATCAGAAACCAGCATAGTTAAGAGAGCGTGAGATTAAATAGAAATCTATACAAGAAGCTGATTTGAATCTCTTTTAAAAGCATGTATATTGCGAGAACTCTGGAAGAGCTCTCCGCCATGGGTCTACCAGTTGATACTCCTATTTTGTTTTATCTATCACTTTCTTAGTGCATAGAATTAACTGTTTTTTACATTTTTATATGAGGTATCCTTTAATAAGTCCAGGATAAAATTAAAATCACCTCCAATGATTATAGGGCCTTCTGCTCCCATGGCCACCTCGTTAATCTGCATGATTGCTTTGAGATCGTCCACTGTGGGGAAGAGTAGTTCACTAGGTTAAACGGATTTCCATTTAGCAGGGCTGCAATCCAGATCCATCTACCATTAGGATCCCTATGAACTTGTCTATCCTACGAGTCTACCCCTTGTCCAAGATACACCTCTATCTTCCTCAGCCCCAAACCGGCTGAAGAAAAATATGTTTTGTAATAGTATTTAGGAATAAAAAGCTTTGGTGTATTGGTTTTAAGATGAGTTTCCTGGAGTAATAAAACTTGTGTAGAAAAAGAAGTTAGCACCTAATTAAGCCCCAGTACTTTTGTTTGTTAGAGATACCATTAGCATTACAGAGTATTATTCAAATTTTAAGACCCATTGCCTTTATAAATTTGTTTCACAAGAACCTTCTTTTTTAACACAATTCTTCTCTCAATTTCAATAACCCTTTGACTCTGCTTATTTTTCCCCCGTGCTCCTCTGTACCCAAAACACTCCCCCACAAGCCCACCCACCCAGAACACCCCCCACCACCCAAACCAACCCATTCCCAAGGGAAAGACCTGTCCACAATACCCTTCTCCTGGTGTATGCCCTTACTGGGTGCCATGGTGATGCACCCCAGGTGACCTACTCATCCCCCCAGCCCCCTTGCAGACACACTAGTTATATTGCTTGATCTCCACTGCCAGCTCTCTTTTTCCCATATAGCATGAGATTTCCAATACAAAATAAATAATATATATAATATCTATTCACTGAAAAAACCATAGGTTTCACACACGTTATAGTTAGGAATTAGCATTTTAAAAACCTTGCAAATTCACTTAAAAAACCATAGGTTTCACACATGTTACAGCTAGCTGGACATTTCACTCGTGAAAAACCAATGAAATTCCCCCGTTATCGTTAGTGCAGGCAACTATAACTCACGCGACCGCAATCCTCTGCTGATGATATTACATCACTGTATTTAGTCACTTATTCACCCATGTCTTCTTCCATTAATCTTTAGCTATACATATATTACAAATATTTATTTTTCAGAAAGACACATATGTCATCAGCAGAGGATTGCGGTCGCGTGAGTTATAGTTGCCTGCACTAACTATAACGGGGGAATTTCATTGGTTTTTCACAAGTGAAATGTCCAGCTAACTATAACATGTGTGAAACCTATGGTTTTTTAAGTGAATTTGCAAGGTTTTTAAAATGGTAATTCCTAACTATAACGTGTGTGAAACCTATGGTTTTTTCAGTGAATTTGTACGGTTTTTTAAATGCTAAGTTATTAATATATATATATATTTTTTTTAAATTTTACCGTGCACTTCGCGCACCGTGTGCTCGCGGTGGGCACGCGGTGCTCTTTGCGCACCGCGCGCCCACTTTACGCAGTTCGGACCGTGCTCGCACGGTGCGCAAGGTTCGCGGAATTTTTTGCGTTTCCACCGTGCGCGCACGTTGCGCGCACTCCGCGATTTTTCGCAAAAAAAATTAAAACTCTTTTTGGACCCTTGGGGGTCCTTCTGGGACCCCCTGACAAATGCTAGGGGGTCAGGAACTGTCCAGCCTGCCCCCTTTTCACGTTCTCAACCTTTGTTTTTCACCCCCTCAGAGTGCGAGAGACAAAATGGCGGCCGACACTTCCTGGTTTTGACCGATTCGAATGTTTACTAAGATCTAACAACCAATCAGAATTGCGCTCGCGCACGGCAGGGTGCGCGCACCCAGCGCGCACGGTGCGCGCGTATAGATATATATATGCTTTTAAATGCTATTTTCTCAGGAAATACTGAACAGATTTACACCAGACCTGCAAAAGGCACTTCTTTGGCCTTATGGCTACCTCTCTTCCAAATTTCACGTAATTCTGTTCAGCCGTTCGGGCTGTAGCTGCGACTAAAGTCCCTATGGAAAAATCCATGAGAAAAACACGTTTTGGGACCCCCCCCTTTTTCTCGGCCCCCACTTGATGAATCCCCCCGAGACTTTCAGGGAAGGAGCGGAGCGGAGCGCCCCATTAGTTTTGAAAATTTCGCGAGGATTCGTCAACCGGCGCCAAAGTTATTCAAAATAGAACTTTGAGATTTCCTATGGAAACTCGGTCCTAACTATAACTATCTACTGGCGACCGCCAGTAGATAATACCTATATATATATATATATATATATATATTCACTGAAAAAACCATAGGTTTCAGGCACGTTATAGTTAGAAATTAGCATTTAAAAAACCTTAGAAATTCACTGAAAAAACCATAGGTTTCAGGGATGTTATAGTTAGTTGGACATTTCACTCATACAAAAGCATAGAAATTCCACCGCTATAGTTAGTTCAACTAACTATAACTCGTGTCATTTGAGATGTCATCAGTGATGTCATCAGTGATGTCACTGACCATGTCATGAATGATGTAATATGTGACGTTATCAGCAGTACATTGCGGGGGCGTGAGTTATAGTTAGTTGAACTAACTATAACGGTGGAATTTCTATACTTTTGTGTGAGTGAAATGTCCAACTAACTATAACATCTCTGAAACCTATGTTTTTTTTCAGTGAATTTCCAAGGTTTTTTAAATACTAATTTCTAACTATAATGTGCCTGAAACCTATGGTGTTTTCAGTGAATTTCTAAGGTTTTTTAAATGCTAATTTCTAACTATAACATGTCTGAAACCTATGTTTTTTTCAGTGAATTTCAAAGGTTTTTTAAATGCTAGTTTCTAACTATAACGTGCCTGAAACCTATGTTTTTTTCAGTGAATTTCAAAGGTTTTTTAAATGCTAATTTCTAACTATAACATGCCTGAAACCTAAGTTTTTTTCAGTGAATTTCAAAGGTTTTTTAAATGCTAGTTTCTAACTATAACGTGCCTGAAACCTATGTTTTTTTCAGTGAATTTCAAAGGTTTTTTAAATGCTGATTTCTATCTATAACGTGCCTGAAATCTATGGATTTTCAGTGAATTTCAATGTTTTTTTTAATGCTAACTTCTAATTATAATGTTCATTAAACCCATAGTTTTTTCCGACACCCAAGAAGTACACAACACCCACACTGCCACAACCCTCAGAACCTCCCCCGTACCACCCCTCTCCCTACTACCACCAAGGCAGTGCAGAACAGGACAGCGAACCCTCCAAAAACAGCATGGTCCCTCAGCCATATAATAGCTCAATGTTGGGAAATGTGGCAATCGTTTTTTCAGTAAATTTGAATGTTTTTTTAAATACAAATTTCTATCTTTAATGTTCCTGAGACCAATGTTTTTTTGTGAATTTCAAAGGTTATTTAAAAACTAATTTCTAATTATAATGTTCATAAAACCTATGTTTTTCTCACTAATTTTGAAAACAAATGTGATGTTTTGCAACTTTAATATCCTAGAACGCCACAACACCCACCACCACCCCCAGGACCCTCCCCCTCTACCACCGAGGCAGGGCAGAACAAGACAGCAAACTTTCCGAAAACGGCATGGCCCCACAGCCACACAATAGCTGAATATTGGGACAGGTGTGAACAAACTAAATGTGAAGGAAGCAATTCACCCATGAATAACAATGCACTCAATGCAAAGTGTAGCGGTGATGTGCTGGACACATCTCAGTATGCAGAACACACACCTCTCCATCTGCACAAATACTACTGGTGCTTGTAGTGTTGTGGACAGTGGACCCAACCATGTTACGTCAAACACTAGGGAAGATCTCAGTCATGTAGCTGTGTTGTCCCCCCTTGTAAGCATAAGCGTAACTGGGGTGGGCTGCTCCGACGTATGCCACTTCAGCGTAGGAGTGTGAATAAATAGGCCGGGACTCTGGGCGTGGTTCACTTGTGAACTGTGAAAACCAACGACTGTGCCAGAGCGGCGAGCCTCACCCTGCCACGAGGCTGCCGCCATAACCACGGGTCTCTTCGACACAGGCCCCCTACGAACCCAGTGGCACAGCACTGCAGACTTATGTCTGTACAGACTACTGCCTTCGATATACACTGGGGACAGCAGGCATCACAATTCACATGGAGTAGTGATTGCAGATGACGCAGTCCAGTACGCAAGATACATTGCTCCCAGTGCTGCCCTCTTGGACCACACATCATTGCAGGGTGCACCCACGCTGATTGCTTCAGGTGCCACTAACTCAGTGCACCATAAGTCAACGCCACATGGCCTTATTGAGGCAGAATTCAATAGACAAAAGACATTGGTCTGAGTGCGGCCCCCCGCACCACACATCATCGCAGGGTACGTACACGCTGAGCGCCAAAGGTACTACTAACTCAGTGCACCATAAGTCATCGCAAGGAAGAGTGAACAGTTTTATGTCAGCAGTGAGGCATACTATCACTCAAAATGCGGACCACGCATCATCGCAGGGTATGTACTTCTAACTCACTGCAGCACAAGTCATCGCCACGTGGCCTCATTGAGGCAGAATTCAACGCAAGCCTCAACACATGGTGCCACTAACCCTGTTCAACACAAGCCGCGACACTTGGTGCCACTAACCCTGTTCAACAGAAGCCGGCGACACGTGGTGCCACTAACCCTGTTCAACACAAGCCAATCTCACATGTGGAACTGTGCCCTGAGTCCTGAATGGCAGTGACCCCAACTTCGTGAAAGCGACCACAGCACCAGACTCCCTTCAATTAGTGACGCGTATTTGCATATGGAATGCCGGCGACACGTGGTGCCACTGAACCTAAACTACGCAGGCCGGTGGGGCCACCAACGTAAGCATGTGGCTGTGGGCCCTTGCTCACCGCTACCTCTGGCCTACACTGCAGTCAGCAGGGCTCACAATTCAGATACAGTCGTGATTGCAGATGACGCAGTAGGCAAGAGACATTGCTCCCAGTGCGGCCGGTCCGCACCAAGCAACATCACAGGCTCATACACTTCAACAGTGTATTCTATACATATTTCATCTTTTCATGATACGCCTACACTGCGGTCAGTAGGGCTCACAATTAAAATTAAATGTTGATTCATTAATTACAGAGTCCACTAGGCAAGTAACTATCACAGGTTTAAAAGCTACATAATATCCTTTTAGTATACTTGCTTCAAGAACTTTTTTTATATCAGTTATAGCTTTAGTACAATCACCAAATTCATCTTCAAGTGCAAACAAACACTCAATAACAGTCTACACTGCGGGCAGCAGAGCTCGCAATTCGAATTTTTGACATGTGGTGCCACTAACCCTGTTCAACACAAGCCATGACACGTGGTGCCACTAACCCTGTTCAACACAAGCCGATCCCACATGTGGAACTGTGTCCTGAGTCCTGAATGGAAGTGACCCCAACTTCGTGGCAGCGACCACAGAACCAGACTCCCTTTGATCAGTTAGGCATATTTCCATATGCAAGGCCGGCGACACGTGGTGCCACTAACCCTGTACAACACAAGGCGTGACACGTGGTGCCACTAACCCTGTTCAATACAAGCCGATCCCACATGTGGAACTGTGTCCTAAGTCCGGAATAAAAGTAACCCCAACTTCGTGGCAACGACCACAGCACCAGACTCCCTTCAGTTTTATTTGTTATTGTTTTGTTTAAATAAAATGTTTTATATGTAAATCTATACATGACTAAGATTCTTGTTTGTCCAACCGCACAGAGACAATTCTGGGCCCAAGAAGGTTGTTGGGGGTATGTTGGTAATGTGGCAAGAGGGTGCATTACCTGCTGATGTGGGGAGAAGCAGCGTGAAAGGGGTATCTCTCACAGAAAGAACTCCGGTATGTTTTCAGAAATGCTTCGGGCAGATGCCAGCTGACGGACAGAATCACAAAATGGCTTTTGAATGCTTATGTAGTGTGACTTATCAACAGTTCACACCCAGGCTCACAGAGGGACAACTGCGGCCTGTCCGGTCGACTCACGGACGCAGTACTACGAGCCGTCTGCTCTCAAAGGAACAGCAGCATTATAGCTCGCAGACATACAGGCACAGCAGCGTACTAGCTCGCAAAGGTAGAGAGCTGCGTGCCGATGGTCTGGCTTCTAACGCTATAGCTGCGAAGTGGTGATGTTGGGAAGAGGGAGCGTGAAAGGGTTATCTTGCACAGACAGAGCTCCGGTATATTAAATTGCCCCCGGGACCTTTCTTTTATATTTTCACTTGATGCAAGAAAGCTCGCTTTCTGGACCATGATCTTTCTCCCTACCAACTTTGGCGTAATTCCGTTCAGAAGTTTGACCTGTAGCCTTGTCTAAAGTTTCCTATGGAAAATCCATTGAGAAAACACGTTTTCACATCCCCACATAGCTACCTGTCGCAGGCGTACTCGCTGCTGGTGTGCAGGTCAGTGCTCTAGTTGTCAACATGTCACGGCCACTCCCTGAGGGCAGGTTTGCACACACACCACACCCATCCGGCACATGCGTCACAGGCCATGTGACCACGCAAATAGAATGCATCGACAACGTCACATCCTTTATTGCCGGTGGTGACTGGATGGCGGACGCTCCATGGGTCTCAATCATAAAGAGTCCATGAAAAGTTGCGCAGAGGGTTAGTCGCACCCTGAGCTCTATGGCCATCAGGGGCCTACTACCACGTGGCGCGGATTTGACTTGCACAAGGTTAGTGCCACCCGAAGCTGAGGTGGCTGTCAGGGGCCTACCACCATGTGGCGTGGACTTGAGTTGCACAGGGTTAGTCGCACCCTAAGTTAGATGGCGGTCAGCTGCCTATCACCACGTGGCGCTGACTTGCGTTGCACAGGGTTAATGGCACCAAAAGCTCACATGGTCTCTGCCATTGATGACTCAGGACTTAGCAACATGTGTGAGATCTGCCGGGCTGCGGAGAAGCTGATGTGGTCTCCGCCATTCACGACTCAGGCCGCGGAGCTTTGACGGGCACATGGAGTGCCCACTGGTAGACACTCCGGTGGCAGCAGGTAATTATTTGGTCATGGATGCGCAGGGGCAGCAGTATCTCTCTCTCTCTCTCTCTCTCTCTCTCTCTCTCTCTCACTTCCCTATCTTCACTCTCTCTCTCACTCTCTTCCTTCCTTTCCTTCTCTTTCACTATCTCCCTTCTCCCATTCTTTCCTTCCCTCTCTTTTTCTCTCTGGCTCTTTTTTCCTTCTCTGTGTCTCACTCCTTTGATATGCGCATTACACACATCCTTATTTTCTGCTTTATTTTCCAGGCTGTGTCGTCGACATTCATGGTCCCGACAGGAGTCTTCCGCCTTGTTGTTTTGTGTTCATTTTGTTAAATTTAGTTTATCCTTTATATATACGTTTACGAAAAAATAAAGTTTGAAAAAAAAATCAATAAAGTTTTTGGTTGTCACTGAAGTGCTGTGTGACTATTTCTCGTTCGTATTACTGTTATTTGGTGGTGTCCACCATGGTGTTAAATTTTGGGGCAGTTATCGTGGAATACTGGTGATATCTGCAGTTTGCACCTACTTCTGAATAGTGTGTTAGATTTATCTCAACTTTAGTTGCATTAAAGTGCTGATAATGAGATGCAGAGTAGGCGTTCTCGTGCAAAAACACACGAGGTGCACCTTTGCGATTTATTCTAAATACTAAAATCCTGTATTGAATTGTACTGTGGTAGTGGGTGCATTTACAGTGTACACACAAAATCAATGAAGAAATCTCATTGTATTTATATTGATTGGGAATAGTGCGTCAGGTGCTGGATCTTGACGAGATACACTGCCCAGTTCATTTATTTTTCTATACACGAAAAAACCACATCACAACTTTCACAACGAAAGGCAAAAACTGCGATGCGAAACAAATTCCGGCGATAAGCCAGAGATTTTACACCTGCTTTCTGCTGGTGTTAGGCAGGACAACTACCCGCAGCATGAAAGGGAACACAGCCAAGAGCCACACCTAAACACTCACAGGGGCCATAGAGTCAATGAGCATGATACACGGATACCCATGAGGGCCACAACACTCATCACAACAACCCCAGGACCGCCAATGCCCCCGAACCCGCATCTGAGCAAGTGTGTCTGTGTGGTCTTTGTATTAGCATGATAGGTACGCGCCCTGCAACATTACAGTGTGCTGTCTTCAGTGGACGTTACCATGTCACCTCAGCGTTGGCAGTGAGCCTGGAGATGTAGCTACGCACGCTTCCTCCTGCATGCACAAGCGGCGTGTGCTGGTCCGGCGTACACAGGTCAGCGCAGGGGTGTGCCTATCCAGCAAGGGGAACGGGGTGTCTCACACATGTCCGTGTGCAAGAAGTGTGGCAAGTGTGTCTCTGTGTTCTAGTGTGGCCACCACAAGGGCCACAGCAGTTGATGTTGTAAAGTGGCATGCACCACCTCCAAACGGCAGTGTCACGGTGTGATTGGAATGCCGCAGGACATGCGCGAATAGGCATTACACAATGGTGTGCTGTAGGAGTGCACGGGATACAACAGCGCAGCGCACAAAAGTGTGGGGGCTCATGGGAGGGAGGAGCAGCTGTTTGGCAACGTAACACACAGTGAACCCGCCCATGTGCCACGTGCTGGGCATCTCATCCATGATGACCAAGGTCGCAGACATCCCACAACACCAACGACTGGCCTTTGTACACATCCTGTATGAATGCAGCTGGAGAAGTTACTGTAGGGATGAAAGGTTCTTTGTTTGAGCTATCTTCCGCTAACACATCTGCTGCTCTGAGAAGGAACTTGCAAGTGGCCAGCCCCCCCTGACAGTTACGATAATATTTGCATCCGTCTCCCACACTATGCACTGCCTGATTTGAGAACGAGTGCACATCCCACACTCAAAAGTCCTTCGTCGAAGTTAGCGTGTGTGAAATGGCCTTCACACGTACTCCCACCACAACCCTGCACTCATTGCACACAGACCCAGCTCATTGCACCAAGCTGTGCCATTTCATCCACAAGACTGGCACACGGCAAGCCAGTGCAGCTACAAGCAGAGCCACTGACGCATAGAAGGGCATCCCGAACACATGGTCGACTCCATTCACGTCCACCTATACCTTGCATGTCTGCTTCATGTCCTGGGTGCACTGCCTTTGGAAGTGCTGTGGATCACTTACCGGCTGAGCTTTCGCATTGCGGACGTCACCAGCGTTCAACCTGTATTGCAATGTCGCACATGCCTATCCGAGTGGTGCATGTAAGAGTGCCTCTCCAACCTGTGGGTAGCTGACATGGATTACGACGGGTGTGTGCGCCCCCTTTTGGCCCATGACCAGGAGTGTCATGGTGATGCCCGTTTATGGCATGCATGGATGTTTGGCCTGCATGTTGGGAACTGGGCCTGGGAGATTGCACGTGTCGTAGTATGCAGTGAGCAAATTGACCCACTTCCCGATTCTGCTTTGGTGCACGTTAGGTACAGTGGTTGGAGTCAGCACATCTGTCCCGGTCAGCTGATGGATTACGTCGACGACATGTCAGATATTGTCGCCAACCATCACTCATTAGAGATAGTGGCTTACGCAGCTGCACTCGCGTTCATGGATGAGTGACAAGGTAGGTGCAACCACGACTCGATGTGCCACATTGCACGTGTCCCGCCTCAGTATTGCACGTTGTGCATCTGGTCACATGTCCCAAGACGACAGTGAACATGGCTGCAGTGGCGTCGACTCATGTCCGAGGGGCGGACAACCAACGCTGGTTGACACAGACGTGTGTTGGTGATGGACTACCCCGAGGTGAACATGGACATTTTCCTACGTTCCTTATTCAGGCATGCTGCTGCATTTGTCTGCATATCATGGCACTACTTTTGGCCGTACTGACACACACTTTTTTTATAAAGTTTCCACATTTTCACTTGTCTCCAAATGTGTTGTGTCTTCATTTGTATGCCAATGTGTGTGTCACGGACTCTCTCGCTGCCTGCCATACGTGAATTGCTACCCCATCTGGACTGTGGGTTTGTACTTATGCGTTCTCATGTGCCTGTTTCATACTGATGCTTTTGGATGTTTAGCCGCCGCAGGCGAGTGCATTTGTGTCCTGTGTTCGATTGCGCGAAAGTTTGTGTTTGGACAACATTGTGTTGGATGTTGGTATGCTCTGCTTCCTATTTGTGTGTGCTGCATTGTGTGTGAGCTGTCCCTTCATGTGAGGTTTTGTTCACCCTTCTCCCTTTCAGGCGGTGCGGTTTTATCTTCTGAGCTTGTTCAGTGGTATGATGTTGGCGCGTTGTGTGACTTGTGCTCCTTGTTGATGTGTTTCATTTTGGCCATGGTTTGTCTGTAGTTGTGCTGTACTTAATTGTGCATGTGTGCCATTGTGCATATCTCCCCTCGTCCCCCCACTCCCTGCTTGTTCCTCTTCCTGGTGCTGTTGTGTCTGTAATTTTGTTACTCCACACATAAATACATGTAAAGAACAAATTAGAATAGTTCCTAGATTCTTTAAGATTGCAAAACTTCTTTCTATTGGTTATTTTTTAATTTTCCATATAAACAGTTTTTTTTAAATATTCAAGGACACATAGAAGTCAGAAGTGCAACGTATTCTATCAACACACTTTCTAGAACATTCTACAACACGTGCAGGTTGAAAGTTCATCAATTTTTTTTAGACTAACAATATTTTTTTGCAACATTTTCTCGAATATTTAACGGCACGTGTAGGTTAAAAGTTCACAATTGTTTTAAGTTCGAACAGTGCCTTCCAAATGCAAGTAGCAGGTGTGATTGACTTGACCACATTTTATCCTATGATATGTACTCCACGTTTAAACTGCTTTTTCTTAACCAATGATAAAGATGCTTTTCCACAAAACGAATGTGCACCCTACTTTTAAAAAACAATGCTTTTCATCTCCCAATCAGTTATTGTTTTGAATGAGAAAAAAAGGTAGTTCCCCACCTTTAAACATATCTCTTATTCTACGACCGGACTGCATGAGCTACAGACATCTATCCATACTTCCCAGCCATACCTTCAAAATGCTAGTGTGGAACATAGGACATAGCTATGTTTTCTCGTGCAAGAGGTATGCAGAACAGAGACGTATTGACTTAGACCTAGGTTTACCAAAATGTGGACATTAAATGGTTTGGACAGAGAGGATTGAAGTGGCACCAATTGTTGCCTTTGGTTAAAACCTGTTTGCCTCTCCAACACTATGACCTCATGATTGTACACTGTGGTGGAAACGACCTAGGCACATTGACTGGTGTAGGTTTGAAAATGCTAATGAAAGACACCTTTTGACAATTGATGTTGCTTTTGCCTCAAACTGTCTTTGTATATTCCAATATGTGCCAAAGACAGAAGTGGAAATGGTCAAACCACTTTTGTCCTCAGGTTGAAAAATCTAGGAAGAATGTCAACAAAGCTGTGTCTGCATACCTCAGAGACCATAGAATGGGGTCGATCTACAACAACAACATGCGTTTTGATATGGCTGATATCTACAGAAGTGATAGAGTACACTTCACAGATCAGGGAAATCGAGTTTTTCTGAATAACCTGAAGCTGTGCATTCGCACTTATATGTAGCTCCAACTAATAAACACAAGGGCTCTTTTTAGAGCCACCCTATAACTGACAACTTAGACCCGCTATTTTAGGACCAGGTAACAACAATTCCCCGACCCTCGCCAAAATTTATTCTCCACATAGCTGTGGCGCAGCGGCCAGACCATCTGACTTTGAAGCACAGAGCTCTGGCTTTGATCACCGGCTCTAGCGACAGCTCAGGATAGCACCATGTGACTCTGGGAAATAGCTCACTAAATTTCCACGCCGGCCCCCAGCGTCTGCAGACCCGTACGAGTGAGTAGTTTGCACTTTCCAAATACCGGACTGATTGGAAACGGCAGAATTGAACTTCACACTCCCTCTGGAGCACCCCCAATCACCCTACAGATGTCACTGTTTAAAACAAAAGTTCCTCCTAGTACGTATGCACACATGCTGACACTACTTGGACAGGTGTGCCACAGTGGCCAGAAAACATGACTTCAGAGCACAGGGCTCACGGTTTAATCCCCTGCTCCGACAGCACCATGTGACTCTGGGCAATAGCTCACTTGATAGCTCACATAATTTCCACGCCGGCCTCCTTCCTTGACTTTGAAGCACAGAGCTCTGGCTTTGATCACTGGCTCTAGTGACAGCTCAGGATAGCACCATGTGACTCTGGACAATAGCTCACTTAATTTCCACGCCGGCCTCCAGGGCCTTCAGACCCATAGGGGTGAGTAGTTTGCGCTTTACAAATACCGTATTGATTTACCTTCGCACTCCTAGTATAACACCACCTAAGCACCTTATACAAGTTACCGTGTTCCAAACAAAACTTCCTCCTACTACGTATAAAATATTGCTGACACAACTTGGACAGGTGTGGCACAGCGCCCCCAGAGCACATGACTTCACAGCATAGGACACACAGTTTGGACTCACAGTTTCATTCCCGAGTCCAGCAGTAGCTCAATATAGCAGCATGACACTCTAGGCAATCCCTCACTTAATTTCCGTACCCCGCACTTTCAGACCGGTAGGGGTCTGTAGGTCAGCGGCTTTATCCCCGAGTCCGGCAGCAGCTCAGCTTACACCCCCAGCGCCATCAGACCTGTACGAGTAGTTTGCACTTTCCAAATACCAAATTGATTTGATACGCGCAAATTTGCCTTCGCACTCCCTGTATAACACCCCATAAATACCATACACAAGTTACAATGTTCGAAACAAAAGTTCCTCCAAGTAGGTATAACGACATGGTGACACTACTTGGACAGATGTGGCACAGCAGCCAGAGCACATGACTTCACAGCATATGACACACAGTTTGGACTCACGCTTTTATCCCCGAGTCCGGCAGCAGCTCAGCTTAGCAGCATGAGACTCTAGACAATACCTCACATATTTTTCATACCCTGGCACTTTCAGACCAGTAGGGGTCAGTAGTTCGTCTTAGTAGGTATAAACACATGCTGACACTACTTCCACAGGTGTGGTGCAACGGAGAGGGCACATGACTTCACAGCATAAGACACACAGTTTGGGCTCACGCTTTAATCCCCGAATCCCGCAGCAGCTCACCTTAGCAGCATCAGACTCTAGCAATACCTCACTTAATTTCAGTAGCCCATCACTTTCAGACTGGTAGGGATGAGTAGTTCGCTTCGCACCCCTATATAGCACACCCTAAACACCCCACAGAGGTTACAGTGCTCCTACCCTCCTCTTTCCGACTTTTTTCTCCCTTTATTCCCCTTACTCGCTTCAACAGAATCACAAAATGGCTGCCAACCCTGCCCAGTTGCAACCGCTCGCACCGCTCACAGCCAATAAGCAGCAAGCTCGTGCTCGTAACGCCTCAGCAAATCAGATGGCAGAATTCCCAAATATCGATATCTGTACATTTCGATATTTCTCCAAAACTACTAAACGGATTTAGACCAAATAAACAAAAGCGCGCTTTTTAGACCAAGACCCTTCTCCCTGCCAAATTTGGGGTAATCCCGTTCAGCTGTTCGACCTGTAGCCTTGTCTAAAGTTTCCTATGGAAATTGCATGGAGAAAACATGTTTTGGGAACCCCCTTTTTTCTCGGTCCCCCCTTGACGAATCACCCTCAAACTTTCAACATAGGAGTTGATATGAACAAAGAATTAGTTTGGAAAATTTCATGAAGATTCATCAAACGAGGCCAAAGTTATTAGCAAAACAAAAAATGCTCTTCCTATGGAAACTTGGTCCTAACTATAACTACCTACTGGTGACCGCCAGTAGGTAATATATATATATTATGGCTGTTGTTGTTCTGTGGAAATCGAGATGGAAACTTGATGAGTTGCACTTTGAATAGTAATTATGGATCTATTGTGATGATGAAATAACGATTATTAATATTGGGTATTACGGTAAGCCCGAAAAAAGAGTCAGAATGTTTCATAGAAGGGTAACTTAGAATCTCATACAAACTATGAAACAGTATAAAAGGAGAAGAGAAACAGTCCAACAAAAGGGATGCATTGAGGCTGTAGTTGATAGGGTATTTGCCCCGAAGAGGAAGCTATTTATTTTGATACTGAACAGAATAAGAACACTGGACAAAATAGTGTTGTATTTGAGGAAAAGAAGCAAAAAGAAAAGATTTGGGAATAAAAGTAATTTTGGCAAAGTTTTCAGTGGTGAATGGAAGCATACTTCCAGTATTGTGCCTTTCTTTAAAGAAGAAAGCTACTTTCAAGAGAACACATTGGTGCGTGCAGTTTAAACAACTGGTCAATGTTATGAGATGAAGGATAGTACCCCCAAAAAGAGGAGATGGTTTCTAGGAATGTTGAGAAAGTGATAACTGATTAGTTACAAGGAAGATGTAGACATGCCCCTGTATACAAATGGAACTGTAGCAGTATTTGCAGTGTTTGGCAAGAATCAATTTAAATATTGAGAACTTTCCTACATAAGTTTCCAAGCAAAAGTCTGTAACAGAAAATTATGGCTCTGCAAGGATTAGATCCATGCAAAGTAAGTAAGTATAATAATTTACAACGGCATTCACTAGCAGGTCTTTCAAAGAAAGTGTGTACAAGCACTTTTCAGCACTTTAGAATGTTGGCTGTTCATTATTCTAAACTGTGAAATTTAGTTAGGAGGCTTTATCATGTCAAATCTTATGCCCTATGTTGAAGAGAAATGAATAGTGCTCTTTTGCATCATACAGTAGCAAAGGTAGAAAACGTTTGTGATGATTTTCAGTTTAGTTTCTTTGATCCTGACAAGGAGTGTAGAGAAAATAAGGAGTTGGTATGTGGAGGTGTGGAGGAACAGGGCTCAGGTATTACTATTGATACATTCACAGAAGAGATTAGGAAGTTTAACACAGTTTCTTCTGAGAAACCAAACTGTGTTTGTATTTGTGATCAATGCACAAACTACAAAAGCGAAAATTGTTCTGTACTCAAAAACTGAACGAGAGAACAATGATAAGTGGCAACAATTTGTTGTATATTTATTAGTTGAAGAACGCATTGATTTGTCAATACAACAAATTACATGTAAGTACTGTTATGATAAATTAGAAGATAAAATGCCAGCTTGAACAGTACATTACAAGTTAGAATTAGTTTCAATTTCACTAGAACTTAAAGATTTAAATGTTTATGAATCCATTCTCATACAATGTGTTCACCCATTTCAGGCTATAGTTCGTATGGAACCTAAACATATAAGCTGCCACCAACTGACCTTCAGAAAGGTATTAAAGGAAGAGTTGTATACATAACTTTAGATTTTAAACAGTATAATGAAACTGTTGGTGAACATAGAGAGGATCACAAACCAGTTGTCATTTTCGAAAATGGTGTGCCTACAAAGAGTAAAACATCTGGCAAAAAGTTAGTGGATGTTTGTAAACTAAACAAAGCGACATTATACCTGGTACAAAATAATATTTATTATACAAATGTTCATGTTCTTTGACATATGGCATATGTAGAGTATGAAACATCACCATCAAGTGGACAGATTGAAAAAGTGGATGGATGCAGATCAGAAGCGATTTACGAACCCTACAGCATCCATTTTCTGCATTCTTAAAAATCATTGGTGATGCTATTGATCTCTTTCAAATGAACCCAGCAAAAAGAGCTCCCTTGAGTGTGTAGGAGAAATGTGTAGAAGCTCGCTGTTTTTCATAGCTGTTTTTCACTGGAGAAGGTGGCCACTTTGATGACCACCCTCTACAGATACCAGCAGCTCAATACTGGTCAACCAGATTATACTCAGGGAATCCAAGATTTCGACATTGTATTCCCTACATATTCAATTTCTGTTTGAGAGTGACTTGTCTGGACTTTCATATGCTGTTAGCCATATACTGAAAACAGAAGTTAATCTTCAAAATCTGCCTGCAAAGGAATTTATTAAGGTTTATGGGAAGGATGAAATCTTGTAGTCCAACTTGATTAATTAGATGGAGTGCTAATGTGGCACCAACAAATATTGATATCACCGTCATGGAGAACTGAAACGTATGTGGAGAAATCTAGGGGCACCTACTTGGTTTCTCACACTCAGTTGTGCTGAGTATGCCTGGGATGATGTGCTTGAATTTTTGAGAGAAGCAAACTCAAACATAAAGGACATCTAAGTGAAGACAGCAGGAGAAATTTGCTCCTTGGATACTGCAAATGTTTGCAGATATTTTAACCACAGGTTTCAAGCCATGATGCCTTTCATCTGCAACAAAACTAATCCTCCTCTTGGTGTAGTTAGTTATTTCTTTTGGTGCAAAGAGTACCAAGTAAGAGGTGCACCTCATATTCACATGCTGTTCTGGATAAAAGGTTCACCAAAGTTTGGAACAGACAATAGATAGAACAGTATGTTTCACCCCAAGAGATGCTGATGAAAAGGGCTTGCAACAACAAGTTCAATGGTTACAAACTCATAGACGTGGGAAGTACTGTCATTGAAAATACAGATGCAAAGGAAAATTTTACATGAGATGTCGATTTGGATTCCCACGTCCTGTGATTTCACTAGGGAAAGTGAACAGCTTTATGTCTGCAGTCAGACATATATTGACATGGAAATCACCGAAAAACACATACAACCTGAGAAGAACAGAAGCCTCCAAATATAAAAATGACTACAACCCTGTGATTCTGAAGATGTGGAACAAAAATATTGATCTACAATTTATTACAGTTAACGCCATGGCCGTTGCTTGGTACATCACTTCATATATAACAAAATCAGAGAAGACAGAGATGAAGGAGCTGTGGGAGGTGATTTCTGGAGAAAAGAGTCTAGCTAAGAAATTGTACAGCTTCAGCTTGAAAAGGCTTTCCCATAGTAAGATGGGCACCTATGAGCGCTGGGACCGGCTTAGCTTAGCCAGTTTGTTCTCATAGTCAAGGGGAATTGTTTGGGGAAGTCTAGGCCTAGCAACTATACGAAATAGAGTGCTGAAGTATTTCCCAGAAATTCAGTATCTAGCAGTTTGACCCAGAAAGTAGAGACATAAGATAAATAAGTTGGATACGTACTATTCAAGAAAGAGTCCGCATCTAGAAGGCATGTGCCTTTATGAAGTACCTCAACACTACAGATAGAAATGGAATGTTTCAGAAAACATAGTAGAAGGAAAATATGCAGTAGTTAGATGTGATGGTTGTTTGGTAAGACAGAGCAACAAAAATCTAATTAACCACAGAAAACTGAGCTGCTAAACTTCAAACAGAAGAGGGTTTTTCTATTTGGCACTTTTGCAACTGTTCAATCCTTGGCATACTGAATCAGAACTACTTTGAGACTACAACTGCTACGGAGATTCTTTCAATGTTGTAAAAGATAGAATTCAGTGCCTAGTCTTTTAAAACTATTTAGAAAATGTTGAGCCATGTGATTGAACAAGAAGAGACCATTGCTGCTGAAGTAGCAAAGGAGAGTTCACAAAGCAGCCAAAACTCTGCACCACTGAGTCAAGATCCACTTGGACAACCAATTATTCAATATGAAGCAGCCATAGCCATGAGTGAGGTAGAACCTGTAATGCAGCAAGCAAGAGAGGAAAATGTCGATTTTGAACACTTAGTAGCACAACTGAACAATGGACAGAAAGAAATTTATATTGATGTAAAAGATAAAATAGAGCATGGATTTCTGCCCGAGAAGAAAGCACGTGGATGCTCTTCATTCAAGCCAATTCTACTATACATCAGTGGTCAAGCTGGCACTGGGAAAATCTTGTAAATTAAAGTTCTCACCTCTTATCTACAGATAACAACAGAATCAAATGTACCATATATAGTAACAGCAACAACTGGATTAGCTGCACACACCATTAAAGGAATTATTTTACACCCACTACTTATGCTACTGGTTGAACATGACAATAAGCTGGAGTATCAGAAGTTATCTGGTGAAGCTTGTCATGAGGTGTCAACAGTATTGAAGAAACTAAAGCTTTTGATCATCGATGAGGTGAGCATGGTTTCGAGATTAATGTTTGCCTTCGTACACTTAAGAAAGCAGCAGATTTTAAAAGCAAGTATGATGTTCTGTTTGGAGGAAAGCATTTAATTGTCTTTGGTGACTTACTGCAACTCACCCCCATGAAAGGACAGCATGTTTTCAAGGCAAGACACTTCTTCATATTGAAACAAGACATTATTTTGTTAGTATGGACAATGCAAATATTTGGTTAAACTTTGAATACAAGGAACTAGTGAAGAATATACATCAATCATCTGATATTTAATATGGAGATATCCTAAAGGACATTAGAGTAGGAGTTCTGACAATGGAGGGGAAACGTGCTTTGGAAAGTCGACTTACCAAGAAACAATTTTCATCTGACAACACAGCAGCACAACTAATGTCCAATTTCATTAAAAAAAGAGAAATCCATAGTCTGTTTAATGTGGGCACTTCAAGAGTGCTCCAACTTCAATGAACAATTACTAAAGCTGGAGAAAGAGGATATTTTGGAAAGTATAGCTATCGTAACAAGGAACACCAAGGAGTAATAGTACTACTAACTGAGAAACTATAAGCAAAGTTGCATTCTTCGGAGAAGCCTGTGTAGAGGACTGCAGGATTAGTAAAGTGTTTCCACATGTGCAAAATGTCTTGAGTAATTTTGCAGCATAGTTTAAATGTGGAGGAAGGGTTAGTAAACGGTGATATGGGCAAAGTTTTTGATTACATTAATTTGCCAAGTTAGAACATTGTCTGTTTTTTTTAGTTGAATTTGATTATAAGAAAGTTAGTGCTGATGCAAGCCGTGTAAGACAGTACAATCAGTGAAGAAGTCTATAAGCTCCTCATTTAGGTCAGTACCCAGTTTACGAGAAACAGGTAATCTGTCTAAAATTAAAGCTTACTAAAGAGTCATCTAATGTTCAAGAAAAGAACGAAAACCATCAGAAGCTAGAAGGCGTTAAGAAGAAAAAACTGGAAAATAAGGGAGATATGTAGGATACCACTTGGAAAACAGTTCAGGTGTCAACTGCTATGCAAATGTTATTCTCAATGTACAGTTCCATTTACCACATCTTCTAAATCATATTCAACAAAAAACAGATACGTGATTGAGTTCTACACTGTATCGTTTACTCAGTGACAGATCTGTAATACATTCTGCTTCAGGCATTCAAGACCTTTTCGATACATGTAGCAGTACATTAATATTTACTCTCAACACTCAGCAAGATGCACAAGAATTTATAATAGTCATGCCAGGAGTGCTAGAAGAAGAAGTGCATATTAATGACTTATTTTGACTGAGTTACAAATGACTGTGAAGATTGCTCATTTCCATTCAGTACTCAAACAAATTCTTAGCGATTTCTATACTTAGTAATACCAGATTGCAAAACTGTGCCTTTTGACAGATTGATTAAAAATGCAAACCAAAATATGTCCTGTCCAAATTGTAGATCAGATGCTTAGTCTATGTTGCATCTGCAAAGAACTGGAAAATACCTTACATTAATGTTACAACGATGCAGAGCAGTTGGATCTAAACTGGAAATCGAAATTACAAATTTCAAATCAAGACAAATATCAATTTCTGGAAGAGCCTATAGTACTATAGCTGTTATATTTCATGAAGGAGTTAACATAACATCTGGAAACTATACTATCTATTTACAGAGTGAAAGTGGATGGAAGGGATGCAATTACAGCAACCTTAAAATCATACCAAAACTGCCATTCAAACTTTGAAATTGTCATGTTTTGTTTCTTCAGCCAAACTTCTATTTACTATTTCTGGGGAAAAAGTAATGTATTGTATTTCATCTAAATGGCTCATCAGTGTTTTAGACATCATGGAGTAATAGTAATACAGGTACTCATTTGCCCTGTTACTCGTCCATAATGCGACTAATGCAGCCACTCACTTGCCCATACAGCTACTCACACAGCTACTCACTCACCCATAGTTACTCACACTCTCACTCACTTATGTAATCAGTCATGCACCCACTCACTCAGTCACTCATGCACCCTGTCACTTACTCATACAACCACTCACCCACCCACTCACTCACCCATACAGCCACTCAACAACAACTCACTCACCCATACAGGCACTCATGTACCCTCTCATTAAGCCATATAGCTACTTAATATCCACTCACACACACATACAGGCACTCTTGTACCCTGTCAATCACTCATATAGAAGTCATGCATCCACTCACGCATACATAGAGCCAACCAATCACCCATAGAGCTACTTACATACCTGTTCACTCACCCATGCAGTCACTCATCCACCCTCTCACTCTCTCATATAGCCACTCATACAGCCTCTCACTGACTCCTACAGTGACTCACACACCCACTCAGTCACTCATATAGCTACTCACATACCCACTCACCAATACAGCCACTCACACATACCCAATCACCAATACAGCCACTCACTCACCCATATAGCTACTCACACACCCACTAACACCTCTATACAGTCACTCATATACCTACTCAGTCACTTATAGAGCCACGTGCACACCTACAAACTCACCTGTTGAGTTACTCACACACCCACTCACTCACCCATACAGCCACTCATTTACCCTCCCACTTACCAATACAGTAATTCATGTACCCTTTCACACACTCATTGAGGTATTCAGATACTCACTCACCCATCCAGCCACAGCGACTCATTCACTTAATAAATTACTTACACATTTACTCACTCACCCAAGCAAGTAGTCATACAACCACTCAAATACCCACTCATTCACCCATACAGCCAAACAACCACTCATTTGCCCATACAGGCACTCATGCACCCTCTTCCCTACCCATACAGCCACTCAATACCCATTTACTCACCCATACAGGTACTCCTGTACCCTCTTACTCACCCATATAGCAGTTGTGCATCCAATCACTCACACATATAGCCACTCACACAGTCACTCACTCACCCAGAGTTACTCACACACTCACTCACCCATGCAGCCACTCAGCCACCCTCTCACACTCCTATATAGCCACTCATACAGCCTCTCACTCATTCATACAGTCGCTCACACACCCACTCAGTCACTCATATAGCCACACACACACACCCATTGAGTTACTCACACACCCAATCACTTACCCATACAGCCACTCACATATACTCACTCACCAATACAGCCACTCACACAGCCACCCACTCACATACAGCTTCTCACACACCCACTAACACATCCATACAGTCACTGCAGTACCCACTCAGTCACTCATACATCCAATCACTTAGCCATTGAGTTACTTACACTCTCACTCACCCATGCAGGCAGTCATGTACCCTCTTAGACACCTAAATAGCCATTCATGCACCCATTCACTCACCCATGCACCCACTCATCCATTCTTTTTAGTCACTCTTACAACCATTCACACACCCAGTCACTCACTCATTCAGACACTTAACAGCTACTCACTCACCCATAGATGCACTCATACACCCTTTCAGTCACTCATATAGCCTGTCACGCAGCCACTCACTCACCCATACAATCACTCATGTACTCTCTCAGACATGCATACCGCCACTCACACACCCACAAAGTCACCTATACAGATACTCAGATAGCCACCAACGTACTCATACAGATACAAAGACATGCACTCATTCACTTGTACAGTTACTGACATAACTGCTCATTCATCCACTCACATACTCACCAATATACCCAGTAACACATTCAGTCAATCACCCATGAAGCCATTCATGAACCCTTTCACTCACTCATACAGCCATTCATACACCCACCCACTCCCCTACACCTGCATTCAGTTACTCAACTGTTCAGCCACTCAAGCAACGTCCCACTCACCCATATGGTAATTCATGCACCCTTTCACTCACTTATCAGTTACTCACAAACTCACCTACCCATGAACTACTCACACACCCACTCACTCATCCATATAGCCACACATGCACCTACTCACAGACTCATATAGCCACTTACACAGCCACTGACTCAACCATTGAGTTGCTCACATAATCACTGTTAGACCTGGCATATTTTTGGGCATGTTTCCCCTGTCTTTTTGCCTTCTGACCTCCTGTTTTTGATGGTATGCTGGACTTCATTTTTGCTGATTTAAGTGTCTCTGTGCAATTTTTCAATGCTGTTCAGTGCTAAAGTGTGGGTGCTCCTACTATAAATTGTGTTATGATTGGTTTTCCATGATTGGCATAGTTGATTTACTAGTAAGTCCCTAGTACAGTACACTGTGTGTGCCCTGGGCCTCTAAATAAAATGCTACTAGTGGGCCCACAGCACTGGTTGTGCCACCCACACAAGTAGCTTTCAAAGGTGTCTCAGACCTGCCACTGCAGTGTCTGCATGCACATTTTACTGCCATGTCGACCTGGCAAGTGCACCCACTTGTCAGGTCCTAACCTTCCCTCTTACTACATGTAAGGCACCCCTAAGTTAGGCCCAAGTAGCCCCATGGGCAGGGTGCAGTGTATGTGAAATGTAGAACAAGAAGTAGCGTGCTTTGCACGTCCCGATAGTGAAATACTATTATTGAAAGGCTGTCTGTCCCGTAGGTTAACATGGGAGCTGCCTTGTAACACCTTACAAGTGTAACGTTCCATTGGGACGAGATAAAGGAATTGAGATCAGGCTCTTGTGTGTTTGAAAATGTCATTTTTTTAAGGTGGGCATTTTCTTAATTAGCCATCCTATGTGCCTCTGCATGTTTGTGTATGCACCATCTGGTTTTGGAACAACAGTAACTGGGATGTGCATTCACTCTAGACAGTAACATGGGGATTTGAGGTGTGCTCTGCCTTTCCTGGGTGACTCATAGTCAGGCTGAATAGCCCTTTCTGCATTTAGAGTGGTGGGAGGAGTTTTCACTATCACCTGAATAGGCTGCCTACTCTGCACAATGCTGTCTCCACCTCCTGTAGTGAAGGTTGGCCAGGGAGGACAGAACTGGTTTTCACTGAGCCCAGAGACTTTCTGCCTAAACCTTTAAAGGGAAAAGTAGTATACATATTGGGGCCTTGACCCCATAATGTTAGAACTCTTTTAGACAATGGAGACTGCCAAGAAGAAATGCTGCAGAAGCTGTGAGGAGGAACTACCACTTTGCTGTGTACTTTGCTGTGTTGCCCTGCGGTGGTTGCTTCTGTCTTGGGCAGTTATAGGACTTGGCTGGACTTTCTGCAACTTATTTACCTGAGTTTCTCCAAGGGCTTGAGGTAGAATTGCCCTCTGTTCAAGAATGCTCAGGAACAGCAAAGTTCATCTGCTACCAACACTGGGAACTGTGTGTTTTGTGCTGCAGCAGAATTAAAAGCAACCCGACTCGATCAATGATGCCGCTACCGGCTCCGTGATATAAGCACTGCAGACAGCACTGCCCCACTTTGCACCACAACCCAGGTTTCACCGACGCAGCTTCCCGATGCCACCATTGAGCCACTGCTTGCACTGTGACCTGGGGGCACTGCACTTTGCACTGCCTTGCTTCACATCACTGCCCTGGTGTCCCCGATGCCACCGCTCCTCGCCAACATTGACACCGTTGCCTGCACTGTGGCCTGGGGGCACCGTTTGTAAGTTGCACAATGCATCGCCCTGTCTCACACCGCAGCCTTGGCCCAACAACACAGCACCATCGACTCAAGATCCTCTGTCGATGACAGCACTTCAGCAATGATGAGACCGCTGCTTGCACCATGATCTGCCATCACCGTTATGAGCACTGCCCTGCTTTGCCCACAGCCCTGGTTTCACTGAAATGGCTGGAAGGCGTCACTGAGCTGCTGCCTGCGCCGTGGCCTGAGGACCCTGCACTCCACTCCGCTCCACTTCACACTGCAGTCTTGACGCCTGCCTCGCGCTCCTGACTTCAACATCACGGAGTTCGACCTGCAACTCATGTGACTACAAGGGCCCAACGACTCCTGAACCAACCTCTGGGACTGATGCCTGCCGACACCGCCCTTTTGGAGCTCATTGCAGGGTCCACAACTCTCTGCATTTCCAAGGTGCTGTTTGCAGGTTCTCCTGACACCTTAGCCGGCCTTCAACGCCGTGGTCGGCCTGAACTGTTGGATTTGCTTTTTCACAATGCCATGATAGCCCCGGACTGAGCTATCTTGCAATCTTTGTATGTGGATTACTGTATGTTGGAGTTTAATCTTTTTGGTCTTGTTTTACACAGATAAATATTGGCTATTTTCCCAAAATTGGTGTGGTGTCCTTTTGTAGTGTTTTCACTGTATTACTGTGAGCTATGTGCAAGTGTTTTACACATTCCCTCTGAGATAAGTCTGACTTCTCATGCCAAGCTACTAAGGGGGTGAGCAGGGGTTATTTTAAAAGGGTAATTCCCCTACCCTGACTAGAAGGAAGGGTCCCTACTTGAACAAGGTGCATACCTTTACCAACTAGAGACCCCCATTTCTAACACTCACTCACGCAGCCACTCATACACCTTGGCACTCACCCATGTAGTCACTCATGCACCTTTCACTCATCTCTACATTCACTCATGCATCCTGTCACTCACTCAGACAACCATTGACCACCCACTCACTCACCCATACAGTCACTTAACGCCCACTCACTCTCCCTTACAGACACTCATGCATTCTTTCACTCACATATATAGCCAGTCATGCAGTCAGTCACCCACCCATACAACCGCTTAAATAACCTGTCACACACCCATACTGTCACTCACATATAAACGCAATCACACATACAGTCACTCACTCACATTTTATTTCCTCCATATAGCTAATCACATACCCTGACAACCATCTATACATTAACTTACACACCAACAGAAAGAAGAAAACATATTTACACTATTACAAACATACATATAACATGTAGTTATGCTTTCTTAAACCAGAACAGATTGTTCTAACAAGCACCATTTTTTAAAACATTTTGAACATTCTTTTATTTTTTTAAACAGATTTTCTTTTTAGTTTTTTTTTTAGGATTTAGAAGAAAAATAGAAATTAAGGTACTTTGCAACTGAAAGCACAAAACGTGCACTAACATATTAGATTAGAAGAAAACTAACACTTGTGAATGTTTATAGAAGATACAAGTGAAGGGATAGACTGTCTTCCCATAGTAAGTATGGTGTGGAATTTGAAACAGAATTGTCTGACAACCATAGAGACGAAATTTTTAATCTAACCGTGATCGTAGAACGCTTCTGCTGAAGAGGCTTAAGTACGTTGCATTGTTTTAACCTAGGGTTGGGTTGGGTTATCTTTTATTGTGATTGATTAATCTAGGGGCAATTCGGATAGGAAATTGTGATATTTCTGTACCCACTCACCCACACTATAAAATACAAAAGCTCAAGCACTCGCCATTTGCGAGATTCCTCACCTCAGAGACACTGCTCGGACGCCATTGTTGTTAGCGTACTAGCAGCCTGCACTGTTTAAATGCAGGACACGCAAGCGCGCAGCGCGTGCGCGCAGCGGGCCCGCAGCGGGCGCGCCAGAGGCGTGCCAGAGGCAAGCCCGTCTGCGCCCGTCCGCGCCTCGGTCGCGCCTTGCGCCAGAAACGCTGATCAAAATTGCGCTGACAGACTCTGCTATTCCAAAGATACCCTTCTCAAACTAGGTAACAGGTCACGGGAGGGACAGCGACAGGTACTGTCTTGTGGTTTAATCAACAGCAGGTCACTTATCAAACACCATCAAGATATTTACAACCTGCTGGAAGATTCAGACCCTGACTTGCTGTTCGTAACTGAGACTTGGATTCATGTAAACTCCTCAGTAGAACTCGGGCTAGCATGCCCCACTGGATATAAGATCATCCAGAAACCTCGTGTATCGGGGAGAGGGGGAGGAGTAGGGTTAATCTTTAAGGAACAGTGGGACTGTGCTATACTACCGATTAAAGCCATAGCAGGCTATGAAATTATGGGCTTCTCTATATAGGAGGCTAAGGGGAGAGTGTTGTCGGGTATGGTCTGCTATAGACCTCCGGGTTTGGACGCTAACCATCAGGCACTATTGGACATTATTGTCGCCTTGGCTTCCACACACTCCAGAATGCTGCTCTTGGGAGATTTTAATCTTTGGGAAACAGGGAGCTCTGGAAATCACTTACAAGCCCTGAATTACACCTGCGAGAATTGTGGCCTCCACCAGCTTGTCCAACAACCTACACATGTAGGAGGCCACACACTTGATCTAGTCTTCGCCAAACCCTCTGAAACTGAAGTAATCAGTATTACTCCACTAAATTGGACTGACCACTATCTAATACAGTTCAGGATAAGCACACAAGAGGAAAAACTGGCTGGGAACAGACAAGCCCACTTTAGGTGGGGAAGAGACTGGGCTAAACTCATCAAGAGAGGAGCATCCTCCTTTTTCCCACGTTCTAACCTGTTTGACCCAAAAGCCGCACCGGAAGAAAACTATACTAGATATAGTACATCCATCAACTTAGTATTGGAAGGCCACATACCAAAAAAAAAAACTGAGAATGCGTAGTACTCCCTCGGCCCCCTGGTTCAGTGAGGAGCTAAAAGCGTTACGCCTAGTACGCAGACAGACCGAAAGAAGCTGGCGCAGACAGTACCTGGAAGCAGACAGAATAGCCTTAAAAATTATACAACTCCAATATAAGGCAGCTATTAGGGAAGCTAAGGCGAAATTTTATGCCAATTCCATTCTGCAGGCACCCAATGGAACTAGGGCACTTTTCAACATCGTTAGAGACCTTAGTAACCCGGGTTGTCTGGCCAGTACTATCCAGCCATCACAAAACTTGTGCAACGAAATTGCTACTTTTTTTGTCGAGAAGGTCAACAATATCGTGGGTGGGTTCGATCAGAATGCTATAGAGCCCTCCACGATTAGTGTAGATACCAGGAGAGACACTACTCTGAGCCATTTTAACCCCCCTACGGAGGATTCTTTCAATGAGATAGCACAGGAGATATCATCAGGATCACCCTTGGACCCCCTTCCTCACAAGATCTGGAAGGAGCTCGGACCCTCCCTATTCTTAGATCTGTGGCAAATCTGTTGTCAATCCCTGAGTGAAGGTACCGTACCAAGCAGGTGGAAACAGGCAATGGTCACCCCACTATTGAAAAAACCCTCTCTCGATCCATCACTGCCAGCTAATTTCCGCCCAATTTCCCTTTTGCCATTTCCAATTAAAATCTTGGAAAAATTAGTCAGCAAATCCCTCTCTAATTTTTTGGAAGAACATCTGATTTTGGACAGGGACCAGTTTGGCTTCCGGCCTGGGCACGGGACGGAAACTGCATTGATTACCGTTTTGGACAAACTCCGAATGCGTGCCGACAGTGGCTGCTCCTCTATGCTGGTACTGTTGGACATGTCGGCAGCATTCGACACGGTTAATCACTCAGTGCTGCTGGCAAGGTTAGAAGATATTGGGGTGACAGGTCGCGCCTTGGAATGGCTGCGGTCATATCTGACAGATCGTCAACATGCAGTGACCCTAACGCCTTTTGTATCCTCCTGGACTCCGGTTCGCCATGGAGTACCCCAGGGCTCAGCTATCAGCCCTATACTCTTTAATGCCTATCTGAGACCCCTGATCCCTCTAATAAAATCTTACAGGATTGAGGTGGTTAATTATGCTGATGACATCCAGCTAATGTTCTCCGTGGAGGGAGAGCATGCAGTGCCCATGAATTCTTTCCAGGCTTGCATGCGGAAAGTCTCAGACTGGCTGAGAGCCAATTCATTGCAGCTGAATGCCGGGAAAACGGAGTTACTGCACTGCTGTGCAGCTAGACTGCCTAAACATCTCTTGGGTGAGTTCCGGCTTTTGCCGGAAGACGCCCCGACACTGCCAGTAAAAACAGTCCGTAACCTGGGGGTTATGATGGATGAAGATCTCCAGCTGCAATCCCAGGCGAACAAGACCATAGGTACCTGTATTGCCTTATTAAGAGCTTTGCGTCAAATTCTCCCGCTTCTCCCTATTGAGACCAGATCTCTGGTGGTTCAGAGCGTGATCCTAAGCAGGCTGGACTACTGTAATTCACTGTTCCTGGGTGCCCCCCGGTACACTGTACAGGGATTGCAAAGAATACAGTCCGCCGCAGCCAAACTGGCCCTGGGAAGACAACGTGACTCCTCAACAACATCGGCACTGAGGGACCTTCATTGGCTCCCGATCAATAAAAGGATCGAGTTTAAATCATTGGTCATGGTGTATAGAGCCCTCCATAATATTGGTCCGCCCCTCTGTGCGACAGATTTTCATGGTATGAACCAAAGAGACTTCTTCGGTCCACCAGCCTTATGACATGGCTCTTTGGCAGAGAATAGAGTGTAACATTCTTGGCCCAACGGCGAACGTTCCTACTGTCCTAGGTTTTTTATAGTCTCTTAGCGCCAGGATACCCGTAGGGTGGCAGAAAGCGCTATAGAAGAATTTTATACAATACAATACAATACAACCACAAAAACTCAGGGACCTGGGTTGTAACAAGAGTGGCTAGAGTCAAACCAAATGAGGTGCTTGGCTCAGCACCATCTGTAGAAGATGGTGGGTTGTCCAGCTTCTCTTTATCAATTAGTGCTCTTGACAGCCGAGTAGAATGAATGGTCCGCAGTTGTTTCATCATACTCGTGGTTCCACAAAAGTATTTCCAGTCGGACCCATGAGACAGGGCTTTGCTGCACTGCGTGCAAGTCACCTTTCTGGCATTTTATTTTTCTCAAGCATGGATGTTGCAGAATTCCCACACAATGCTTTATTTTATGGGAGGTGTTGGCTCATCTTTGTGGAAAGATCTGCTGTCATTCTCTCCAGGTAGTGGTGGAGCACACACCATTTTTCTCAAAAAAAGAATCTTAAAATAATTTGAGAAATGCAATCCACAGTCCCAAAAAATACAAGAAACAGGTGGGTCTTCCTTTGTTATTTATGCAATGGTGTTTAACCAATCAAATCAATTTGGTTCTGAGTCACATAGGGTGTATAACGCCTTGGCGATCACATTGTAACGTCGTTGCGAATCTGCAAAATACACTAAAATGAATTTTAAAATGCACTATGATTACTCTAGTTTTAGGTGTGTTGAGGCATCGCAACTCCCTAAAACTTATTAATAAGACCTTCAAAATGTTTTCCTTTTTAAATTATACTACTTTTCTTACTTTAGTAGTACTCCACTTACCTTAAACAAATCCTTTAAAATATCTACATATCTGATTCAGTTCTGTCAAAACCACGATGGGTCATGACGGGTGAGTAACTCCCAAAGTTTTTGAAAAACAATTATCATTAATAAAATAAATAAATTACTGTACACATCTCACGACCACACAAAAAACCTACATGAAATAGTCTTTCCACCTTATGCCAAGATTATGGACAGCAAACACTGTACATTCACCCAACAAGCTGCCACTTAGTAACTAACTAGTAGAAAGTACACAAATACTCTTGTTCAATAAACAAGCAGGTGAACTTCCGTTATAAGGCCTGATGCTGATTTCACCGAAAATAAATCTCAACACAAACCATTTAAAAATGTAAACAAAGTAGGTGCCCCAGTTGAAGATCTACTTCTGTAAAGGACACATTATTGTAAGTCCTCGGCTTGGCGAAAGCAAAGCAGGTACGTTTTTTTGGAAATCCCAGTTTGAAAAATGATCTGAAATCTTTTATGGACAACAATGCATTGTAAATCTATTAGAATGCAACCTGTAGTGACTGTGACAAGTGCGTTTTTTTATTGCCCTCTTCTGGTCAAGGCAGAGTCCATGATTCGCCTTTTAAATTCTAAGAGTATGCAAATCTGCAAATCACATCCAAACTCCTCCCATTTGGCCGAGGCCTGTTAACCTTAGTAGTATGCAAAGGGCTACCTGCATTTTGCCAGGAAGATGGGTATGTCACAAAAAGGAACCCCAAAACTTTTTCCATCGATTATGGAGCTGCATTGTAAGGCTGAACAATATGAGGACATCTCTACTAAACAAACATACACTTACTATAGGTAGGACCTTTGTTAGATTCACCTCTTTATACTCTTGTAGTCTTTTCTATAAGAACATTCATGTTATCCCAAAGTTCTGGACACAGATGCGTGAGAAATAATCATATTGTATCACAGGTGAGATTTCCTTGTGCTGCATTAAATAGTTGTACTGTCAAATAAATACTGAATATTTACTCAAATAGGCACTACTTAATAATCAAGCAATAGAATGTACTCTACTTGGGTAGATGCAAATCTGTGACTTTTTCAATAAAGGGACAGCTGCTGTTCCATTATGGGTCAGTTACTGACACAGCATCTGAGACACCGACATAGACACTTAGACGCCCACTCAGACACTCAGATACTCACACAACCATTAAGAGACCCACATAGCCACTCACAGACCTACTCTCAAAGATTACAGGTTACAATTAGGAAATAACATTTACAAAAAGTACAAATTCGCTGAAAAAAACCAATGGTTACAGGGACGTTATACTTAGGAAATACAATTAAAAAGCCTTAGAAATCCACTGAGAAAAACAAAGGTTAAAGGGACGCTATATTTAGGCTCACATTTCCCTCAAATCCAACAATGGTCCACCATTCAATAGCAAAGAATTCAAGTAATTTCTTGTCAGACTAAATATCAAGCTTCAAAAGAGCACACCTCTGTGGCCCCAAACTAATGGTGTTGTGGAACAATTCATGGGTAACATCAAACGGGTTATTAATGAGCATCGACGTAGGGAATCAAGTTAAACCAGGCCCTGTGTCAAGCCCTCCATGCCTATCGTTCAACTCCTCCCTCCACGACTGCTGAGAGTCTTGCCACCTTGCCATTTGGGAGAGCCGTTGGAACCAAACTGCCGCAATGGACAGTAGACCGTTCCTTGAATGCTGACAAGGTTTATGTCACAGACACTTCTCGGAGTGCCAGATAAAAACATATGCCAATCGTCATCAACGAGCTCAGGAAATAACCTTCGATGAAGGTGACGGGGTTCTGATCAAGCAGAAATTAAATCGGAAAACAGACACTTCATTTGATGTTGATCCCCTGAGGGTTGTGATATGCAAAGGATATATGTTGATGGCTCATCGTCCCAGAAAGTCTTTCACATGACACTTGCCCCACTTTAGGCACCTACCTCAAAGGTCGTCCACACCTTCAATCATAAATGAGATGACTCCGCTTGACGGTCCAGATCAAGCATCAGAACCTGTGCCATCGGTGCACAATCAGAGTGCGTCTCTACCATCTCATACCACGCGATCTGGCCGACTAGTGCGAGCACCTGAATGCCATTTTGAAGAACTATGATGTGCCTATTGCTTTGTACTTTTTATTTAACAAGGGAGGCAATGTAGTGTCATGAGACTCTGTGTACTAGGACCCTTGCAGTTCTACTCTGACTCAACAAGGAATTATGGAACTTGCTGGGAAGTGTTAAAGTGTGGTTATTAACGGATATGACATAATGAGAGTGCAGTGTGTTTTTGTATGCTGAGGAATGAGGACGTACAATCCAGAGCTCCGTGTGTGACGTATTCCATTGCATGCTCCCCGGGCTGGGAGGGCACTACAGTTGAGACATGACAGATAATTATTTATTTATAGTCTTGTAAAGATCGCAACTACTTGCCGGGGATGAGTAAAGAAAGAGATTAAACAGATAAACAGCTCAAAACAGCCATGTCTTTAACCTTTTACAGAATGATAGTAGGGAGGCGCAATTTTTCAGAGGCTCTGGGAGGCAGTTCCACAGTTTCAGACACAAAACAGACAAGGATCACCCTCCCATATGATCCAAGCGAAACATAGGTACATTGCATAAGGCCAGGTTCCGACATATCAGCGTATGTGATGGTTGCTAAGGCACCGCCAGATCCTGTATGGTGCATGGGCCGTCTCCATCTCTGGCTTTAAAGATGTAACACAGAGCTTTTGAATACACTTTGAATCTGTGAGCCAATGAAGCTCTTGAAAAGATGAGAGACTGAAATGTACTTCGGGAGCCAATACAGCAGTTTACTCTGAGTTCTGAACTATTTGTAAGTGTCGGATGGACGCCTGATCTATACTCAAGTATAGGATGTTGCCTTAGTCCAAACTAGATACGGTTAACGTTCGGACCACCCTCCTTTGGGCTGATTGGGGAATCATCCAGGTGATCTTTTTTAACCACTTGAGCTCAGTGAAACAAGTGGCGGTAACCTTGATCACCTGAGGCTACATGGAAAACTTCTCATTCAAAACAAAGCCCGGCTTCTTGACCTTAAGGAAAAGGTCAGGAAGAGTACCTAGGGTTCTTGCCAATGTTGTGGGCACCAGAGTTCAGGATTCTTGCCCAGGATCATGATCTCCATCTTATCACCATTTAGCTTGAGGGAATTATTATTCGTCCAAGAGGTGATGTGACTCAAGCCAAGGTTAAGATCTGATGATCCATGACCCTATGCAGATGACAGAGCGAAGATGATTTGTGTCTCATCTGCATAAGAGAATAAGGTCATACCACAACTCTCCACTAAATCTGAGGGCGTACGTAAACAACAATGTGCTTAGCACTGAGCCCTGAGGGATTACAAAAGTTAAGCCTGCGTCTTCAACCTAGCATTGGTCGAGAAGACTTGGAACATCCGATTCTTTAGGAATGATGTTAGCCAGGCCACCCCTGTTCCTTCTAGACCCAGTGTTGACAATCAGGAAGAAATGTGACACAGTATAAAAGGCACACTTAAATCTAATAGAATAAGCACAGCTGTTCCAACCTCATCCGGAAATTGTCTGAGATGATCAGTGACTCCTAGGAGGGCAGATTCAGTACTGTGCCCAACCTTGAAGCCCAACTGTGAAGAGCATAAAAAATGATTGCCCTCCAGGTAAGTTGTAAGCAGAGCATTCACATGTTTTTCCAAAATTACTAGACAGTACTAGAGCTTTTGAGGTCTGGACCTCATGAAGAAATCCTAGGTGAGGGAAAACTCACTGTAGAATTCTTATAGTATAAATGGCCTTTTTGGTCACATGTTACATTGACCTTGAAGTGAGAGTCTGGATTCCATTATCACACCTAATTATTTTAACATTCTGATGAGTTGTATGGGTGCAGCACAACGTCTATAGTCCAAATGGTTCTAGGGTTTTTCTTGGCATGCTAGACAGGTGGGAGCATTTTTAAAGATTTGAGTTTCCCATCGTTCTGCAGCATCTAGCTGTCTTCTGTCTGTAAACATTGACTGAGTCCTGATGAGTTAAGATCTGAGGATTTTTGCACTCTAGGGATGATCTGATTTGTCAGCAGTGCAGCTAGATGATAGTTAAAAGTTGTGTGATACTTATTCAATGAATGAACAGAGTGGAGCATAAGGGATGGAGTGTAATAATTTGTGCTCAGTCAGCAAGAAAGGTCTTAATTGAGTTAAGACCAATACCTTGTATTTATGTGTTGTTTAATCTTGCCATAGTTGTTGATGATCTACAGTGTCAAATGGTGATGAAAGGATGAGTAGGGGGGTAGTATGACTCGTTTTGAAGTGATAAGATCCAAGACGGCGCATAGCTACAGTATTTCTTCTGGCTTGAAAATTGATCTGTGTGAGAGTAGGATGTTATTTCTGAGGACGTCAGAGATCTGAAGAAAAGGTGACTTTTCAATCAACTTCCTTTGAAATAATCCATTTGATAGAAGCCAGTAATTTGCCGGGTCCAACTGGTCACATCCTTGCTTCTTTTGAAATGACTTATTCTGGGTGCTTTTAATTTGTTGGGGAACTCTACAGTTGAAAGGCAGAAAAACATTGATTGTTCTGGCTGGTCCAATGCTAGAAGAAAGGTTTTGAATATAATTGAGATCACAGGTCAGCTGGTGACCCAGTGATACCTTAATTAATGATTTGGTTTATTTAAGAGAAAGTTACTCACAATATGTTATGGTTGTCGACTTTGCGTCTTGGTGCTGTCCCACCCCAGGCAGACTTAGGTGAAAAGAGGTAAATTTCATCTTACAAGATGACTGACATCTCACACGCCTAAAGGCTGTCCTGTGGGCTGATCTCATTGTGGAACACTACCAATAGAGCATAGTTTGAGGGGACTGATTCATTGCCCCATTTTACTTATGCTCTCTTGTGTACTGATTGTAAATAACACTATAACAAAACAATGACTGAATGAGCCTGGCATACGCTCCTTTTATGTATTTATTGTTATGTGTATATTTTTCTATGCATAGATTAAAAAATGTTTCCAGGGATGGCACAGTCAGCAATTCACACCAAACTTAAAAAGTGTTCTACTGACTCACTGGCATTATGTGAAAGTGATGAAAATTAAATAAAGAAAGCCACATTGAAATGTGATAATGGTTATTTTCTAAAAATGTTGGTTATTAATGGATAACAGTGAAAACAATTGTGAACATTGTTTTCTAAATTACCACTCTGAATTAAATGCCCAATCATGGTCCAGATAATGCTATCACTAAGTACTATTATTTACCTGCATTCAAGATTGACTCTTCAAGTATGGGTATAAGACTGGTTTATTTTAAAGAGGCAGAAATTACTCCTCTCCCTCTGTGAACGTGACATTAATAATGGAAGAGCTGGTTTAGTGAAGAGGTTTTGAAACTGCTTTAGATAAGCCAGCCTAGAGCCATATCATTGGGCATATTTGTCCCTTTAAGCCACTTCTGTAAATTACCTGATTCAACTCTACCCACACCCTACTAAAATGGAAAAGGAGTCTGTGTGTAGCCCAGCAGGTGAATGAGCTCAGGTAAAGAGATTCGAGGGGGCGGAGGTGTTGTAGACAATAGAACCATGGGGGCAGCAATCACCTGAATAGTGATTATTTGATTATAGAAAGGACATGCAATTGTATCACAAATCCTCTGAGTGGTCCCTTCTGATTGTATCAGATTAACAATTGAGAAAATAATCTAAAAAGCTCTCCAGTTGGATTTGTATTGGGGTGGGAAATGTTGCAAAGGCATGTCTCATTATTTTTTTATTTTGTTTTATAAAACTGCACCAAATTTGCGAACTACGATGCTGCCAGAGTTGAAAGATTATTGGGGTGAAAACAGGTCCCTGAGCTGCAGCAGACACTTGTTCACTGCCACTAATGGCTAGTAGGGTAGCCACTCACATTTGTTATTAGTGGTGAAATATTTTTCTTTTTTCCAGTTGTCTGATGTCCCATGGCTTGACAACAGGGAGCAGAAAAGGACATTGCACAGCTGAGTGATGACCAGTGTGCTTCCCGCTGTTATTGAGGCCATATCAGGGAAACACAAATTCCAGAAACCTGCTATCTCATCTGTGCTGGGAAGGACACCGTGCTGCATGGCTACATTTGAACTATGCTGCTCTCTGGCAAATTCCGAGATGCAATTATCACTGAAACTAGTTGACTTAGTGTCTAAAAGAGAGCCGTGGTGCCTAAGGTGAGATTCTGTTTAGGTCAAGCCTTGACAGCGCTGTCTGAGAGACCTGTTGTATCCTCCTCTATGGGCTCTGGCACACCCACTGATTGCAATTGTTTGTTTCATTTGGTATTCAGAAATGATGGCTTGTTATTGGCGCATTTCTGTAAATGGCCCTCCTTTGGGTGTTTAGCTCTCTTTCCGGTGATTTCACTGAGAGAACATTTTGGTTGGCCATCACACTGTACAGCGTGTGAAGGCTCCTTCTCCTGTATGGTTCACGGTTCCTCCTGGTGGGCCTGATGGCTTAAAAATACTTTGTATTAAACAGGATCTGCTTGCCAAGCTTCTACCGTAGGTTGACTGCTCTAGTTGTTTATTGGCTCTATCAGAAAATAAGGGCTGCCAGAGCAATTACAGACCTATAAAATGGGTGACATGCAAAATTGAGATTTCATAGCATCTAAAATAGATAACACTAGTAAATACAGACGCAATCCCTGTCTTGCGCCCTCAGCTTGTTCATTCTCCCTCCCAGACACCCACATATTCTGTTGATCGCTCTCTCTCTCGTCACAGACTTCCCTTTCCCTCCCCTGCCACTCCCTTCCTGTTTACTGTTCTATCCCTCTCTCCTGTCCAGTTATTTCATCAGTGTTTTTTGCTCCTGCATGTAATGTCCCCTTACCCCCTACTACCACTCTCTATCCTGATCCTGCTCCTTCTTTCCTTTAACCTCCCTTACCCCTGCTTCTCTCCCTCCGAGCCTTCTCTGTTCCATCACCTTGAACCTTACATCTACTTTTTAGGTCTCGCAGAGGGCAGCGCATGCGCTGCCTCTACGAGGCATTAAGTAATCAGCATTGCTAGTTAAACTCCACCCATTGCATTTCTCTTTGCTTAGTCACTTACCATTGGTGAAATCTGTCATTGCTCTTCTTAACGTGCTCTTTGTTGGCTTTTGGTCCGTCACGTCATTTCCGTTTTCTTCCATTTCTGGTGGAAGTAGCATCGATCAACTACTGTTAACTTGCGCTGCAGAGCGCCATCTTCTAATGTAAGCACTACTTTGGTTTTTTTCCATTACGCCTGGTTCGTGCCCCTCGCTCCTTGTTGTTTGTTTGTTTTTGGTAATGATTTCACGCATAAAGAAGCATACTGACATCTATTGTGCCTGGGTGGTATCGCCTGCTTGCATGACGCAGACGTTCTGTTTTCTGCAACTAACTGATGGTTTATTAGCGCTGAGTAGAATTGGATTTTTGAGCTGATTGATACAAACACACTTCTTTGTTTCTAAATTAATATTAACGCTTTTCAGTAATTAAATAAGTGTTGTTTTTCCATCTACCGCCGAGTTTTTCACGTTTGTTAAAAAGATGCACTTCCACTAACGGGGCGTCCGTACCGGGCGGGATAGAAGCAGCATTCCCTTTCTTACAGGAAGTGCCTTTCTCCATGATAGCGGTTGAAGCTCAATGTGATGCTTCGTTTCATGGGCAAAACACAGCGAAGGATTACATGATGATTGAATGTATGTATGCCTCGTGTTAAAAAAACTAACTATAAAACCTGTCTTGAGTTTTGTAAGTAGTTGGACTGTGAGCTTTACATTTAATTAGGGTTCCCTTGCCAAAGCATGTTTGCAGCCGTAAAATCCCACGTGTACATACACACTCTTTAATAATTAGGAATGCAAAGCGCGGCCGGCTTTCAGAATGCCTCTACCAGATCAGGTTTCCTAGACTTGCTTTGCTGAATGGGAGGGTAGAATGCACGCCTCATAAACTGTGATGTACTGCCATCTAGCGGGCACCATGAAATGGTTGGAAATTATTTTTACAGTGCTCCTTCTAACTCCGCTGCAAGGGGATGGGATGAGATGTGTAATTTCCTCTCAGTCAAAAGCAAGCGCACAGTAATTATAGCGCTTACTACCCAGCCTATTTATTCAACAAAATACAGGAGGTACAGACTGCCCATCAAAGCCATAGTTGTTGCTTATTTATCTTACGCAACTAACAACCACAGACAAAATCAATAGTCCTGGCTAGTTGTAGGTGTAATGCTAGCTTGTTGTATTATATATCTGAGTGTAATGACAGAAACAGCGAAATACCAGTTGGCCGCTCACTATGCTATGCACAGATTTTAAGCCTAGGCGTTTTAAGCCACTCCCTTAATTACATCGGCCACGCCCCTTTGAGAGACACTCCCCCCCCCCCCCCAGTTTGTTCATTTCACTTAAACCCCTGTTTGTGATATTTAAAGAGCACACCGGCAGCTGCAGGTTTCATGGACTGTGCACTGGGCATTCATTTCCGCACAATGATTGAAAGTCAGCGTTGAATCTGAAGCCTCCTAATGCTGCAGAGTTGCTGTATTTTTGATTTTCCAAATAGACTTTGAGTTGCAGTACCATGTGACAGCACTATTAAATGCATTTATTCTCCCTGGATTCCAGTCGAATTCAGCTTCACCACCCGTGTGTCACTCCTGCAGGAGAGTTATTTATGTCTTACACATTCCCTTTCAATGTTTTGAAATGATATTCGATGGGCAAGTTTAGACGGCAGTCCTATACTCACGCAGAAGGCAGTGCGATGTGCAACTGAAGACATTCGGCACTATATTTATAAAAAAAAACAAAAAACTATTTTGTTTGATCTCCAGATTTCATGGCCATACAAAACACTCACTGCTGGTAGCACCACTCCATCGCAATATGATTCCCTTTATACTGGCAGAAATAAAAGAGCACCTTCGGGTAGCACATCAATGTCTCCTCAAATCAACTGCGCCAGTGTTTGCTTTCAAAATGTTAAAATGTTCTGTAATAACAAAAATGTTTTACTGTTAGTAGCACCTACATACTTATAGCACACACTGCCCAGGTGCCTGGGATTATCACCATCCCTTCTTGATTTATGCCCATCCTCATGGGTCTCTGTTTATTGTGCCTGCTTATGAGTGATCTCAATGAGGTCAGCAGGGCACGCACCCACATTCTTTCTCCTAGGCAAAGTGCATAGGTCCCGAAATTTTCAGCGCTCTGCCCCCCTCATACCACTTTCAAAATGCAGCTATTGGAGTTTCTGAATCTCCCACTCACAACTTCCATTGGTGCTTAGCCCTGCTATCTTACACCAAAAATGGCTATGTTTTTATAAGTGCTTCAGTGCTAAACTGCATGGGTAAAAGACGTTGTCATTTACAACGCCAATAGGTCCAACTCTTGCAAATGCGAGACCTATTGCATTGCAAATGCTTGCTGTTTCTCTTGTGCAGTCTGGGCTTGTACAGCTCTGTCTTTGCCGTAAGGAGGAGCAATAAACGTGTGTGCCATACATGTGTTTATTATTGCAGGAGGGAGATATGCAGTGCCCTTCGTTGGTGGGTTTGTTCCATACGGCAAAATGCTGAGCCCTTTATTGGTTTGTTTGAGCGGTGATGTTTGTTCACTAGGAAATGTGCTGAATTGTTTGTTCAGTGAGGGACTATGCTGTGGCTTGCGTTGATCTGTTTCTGCAGTATGAAGACGTGTGGCTTCTTTGTTGCTGTTTAATGTGTAACTGGGAGATGTCCTGTCTCTTGCTTTGGCCTGTGTAAGAAGTGGTGGTGTCATATTGTGTCTTGTGTTTCTTGGTTGATCTCCCCATGCAATTGGCACATGTGTTGTGCCCTTTGTCTTTCTGCTTGTACAGTAAGGAGGTAGGATGGGACCTGGTTGCTATGTTTGTGAAGTTGTAAGATGGGCTGTGCAGTTCTGGTGCATCTTCTGGGCGATGTCAGCCCTTTGAGCTTGTCCATCAATGAGCAGCAGGTTACAGCTAGGGTCTGCAAAACAGCCCTGCTGCAGGGAGGTGTGAATTCAGCAAAAAGGCCTTTTGCTTGCGAGGCCCAAACAGTCCTTGTGTTCCTATTTGGGCTGCGTCACTGCAATGCCGCAAACCTATGCTCCTAATGCTGCATTTGGACACTGGTTGCAGGGAGTTGGCATTGGAACTTATTTTTGGGGACCGGGACTTGTTTTTTTTTAATCATCAGACGTCGATCCTGATCAAGAAAGAGAAAGGACGAAAAGGAATATAGGGGAAGGAAGAGAAATGCAGGATGACTTCAACTTAGTGAAAACACAGGTATAAAATACAACCTGCACAAGTGTGATAAAGGGACAGGAAGTATAGAGTGAGCCAAGGACGAGGCATGAGGTGGAATCAAAGCAAGACAGCCTTGATATTCAGGCCCATTATATGGTAGCGCTTGCTCCTCCACAAAACCTCTGGCTCTGCACTCTGTTCTTTTTACAAATTAAACACTGAAATCTGTTATTTTGCAAGTGACCATCCGTGGACAATAATGCCCTCAACAGAGAATATGGCTACTTGAATGGTATACCTGCTCTATTCGAGAGAGAGAGAGAGAGAGCAAGAAGTGAGCGAGATAAAGGGTGCCTTAAACTTCCTTTGAGAGGTAATCTGTTTGTGAATCAGAGTGAGTGCCTAGAGGTGAAACAGTCAATGGCACCACTAGAGATCCTTATGCTCTTGACTAAAGTATATTTAATGCCATTGTTTTCTGATTAACCATTTCTACCATTTGAGATGGGAGTCTGCCCTCCATGGCACCCCTGTGTTCAGGATATGGGCATGAAGCTCGGTCCACTTTGCACACATCTTTTTTAATTGTCTGCTTTTACTGCCCTTTCCAAATGGTGGCTTTACATTGGTCAATAGGCTTAGTAGTCCCTCCTTAGTACCGCCTTTTCTCTTGCTGTAACCTCCCATGAGGACTGCTACTGTTACATGTGCTATTACTCTATTTGTTTTAATTACAGCCTCGGAGCACTATTTTCTTGAATCACTTTCTCCTGCCTGTTGGTGAAGGCAGGACACTCCCCCCCCCCCCCCCCCCCACACCCCTAACGTTTTTTTTTAACCAGCGAGGCACGTCTCCGATGCAATGATGACGACTGCACCATTCTTTTCTTATTTGTTTACTTTTGTAACAATAGCGACATCTGTGCTTAAGCTTTAAAGATCTTAAGCTAAAGCGCAGGTTCTGCAATTGCTTCCAAAGTAAATAAAAAGAAAAAAGAAAATGCCGCTCCACACCTTTTTTTTAATTTCCTTACTTTGGAAGCAATCGTGGCACCCGCGCTTTAGCTTAAGTTGTTTAAAGCTAAAGTGCAGGTCCCGCTATTGCTACAAAAGTAAACAAATAAGAAAAGAAAGGCACAGCCACACCCCTTTTTTAAATTTCTTTACTTTAGTTACAAATGCTGCACCTGCGCTTTAGATTTAAACATCTTAAGCTAAAGCGCGTGTGCTGCAATTGCTTCAAAAGTAAATAAACAGAAAAAAAGTTTGTGGCCGCCATTTCTTTTCCATTTTTTTACTTTTGAAACAATGGCGGCACCCGCTCTTTAGCTTTAAACATCTTAGGCTAAAGCATGGGTGCCTAGGCATTTTATCCCTTGAAGACACCAATAGTCTTCCACTCTCCAGTAGCTCTAACCTGGAGCACAGGTATATATATCCAACATATACCTGAAATCTTCTCACTTTTTAGGACTTTATGAAAAATATCATATCTTTAAGGGAAGCTCTGGTATTTACTATATCACTATTTCATTCACAATGTTTATTTACCAGTTTACTTCCACATTGGTTATTTTCTTCCTAACTATCTTGATCTTTTCTTTATTCCGGGAATTCGGTATAGTATTAAATTAAAAATTGTATACAGAGGAATCTCTCTTTTTGCACCTTAACTCACTATGAAGACATACCATAAATTAGCTATAAAAATATGTGTCGGTCACATTAAAATTATATAAGTGACAACAATGACTATTGTATTTTATGAGAATAACTTGTTAATACCAATGTTCATATACTCTTTTTTAATTGCAGGAACTGTGACTTTTTCCTGACGAAGGCGTAATTCACGCCGAAACGCGCATCGAATAGCACCTAGTCACGCCATAACATTGTTTATTTTTTATGTATAATATCATTCTTATAAATGCTATCATTTTAGTTTAGATATCTGTAGAACACTATGATGTTTTCGTACAGCATTTTATGAACGATTTTAATTAACAGAATAAAGATACATATATTTTTATGTTCATTGTTGTTTTCAGTTTTCTCATTGACCCTGTGATCTTGTGACACACATTCAGCTTTATTGTTCATGATTGCCTAGGTTGTTATTTGTCAAATATAAAGCATGGGTACCGCCATTGCTTCCAAAGTCAATAAATAGAAACAAAAAATGCAGCAGCACTTTTTTCTATTTCTTTACTTTTGTTACAATCGCGGCACCCGCGCTTTAGGTTTAAACATAATAAGCAAAAGCGTGGGTGCTGTGATTGCTTCAAAAGTAAATAAATAGAAAAACAAGCATTTACAATTGTAAAGGTCTGGCACTACTAAAAGTTTGAGCTATTGGCGTTGCATTATTATTATCTCACTCTTTCAGAAATGTGTGACCTATTGCATTGCAAATGCTTGTTTTAATCATTAGACCATGTAGGACTGATAAAATGATTTCCTTACCCATGCACATGTTTAAAAGTAAGCTGCTCATGCTAAGGACATGTGTTACAGTACATATAGAAATGTGTAAATGTTATTCATGCATGATTAGTCAGGGCTACATGAGAAAGTGAGCACTGCTCCATTATTTTGTTCTTGGTTTTACCATTACAAATCCTAAGAGAAGAACCATTGACAAGGGGATGTTGGGTAAACCCTCAGAGATCCCGTATAAGAGGTCCTGAGGATCCTTGGGTTTACTGAATGAACCACTGTTTCTGGATCAAACACGTATTTTGAACATTCTTTGTCTAAGGTCACAATAGTTGGAACAATAGTAGCCATGGGAGGGAGTTTGCAAGTCACTCATTTACACAATATTTTTAAGAACCTCCGGTATAGAAGTCTGCAACCATCATTTAGTATGTAGGGGTGTGGTATAAAGCATTTAACAAATAGATTGCATATTGTTGCAACAACCGGTTATATCAGATAGTGTACACAAATGTATAACAAAGTGCATACAAGGTAAATAAAGATGCACTCCCTTAGTTTGCAAAAGTTATCTGTAAAAAGGTAATTTTGCAACAGCTTTTTTTAAATTATACATTTCATTGGTTGACAGCAAATATTCTTCTAAGGAAAGGAAAAGTCAATCTTCTGTACAGTTATTAGAAGCATTCATTATTGCATGTATCAGTTCCCCATGCCATTTGCAGGAAACAAAACCATCTTTTATTAGTGCTATGAATGTGGGTTTTGGCGAGCCAGCACGTGTTTCACCCATAAATAGAACATTTCCCCATGCTGTGATGGGGTAAGAACATGATTGTAATGCGGAACTACAAATAGTCTAAAATAGTAGAAGGAAAAACAATGTGCGGTGACATGATGATCTTGCACTTATTGTATTTTTAGCACCACTAAGTGAGGGCCTGTCTGTGTGAAACAAGGAGGTAATTTACTAATCCGAAAATGCATATTTGTGTAATTGGGGAAATCATTAGGTCATGTATTTAAGCAACAATTTAAAAAACATACCACTGCATCCTATATATGTGAAACACTAAGGCAGTGCGACAGATCAGGCTAGTTTAATTATTATGGTGTCCACTGTAATGCCAACAAGAACGGTCCAAGAACACAGTCTTGTACACCATTTACAAAACTCGTATCAAATGACCTGTCTCTTGTGAAGCACAATAAACTGATACAAGTTATTGTTTCAATAGCCCACAGGTTCAATTGTATTTCTCAAATGACGGCTCATGTGCTGAGGTGGAGAGTGATTTTGTCACAGACAAATGAGCTAGATGTCTGACACATTGCAGCTCAATACATAATTCAAACTTTGACAGTCATCTCATCAATCACCGAAGGTCCTTCAGCAGGTTTGTCCTTATGCATATGAAGGTTTGGTGATGTTTTCTAAGAGACAGCACAAGCTCTAATGGTGATAAATAAACAACCCTGTCAGTAGGCACCACAATTTACATTCAAATATATTTTTAATTTAGATAGTGAAAGAAAACTGATTCATGCTTTAAAGCCAACAAGGTTGAAAAAAAGCCCACGATTAAACAGCTAAGAGCTGTGGTGGTGCATGCCACCCTCCATGCACAGCTGACATCATCGGTGCTCCCACTCCAAAGTCACATTGACAGCCTTGATAATATACATTCTATACCAGTGAGGCCACCCAAAAAATCTTACAAGTTCAGCATGAATCATATGCAGGTGAAACAAATGCTTTTTCTTTTTTTTTAAAAGCAACCAACCTCCTGATAGCGCATTGGGTTAAAACATACTAAGAGGCATACTCATCAACACTGCTCTGGTGCACAGTCACAAAAAGTGACACAAAATGGTGCAAAGTTTTCATACAGTATTTACATACCCTCATAAAACTTGTTTTTGCTGGAAAGGAGCCCTAAAAGTAATGCAATAGCTCTTCGTGCTACTTTGTGCTGCTTTGCATCAAGGGGACGTTCCATGATATGGATAGGGGTGTTACTATGATTTTGCCCAGAGCCCTATCTAAAAACAATGGTAGTCGCAGCTTTATGCCAACAAAAATCCTCCTCGAGGCAGGCACTAAGAGGAGGACATTTTTTATTTCTCTTACTTTTTCACATATTGCAAGTGTGCCTCTCTACAGCTTACATAATACAACTAGATAAAAGCTTTATATGTTTAAGCATAGTATTTTGTACTGGAAGTGTACCAAATTTTTGGCAGACCACGCACACACCTTTGGACTGTGGTGCAAAGGTGTGTAGGTGTTGCCTGGCAGCCTAATCCAGTGCCAGCTTTGGGGAAGAGCGTAGCAGTGCTGCTTCTGCGCTCCCTCCTCCTAGCACAGCAACTTTGGCTGCTGCACCGCGCTATAAATTAGTAACCCCCCCCCATGTATATAAAAGTAACTCAACTCCAGAAGTAAGGGCTCATCAAGGCTCAGGTAAATTGTTGTTGCATGTTATAGACTTAATGCATCCAGTTTGTTGGGTTTAGCTTATTTTTTAGTTTTTTATAAGCATACTTTCTTATGTATTTTTTGTTGAGGGGAGACTAGTTCAACAAAAAATGTCGTTACCAGAATTATGAAACTGGATGCGCGCCCAAGTGCACGCTCTGCTGCGGTGCTGTTCACATCTCTTCTTTAGAAACTGTGTGGGAGACACACTGAGCAGGCATCGTGAATTGCTTTTGTACCTGAGAATCCGTTTCCACGCATAAGACAGCAAGTGTATTTATTGTACAATGCATAATTTTCTCGAAATTTATGTTCGGTAATTATTTAACACGTTTAACCCGTTAGGAATCTCAGACGAAAAATTACAAAGGAAAGCACATTCAGTTATTAAAGAAAAATACACAAGGTGGCAGTAATGGATCAAGCTTCGACGCACAAGCGCCAGGGAATTGTTGAAAATATTCATCGTTGAGATCTTACATTTTCCAGTTCAGGTGAGACAGGCGCAGCTGCGTGATGGGGTTCTATTATAAAGGAATGGAATTTACACTACTTCGTACGCATAGACACTTTAATCAGTGCACAATCACAGAGCCTGGGACAGCCAGTCTGAAAAGATCACCACATCTGGACAGTGCCACTGTAATAAGGGATAAAGCATTTCTGACTTTGCTGCAGACTTGGTTCACGCGAGCATGCGGTTTATGTACTTTTTTTGTTAATATTTTGCCGTCAAAATGTAAGCATAGAGTAGCACTTGAATGCATCACACATGCATTCCAGATATGGATGGAATATGTACATTTTCAGAAATGTAAGATCTTCTCAAATTGTGTCTCACGGTGGAAACAAATGAAAGTAATATCATTTAAGCCAGATCCTTCTATTGCATACGTTTTGCTTTGCCCAGGGAGCTTTAAACCATGATTGAGGCAGCTAATGCATGTTATCAATGTAAATGTTATGGCAATTGTGGAAATGTCTTTTAAAAAAAAAACATTTTCTAGACGGCTTTGCATAATGTTATTCTGTTGCTTGAAAAGATTATAGCCATAATAAAATACGAAAATAGCCTTGTATGTTGTTAATGGGCTTTTCACTCTTTGCTGGTCTATCAGCTCCAGGCATGCTAAGGATAATGCCCATGATCTGAGGTAAGGACTGATGCACTTCCATTAGTGGTGGCTATTTCTCTCTTCATGTGTTCACTTCCACTTACACATGCCCCCCTTGTTGTCAAATCCCACTTTTAATAATAGTGGGGCTTATTTACAAGCCCCTTGCGCCACCGATACATCACTTTTTGTGGCGCACCGGCAGCGCAGTGTGCTGCCCCATATTTACACCGACACTAAAGCCACCCTGCATTGTTTTTCGTGTCCTTGTAAATACAATCCCTTTTCTCGCAGCACTTTGCATGAAAGTGGCGCTCCATGGGTGTTGCTGTGGGTGTTTCCACGCAACACCCATGGAACCTGACACATTCCCAGATTTACGAGAAATTGTAAACTTGGAAATGAGTGGGAATGCTACGCCTCCCCAGGGGAGGCGTAGGGAGGTGCAAGGAAGAGAAATGTTTTCATTTCTCCTCATTTTTTCCTCCTTCTATGTGTGCTGCATAGTGCAGCACACATAGAAAGAGGAAAACACCTCTCATTGTTTTTGTTCAGGAAGGTGTCCCTTCCTGCTCAAAAACAATCTCCCCCAACACAGGCCCCCTTGTGCATGAGTACCTGCGTAGGTGCATAGCAGCTAATTGTGCTCCAGCGCAGGGGGAGCACAGGAATCCGTCATATCATTATAGATATGACGTATCCCTGTGATTTGAAAGTGATTTAGTGCGGCGCAGCTAAATGGCTTGCGGCACCACGCTGAGTCACTTTCTCGTAAATAAGATCCAGTGTATGCTGAACCTACAGCATATAGACTCCATGGGCCTCTTTTATGAGGCCCCTTGCGCTGCTGGGACATCACTTTTTGTGACGCTCGGGTGGTGTAGGAGCCCTCTCCATATTTACCAGGCAGCACTAAGTCACTTTTTTTGGCTTAATGCTGCCTTGTAAATATTGTTCCCTTTAACACAGTTTCCTGCGTTAAAGGGGTGTGCAATGGGTGTTTGCTGGGGGCATTTCCAGCAACATCTATGGCTTTTTGACACAGCCCCACATTTACGAGAAATCGTAACTCTGAGGCAGCACCAACAACTCATGCCTGCCCAGGGGAGGCATAAGGGAGGCACAACGGGGAGAAATTTATTTATTTCTCCTTGTTTTTCCTTTTTCTATGTGTGCCCATGGGCCTCGGTTATGCGATAGGGCAGCGCCGCAGGCCTTTCTGCTGCATTGCCCTACCACAAAAGAAAAGGACAGGAATCCCCCATTATTAAGTTCCACCGGCTGGTGAAGAAAGAATTTTATGGCTTAAGCAGGTACGTAGGCAACTGACCGTGCCGCTGGCCATCACACACGGTCAATTATAATTGCTTTGTGGCACACAAACAGTATCATAGTGTACTAACACTATGTATTATTTCTAGAGCACAATCTATGGATGTGAGTTGGAGGTGTCGGCTGACACCTCCCTGAATATTGCTGCAAAGTTGGATGCACACATTATAGGACCTCAAGTTGTTTGGTAAGTATGGAGTCGCTACTGCACCTCTTGCTTTGTCCACACCCAGTATACACACCTCTCACTGATTTAATTATTACTCAACAGGCTGTCACCCTTCCCCATGTCCTGATGAAGACCCGCCTTTGATGCTTAATAATCTGTACATCTATTAAGGGTCGAAACGTCGATGTTGTTGTCTTAATTAGTCCACGCAATTCCCTGACTTGAACACAAAATCGTATCTTCCGTTGGGATGTAAGCAATGAGTTGTGGACCTACATGCTAAATATTGTTTTTGTTTTTTATATATGTTATTTTTGTCACCCTTGTACAGCACTTTGTCACATATCACTACCAGTCACTAACTGTACCACACAGCCACTGGCTCATTCGCCGTATGTGTTTCATGTCTTTGACAGACCTTTTTTTTATTGATTTGCATATATACAAATACAAAGTAAAGACATTTAGTTTTTGGCATAAATTGGTTGTTATTTCTTCCTGTTTCTTGGTGTGTTACTTTGTCATATGACTAAAACATATTGCCTTTAAAGTATTACGGGCCATATTATCAAGGAACGGCGAAAACATTATTGCCGGTTTAGCGGCAGGAAACTGCCGCTAAAGCGGCGATAATGGGCTTGATAATATGCCCTTGTGAATTCCCATTGAAGCCTATGTTCACACCAGAACATGGGCTTCTATGGGAATTCACAAGGGTATATTATCAAGCCCATTATCGCCGCTTTGGCGGCAGTTTCCTGCCGCTAAAGAGACGATAATGTTATTGCCGTTCCTTGATAATATGGCCCTAAGTACCTTGTGCAAATCAGTTGGTCTCCCCGACAGAACCACTTTTTCTCTTTAGCACACTTACTCAGGTTCTGAGGGTCACTGGGTTACCCCATTATCTTTAATGGCATCTATCAGACACGGCGCATTCCTGTCCTTTTCCCCTTTACCAATGCACAATGGGCTGCCATGCGCCAACGCAGGCACCTTTGCGCCATTGTGCAAGGGTGCCTAAATTACAGGGATGATTATTTTTGTGCAGGAAGGAACCCTTCCTGCACAAAAACAATCACAAGTGGCTTTTCCTCTTTGTATGTGTGCTGCAGAATGCAGAACACATAGAAAAAAGAAAAACAAGTTGAAATAAAGAAATTTCTCCTCGTTGTGCCTCCCTTCTGCCTCCCATGAGTTTTTGGTGCTGATTTCTCTTAAATCTGGGGCAGTGCCAAAAAAGCCATAGATGTTGCTAGGAGCGCCCCCAGCAACACCCATTGCACGCCACTTTAACGCAGAAACCTGCGTTAAAAAGACCGATATTTACAAGGCAGCATTGAGCCAAAAAATGTGGCTGAGTGCTGCCTGGTAGATATGGAGCAGGCTCCTGCCCCACCAGAGCATCACAAAAAGTGACGCACTGGCAGCGCAAGGGGCTTATAAATAAGCCCCCATGTACTTAATCACTCTTCAGTCAAACTCATGCTGTCTCAGCCCCGGTGCATTTGCATGGGCTGCATTTCCATGAGTGTGCTATACATGCAGTGTGTGATTCTATTTTCCTGCCGGGGTGCATTCTCTCTGCATTGCTGTTACTTTTAAAGTGCAAGCATATATGTCCAAAATCTTGCAAAATCTACACACTCATTGATATGGGTCATACATATTCAGGCAGTGATGCCTATCAATGGCCAGAGGAAGAAAACATATCCAGTGCATCAAAGCATTAATGACTATCAATGGTCCTGGAAGTAAAGAACCCCCTGCATGTAAGAGTAGAGCAGCTTATTACTGCAAACAGAGCAGCCAGCCAGTGTCCAACCAGGGCTGTAGCTGGAGTTCTGAGCATTTGTGTATTGTCACAGCACCATCGTGCCGGTGCTAGCTAGCATCTCCAAAGGGTAAAATGTGTTTCTAAAGCTGAGGTTTGCAGGACTTCTTCTGTGCTGTGGCTCCATTTCTTTTCTGCCTTTGTAAACAAGTGATGGTCCTTTACAGACACCTCTGCAAAGCTCACTTTCAAAGCACCAAGGGATACATTAAGGCATCCACCTCGGCTGTTCGAGGAATCCCGTTGGGCTTCTCGAGACATTCTATCTGCCGTGACACACAGCTATGTAGACACTGAGACACACACACAGACATAAAGACTCACACACTTCAGTATCCAGGTGGCTATAGTACAGAAAAGGATAGCATCATCATGGCAAAAGGTCCCCCCCCTTAGCATGAATGCCCGCAAATAAATACACACCACACAAGTTTATACATGGGAAAAAAATGCTGCAGGTTTATTACATACAACGTTATGTAATCTGGTAGGCTAGCTTATGGGCGATCCAAGGGCAGGCAGCCTTCTCGCCACCTGCCCGCCTGATGAGCCTAGCAGCACCGTGGCGAACCACTTTGTACTGCACCTTCTGGTGATCCCCTTCCCGGATCACCTGACCCTTGGTCCATTATACTCACGCCCCATCCGGGGCGGAGCGTAGCTAGGCAAGCCCCCGGTTGCTCAGGCCCACAACCGCCCGAAGGACTAACGGGGCACCGACATAGATTCCGTGAACCTCCCATGAGGCTCCTGGGGTTCAGCTCTGGCACCCCTATGTGCTGCGCAGAGGTACCTTTCTGTACCCATATGCTTCCAGATCGCCCTGTAACTCCGTCTGCAAAAAGTACAAGATTACAAAGTCCTAGCCATGCTTCCTACTGCCAACACGCCGGGTAAGCGGTAGGGTGGGCGACAGCGTGTGAGGAAACGTGGTGTCTGCGGCGCGTCCGGTGCACAAGAGGCAGAAAAGATGGTGGGGGGGACTTATGTACCCCTCACCCTGCCCAGCGCACCAGAAATGACGCAGAACATCCGCAACCTGGTGGGGACTCCTCCCCAAGCCAAACCCCCCCCTGGGGAAAGGGGGGGAGAAAGGTGGGGGGAAGCCCAATGCCACTACAGGGCTGCCCTCCTGAGTGGCCCCCTGCGGTGGCCTTGGGCAGCCGCATAGCACCATCATGGCAAAAGGTCCCCCCCTTAGCATGAATGCCCGCAAATAAATACACACCACACAAGTTTATACTTGGGAAAAAACTGCTGCAGGTTTATTACATAAAACGTTATGTAATCTGGTGGGTTACCTTACGGGTGATCCAAGGGCAGGCAGCCTTCTCGCCACCTGCCCGCCTGATGAGCCTAGCAGCACCGTGGCGAACCACTTTGTACTGCACCTTCTGGTGATCCCCTTCCCGGATCATCTGACCCTAGGTCCATTATACTCACGCCCCTTTCGGGCGGAGCATAGCTAGGCAAGCCCCCACTTGCTCAGACCCACAACCGCCCGAAGGACTAATGGGGCGCCGACATAGATTCCATGAACCTCCCATGAGGCTCCTGGGGTTCAGCTCTGGCACCCCTATGTGCCGCACGGAGGTACCGTTCTGTACCCATATGCTTCCAGATTGCCCTGTAACTCCGCCACAGCCCTGGAGGCGGCCAACCGTCGCCACCAGGGCCCCCTACCAACCGCACTAGTCTTTACCTGCAACCCTTTTGTGCTAGCGCCTCTTGCAAGTCTAACAAGAATAAGTCCATCCCCACTGGAGTGAGATGTACCCCGTCTGCCTCAAAGTATCCCTTGAACCTCTCCTGAATCATTTTGTGTCTGATGAATCCTAGGCCCCTCTGCTGAGTGAACTTGTGCATGGAGCTGTTCACTCATCTCCTGGACCGCTCCACCACCTCGCTAGACTTCGCCCCCTGCCAGATTCTCGGTGGCACAATCTCTGACCACCAGAGCTCGCACTGACCCAAGCGCTTGCTAAGTTCCCCCAAGTCAGTTTTCATGGCATGCAGAAGCAAAGTCCTCCCAGAGGTAGTAAGGTAGTAAGGTCATTGCCCCCAAGGTGGATCACCAAAATATTAGGCAGGGCACCCAGCGCTGCTAGCGAGTGCTCCAGTCTGTTCATGAGGCTGCTCCATCTCATCCCTGGAAAACCCGACCACTCAAACTTTGTCCGCGAGAATCGACGCATCCAGTTCCTGATCGATGCCCAACGGGCCAACCGGGAGATGGCAGAGTGCCCAATGACCCATACTCGTGACCCTGATGAAACAAAGGACACGTTTCAACTCAAAATGTTTATTAATCACAAACAATATACCATTGCACTTAAAACCACAAAACACATAACACATGTGGCACACAACACTGCACACTACAGCACTATTTACACTAAACAGGCGCCTTCAAGGGCGGATATAGCGTTTGTAACACTGTGACTCCCAGCGCCCCATTTTTTTCACACGTGCAGGTTCCAAGCCTGATGTGAATGCAGTGGTGGCTGCCCCAATCCTGAAAGAGTGGCTTGAATATTTTTTATCTGCCTGGAGGAGGCCGCTCCACCTGGAATTTGGTTAGAGGAACCAGGTCGGTGTGTATCAATAAGTAACCAGGTGCCACTGGGCGAAGTGAGACGTATTCCCGGACCTTGGAAACCGGGCAGTATCTGGGGTCACCCAAAGGCATTAACTCCACCTCCACCCCCTTCCCTTTCTGGTCCGTTTTTGACCTTCTGAGGTGGATAGTCAACTTGTCCTCCAACCCAATATCCAATATGCCCAAAGCGTCTCCTGACCTATCTGTTTTGGACCGGGCCACTAACTCACTGATACGGAAAGCTCCATAAAATGCTAAGCAGAAAGCGGCGGAAAAGAGGGAATTCTCACAGGGCGAGTGGGTAACTCCTCCTAGGACGTCTAACATAGCCTGCAGGATGGGGAAGGTGATGGGGGACCTGCTGTCAGAACCCGGGGCTCGTCTCTGGCCCACCCTTTCAGTGCCACCCTGAGGACAAAGGATTTGCCTGGGTGCTGTCCTCCCCTCAGCTTAACATCGTGGCTGACCGCCGCTAAATGCTCACAAACCCATGAGTGGCTCTTCCTTTGTTTGTTAGCCCATACCACAAACGCCTGTACCTTGCCCTCCATGGGTTGCCCGGACAGTCCCAAGGCATCCGCCACTTTGTTGAAGGAGGTCATGTGGTCCAGGTAACGTTTCCTAGTATCAGGGGCCACGGCCCGTTCCCCCAGGGCTCTCAACTGTTGTTCCACTCCAAGATCCTCCAGAGGGTTGCCGAGAAGGAGGTCATCTCTGCTCTCGCCTGCGGCCATGCCTCCCAGAAACTGAGCCACTGAAAACGAGAGAGAGCGTCAGCCACCACATTCTTGACCCCCTCGATGTGTCTAGCCCTACACTCAAAGTTGCAGCGCAGGCTCCCTCTGGTTAGTACCATGAGCAAGCAGAACACCAGCGGGCACTTGGCTGTCTGTCCTTTGATGGCATGTACAACTGCCATGTAGTCATACCAGAATAGGACCTTTCTGTCTGACAGGATCGCGGGCCACAGGTGGAGTTATATGACAATGGGGAAAAGTTCCAAAACTGTGATCTTGGCAGTGATGCCGTGCTTGGGCCAGGCGTTAGTCCATTCCTGTGCGCACCACTCCTCGCCCAGGATTGCCCCAAAGCCCTCCCTCCCAGATGCATCCGTGAAAAGGCTGAGCTTGGGACTGTCTGCCCAGGGAGCCCTCCAGATGACCGTCCCATTGAAGTGAGACAGGAACTCCCCCACATGACCAGGTCCTTCTTCAAGCCTGCTGCCAACTTAACCAGGTGGTGTTTCTTAGACACATTTGCTGTGGCCCTGGCTAATCTCCTGGCGAACATTCGCCCCACCGGGAAGACTCTGGCTGCAAAGTTGAGCTTTACCAAGAGGTTTTGGATGACACACAAAGGAGCCTTGTCTTTCCCCAGCAGTGACTGGATGTCCTGTCGCAAAGCCTGCACCTTCTCTGCAGGGAGTCTAGACACGCCCGTCACCGTGTCCAGCTCAATGCCCAAAAAGGTGAGACCCTGCGCAGGACCCTCCATCTTTCCAGGTGCTAATGGCACCCCAAGGTGTCGTGCCAATTCCTGAAAGCATTGTAGCCCCCTGCTGCACTCCTGCGTACCCGCACCCCCGATGAACAAGAAATCATCAAGGTGGTGGGTCACCCCTTCTACTTTGAATCTCCCTGAGAGTGCCCACTGCAGGAATGAGCTGAAGGCCTCAAAGTAGGCACACGACACCGCACACCCCATTGGCATGCACTTGTCGTAGAAGAATTCCTCTTGCCATTTGAATCCAAGAATTTGCTGACTCTCTGGGTAGACTGGGAGTAGGCGGAAAGCGGACTCAATGTCAGCCTTGGCCAACCACGCTCCCCTGCCCGCCCTCCTGACCATGTCAACTGCCATGTCAAGCGAACAGTAAGAGACCGAGCAAGAACCCTCCTCCAGCCAGTGGTTCACTGAATCCCCATCTGGGTATGACAGGTGTTCAACCTGAAAGCCCCTGGCTCCTTCTTAGGAACCACCCCCAAAGGAGAGGCCACAAAGTTCGGAAGAGAGGGTTGCAGGAAGGGGCCCGCCACCCTCCCCAGGGCCGCTTCCTTCTTAATCTGTGCCCCTACGACTTCCGGATGGTGCCTGGTGGACCTAAGGTTCTCAGAATCCCTGTTGACCAGTGGCCCCTGATAGGGAATTCTGAAGCCTTCCAGAAACCCGTGGGCTAGAGACATTCTATCCTTAGCATTGGGGTAATCCCTTAATAGAGGTAGCAGGTTGGAGATGACAATGGGGGACGGACCTTTGCCGTGGCGGACCCCGGTAGGGGCATCCCGGGGAGGGCATGCCGGGCTGTCCAAAGGGGAAAGGGGGGAAGGACCTGGCCAAGGAAGGCCGGGCCAGAGGCCTACTTGTCGTGTCGGGCCGGCACTGAGGTGTGCTCGGGCTTGTCGCAAGAGGTGGCCGAGTGTGAGGAGCTGCACTTGCTGTAGGTGTGGGAGAATCGAGAGGCCTTTCCCCAGGAGCTTGCCCCTGCGTTAAACAGCCTGCACATCCCACTGAAGACTCTTCTGGGTCCCTGCTTCTGCCCCCCACCACGACCTCCCCGAAAGGGCTGCTTAAACTGACCCTTCCTGTCCTGCCTCTGGCCCTTGCTCGTCTCCCCCTTCTTCACATTAGTGCTAGACTTCTGGCCGGCCTCAACCCTGCCCTTGCCCATGTGCTGTACCCAGAGACGCACCTCCAACTAGTCCCACCCCAATTCCGGGCATATGGCCATCTTTTTCCTGAACTCACAGTCGTACTTGTACTTTCCCATCCCGCCTTAGTCTCCTCCTCATCGGTGATGATGCCGGCATATTGGAACAAACCAGGCCCTTGTTCGGGGTATCGCTCCATCACCACCACCGCCAGGATAGCGAAGGCCTGCCCCCATCTCTTAATTGTTTTCTCCGGCCATGCCTGGAAGCGAACCTTCTTGTCCTCCTCCTTGCCACCCATTCTCCTGGTGTCCACCCCTTCTGCCCCGTGCATCAGCAGCGTAAAAATATCGATGAACTCCCTCCTCCATATTCCTTCTTTGGCCGCAAGTGGCACCTCCCACGCTGGTGAGCACCGGCCTGACATCAGGGGGGCCAATGTGACTAGTGGCACAGGAGCAGGGAGCGCGGGAGGTGTCGCAGCGGGGGGGGGGGGGCTGGGAGTGCCTGCTGCTGGGGACGCGGTCGGCGGGGTCGCGGCAGTGAGAGAAACCACGGGAGGTGAGCATGTGGCTGTGGGTGGGAGGGCTGGCTCTGCCCGTTGCTGGCAGCCTAGATCAGGAGTGGTCCCCCCTAACGCTTCGGCTCCCGTAGGAGTGCTGTGTGTACTTAACTGCCCCAGGCTCTGGCACTGTGACCCCCTGCTGCAGGCTGCCATGAGGCAACTCTGCTCATTGACTGCCTCCCGCCTCCACCCCAAACGTGCATGACCGATGGGCCACCCAATGCCTGCGCGGGTGGTGCTGGTTCAGCTACCCCCACGCCACTGTTCGCTATGTTGACCAAGCTGGGGTTGCTAGCAGCCAGGAGGCCAGCTCTGACCTCCGTCATGAAGTTCGATAACGTGTCCATTAGCTTACCCAGGTCGTCACATGTGGCAAAGTTCGGTGACGGCGTTGCGTTGACCAGGGGAGCCACCGGTCTGACTGCGGGGGGCAGTGGTGCATTGGCCACCGGCAGGGCCACAGTCCGTGCATTGCCCGTCGTCCGGCTCTTGGCTTGCAGTGGGTCTGCTGGGAAGTCCTTAACTGTGGGCCTGCGAACCCTCTTAGATCTGGTGGGACCGTTCTCCTCGGCGGGTTCCTGACCCGTGCATGGGGCAGGCGTGGCGATACCAGAGTCGTCCGGACTATGCTCCATCAATAGCTCAGTGGCCCAAGCCACTCCTTTAGCCCTGACCATCTCCATAACGGCCGACAACTGCGCATCTTGGGAGGTTCCTGGCTGGGAATCCTTCACCTGGGACATCAGCGAGAAAAGCGGAGGGGATCCATGGCTATTCATCCTGACGGTTCGACGACAGCCCACCTGGAAAAGAAATCGAACTGTAAGCCATAGACCTAGCTGCTGGTGCCGGTTCGACATTCCTGTCCTGGCCCTCGACGCTCGGTCCCAATCCCTCGACCCCTTACTTACTTACTTCCTATTAGTTACTACGCTCTTATCCTGACAATGCTCGTGTTGTCGTGGGGCTTGGGGAGGATCTAGATGAACCCTGCGTGCGGATGAAGGAGAAAATTGTTAACCATTAGACACCCATAGTCTGCCGGGCGCTGGCACGGCTCCAATTCCCTGCCTGCCCATTTTGTCTCCCTTCCCCCCTTCACTGGTGAGGCTCTTGCGTCCCATCCCACCTTGCACCCTCGGCCGTGCTCCTCCGCATGTGTTACCTCTGAAAACACCTCTAGCAAGAGGGCTTGTGCTGCACCCTGCACATTGGCGAGCGTCCGGAAGCACGAGTCGTAGCTGAAAAACAAAACAGCGTGGTGTAAGATAGAAGGGTAACTTATTCCTCATCATGACTTGCGTCATCCCGGGTGGCCGGCTTGTTGACAACTGGCCATGTGAACATGCAAACACTAGACCTGTTGAGTGGACGAACGCAGCCTGAGCCGCACTGGGTGGCGTCTAAACGTCCTTCATGCTACCTTGCCCCTCGAGGCTCTTACCCTTTACCTGCTTGTGTGTTTTCTAGCGAATCCTTAGGAAGGGGCCGGGGCGTAGCATCAGTTCCTTGCCTGCCTAAACAAACAAATCAACATTAATACATTCGCACAGAACCTGTGCTGTTGCATTCGAGGCATTACGGCATCATCATCAGCAAGGTGCACTGTAATTTCCCTTTAACAGGCTCCCAAAATTTCCCGCATACACCCGCACGCCGATGTAAGGACTGAATAGTCTTGTGTGTCTTGCTGGGGCTCCCAGGTTGGCGCAAATCCGCCATGTTCTCCCTGAGGGGATCTTGGACGGACCTTACACCTATGCCCACATTGGTTGCAAGGGCCCACCCTGGTGGTTGCGCCGTGTGAGGCTCCACCTGTGAAGCCAAGTCCGACATGGTGCCTCAAGGAGAGGGATGAGCCTGCCGGAGGATGCGCCTGGGGGAGGCAGAACCCACTCACTACACTGTAATCCCCCCCTGGTATTGATAGTGACCGGTACGGCAGGTTATGCGTGCGGACCCCGGCACGTGATGCGGAGGTCAACCCGCCGCGAGGTGTAACCAACCCCACCCCAGACCCAGCGGAGCCGGCTGGTGTCGCCCTGTAATTTGCATGCGTACAAACGAAGCCGCAGCTTTGGCAGCAGGTGTGGCTCGCTGCATGCAGGATCAGCTGTGTGAGAGGGGTGATGCATGCTTGTGGTATCGGTGCAGCGAGGGATATCGCTGACATTTAATAATCATTATTTCTTTTTCAATTGCATCTTATATGGCACGAAATCGACCCGAAGGTGTTAGAGCGCTCTGCGCAAGCCCCATCTCTACCTTACACATTCAGGCATGGGGAGACAATTGGTTAGCCCAGCGGTCACAGGATGTGAGCTCGATCCCGAGGCTCGGACCCTGGTTTCCCGCCTAAATTTGGCAGTCTAGCTGACGTGCCACATTCCCTCCCGGTGCTGCTCTGACGGCAGAACTACACGCCGGAAGCACTGAGCATCGGCGTGGGAGAATCTTGCACCTGAAGGGTGAAAGCAATTGGGCACCGGCCGTTGTATGCATACCCTCGAGCATGCGCGATTGAAATGCGACTGTCGCCCCCAAACAGGTTCCCATGGGCAGAATGGTTGCACCACCTTAGCGTGATGGGGAAAGTCGCACACCACAACAGATACAAGTGACAGCTGCCCGGGCTGCGCCGTGCCACACAAGCGTCGCTCTTTCCAAGCACACAACGTTACACCACACCCACAGGGGTGGAGGGGAAGGAAGCATGGATGCGACCTCCCCGGCGGGCAAAGTTCCACAGCCGAAACCCGAGGATGAACCAGGGACCTTGATCTTCCATCTAACGCCCAACTGAGCTACTTCAGCTGTCCCCGGCATTCATAGCCTGCCTGCTGCCCAGGAATGGTTGACCCTGTGGCCACACGAGAGCCGGCTATGCCCGTGCGCTGCCAGTGGCTGCTGAGGGGAACAAGCGGTGAAGCGAGAGCCAGTGGTGCCAGTGTGCAGCAGTGACGGGGGTGAGCAAGCGGTAAACGACATACAGGCAGGGAATGCCGATGACGTAGGGCTCTGTATTGACGGCCCTGCTCCCTTCACTGCACCCGCGACTCACCCCGGGACCCACTCAGACCCACCCGGGGTTCGTACTTGCTTGTATGGGTCCCACGCTGGCCGTAGCCGGCGAGGGAGGACCAAGGTGGTGGGCGGCAGCCGCTGAGCCAATCCCCCGCATCCGCTCGAAAGTAAGCCCAGAATACCCCCCCGGGCTCGCTTAACCAACAAAGGACACGTGCTACGAAGGTTGACGATGGTGCTGACCCTGGGTCCCCCTGCCCGATGCACAGCCCGGGGGCACCACGGCAACAGAGCGCCGCATGGCACCGACAGCGTGCTAAGCATTGCCCCATGTGCCCACCCCTGAGCTGCCCTACAATCCCCCCCTTCTCAGGCGGCCCGCAACCTTGGCTGGGCCACCCCGCCCAGGATCCGACCCCGCATGGGGCGATCCGGCATTATGGGGGGACCCATGGACTCACCGTGCTAATGCTCGAGCAGCTCCCAACTGCGATGACCGAGACCGCGTGGCACGAGACAGCAGCAGACAGCGTGTGAGGAAACATGGTGTCCATGGCGCATCCAGTTCACAAGAGGCAGAAAAGATGGTGGGGGGGCTTATGTACCCCTCACCCTGCCCAGCACACCGGACATGACACAGAACACCCGCGACCTAGTGGGGACTCCTCCCCCAGCCAAACCCCTCTCCCGGGGAAAGGGGGGGAAGCCCAATGCCACTACAGGGCCGCCAACCTGAGTGGCCCTCTGCGGTGGCCTCGGGCAGCCACAATCCTGCTGCAAACACCACTTTCCACGGTTGTAATGTACCTTTAGAATTGGATATCTAGCCACGATACATTCAAGTAGCAACGTTTTCAGCAAAGTGACGTCTACTGTAGAAGAAGGTAATTTCAATAATCAATTACATTCCACGCACATTAGGCCTCTGCTTAGCACACAACACATTGTCACTGGCAGTGTCAGGCATGCGTCAGTACAATGTCACATGTAATCTGCGTCCTGCAGAGGCTGAGTGGACCCCATATCAGTGACAGGTAGCCCATGTAGCAACTGGATAGTGGGCTCTCTATGCTGCTTCCCTTAGAGCCTACTTTCCTCAGTTTACTTACCTCGCCTTATTCCCGTAAGTCAGTTGCTTATGACGGTGCTGCTGCAGAAAAACCCCACAGGCCGCACTGTGACAGGATTGGTGGTGCACCACACGTGTGTGCTCTGTTGTGTGTCTAGCACTGGCGCATGGAGGCCCTATGCAGGAGTTTTAGTTGGGCTGCAAGTCACTTCCCAGGGCATAGCCCGTGTGCAGCTCTGACGAACAGACTGCTGTGCAGACTGCCCCGTGTGCCAGGGCCCGCTCTATTAGTTTGCCTGCAGCAATGACAGAGCCCACCGTCACGAGACACTGAAGCAAAGGGAGAGCAAACTAAGGTTTCTGCTCCTCTGACTCGTCAGTCAGCTCCATAACTAGCTTATTCCTGCAGCATAATGACTGCATAAAGCTCCCTGCTCTATGGGTGATAGTGGTGGCGGTGCACAGCATAGACGTCAGTGAGCAACTTCTGCTTGAACGCCACCTTCTGTTCACTCATCAGCTCCTTTGTCCTATGGTTCCCATGCTTCCACGTGGAGATTCATGGGGCACAAGTCCTAAAAAAAGAAGTGGGGGGTGTTAGAACTGGCGATTTCTGGTTGGCTAGGGCTTGCGCCAAAGCCAGGCAGAAACCACCACTCTAGTCAGGGCAAGGAAGTTACACGCCAAAGATAACCCCTGCTCACCCCCTTGGTAGCTTGGCACGAGCAGTCAGGCTTATCTCTGAGGCAAGGTGTAAAGCGTTTGCGCGCGCATCCAGCAACAACACCCAAGGCCCACCACAAAGGAAACTCCACAAAAGGTATTCTATAAAAATAGCCTTTGTATTATACAAAACACATTAGATAAAAACACACACTTTACAATGTGCCAACAGGCACGGGCAGAATTTACAAGGGATTATATGTACAGGGGACAGGGCCACATGGACCACTGTCAAGAATCAGCACTTTTAAAATTTAGCACTTAGCACCAAATATAAAATTACTGTAGCACAAAAATAACATGCATAGCACACAACCAGTAACTACTGGTAACAAGCGAGTACCACCTACGCAACCCTAACCACCTTAGGAGACTCAGAACCTCCCTAGTACCACCGGTACCAGGGGAACACAACCACCTCAGTATCACAATACCTGTAGGGGTAAACACACATTACACATGATGCATAAAACATTCAGAGGTGTAGAACATGGCACATGATGCATAAACTCATTCAGAGGTGTTGGGAAGAAGAACACATGATGCATAAAACATTCAGCGGTGTCATGAAAGAAAACACATGATGCATAAAACATTCAGCGGTGTCATGAAAGAAAACACATGATGCATAAAACATTCAGAGGTGCAGGTTAGGAACATTAGTGAGAAACTCCAATGAGCCACCACCTGTGGCAGTCCCTAGGCCAACTGGCCTCGTTGGGGCTAGGACACCCTGTCCCAGTCCAGCTGCGCCAGCTGCGCAGGCCAGAACGTAAAGATCCCCACCTAAACGTTGCAGCTGCCCACTAAGTGCTGGGCAGCTGTAGAACTGAGCGTGGACACCACTGTGCCCTCGGCACACAAATCGCCGTCACTCGTGGAGCCTCTCTGGGCTCTACCAAAAGAATGCCCCCTAGAGCCTTCGTGGCCCTAAACGTTACTGTGGGGCAAGGGGGGAGCGACCCGCTGCCATCTGGGGCCGCTCCGTCACGAAACAACTGGTGCCCCCTTAAGGTGGAGCCTCGCTGGGCTCTTGCAAATATTGCCCCGTCGTTGGAGCGTGCAACGCGCTCAAGGAGTGCTGCCCACGTCTATGTTGGAGCCTCACCGGCTCGAGAACCAACCAATGCGGGCCCTCGCTGGAGCCTCTCGGGGCTCGGAACACTAAGGAAATGCCCCCCTCTGGTGGAGCCTCACGGGGCTCGTAAACACTGTCCCCGCACCCCCAGCACATGCGCGGAGTCCCCCAGCCCTTCTAAACACTCACCGGGCTGTTGCTCTGGTGACTCCCGCGTCGTCTCCTCGTTCTCTGCTCCCGTGGGGGGGGGGGGGAAGGACTCCAAGGCTTCCTCGCAACGCGGAGGGGCAGGCACCAACAATGTGCCTCGCGCCCCCTCCGCACCAGCTCCTGCCGCACTCCTCCCTCTCTTCGCTCGGGGAAGCGCAGCGTAGGCTCCCGTCCGCTTCCCTCTACCCACGCATGGCTTCGTTGTCCCGCCCACCACCAGGCGTGTCTTCTTTCCGCTTCCGGGTCGCTGCAGGCAGCGCGGCGGCCCGGGCTTCTCGGCGGCAGTACGGGGTAGGCTCCCGCAACTTACTCAAGCAATAAGCGGGGTGGGCACCCGCCAACGATCACACAATGTGGGGTGGGCACCCGCGGTCGTACTCATGGCCAAAGGCACGCAAATAAGCGGGGTAGGCACCCGCTATGGCGATAACAATGCCGGGTGGGCACCGGCCTCCAGAATCAAAGCGCTCACAGCGCTATGAAGCCAAACAGCGCGCCCAGCGCTAGAAAGTCCAAAGAGCGCTCCCAGGCGCTACAAGCCAACAGGTCCAGTCATAAAATCTTCAAAGAGCAGGGGGGCAAAGACTGGGCCCAGAGCCAGCTCACAGGGCCCTCCAGCAGGGAGGCAGTCCCCAGTGGCGGTCTCTCCTGGCGCCCAGCAGCAGCAGGCCCCCCTCAAGTTGATCCTGCAAGAGAACAAATTGTAAGGGGACACAGCCCCTTTTTATACAGTAAAACTCTTTGTCTGAAGGTGCAGGGAAGGGGCGAACCAGTTACAACAGGTTCCCGAGCACTTTGTTTTGCTCAGCCCCTCTCCCTATTCACTGGCAGGGCTAGGGTCATCAGACGCACCACAGGGGCCATAGCCAGCATTGTGTGGGGAAAGCCCTGTCCTATTCAGGACCCAGGTGTACTCCTCCCCAGCCATCAGTATGCTAAACTCCCCATTCACCACTGGGTGACTCCTCCTGAGTCTGGGGAATCCCTAGCCCGTCACCTGACCTCCACCAGCCAATCGCCAGACAAGCCACACATTTCATACTGCACACCGAAGTGCCCACTTCTAGAAGTGGCACTTCCACACTAGGTACATGCACGCCGCACACATCATCGCGCAGCATTCAATCACACGAGTCCGCACATACCAAACTCGGGCCTGCACACCCCACGCATCAGGAACTACCAGGACACATACATTCCCCCATGCATTCCTATGGGAGGGCAGGCCAACCTCACAACACGCACGCACTTTACCCTGGGACACAGCGGTAAAGTGCGCAGAAACCAAAAATCACTACACCAAGTCACCAATAAGAAGCAAAAAGTTCCGGGGGTGAACCTGCCAGAAGGGCCAAGTCCAACAGGGGGACTAACCAAGTACGGCAGTATGCAAGTGATATGATGGCATGCGATTTCTCCAGGCTATAGCTCACATTGTCCTATGTAACATATCCTATACACTGATTTACAAACTTGTTTCATTTATCGTTAATCTATAATGTTTACATATGATGTAAGCTCTCTGACTCCCTACAGTGGGATGAGTATCGCTATAAAAGAAAACAAAATGGTTTTTAAAAATTGTGATTCTTGTGAGTTCTCCTATAGACCAATACATCTTACAAACCCTTAACTTCTATCTGGGAAGGAGGTGGTTGTGCCTTTCCTGAGCCAGTTGGCCCTCTTTATCTCCCCCTCGCCCTACCTGGCTGGCCCCCTGATTGGGGGGCCCAAGCTCGCCCTGGGGGGACCAATCCTGGTCCCCTCCTTACTAACGGGCATGCAAATGAGGGCGGGGAGGGGCTTCCCGCCTCCAGACGGCGTTTGCCTCGGGCCCCTATCGGGCCTGGCTTCGCCTTTCCGGCCGGGTTACTGTTATGGCTTTGTCAATGCCATTTTAAAAGAACTCTGGCTATGTCATGTGCTTGACATAAAATGTTCCATGTTCTAATGTTGTTTTGGTTCTAATCGGAACCCGGTTTGCAAGTTGGTGCTGGATCGAGGTTCGTGAGGGTTGTAATACTTTCTGCTACGAAATAAATCTACGAAGAATCCACAAGGACTGGACGTGTATCTTATTTTAACATTGGCGACGATTTGAATGGACAACAACTCTACACGGAACATTGTTTGAAGAACGAACCTACGCGGAAGAAGGGAACTTTTCCAGTTGCTCTTCAAAGTTGTCACGGTCAACTGTGAGTCTACCACGGGGTGCCGGTGCTCATTTATACTGTCTCTGCCAGGAATGATGATCGGAGCACTTTGACTGCCAAGGTGTCAAGTTTCGTTGTGTCTGTGATTTCATGCGCATTTCATCGGAGCGTTCTGATTGCCGGGGCGCAGGACCAGGTACTATACGCCATTGATTGGGCAGTTGAGTGGGGATCTGGCGAGGACGAGAGCACTCTGGATGTAACTGTACAAGTTGGCGTGTGTTTGTATGCACGCGTGAGCGAGATTTGCGGTGTTTCCGATTCTCGGAACGACTCAAGAAAAAAAAAAACATTTCAACTTTGTAGTCTATTGGCAGGGCTCTGCACTCTTGAACTCTAGTGCGTACGGAAGGCTAACCTGCATGTACAGAAACGTGTACAAATAACTGACCTGCGATCCAGCTGATGTGCACATCCCCACACTGAAACCAATTATGATGACGTATTCAGGAACAAACTGCCTCTCCCAATGCATCTTGGGAGTCAACAACTAGACTGCTCATTTTCTCATTAATTTTATTGTTACGTGATGATGTGTTAACGGCGGAGGCCATTTTATTCCTCACTCTCTCGTTTCTTTCCCCGATCGCCTGTTTTTTTTTTTTACAAACATCGAGGAAGCAGTGGAATATCTGGTAAGAGTGAGGTAAATGGTTCAACATTGACTGTTGTGCACACAGTGATGCACACACTATAATGAAAAGCTAAAAAAAAGAAGAAGAAAAGAAAGACATAAAGACTACTTAGCATATATGGAGGTATAGTTTTTTTTGTTTGTTGCTGTTTTGTTCTGTTTTCACAATATGTGCACACATGAGAGTGACTTACACACGTAAAGCCTATTGTTGACAGGTCTTTCCAAATATGTATGTTTTGATGGATGAAATCTCGTTATATATACATACATATATATATATATATATATATATATATTCCAAAACGCAGGGTTGCCCTTGTGAGGATGCCACATACACCAGGGTTACTGCACTCGACGCCGCAGGCAGCAGTGTAGTACGAGGCTGCCTCCCCCCTTCTGCGGCCAAACGCGTTTCGGGCTCCCATGAGCCCTTGATCACTGGCTGGAAGGAAACAGGATGCGGAAAGGAGGAACAATTGATTTATTAGCATTCAGAGTCCCGCCCATGTGGGCCAAGGGCATGCTGGACAAGGAGAAAGTGTAGTGTTTCAACTGTAGCATTGGTACTTTTTGTCATATTGACAGTAGAGCTATCTCCAACGAACTAACTTGAAAAATGTAATGTATCAGGATTGCTTGATGACAAGGTTTTTTATATATTGTATTTAGTATGGTGCACCATAGCCGATACACGGCGTTATGAAATGCTAGATAACGTGATTTTGATTAGGTACCCTTATAATTATGTATGATGAGGTGGCAATGACAGCCAATATATGGCCAAATTGGATGAAATATCTGCCACGCTTGGGATGGAGATCTATATGCTCACTTTGTTAATATTGGGACCCATGACACTCACGTTGCAATGCACTGTCTCAAATTTAAATATTAACTGAGTAATAATTTTTATAGCCTTGTTCGTGCATAGATGATGGGTTCTCTAAAATCCATTGCAGAATCTGTGCATAGCAACGTTGCGTAGGAGCCGTAGCCAATATATGGCGTAATTTTGTTATATGGCCAAGTGCGTGCGAACATGTATATGATTTTTTTCAGAACATATTCAACAATTCAATGGTGTAAATTGATGTGTATTCACGACTTGAAAGAGTTATCATTGCATATTTAGCAATGGCGGACGTTTATTTTGTTCATGTGTAAGTCCGCTTTCTATGATTGTTGTTTCATGATGACAGCCTTTGCGTGCACTTAAAATGGCGTCCTCCCGGTGTGCGATCAAACACCGAGGAAGGCAATTCGCCGAAACGCGTCTGTTTGATTTATCGGAATAAATAATCTTCTAAACATCTCCCGTGAGTGCCTATTTCCTTTGCGACTGGAGGGAGTTTGAGCCTGCATATATATATATATATATATATATATATATTTTTTTTTTTTCTTCTCTTGTCTTCTTATCAAGTAACTATTGAAAGATTTCATTATGGCCACTTCATCGGAACCTCCTCATTTCTTAACAGAGAAAGGTGAACCTGTTTTGCCTTGCAAGAGATGGAAACTAATTTTTGATTCCTACCTTATAGCTATTGGAGGTGAAAAATGTTCTGCCTATCGTAAACAGGCCATTCTCTTACACAACTTAGGTATTGAAGGAAGATGTATTTATGAGAGTCTTGATTTAATTGAAATTGGTAATGAAGCTGGTGAACCTAGCAATATTTATGACATGTCTGTATTAATGCTTGAGAAACATTTTGGATCTCATATTAATGTAGTCTTAGAGAGACATAAGTTCATTTCTAGGGTTCAAGGCAAAACGGAAAAAATTGCTAGTTATGTTGCTGCACTTAAAACATTAGCTCGCACGTGTGATTTTGAGCACCTGACGGATTCATTATTCAGAGATCAAATTGTGAAATGCACTAATAACGTAAAAGTTCAGGAAAAGTTATTAAGTAAAAACCCAAACTTAAAAGATGCGATCTCTATTATAGAGGGAATGGAAAATACTAGTATGTGGGTGTGTGAGTTGCATGAGGAAAAAAGTAAAGAGACTGTTGACAAAGAGAATGCAACAACAGAGTCTTCTGTAAATGAAATCAATAGAGTTGACAAACAAATGGATAAGAATAATCAAAAAGCTAGTACACCAGTTAACAAAGAAGTTGAAAAGAGAGGTGATAAAAAAATATATAACCATCCTTATATCAAACCTAATGTGCCTAAATGTTTTAGATGTGGCAGTGAGGGACATTGGACAAACAGTCCAGGGTGTTTTGCTAGATTTGCAATTTGTAAGTTGTGTGGCAAAAAGGGACATTATGCCCGTGTATGTCGCGAATCAAAACAGCAAAATTTAAACTATATGGGTGATGATACCAAAGTTATTTCCAGTTTACGTGAAGATGGCAGTGTAGATAAAGATCCAAGTGAGATGCCTGAATGTGAAATTACTGTTGGTGGTAAAAAAATAATAGTCTTGGCGGATTCAGGATCTGAGAATGTAGAATTGCTACCATCTGATATCAATCCTGTAGGTTATGGTGGTGTCAGAATTGACGTTCTAGGGTTTTGTGTTAAGAAGATTCAATTTGCAGATCGTGAGACTGTTGGTAAAGTCTACGTAGCAAAGAGAGGTGATAATCTCCTTGGGTGGAGACATCAGAGGGACATGGGAATCACACTTAATACCAACAGTAAGCAAAAAGTGTTATTGCTTTCTATTGAAGAATTGCCTGTAGATATTTGTGAGAAATGTCCTACTGTTTTTATCAATAATCTTGGACTTTAAAAAAAATTTGAGCACAAAATTATTTTGAAAAATGATGCAATACCTTTTGTGGCAAAGGTCAGAAAAGTTCCTAATATGATGATGGAACCGTTAGAACGTGAGTTAAGAAAACTCAAAGAAAGAGGAGCTATTGAGGAGATTGAAAGTTCGGAATGGTTGGCTCCGGTGGTTTTGGCACCAAAAGATGGTGGTAAGGAGATTCAGTTGTGTGCAGATTTGAGAGGTTTAAATAAATTTATTTGGGTTGACAGACAACCATTACCGAATATCACTGAAACTTTGACTCTCATAAAAGATGCCAAGATTTTTAGTGTGATGGACTTATCCTCCGCTTACCACCAGGTTAAGTTACATCCTGACTCAAAGCATCTGACTTCATTTGTTACACCTGTTGGTGCTTTTCAGTTTGTGAGGATGCCATTTGGAATTGCGTCTGCTGCGGCTTGTTTCCAAAGAGTAATGAAGCAGGTGTTGCAAGGCTTAGTAATCAAGAAAGAGAAGTGTAAATTTAGAGTTACATCAGTAACTTATCTTGGTCACACAATTTCTGGTGAAGGAATTAGTCCTAAGATTGAACTAGCCAAGAGCATAATAGAAGCTCCTAAACCAGTTAATAAAGATCAGATGCGCTCCTTTTTGGGATTGGCAGAGTTTTGCTCGAAGTTCATCCAGAATTTTGCTTCCATTTCTTTACCTTTGAGATCTTTGCTGAAAAAGGGTACTCAATATGTTTGGTCTAGTGAGTGTGATGAGGCCTTCAGATGTGTGAAACAGTGCATTTAAAAATTACCTACTTTAGGTCACTTTGATGTAAGCAAGAAGACAATTTTATCCACCGATGCAAGCATTTCTGGTTTAGGTGCCATTCTTTCTCAGATGGTTAATGGAGAACTAAAGGTTGTTGCTTTTGCTTCGCGTGCGTTTAGGGATGCAGAGGAGAGATACTCCGTTATTGAACGGGAAGCACTTGCTGTGTTTTGGGCTGTTCTTCATTTCAAATTCTTCTTATGGGGAATACCTTTTACTGTGCGATCTGATCATAAACCTTTATCAAAGATTTTTTCCTCTAAGGAAATTGACAATTTTTCTCCCAGAATTGCACGATGGGTGGATGGATTATCTAATTATAACTTTGTGGTTGAATTTGTTCCTGGCTCTAAGAACTGTATGGCTGACTGTATGTCGAGGTTACCTATCCAATATGATCATGGTGATGTAAATGCTACAAGCATTAATTGGATTTGCGAAGCTGTTCTTGAAGATAAAGAATGGAGAGAAGCTAATGCAAATGATCATACCATCATTGAATTATAAACATTTATTGTGAATGGTTGGCCTGATATAAAGATGTTGCCTTCTACCATGGATAATTATTTTAATGTGAAAGATGAGCTAACCATTTTAGATGATTCTAGAGGAAAACGTGTTGTGGCTCCTGAGGTGTTAAAGTGTAAGTTGATTAATTTAGCTCATGAAGGGCATTTAGGCCGCAACAAAACCAAGTCTAGGTTGCGTGAATGGTACTGGTGGCCAGGAATGGATCGTGAGGTTGAAAGTGTAGTTAAAGATTGTTTCCAGTGTGCAAACAATGATAAATCCAAGAAGACCTACGTGGCACCAATTTCACCAGTTGACATACCCGTTGAGCCTTGGACTAAGCTTGGTTTAGACATCGCTGGTCCGATTGAGATGCTATCTCGTGCTGAGCGATATGTAATTTTGGTGGTAGACTATACTTCCAAATGGGTGGTGACAAAATGTGTTCCAATTGTGAACAGTAGAATTGTGATTGAATTTCTTAAGGATTAGTTTTCCAGGGAAGGAATTCCGAAGACACTTATCACTGATAATGGGGCACAATTTGTGTCTTTAGAAATGGAACAATTTATTTCCAATTTGGCCATTGTCCATTATAAAACTACTCTTTATTCGTCACACGCGAATGGCTTGGCTGAGAGCATGAACAAAGTTGTCAAAAGTTGTGCTCAACGGGCATTACAGAACAAGGAATCTTTAAAGGTATCTTTAAGAGAGACCTGGTGGGCACATAGGATCACACCAAATACTGTAACCAGTGTGTCACCTTTTGCTGTACTTAGGGGAATAAAACCACATTGTAAGCTAAATCCTGTTTGGATGAAATTAGACACTTTTATTCTTGATCAACCTTCCACTTCTGAGATGAGTCTACGAAGAAAGAATTCTCAAAACAGGTACAAAACCAACGTTGATAATAAACATTGTTCTAGGCAGACTTTATGGAATGTTGGAGACACAGTTCTTGTCAGAAGGCCTGAATTTATGAGAAAGGGACATTCACGATTTATGGGTCCCTTTGTGGTTTCTGCTGTCAAAAGAAATGTGGTTGTTTTGGATTCTGGGGATGTTTGGAATATGTCTAGATTAGTAAGAGCTCCAAACCAACATTCTAGACTTTCCCAACGTGTGGGTGTGAATCATTATAGACATACAACTGGTAGAAATTCTTATAGGCTCAGAACTAAACCCATGTGGCATAAAGATTATGTCATGTTTTCTCATTAATACATTTTTTTTGTATGTTGGGATACTTAATCAATTCTATACTCTCTTATCCTTTGTTTTTTTTCTGTTATATATTTTATTGTAAGTTTTGATTGTTAACCTATACTTGTACAAATACATTTTTTCTAAATATATTATTGGGGGGAAGATGTGTTATGGTTTTGTCAATGCCATTTTAAAAGAACTCTGGCTATGGCATGTGCTTGACATAAAATGTTCCATGTTCTAATGTTGTTTTGGTTCTAATCGGAACCCGGTTTGGCAGTTGGTGCTGGATCAAGGCTTGTGAGGGTTTTAATACTTTCTGCTAAGAAATAAATCTATGAGGAATCCACAAGGACTGGACGTGTATCTTTTTTTAACAGTTACGTCTGAGAGTGCGTGCCTATTTCTTATATACAGGGATTGAACAAAGTCAAAAGATTGCCTTCAAATCATAGTTTCTCTAAAGTACTTGTGTAGAACATGCTGTGTGCCTTTGTCTCCCCTCTATTGCATTGTCATCTAGGTGTGAGGCTCAGACAGGTCCCAGACAGGATCAGACTCGGGGAAAATGAGGCCTGATGGCCCCTTATATTCACCCTCTGCTTTGTGCCCAGCTGGAGGTGAAAATGTAAAAAGCTCTTTCGCCGCCTCCACGTTGCTGGTAGGAACAGAAAGCAGTAAATGTGCAGATGCTGTGGAATGTGTCCCGGTGTCGGAAAATTATGCTGGGACAAGGTGAGCATCTTTCAATGGGACTCAACTTTGGGGCAAGGGAGGCAGCGTCAACGCTAAAAATAGTGGGTGGAAGCCGTGGACCTGCATGTATCCCTGACTTGTGCTTTGGAGATTCATACAGCAAAGAGAGAAATCAATATGTCTTGACTGGCAGTTGCAATAACCAATGGCAGATCAGTATGTGATTGACCATTACTACAAATAATGGCTGACAAAAGTTGACCTGTCCTTCTCTCTATATAGAGTATATCATTTTGCAGCGAATGCCCCTAGCATCTATTTATGAAACTTATAAAGGAAAAGCAGGAATGTTACAAGAACTGCACCTATCGAACTAGATGTATTCAGGGATTTGCCTAAACAAAACCTACAAAAACAGATGCATGGAGCTACCTCTTTAAGGAGACAGACAAATCAGGGCAGAAGAGTTTGGCAACATCCTTCTATGGCTAGAAGGAGGGTGCATTTTAAAATAAACACAGAAAGCATTTACTCAAGCTTCACAGGCACCTGCTGAACATGCACTGTATGGCAAGCAGCAGTGTACGTTTCCCTCATACAGTCAGAACGCATTGACAATGGCCAGCTCAAGTGCAAATGTTCTTACCGGAGATGTACAGCACAAGTAGTAGTAGAAATCCACTGCCAGGTTTACTAACATATATGTAGTGACTGCATCACTTTTATGATGCAGCCATGACACTGAGCCATGCAAAGGCATGATTTGCACCTCCTCGCATGGCTTTGAAAGGAAATGTAACACAGTGCAGTGGCTTGTGCTGCATTGTGTTCCATTGTGGGATGCATTGCATGGGTGGACAATAGGGCATTCCTGTGCATCCACCCATTAATTTCACACAATCCCAGATTTACAAAGGCTTGCAAACATGGGAATGCATGAAATTGCTATGCCTTCCAGAGGATGGCATAAGGGGGAAAAAAATATTTTTTTTCGTCCTTGTTATTTTCTGCATTCTGCAGCACACATAAAAAGAGGAAAATGGCTTGAGGGAATGTTTTTGTGCAGGAAGATGTCCTTTCTTGAAGAAAAACAGTTCTACTTGTAATGCAGTCACCCTGTGCCTTGGCGCTTGCCTGCCTGAGGTGCGCCAGTGCTCTAAGAGAGCAGAAGTGCAGCATATCTTAGTAGATAAGGTACATTTCTGCTCTCTCCCTTTCGCAGCAATGGAGCACTGCATTGCATGAAAGGTTAGTAAACCTTGGCCTCCAGGGTTTCCAGAAGCACACCTATTCATGCACACACACTCACCCACACACAAAGTACCAAATGAAGATTAGCACTGTAAGCTATGCAGAAGAGATGCTGTATGGGGCAGAAGCACTACAAGCTTCCTTCACTCGAAGTGATTAGGTACATGAAAGACACCTTCGGCCAAGGTTTCACCACGTTCATAGAACAGGTGCAGCAGACTGCTGAGTCAAATTCGAATAAATTCGCTGGGGCAAAAAGCACTTCTTCAGAAGAGACCACAAATCAGTGATTGTTGAACACAATTTAACATGTTTAGAAAACACAGCAATGAAGCATAACACTTCTACAAAGTTAAAAATATTGTTATATATGCACCGCCATTCTGGGGATTTGGCAGCTCAGGAGCAGTTCCAATGGAACAATGCTATGTAATTTAATAAAGATTAGCATGAGTACATGCCTTATGGCAGCTTCAGCATCCCAACAGGGGCCCCATAGGCCTTCTTCCTCAAGCCCATCAGCCAAACGCAAGCATGGGTTCTCTTCCTGTAGGAAAGGCAATCTCAGTAATTCCAAAAATGCTGTTTAAAATGTAATAATGTAGGTTTCGGAGAGGAAGGTAACTCTTTCTCATGAAATAATTTGTTACTATATCTCTAACACTCTGGGGGACATTTACTAAGATTTTATACCGTGTTGCGTCACAAAAATGATGCAAATGGGCGCAAAATCTTTTTTTCTGATTTACTTTCCCGTGCTAAACTTGTTTGGCATTGGAGATAACCTGAAAGTACCTCAAAGCAGCGCATAGTGCTGCTTTGCGTTACTTACCGCCAAGGGGGTATACCAAGAGTGGAGCATGGGCACTCCCATGCAACCAGTCAAGGTTTCTGACCCTAAACCTTATTTACTAAATAAAGTGTACAGGGTTTAGTGTCAGAAAACTGAGCGCTGTGAAGGGGAGTGGAGTGATTAGCCACACTGTGACCGGCGTGTAGGTCCCAGGAACATTCTCAGAGACTAGGACCAATCTGCTGAGGGGAGAGATGCATGAGGGGACAAGGCATGTGTTCCAATATACAATCCCTTTTACCGTCACCCTCTTTTGTTGACACAACATGTGACACTTCATCACTTTTGCAGGAAGCTTTAGAAGAAAGTGAAGTAGAATCACCATGGAAATCTACTGCCACATAAGAATGGAATGTGATGAGTCATAGCCACAGCGAAAAAGGCAAGTGGTAAATTCATCTAAATTAAGACAAAGAGGTGGCACACAGTCAGTGCACCTCACCCTCAGTGCACCCCCTGAAAGGGGGAAAAGGGGATGCCACGGAATCCCATGACATCACCCTATAGGTGGGTGCAGTCTCTCACTGCACCTGCCTGCAGGGGGATCTCTGCCTGCGCTGTGAAAGATGGAGTGGCTTCTTCAAAGAGCCACTCAGCCTTTCACCATCACGCTGTCCCTAGGCAGCATAAGTTTGCAGCTTACACAGGGGCAGCGCATTATCTGTAAAATGTATCCCTGTTTGTGCGCCTGGCGCACCTAGGTAAGAGTACCCCCCACTGCAGTCGGGTGCTCTGTACCCTACATATACTTCAGCCCCAGATGCACAAGAACTGGGAGTGCTGGCTGCACATTGCAATTATTTTTATTACAGCCTAAGATTGAAAGCACCCCTTGTTACCTCTAAATCGAGTGCTCTGTACGCACACTGCTCACCTCCTCTCATCACATAATTTCTTTTTTTGATACTGTAATTAGGGAACATTACAAAATAAGTAATGCCCTCCTGTTAAGCAGCTTACAATGATTTGCTCTGAGATCAAATGAGGCCATAGTTGACCAAGAGTGAAGAATGGGTGCATTTTTATTTTTCCTTTCTCTTTCTTTGAGTATTGAGTTGGCAGGAGACATTCTTTAGTATATTATGTTATGTGCATTTGTAAAGGAGACTATCACCCATGAGGGTTTCCTGGCACTGAGCAAGTGTGTGTTCCTAGCCTTGCCCAGGGTAGATTGATTAATTGAAAAGCCAAGTCTTCAGCTTCTTAGGATATTCAAGTGGGAGGTCTTTCTACACTTTATGAGGGGTTTTAAGAGAATACCCATCCTCCTGATCTGGTTCTGTGTATGCATTGGATGTGTGCAAGTACCAGTCCTGTGAAGCGGAGGTCTTTTGGTAGTCGGTGGAACGAGATGTTCTAGTAGGGGGGTCTAAGTTGTGTAGTGTCCTGATTGTGTGTGTGAGGAGTTTGAAATGAGCAAACTTGTGTATTGGGAATCAGTGGAACTCCCTGAGGTGTGGTATCAAATGATGTGAGTTCTGTGTGAGAGGTTGAAAATGAATCTGGCTGCTGCGTTCTATATGGTTTGGAGTCTTCTGGTGAGTTGCTTGGTAATATCGGCATAGAGGGTTTTCCCTGGTCCAACTTGCTGGTAACTAGGGGGTGAGTCGTGGTTTTTCTGGTGTTGCTTAGGCACCATTCGAAGATTTTCCTCCGCATCGTCAGGGTATGGAAGTAGGATGCAGTGATGGCATTGACTTCTGCGGTCATGTCCAGTTTGCTGTTGACAATGATTCCGAGGATCCTGGCATGCTGGGTGTGGGTCTGAGTTTGGATGGCCTCCAGTTGGAGTCCCATTATGAGGTGTTCTTACCAAAGATGACTACTTCAGTCTTGAGCTTAGACCTCATACTTCCAAACAGTTAGTGACTTCTGTCATGTAGGCGGTGGACTCGTTTCTTGTTGTAGGGGGTGTAGCCTGAGAGGGGGAGAATGCATTGTGTGTCTTTAGCATAGGAAAGGATGTCGATATTGTGCACATTGATGACTTTGGCCAGGGGGATCATGTATGCGCTGACATGGATGGGGCTGAGTGATGAACCTTAAGGCAATCTACAGAGAAGTTCACAGGCTTCTGAGGAGTAAGGTGCCAATGTGACAGCTTATATTCTATCCGTTAAGAAGGAGCAGATCCAGTGGAGAGTAGGCCCATGGATGCCAATCTCATGCAGGCGCATGATGAGTTTGGGGTGTGAGATCGTGTAAAATGGTGCAGAGAGGTCCAGGAGAATGAAGGCTCGCATGACTCCTGTGTCAAGGATCATTTAGCTATTTTCTGTGGTGGTGATGCTAGCTATCTCTGTAAAGTGGTTGGGCCCAAATCCAGACTGTGTGTCTTTAGGAAACTGGTGGTTGCTGAGGTGGTTGGTGAGGCATTGGTTGATTAGTTCCTTTAAGAATGTTTCCGGGTATGGTAGGAGGGAGATGAGTCTCTAGCAGTGGCGGCTCCTTGAGGGAATGCTGCGGGGCGGCGGGGTGGGAAAAGGTCAGGGTGGGGGGAAGTAATACGGCCAAACGGAGTTGAGTAAATAAATAATTAAAACAAATTACATTATGCGCGCTGCAACGCCAAATCGTTTTATTTATTTATTTATTCACTCAACTCCGTTCGGCCGCATTCCAGACTTTACTACCCCCCACCCTGCCCCTCCCTGCCCCGCGTCAGCACCCCGCAGCACTCCCTCGAGGAGCCGCCTCTGGCCTGTAGTTTGGGAGCATGGCTGGGTCAGCAAATGGGTTCTGAGCAGGGGTGTGAGCATGGCATATTTCCAGGTGTCTAGGAATTTGGCTGACTTGATGGAGGTGTTGACAATTGGTGTTAATTCTTTGCTGATCAGTAGGTGTCCTTTGGTGAAAGCATGATGGTCGGCAAGGTGGAGATGAAGAGTTTAGGATTAATTCTTTGGCCATGATGAGAGTTGTGACGGTGATGCGGTCTAGTTGAGGGATGAAGTTAGGAAATACACAAAAATGGGGCTAGAGGATGTTTAGAGACCAGCGATGGTAGGTATACTCCCCTTACTCAATTAATCAAACACACAAGAACCCTCTGGTCTATATAAAGAAATTAGGCAAAAGGAATCATCACCAAAACCAAAAGGTTTCCTTTTAAAGAATTGTTTCCCTCACCCACCAGAGGTGGCATGCTTCATCATTGTGGAATCTCCTTGCACCATGAGGTCTAGTCCGACACTGGTAAGGGGAGCCACATAGGTGCTCCCCAGCAGTATGCATTCATATCACCCAGTTGAGCCCACACACAATAGCCTCTGATACCATCCTGCTTATTATAACACCAACGTGTGTAGGTGTGCAGTGGGGTTTTGATTGAGTATGAGATATAAGACAGAGGGCTTACCTGTCCTCTCCCACTACACTTAGCAACAGTTTGGTTTCTCTGCCCATATGCCTTTATTACCATCAGGGATGCGCTCACTACAGACGACTAGAGTGAGGGCGTCCATTAGGCACCTACATAGCCCCTACGCACTGACATGGGATTTCAGTTAATCTCTAATCCCATTTATCAATTGACACATGTAAACCTCACTTAAACATGGCATGTCAGCACCACGAGGGTCTAGATTTATCCAATGCCTTAGCCCAACAACCTTGTGGTGTTGATATGGCACGACAGGTGAACTACTTGTATACGCACAATATCACGTAGTGCTCCCTGTGATCCCAGTCGTTAGTTTTGCTGCCACATGTTAATGTCCTGCTTGACTGTAAGTCTCTCAACTCTGACTCTCATGTAGGTTGAAGACTGTACTGCTCTTTGAGCGTCCATGCCAAGGACAGCTGAGGCATGACACCCCACTTAGGCGGGTAAGTGTCTCTTTTTAAATACCCCAAATAGTGTTCTGAAGATTGGGTTCCATGTATTTGGGTTCTTTCAGTGCCATAGTCTCAATTGGTGTTGTTTGACGATCTACATACATAGTAGTATCTGTTGTAATGATTCTTTTAATTACAATTTTGAAGGTCACGCTTATTTGGACTTCCCAACACCTTTTCAGCTAGCGATAATATTTTATTGTATAATTCTTTCATGTCTCCTAACAGGTACTACCAGTGAATCCACCACCCGGAAAACAATGGAAAACTGGTTTTGTATGCTTTGTATATGAAGAATTTGTATATCTCCTGGTTTACACTTCACCCTCACAGCAGTAGCACTAACAAGATCCTGATGAAGGTCATGACACTAACAGGGTCACCGGCCCAAAAATGTTTTTGTTTTTTTCCGGAGTTTTATATAGCGCGAACTTGACCCAAAGGTATCGGGTATCAGAGCGCATTACATGAGCACCAGTTTCGTTACAGACGGACACATTAATTTTTTTGTTAGGCACAGGGATAATAAGTGATTTGCCTAGAATCGCAGGATGTTGAGCATCGTTGCAGAGACTTTAAAAATAAAACGTTTTTATTGAGGCTTCAACATATGCACAATGATACATACAGTTCAGCAATGACATCAATCTGTTACAGAGGATTTAAGGCACATATATTGGTTCATTAACAACTTGGCAGAATTGCAATTGTCTCTGAGGTACGCAGCAGAAAGAAACAGAGCACACATTGGAGAGGTAGTAGTTCTAGAGAGACAAATAGAGACATAACAGTGATCATACATGTGGAGTTCACCGTGTCCCCCATCTAGGCATCTGCCGCCCATGCAGGTGTGCGCTCCGGGCTATTTACAGGGACGTAGTGATCTGAGGTATTGTCTGCTAGGCTATGTAGGTAAATGACCAGAGGTCCCCATATATCATGCGGCCTACTAGCGCTAGGCATAAAATTCCAAAATTCTGTTATTTGTGTCTGACAATATGCCACATCGGCAAGCCAAAGTTTGAGCGTCGGTCTTCGCCTCCAGTGTATTGCCACTCTATGTTTGGCCAGGATCAGCAACATTGCCACAAGGCGTCTGTGGGCATCGGGCACCTCCTTGACATAGCCAAGTAGGCTGAGAGGGGGATTAGGTGTAAGGGTGGTCAATGCATTAGCGCCAATGTACGAGCACACTTCCAGCCAGTAGGCTGCCACTTTGGGGCAGGACCACACTAAATGTATAAAAGAGATGTCAGGCGACGTGCAGGGCAAGCAGCGTACGTCCGTAGTGAGGCTCATCTTGTGCTGCGCAGTTGGAGTGCGGTATAGCCTATGGAGGAACTTGAAGTGTATCTGTCTGAGTCTGTAACTAGGGGAAAGTTTTTCTGTTTGAGTGCAACAATATTGTCATTGCTCGGGTGTAGGGCTGTCGAGCATGTCCGCCCACCAGGCGCTGTGCGCCAGATCGGTGCTGGTAGATGTAGCTTCCATGGATAGTGAGTACAGTCTGGTGACAAGCTTCCGGAGTGTATTGGCTGTGTGGATATTTTCTAACACTGCGTTAGTGGGAGGTGGCACTGCGAATGAAATATTAGCGCTTTTGCATGTCGCCCGCATCTGGTGTTACAGTAGGCTGTCCAATAGTGTGGGTGTCAATGTGGCGATGCGTTCAGGGGGAGGAAGAAACAGGCCATCAGGGCATAGGTCCGCATTGATGCTAATACCAAGTGCTTACGCATGGTGTGCCATGCCTGGATTTTGTGGCGGGGGAAAGGAGGGATTTGCAGTAAGTTGCATGGATGGAGCGTATAAGGTATCAGTACCGCTGTATTTACGGAGTCCCTCGCATGCCCAGCGCAAGCACTCAATAGTACTTATCTCTTTCCGTTTTTTTTATAGGGCATGAACAGTGCAGATGGTAAGCGGCCAGAGGGAGGCCAAGTCCATCTCTATGGCAGTGTGAGGCTGGAATGGGTTGGGTGGAGCCAGAAATGCAAGAAGCTAGCCTGGGCGCTGTACGCATATAGTTGCAGGTCAAGAGCCCCAAGGCTGCAAAAGGGAGCATCAGGATCTCATTGGTGATCCGCGGTTGACACCCTGCCCATGCCAATGCCAGGCAGATTAGATTGGATCGGAGTCTGTCAAAAAATTGCATGGTGAGTGGGAGTAGTATGTTTAGAAACAAATATAGGAATTTTGGCAAGACAATCATTTTAGCAATTGCAATGGGGCCAGATAAGGAAAGTGGAAGTTCCTTCCAGCTTGGGATTTTGGCTTCCAGCCATTCAATGGCTCTGCTGTACTTAGCGGACCAGATTTCTGCTGAGCTGAACGCCCCGGTATCGTATTGGCTCAGTTGTCCATTTGAGCGGAAACTCGGTCGAGCAAGGCTGTATGGCATCTGTCCGGGGGAATAAAATGGATTTGCTCCTGTTCACTTGTATGCCTGAAAGTCCCCCAAAGCATATCATTTCTCTGGTCATAGGATCTAAGTTCTTGTGCGGCTCTCGGATGAATAATGCAATATCATCTGCATACATAGAGGTGACCAAGAACCCAATGCTCCGATGTGCGGGATTGTGCCATTTCAGATGAAACCAGGGGGTCCGCACCGGCACCCTCTTGCATGTCTGGCAGTGCTGATCAAAGGTGATCTTGGGCTGCTTGAGGTCAGTTCCTCCCATGGCCAGAGGTCGCAGGCATGAGGAGCAGCCAGGCAGCACGGGAGAGGGCATAGGTAGGAAGAAGAGACAAATGCACCCAGGGGGCAGCAGGCCAGCAGAGGAGAGTCGTAGGGACGGGCCCAGCAGGCAGCTGCGGCGACGTCCGGAGCCAGAACACAGGTGGGTCAGTTGTAGGAGAAGCTAGAGTCCTGTAGGCGATCAGTCTGGCACCAGTTGACTGCTTCAGATGGCCCGCCGACCCGCCAAACTGAGGGAAAAATGGCAGGGTCCGGCTCGGGGTGGACCGGCCACAGTGATCCGCCACAGACAGCGTTGATATTGAGTAGGACCTATGCAAATGTGCCTTGAGGGTTTATTTAGCCTCACATTAAAATTTTTAATCAGTCATAGAAATGAACAATGAGATAAATCAACACAGAGATAAATTCACAAATGTTGTATTTATAAGAGTGAATCTGAATCACAATCTACTATCTAGCAACACTGTCACTACTAACATTCATTTCCATTTCCATTAGTAGTGCAACACCCTCTTGCAAACATAGCAGAGTCACAATTTACAGGTATTTGTCACTCAACACCATAGCGTAGTTATGACAGTAATCAGACTGTTTTTTACTGTTTTTCTGCATATCTATTTTATATTGTCCTATTTATAATGTTTATATGTATTTTACAATTCTTTGTATATCTTGGGATTATGTCAATATTATATTCATATGATTGGTTTTTTGGTATCACTTGTTTGTATAACTTATATCTGTCTGTGCTTTTTAAGATATTTTTTTATCGAAATAAAGCTTATTTCATTCATTCATTCAGTTATATACATGTGAATGTCATGCCAATTCTGACAAACATATCCAAGACGGGTGTAAGAAAATCGACGTTTTGGTCTTTAGTTGGTCAATCTGATCCATAAGACCATCCTCAGGACACAGTGTTGCTTAGTTTCCAACACTTCCTATACAGAATAAAACACAACTATAAATATCCCTGGGTTCTATCAGTGTCGTCTACTCACACCACAGAAAATGTAAGCTACTTAGCCTCCCAAAAGTGTCTACCAATATAACAACTTGACAGAGACTACACCTTACAACCAATTGCTTAAAAGCACTCCATAAAATTAAATGAAGTGAAAAACCACCGTCAACACCCAATGTGCCAAACATATGCTAACTGATGACCACCACCACGTGTGTAGTCCTTACTCTTTTTATCCAACAATCCAGTTTCTTTAAGCACACCGTAAAAGAAACAAACAAAATCTATACTACTGCACATTTTTAAAAAACCACATAGACTGTCCACGTTATATGTAGAGAAACAACTGCCACTCTTACCGGCATCTACAGTGACCGATTTGTAGCTGTAACACAAAACGTAAGAGCCACCAATTAACACATTTTGAACCTTACATCGGGACTATATATCACTATCGGAATGAGCTTAAAAATAATAATTCTCACAATGCGATTTGAAACGTCTCTGGATTAAATCCAAACTACAGCGGCTCCCGCGTTCACAGTCCGTTAATAGCATTGACCGCCCCACGTCTAACTATAAACAGGTGAGTGTGCGTTATGATGTAACGGGCCGCCATCTTGGAGGTATATCTCAAAGATATATTAAGTTTGGCACTATATTCAGCTTTAAAATAGTGCCCATTCTAGAACACCTAATTTCAGGAGTGGATTAAAGGTCACACACATTCATGGACAATTTTCAATGGCATTCATCCCTCGTTAAAATAGAAACCATGTCTGTGTATGATATCGCTCAAAATGGCCACCATCTTGGGAGTACAATTCTACTGTTATACATTTGGGTCTATAGATTGTGTATGGGCCCATCATAAAGCTGAAAATGCTGCAGCAATGAAAACGAACCAGCCAGTTCTACTCATTCTGAAGCACCAATATAAAATCATCAGATGCTTGAGTACAGGCCACACAGCTCAAAAACGTTTTCGATATAAGGTGGCCAATGTGTACCATTCCACAAAGGAATTAAGTTCTTTTTCTACAGTTTTAGCAGACCAAATCCATCTATTTTCCTTAAGTGTGAGCAGACGAACCCTTCACAATCTCCAATACAAACCATTGCATATCTGTAGGAGCATGTGCCATCTGTAGATAATGTTCAACAAGGGGTGCAGTTATTACTTTACATCTTATTCGTGATTGATGTTGCATTATACGTTTTTTAATCTCCTGTGTGGTTTTCCCAATGTAAAACAACAAACAAGGACACTGAATACTGTAAATCACATTTTTCGTCATACAATTTGAATGATGTTTCAACACCCATTGTTTTTCATTCACAGTACATGATTTTACAACCGAAGTGGTAGCACAAGCCGCACAGCGTCCACATGGGTAATGTCCCACTACTGGCATTAAACCCCACATATCCTGCAATGTAGTGGATTTGGGTTCATTGTATGCCCTCACCAGATGATCTCTCAAGTTTCTACCGCGTTTAAATGTAAACCGCGGTTTCTCCCATTGAGAATCCACCTTACCTATCAGATGCCAGTTTTTTAGGACATTCTTCTTTATATCATTTGATTCTGTGCCAAACGTCGTCACACATGTAACCATATTAGGATTAGCATTCTTTTTGTCTTCTTTCTCCTGGAGTAATGCTTCTCTATCATAATACCAGGCCCGTTTCATCGATCGCTTCACCAATCTCTTTTTATGAGCTTGGCCTGTAAGATCTTTGCTTCCCTGAAGTAATCCTCCCTTTTGGTACAGTTTCGCTTGATACGTAAAAACTGTCCAAAAGGGAGATTGTCATGCAAGTTGCGTGGATGACAACTCGTGTATTTTAACAGTGTATTTCTTGAGGTCGGCTTTGTGTATAGGCTCATTGTTAATCGGCCCTCATTATTCCACACCGTCAGATCTAAAAAGTTGATGCCCTCATGGTCAAATTCAATGGTCAAATTCAAGTTGTCATTTTGTAAGTTCAACCATGTAAAGTAGTTTCAGAACCATTCCACACTAGACAAATATCATCAATATACCTAAGGTATTTCTTGAGGTATTGTCCATAAGGATTGTTATTATAGATTACATTATTTTCAAATGCCGCAACATACAGATTGGCTATATCAGGGGCAAAAATTGCCCCCATAGCCACGCCTTTAATTTGACAAAAAAAAATCATTGTTAAAAATAAAATAGTTTTGTTCCAAGGCAATTTTGGCACAGCTCACTATAAAGTCAGTGGGTACCTGGTGTGGACGGGTCCTCATTTCCAAATCTCTCCATCATTACCAGGATATCCGTATGAGCATCAAAGGACAAGCCCTCCAGTTGTTTAATTACATCGAGGCTATCTTTGGTGTATGAACGTGTAAGGGGGACAAAAGGCTTGATGAAAAAATCAGTGTAATCCGCTAGTGGATGTAAGATAGACTGGCAACCCGCAACTACTGGTCTACCTGGAGGATTTTTTTCATCCTTATGGATTTTTGGCAACGTATAAAATGCCGGGATGGTAAACTCTCTTTTATTAAAGTAGTCAGATTCTTTTTGACTCAGCCATAGTCCCTCACACCCTACCACTGTTAGCTCTAAGATTTCCCTTTTGATGTTATCTGTAGGATCTCTGGGTAGTCTTATGTAATGTGATGGATCTTGTAACTGCCTAAGCACTTCAGCATCATAATCAGATTTATTTTGTACAATGATGCTGCCCCCCAAATCCGCCGGTTTGATTATTAAGTCTCTCCGGCTGGCAAGGTCTCTCAAAGTACAATGTTGATCTTTGGTAAAATTAAATCTTTTGTATTTGCGTTCTTGGAACAGTTGTTCCACTTCTGTGAGAATTACATTCTCAAAAGTGAGCAAATCTTTTGGCATACAACTTGTGGCAGGAAAAAATGTTGAAGGGCAACGTAAGCCCATGGTATCATTTTGTAAGGTCACAGGAGTTTTCTTGAAGAAATACTTCAGACGTAAACTCCTAACTGTCATAACTACGCTATGGTGTTGAGTGACAAATACCTGTAAATTGTGACTCTGCTATGTTTGCAAGAGGGCGTTGCACTACTAATGGAAATGGAAATGAATTTTAGTAGTGACAGTGTTGCTAGATAGTAGATTATGATTCAGATTCACTCTTATACATACAACATTTGTGAATGTATCCCTGTGTTGATTTATCTCATTGTTCATTTCTATGACTGATTAAAATGTTTAATGTGAGGCTAAATAAACCCTCAAGGTACGGTTGGATAGGTAATATTGTTCATACCCAGTCCCTTGAGGTAGAGTGGGTTGCCCTGTTGTGTTTGAGATATTGAGTAGGGTCGCTGGAGAAACAGTGCAAGCACAAGCGTGAGTGTGGCCAGAGGGACACAGGCCAATGTGAACAGCAGCACAGTGGAGGCAGGAGGTACCAAGCGGGGCACAAGCGGCTGGGCCCATGGGCGGAGAGTAAACCAGTTGAGTCGGACACAGGGCCGAAGAGCAAGCAGGGGTCAGCTCTGTTTAGATGCCACAAGCCACGTGTGGAAGTGGCAGCAGGACCCAGCAGGGGGCAGCCAAAGGGTGCAGTGCGGCGGGCTGTTTCTTGGCCAGAATCACAGGTAGGGCGGCCTGGTGCAGCAGGATTAGCGTTCCGACCGGCTAAGGCCCAGGAGCAGGGGCAGGCGGGTAGCGGCGTTTGCCAATCACGGCAGCAGATGGCAAGCGGAGAGTTGGCGAGCGGGTGCACAGCGCTCGGACCGCTGGGGAAGCACCGCGTCCGGTGGACCGATCCCGCTGCAGAAGTGAGGCCCGGATGCCTATAAAGCAGATTCAGCAGCCACTGGTCGCTGACGTCGGGGAGCCGGAGGCCGCAGCGGGAGGGGGCAGCACGCAACAGGGGAGTCCAGGAGAGCGCGACGCCCGCTTCGTCAGGCCCGATGGGAGAAGCCTGAGCCGCGGGCGCCAGTGGGAGGAGAATGGCACCCGGGAGTGTGCAGGCCGGGCCGGGCGGTATGACAAGCGCGCCCTCAGCCCCGCTGCCGTGTACCCCCGCAGCAGAGGCACCTGCCGGCTCCGATGGTCGTGGAGTGGAGGTGCTGCTTTGGGCAGATGTCTGGTCCCAGTTCAGGATCGCGTGGTTGGCTCCAGGAGGGCTGAGACGGCCGCGCGTGCTGCGAGCCCCAGGCCCGGGGCTCACTCAGCGGCAAAACACAGCCCAGCAATGACCCAGGAAGGCAGGAATGGGCTCATGACTTTCCACAAGGACAGGTGAGTGGTGATGGCGTGGGTTCCAGAGTGGCGATGGGAGAGATATCTACAGGATAGTGAAGGATGTTAGGCTTGGCCGGCAGAGCTCATTCAAGGTGCGGCTATTTTGCAGCCGGCTAAGCCATGCCCCTCAAAGAAAAGGGGCTTCGCTGCTCTGAGCGTGGATGTCCCTGGACCTCAATCCGAGGAGGAAGAAGAGATGCCTGATGTTAGCAGAGAATTGTCCTCCCGCAAGCCCAAACTAGCAGACATCATGCAAGCAATAATGGCCTCCAGAGAAGCGCTGGAAGGGAAGTTAGATGCTATCTGCACAGATCTCACCCTCCTCAAGGACGACCACCATAAGCTCAAAGACAGGGTATCGAGCAATGAAAAAGAACTTAAGGGCCTGTTGGATGCAGTACACGACATGAGACTTTCTCTCACTATCCTGGAAGCCAAGGTGAATACTTTTGAACTGCGAGCCGAGGACAGTGAAGGGAGATCAAGGCTGAACAATATCCGTGTCATTGGGATACTGGAAAAAACGGAGGGGTCTGACATGGTCAAGTATCTGGAAAACTGGCTGCGATCCGAAGTGATCCCGGAAGGCCTCTCCCCCTTCTATTCCCTGGAGTGGGCCCACAGAGTGCTGACTAGGCCACCAAAACCAGGGGCTCCTCCACGACCAGTGGTGGCTAGGCTGTTACACTTCCGTGACAGAGACCATATCCTGCAATGTGCCTGACAACGACGTTCGCTCCGTATAGACAATGCTACAGTCATGATCTTCCCAGACTTTACACGGGAGGTGCAGTGGAACAGGGCCTCATTTTCTGCCGTCAAGGCCAAACTTCGCACAATGAACTTATCCTATGCAATGTTATTTCCCGCTCGGCTCAGAGTGGCAGATCCGGAGGGAGTATGCTTCTTCAATTCCCCACAAGAAACCTGGGATTTGTCTGGAGACCCGAGGCGCACAGGATCGACCTGCCTCGACTTCAGGCACCCCACGACGGAGCCCTAATGGTCATGGTCTGGGCTCTGGCCCCCTTCGTCCAGGAAGCTCAGTCTTGAGCGCCGGAGAGCACTGCAGGCAGTGGTCTCACACAGTCAGGCCGATCCTGGCTCGTCTCCGGAGGGGAGAGAACGTCAGCTCAGCCACTCAGAATCCTCATCAGGCCGCAGCGACACTGACAGCTTGAGAGTCCACATGCCGGTGGTGACGCCCCAGACAGCGGATGACCTTATGTAGGGAAAGTGGCATGCCTTCTATCATGCGGCTCCTTCCGAGACCTGATGTCCCTGCGACGCAAGTGCAGCAGACTCCAAGACCTGATGATCTTCCCTTTTTCTAGACCTTTAGGTAACATCCAGCTGAAAGGGGGCATACTGACTGGAACACTTAGGGGGGAGGCGGCATTACGGGGTGTATGGCGGGGTTCTCTTTTTTTTAAGCGGGAGGCCACCCCACCTTGGTTTTTTGACGATGCTTGGAATGATCAAAGTTTGGATGGGGACACCTTGTTGGCTAACATAATTCAAGTATACCAACTTGACCTCCGTGCACTATAGCCTAAACGCTGTTGCTATATGTTATCTTGATAACCAACAGTTTTTTTAGAACAGAATTGTAATACAAAAAGTGGATAAAGGCGGAGCTATCGTCGAAGGTGGTTGAACACATTTTGGATTCTAACACCTATTTTCCGCTTGACCAAGATCCTACTCAACAATTGATTTCCACTTTAGACATCATACTCAATAAAGCTATTGAGATGCGTTGGATCACCAGTACCACCAGATCTTATTTGACAGTCACTAATCCAAGAAGACCTGGATTTTACATGTTACCAAAGATCCATAAAAATTTGTACAACCCACCACTAAGACCGATCGTTACAGGGTGTGGGACCATCTTTGAACCTATCGGACAATACATAGGTCATTTTTTGCAGCCTTTTGTTCAGCATTGTGATTCATACGTAAAAGATGCGACACATTTTCTCCAGAAATTACGCACAGTCAAAAGTGACAAAGAGATCATATTGTGCACTTTTGATGTAAAACCACTATACACTTCCATTCCCCATATAGGTGGCATGGAAGCAGTTGAATGGGCTTTGCTAAAACAATCAGCTATTGGCGCAGATAAAGTGTTTGTATTAGAAATGTTACATTTTTGCCTCCATCACAGTTACTTTGAATGGGAAAATCATTATTTTTTGCAACTTAAAGGCACTTCAATAGGCTTTGCTGGGGCCCCAGCTTACGCGAAAACCTATATTGCAAGGTTTGAAGATTGTTTTAGCTATCCCGACAAAGAATGGTCAGAAAATCTGTTACTATACTGTAGATACATTGATGACATTTTCCTATTATGGAATAACAGTTGACAAGTATTGGAAACTAAAATAATGCAATTGAACCAACACGATGAACACATCCAGTTCACAAACACAATGATTAGAAAATCTTTACCATTCTTGGATGTATTAGTAACTGTTGAAAATGGAATCATACATACTGAAGTTTACCATAAACCTACCGATAAGAACACTGCATTATCATTCACCAGCTTTCATCCACAGAATCTCATTTATAACCCCCCATACTCACAGTTTTTAAGAGCAGTAAGGATTTGTTCAAACGAAAGCTCTCTACAAAAAAATATCACTATTTTCAAAGAGAGGTACTTGTCTAAGGGCTATCCTGAAAGAATATTGAATACAGCAATTTCAAAGATGGAAATGAAAACCGAGGACATTCTTTTGGACAATAAACCCAAAACAAATTTAAATAGACAAGTGTTTGTATCTAAGTTTTCTACTTGTTCTAAACATCTGAAAAGAATTATTAACCATCGATGGGAAATACTAGAACATGAAAGTGATTTTAAAGACTTATTTAAGAACAAACCTATTTTTGCTTATAGAAGATCTATCAATTTGAAAGAAATGCTCACGTATAAATTCACAGAACACACACAAGTTTATAAAGGCAGAACTGTGTACAATTGTAACAAAGTTATTTGTGGAGACAGCGTACAACATCTTCTTACAAGAGAGACGATTAAAGTTAAACATAATGCAGATTGCAACTCAAAAAACCTAATATACGGCATAAAGTGCCCATGCGGATTATTATATATTGTGAAGACTGAGAGGAAAATCAAAACTCGTATCTCTGAGCACAAGAGTACAATACGTAATTGCAATAGTAAAAGCAGTCTAGCAATGCACTGGATTAAATGTCGTCATTCAATAGCACAAATAAAGTTTCAAGTGATTGAGATGGTCACTCCCACACCAGGTAGGGATCTTACTAGGACACTACTCCAAAGGGAGATGTATTGGATAAGGAGACTTGAAACTAAGAATCCGAAAGGATTCAATGATAAAGTAGGTTTGGGTTGTTTTTTGTAAATATGTAACTGTGTGGATAAACTTGTAGGCGTTCTCTACTCAGTTGTTTTTGTAAGGACTGTATTGTTATATAAAGTCATATTGAGTTATCAGATGCATTGTCAAATGTTACCATGACATTTTGCTATGATGATGTGCAGTATTATTTTTATTTTCATTATCACTTTCCTTTTGTATACTTCTCTTTTCCTTTTCTCTTTTCCTTTTTGCGTCACTCTTACGTGGATTTCTAATGATGAAGCACTCACCGAAGTTCTCACTTTCACTGTTTGTGTCGTGTTTCATTTTATATTAGCTTTTTCAGTAGCTTTTCACTTAGCTTTTTAGCTCATTTACAGTCAGCACACTTATTATACAGGTCGGGTTTTTTTACGGTTCCAAGATGGCCCAGAAGCTAGCTCGTTCCTTGTGATTAGTCTGTTGTTTATCCGTCTTTATATTCATTCTACAATGAGACGAGGGTAAGGCACTTCTGCGTTTAAGCCAGATCGGGCCGGGGAGCCATGGTAGTTTGGAGACAGGCAGTTCTACTTTTCGACGAGGTGAGATTCAGGATACGTTGAGTACAACTATTTTTGAGTATTTCTTCTATTTGGTTTTCAGTAGTTTTTAATGCTCTTTTCAAGTACTCACAGGTACGAGATGAAGCAAACAGAGAGCGTTTTTCCAACTATTTAAGAGGTTGGTTGTAATGCACTAATGCTCACTTGTTTCCGCACAAGCACAAGTTTTTGACTTCTTTCCTTTTCGGGATATTCATTACATTTGGTCGTTACCAGGTTCTACATGGCTAATGTTTTCGGGCTTTTCTACTTTCACGTATGTTTCCACCTCAATCTATATTTGATTTACTCTCCTTGTAGGGTTTTCTTTTATGTTGGTTTCTTTGTTTATTCACTTCAAGTGTAATATTGGGTTTACTTTACCAAGAATCATGCATATTTGAATATTTGCTCCCCTGTACAATATATTGTAATTTAAAGGATTATTGTTTGTATAATTTACAGATATTATCCCCTGAAGAAGGGCCAGTAGGGCCTGAAATGCATTGGGCAGGTTGGTGAAGTAAAGATTGGATAGATTCAATGAAATAAAGAAAATAAGTTTTTGTCAAGACATTGATCTGTGATTGAAACAGATTAAAACATCCTGTTTATGCAACAAGACTTTTTGTTTATGGTTCATGTTTTTTAATTTACTGGTGCTTAGATCAATGAGTTTATATTGATGTTTATCAGTATTGTTCTAAAAAACTGTTGGTTAACAAGATAACATATAGCAACAGCTTTTAGGCTATAGTGCACGGAGGTCAAGTTGCTTAACTTGAATTATGTTATGTTGTCTCATGACATGTTCAGACAGCATGACGGCCCCTGTAGCACGCCGTACATAAAGTGTACACCAAGGAGTTTAACAGGACAATTAAGGAGTGCTCGTCTTTTCTAATAATATTGACATCTTGTTGGCTACCTGTCCTGGGGAGGGGGAGTTGGGGTCGTTCTAATAGTTGGGGTTGTTCACGGGGACCCAGGCGTGTCACGGGGGGATGCTTTCTAAGGACTACTTGAGCAGAGAACAGCGATGGGACCCCCATTAGGATTGGCATGTCTCTCGTGGAATGTGAGGGGTATGCACTCTATGGTTAGGCACCACAAGATACACTCTTACCTGATTTGCAGGGGAATGCAGATAGCACTCCTACAAGAAACTCATCTCCTGGCACCGGAAGGGAGGGCACTACAGCGCCGCTGGAGGGGTCAGGTTTACTATACTACATACTCTGCATATGCGAGAGGGGTGTTGATATGGGTACGAGCGGGAGTCCCCTTTCAATGCACATCACAGGTGGTAGACCCAGAGGGCAGATTTGTAGTGGTAACAGGGGAGCTAGACGGGAGGGACCTTACCCTGGGTAGCATATACGCACCTAATATGGACCAGCCGGCCTTTTTCTCCCTACTATCACGAAGGTTTGCGAATATACTCACAGGCTCGCTGCTACTAGGGGAAGACTTCAACTGCACCACTGATGTTACCCTAGACCTCTCCCCCCACCACTTCCTAACGCACCTGCACATAAGGTCGCAGCATCACATCGTAACTGGCAACAGAAATGGGGCTTGATTGATACTTGGAGGGCGGGACACCCAATGGAACGGGATTATTCCTTCTTTTCTGCTCTTCATGACTTACATGTTCGATTGGATGCCATCTTATTCTCACCTGATGTCCATGGGGGGATTAGTAGTAGTGAGTACCTCACCAGGACACTTTCCGACCACAACCCTATCCTGGCACGGTTGCAATCGGCGCGCACACGCCCCACGATCCCCACGTGGAGCCTGCATCCGGAGGCCCTAGAGGATCAGGTCTTCCGTACCACTATTAGCGCAGCCATCTCGGAATACTTCCAGGCTAACGAGGGCACAGCTACATCCACAACCGTGGAATGGGACACTTGCAAAGTGGTGCTCAGAGGGCGATGCATATCCGAATTAGTGGGGGTCCGGAAGGTTCTCCTCCTGGATATTCAGCAGGACGACGAACGCCTGCGTACTCTGGAGCGGGACAGACCTGGGAACCCGGACAAACACCGGGAGATGCTAGAAGCGAGAGAGGCAGTGGCTGCGCAGGTGGAGCACCTGCACCGCTTCGACTACAAGACTTATATAACGAGGGCACACTCGGAAAGGGATAAGTCTGGAGCCCTTTTGGATTGGCTGGCGAATCCTGCTAGGCGAGGGTTAACCATACTGGAACTCAGGCATCAGGCGGGTATTGCTAAGTACGATCAACAGGGAATCAACGATCTATTCTTTGACTATTATACTGAACTCTACCAAAGCCGCTTGGCCCCATCCGACGCTGAGTTGCACAAGTTCACGCGGGGGTAGACTTGCCGACGCTTTATAAAGACACGGCGACCCTAGTAGGTCGCGCAATAGAGATTCGGGAAGTCCGCGGCGCCATCAAAAGTATGGCCCATAACAAAACCCCGGCACTGATGGCCTCCCGGTCGAATTTTACCTTACCTATATTGACCTCCTGGCTCCCCAACTCACTCGCTTATACAATGATGCCAAGACACTTGGTAAATTACCGGCCTCCACTATAGAGGTAATCATAATTCCCCTCCTAAAACCGGGCAAGCAGGCATGGGATAGAACTGCGTATCGCCCATTGTCGATGCTCTACCTCGATTATAAAATACTAAGCAAGATCCTAGCCTCCTGACTGCTCTCCCACATGCTACCCTCATCCATGATGACCAATCCGGTTTCATTCCTCGCAGGAACACGTCCCTAAATGTCCGAAGACTTTTGCACATTTTAGAGGCGGACTCCTACAACGTTGACACTGCTGTGATATTTGCAGTAGACATGGAAAAGCCTTTGACAGTTTGGAATGAGCGTTTCTGTTCCATGTAATGGGCATAATGGGACTTGGTCCAGAGTTTGTGAAATGGACAGTTCTTCTGTACGCTGATTCCACCGCTAGGGTTAGGACGGGAGGAGTGATCTCAGAGGCATTCCTGGTGGGACGGGGTACACGTCAGGGGTTTCCTCTCTCCCCGCTGTTGTTCGCACTGGTGGTGGAACCCCTGGCAGCGCGTGCTAGACTGGGGCAAGCATACCAGGGACTTGATGTTCACGGATAGATGCATCATATAGCACTTCATGCAGATGATCTCCTCCTCTTCCTTGCTGACTCTGGGGCGGCCTTACTGTGAGCCAAGAAACTGCTTCACGATCTCAGCAGAATGGCGGGGTTAAAAGTGAATTGGTCCAAATCCTACCTCTTTCCGGTGCAGGGGAATAGGCTAGGCCCAAAGTGCACGGAGGGAGTGAACTGGGAAGACAGATGCTTGCCTTACCTGGGCACCCTTATTTACCATGACCCCGCGGATATTCTTGAAGGCAACGTTGGGAAGGCCATCAGGGGAACTAGGGCCAACCTTGAATTTTGGGGTTCCCTCCCCCTGTCTCTCATCGGACATGTGGTAATGGTGGCCCTCTCGCGCCTCCTGTAACTCTTTGGGACCCTCCCGATATGGATTCCGCCTCCCTACTTCTAACAACTCTGTACAATGATTACCTCTTTCCTATGGGGCACAGGCAGGTGCAGGGTGGCCTTTAGTACACTTATGCGCCCCCGAGCAGGGGGGGGGTTTGGCGGTTCCAGACTATGAAACCTATTATTAAGCAACCCAATTCCAATGGCTCACACATTGGGTCACGTGGGCCGCCAGAGGAGGGGAGGAGCCGGGAGTGGTTTTTAGGTCCCTGATGGTTTTGACCTGTATAGTACTGCGACTCCCGATTGGTCCTCAGCCCCTCACCCTGGAATTTGCCACAGCATGGAAATGCTGGAACAGGTACCTGCGGAGGGCCTCGATCAAACGGCCCTATGCCCCAGAGATACCATTGCAGATGTGTAGGGCCTTGCCACACGGGGTACCTGGCAGAAATTGGAGGATTGGGCACAGCAAGGGCTAACCACTATGGGGGACCTTTATGAGGGGGGAGCTCTTCTCCAGTTTGCTGAGCTGAGGGCCCGTTACGACTTGCCTGGAGGCGACTTCTTACAGTACACTGCCCTCACGAGAGCCATCAGGAAACATTGGGGAACGAGCTTGACGGAACAGCCCACTTCTATGGTATGCCAATATGTGGTGATGGCGGCAGGCACACTCAAGGCAGTGACATGCCTCTACAGACGCATGACACTGGAATTCTTACCCCCCTATCGGCTCTAAAGCTTAAGTGGGAAATGGATATAGAGACTGCTATCCCTGACAAGGCATGGGTCAAACTGGTAGAGAGAGCCTGGAAGAGCACAAGGAATGCGAGGTTCCAACTAATACACTTCCATATTCTTCACAGAGCATACCTTACCACACGGAAGCTACATACATACTTTCTGACCCACCCTGCGACTTGCCCAAGATGCACGGCAGATAACGCAGATTTCAAACATATGCTGTGGGAGGGCCTGGTCCTAGATAGTTATTGGGAGGAAGTGAGAGCTATACTGTCAGACATAACCGACAGGGATTTGGACCCATCTATGGCCCACTGCATCCTACACTGGTTTCCTCATACCTCCAAAAATAAAATCACCAGTAAATTTATAGACCTGGGCTTCTTACTAGCCAAGAGAACCATCATCACACATTGGAAAGAGCAGCTGGCTCCTAGTACCGTTAAGTGGAAAGCGGACCTACTGAAATGGGCTGAGTGTGAGGGGGTGATGAGATTACAGATTGTGAACCGCACGGGGAGTGATAAGGTAATGGAAAGGGTGAGAGCTTGGGAACTGCTTGTAGTGGCGCTCAAAACCCCTGACAGCGCTGAAGATGAAGCGCCTGCGAATGGCCTTGCGGCAGTGGTAGATTAGTCTGGGGTATGCTGGGCACCCACCCTGTTTTGGCTCCCCGAGATGGGTAGTGGTGCCTGCCTGATGTCTATCTGTTTCTCCTTACATTTCCCCTCATTCCGAGTTGCCTCTCTTGCGGCTATAGCTCCCTAGATCCTGTGAGACCAGCACTTAAGTGACACGCCTGGGAGGGTGGGGGGGGAAGTTGGGGTTCACAATTTTTCTCTGACTGATCAAGGACATTGGTACAGGACTTACTCAGGGCTCTGCCTGGACTATAGGGTTGGGTAGCCCATGGGGTGAGCATTGTTTCTTCGATTAAGTATAAATGCCCGGGATTATTTTGGATTGCTAATAAGTCTGCTCAAAAATTGGTATGTACCATCGGCTGATGCTATAATTGTGCCTTAGCTAACCTGCTTGATATTGGGCAACTGTCGATTATATGGGGCATGTAACCGAAACCCCTTGCTTCTCTCCGCGCTTCGTGACCTCTTTGGATGTAAGGAAAACCAATAAAAATGTGTTTTAAAAAAATGGTGACGTTTTCCTTGCTGTTGTTTGTGCCAACAGTGATTGGGTCTACAAGAGCTGTACTTTTGGTGCTCCATATCTGCTGGTAATAGTGTCTTAGGGCAGAAAATGCCTTTATGCCCTCGTATCTTGACTGGTTTTCTATTTGCACTCCAGTTGCATGCAGTGGCATGTTCGCTGTGTACCAGTTGGCCTGTGGCCAACCATTGCATTTTGGTTGCACTTGAGGAGAGCCAGGATGTTGGTGCATTCGTTGATCTGACTACTTAGGTTCTTGATGGCTTTTGGCAAGATGCTGGTGTGTTCAGGCCGGTGCACGGAGATGGTGGAAGCCCAGTCTTATTTTGTGATGCTTTTCAGCTGCGATGGGTGGGTCTGGTAGTGGTATGTCTGTGATGGTGCTAGACGAGTATGGTGAAAATGATGAGGGCATCGTCTGTCCAGGTCATAGTTGCTGGCTTGTTGACTTTGATGTTTCTGATTGAGGAGAAAAGTAGATCCAATAGATGTCCGGCTTTGTGGGTGGGATATGTCACATGCTGTGTGTGGCCAAGGTTTCTGAGGTTTTCTAGCAGGGCTGTGAAGTTTGGGTTGGTGCGGTCTCCTGCACTGCTCTTTACAGTATCGTTGACTCAAATCACATAAATTGAGCAGAAGCAGCAAACCGGTGTATATGGAGCCAGAGGACTGCAAAAGATGTCCAATCACCCTGCACCTTTGTAATTAGGCCACAGGGTGACTGGCCTGATATTGCTAACCCTGCAGTTAGTGGAGCAAGATATCAGGATTAGTTGATAGTCCCTGGGTGATGACGACCAAGCGCTATATCAGAAACTTGGATACTGCCCCCCTAGTCTCTCAAGCTGGGCCTTAAGGTGCACATGACTAGCAGAGGCCGGGTGCTCGGACACACATGTACACTGTAATGCACGAGGAGCTTGCAGTTACTGTTACTCAGGGGTTGTACATCAGGAGGTCACACCTTCCACTCAATATCACTGTGGAACTCAGCCCATCCAGAAAATTAAGAAGAGCCGTTGTTTTATTTACAACTTACGGCAAAAGGAAAATTTATTACATAGAGCTGGTGATTTGTATTTCACTCGAAAAGGGTGATACCTTGCATACAACATTTACAGACAGTCACCAATATGTTGATGATATGCAGCTTATCTTGAATGTTTTCCTTGCTTCAGACATCCAACTCCTCAAGCATTGCCTGCAAATCATTCAGTCCTCAATATCAAGAGCCTACCTGAAGCTCAAAACAACCAAACTGGAATTCATGTTATTTGCCATTAAAACCAAACAAAAAATAGTAGAAACTTGCCTCAATGACATGAACCTTGATGGCTTGGAATCCCAGCTTTCATTGAATGCCAAGTCATTTGGATTTACCCTGGACACTACCCTCAACCTCAGGGAACACATTGCCAAACAAACATGTCTGGTAGCAGCTCTTTCTTCTAAGGAAAGTGAAGCCATTACAGAAAGCAACTGCAGAACTGCTGTTCAAGCCCCTGCACTCTTGCATCTGGATGGTGGTAACTCTCTCTTCCATGGCCTCCTAGACTCTACACTGTCTCTGTTAGAAATTGGGTTGTACGTTGACTGTGGCATGAGCCCTAGTCAAGCAGCAACCACTGTCCTAGTCAGTTTAAGAAGCAGGTAAACCCTAAATTAACATGTGCTCACCCTCTGTTAGCTTGCAACAGAGTAGTCAGGCTTAACTTAGAGGCAATGTTTAAGGTATTTGTGCAACACTTCAAACAGTACAATAGAGCTTAACTTTTAGAAATTAAATAAGACCAAAGAAACAAAAATTCAATAAGTAGAACTGGAGTTATACATTTTTAAAGAATAAACTACAAAATAGTCCTGGACCGAGTCAAATCCAGGCCAACGACGTGAGAGCATAGGTTGGATACAGTCCCAGGTTAGTCCCACTGAAGTTTTACATCTCAGGTTTTCTGCCAGGTTTTCTGCCAGGAGTCCCGTTTGCATGGGAGAATTTTGCTGGGAGCAGGGAGAGCGTCGCTCTTGGTGATCAGTGTGGCACGAAGAGCAGATGGGGTGTTACAGACGGGCAGGCTGTAGCCTCATGGTGATGATTCATGCCAGTGGATAATGCTTGCTGTGTGAAGAGACAAATTCGCAGCAGCTCACGCTGATTTTATGTGCAAGCAATGCTATTCGGGATCGAACAGGCCCATTTGTGGTTTCAAAGAGCCCAACAGCTTGACTTTAGTGCTGAAAAGACCACTTACAAGGCCCAGGACCTGAGAGATGACTCTTGGGGTTTAGTAGCTTGTTGAAGATGGGTCCAGGAGTTGTGGGGAGCCTGTTATGTCCCTGAAGCTTTGATTAGGAGGCCAGCAGACTAGCCCTTTGAGGCCCTCTGGGGTCCTGTGTTAAAGATGGGTTCCAGGTCCAGTTTTCCTGTCCAGGCAGCAGGTCAAAACAGCAAGGTAGCAGCTCCTTTGGAGTGGCAGTCCAGCAAATTAACAGTTCATTCAGTGGCAGAGCAGTTCTTCTTCCTGGCAGAATATCCACAGGTCCAGAAGTGTACTCAAGTGATGGTGTGAGAGGTCCAGCACGCATCCCCAGTTGTGTCTTTGAAGTAGGGGAGACTTGAAAGACAGGTCTTTGAAGTGCCCACAGGTCCTCTCTTCTTGCCCTGGCTCCAGACTTACTACAGGTGAGTATACAGCCCGCTGTGTGGGTACAGGACACAGTCTATTCAGGTGTAAGTGAGGCTAGGTCTAGCTCCTCGCTCCCATCCTGCCAGGATCCCCCATCAAGTCAAACCTAAGCTCCCATTGTGTGTGGCTGTCTAGGGGGAATACACAAAGCCCATCTGTCACCGTCCCTAGATATGTATCAGAGGCCGGTAGCAGGCACCAAATGGCCAAAGTAAGAAAATGTCAAATTTCTAAAAATGGCATTTTCAGAATTGCAATTTAAAATACGACTACACCATAAGTTGTGATTTTAAATTGTGAGTCCAGGGACACTAAACATGAAAAGTCTATCTCTTCCCAATTGGGAATTAAAATTAAAGCATGTAAGAAGGTAATCCCAATGTTATCCTACGGGAGACATAGACCTTGAAGTAGTGAAAAATAAATTTGGGAGCTTTTCGCTACTAGGAAATGTAAAACTTAAAGGTATATGCCCTACCTTTTAAATACATTGTATCTAGGGCCTACCGTAGGGGTCACTTATGTGTATAAAAAGGCAAGACTTGAGCCTGGTAAGAGGTTTATCTTGCCAGGTCGAAATGGCAGTGTAAATTGCCCAGACTGGCTCTGCAATGGCAGGCCTGAGACATGGTGAGAGGGCTACTTAAGTGGGTGGCACAATACGTGCTACAGGCCCACTAGTAGCATCTAATTTACAGGACATGGGCACAGGCACAAGTAGTGCACTCTATTTGGGACTTACAAGTAAATTAAATATGCCAATTGGGGATGAGCCAATATTACCATCTTTAGGGGAGAGATCACAAGCACTTTGGCACTGATTAGCAGTGGTAAAGTGCTCAGAGTCCTAAGGCCAACAAAAACAATTTAGCAAAAAGTGGAGGAAGGGGGCGTGGCCAGGCGGTGCAACATGGCGGAGCGCTCTAGGCATGCTCCTGTGACCATGTCCGAATACCTCAATTATCCTGCTGCATCGATGCATATATTTAATTCCCAAGACTGTGCTGAGCTACCTGGTGCTGCCTGCTACTTCGGGCGTGGTGATTTGCTCCGAGGGCTGAAACACAGTGGCAGTGGGGATGGAGCAATATTGGAGCCTTTCGTGGCCTGAGGGACGACCCTCCCCCACCTCCCCCTGTGGAAGATGGTTGCAGTACGCGGTTCCTAACACGAGACCGGTGTTGGAGGCTGGGACACCGAAGCGGTGCTCCCGATCGTGGCCCTGACCCCCGAGGCCACTACACGAGGTAGGTGGGATGGCATTTGGGGGAGGGTCCGCAAATAAATGACTGGAGGATCCTCACCCGGAAGCTAACTTGGGCCATGGAGACTCCTTGGCTCCCTGATGTCCCCCAGGCACGTCTGGTGTGAGGCGGCCCTTCCGGACTAGAGACATTGGCTGGAGCGGCGGCGGGTCCATGTGGTGAAGGTGCGAGCTGCGGGCCCCCTCCCTGGGCCCCGAGACAGAAGGCCCGACACAGCAGTTGGCCAGCTGGGGTCCCGGGCTGGTCTACACTCAGCAGTGGAGTGCATGGGGGGTGGCATAGACTGGCTGGAGCTGTGGGCCCACAATACTACACACCAGTGACCACACCGGGGTGACCTGTGAGATTCGGCAGCTAAATCTGGCCATGGTGCGGCGTGGTGCCATTCCATATATCTAGCGCAGCATGAGGGCTGTGGGAAATATCTGTAAATAACCTGCAGGGCTGGAATAGATGACCTAGGAGATCTGCGGGGCTATGACCCACCAGACACAGCTACTTGATTTCTCCTGCAGAGAGAAGGTGGGGGCTTTCGCTGGGCTTTACACGTAGCAGAGAGGTTGCCTTTTAAGAACATCCCTACCTCACCTAAAAGAAGCAGGCTGCCTAGACGGTTGTCCACCGAGGAGATTGAGTGATTTCTGGGATGGCTTGCATGATAATTGCCGCCCGCCACACAGAGTGGTCTTCACCCCCCCGTCGGGAGGTAAAGCATCCACATCTAAGGGCTCCTTTATCATCGCGCTATGACAAGAGACTAGGTGCCAGGGGCTGGATCTAAACAGAGCATGCTGAATCGATACACTGTGACTGGAGCCCTGGTAACAACTCCTGGAGATCACCATGCCAGACAACACTGCCCTGATGGTGGCCATTACCACACCCAGGGATATGCTTGATGCAAAAATTGGAGTGGTGGGCTCATTCGTCAAGATCTCCGCAATGCAGTTGAACGAATCAAGGAGGCGTAAACTCGGTTCTCATCAACAGAAGACTCAGTAGTCACCCCCCAAAAGAAAGTATCTGCCTTGGAATCAATCACGAAGGGCCTGCCAGAGCGGGTGGAAGACGCAGAGGTGCGTGCATGGAGAACCATTTTCTGCTTTGTAGGGTTTCCGGAGGGCTGCGAAGGTAAAAACTCTGAGCAATTTCTTGTGACATGGCTCACAGAATGGCTTTCCCATGGCTCCGTATCACAATGCTTCATGATAGAACGAGCTCACCGTGACCTGCTTCAAAAACCCACGCCCAGAGCTTTACCACTACTGATCATCGCTAAAAATGTATTACAACGATCGAGATGTAATCCTGCGGCAGGCCAGGCTCAAAGACTCACTTTATTACACTTCACACCACATACTGATATTCCCTGACTATACCAAGATGGTCCAACAACAATCGCAATCCTTTGCAAAAGCGAAGGCCCGGCTCCGTATCTTGAAACTCCAATACGCCCGGTTATATCCGGCCTGCCTCAGAGTGTCCTACAAATAGCAATCTCTATTCTTTGACACACCGGAGGAGGTGTTTGCCTGGACAGATGAAACTATCAAGACAAAACCAGACACCCTCCGAGGCTAGGCTCGGAGTCATCATTCGTATGTGGATTCTACAAATCATCCAAGCCCAAAGACGAACAAAACCATAGATCACGGTCCAAGCGTAGGTCCAAAACCCGTAACCAATCCCATGCAAGGTGAGATGATTCCCAGCAGAAATGAACTACTCCATGATCAGTCTCTAAGACCGCAACCAGTGGCAGATGCTTTATAAGATGTGGTGCAATACTCATCTGCTACATACCTATAGAGACATCTTTTGACTCCAAAGACCTTTAAATGTCTCAGGTACAGTTACTTGGGAATATTGGCTGGGAGGCATCATGGACCCCCGTTGGGGCTGTGACCACAATTCTGCTGTGAGAGATACTTCAACAGTTTTGAGGTATAGGGTTGGCGAGAGGTTCTCTCTGGGCAGTTTTATGTTGTTGTTGTTGTTTTTAATGCCATGATCCTATACCCGATGTACGCATGCCCTCAAGTGACCACCGTGTATAAACTTTCCCACATACATTTGCTTCTCCTAGATCTATACCTCAGGCAGTGACAGAGACCCCCGGGATCGAAATACTTATAGTCAGTTGGAATGTACGGGGAATGTTAGACAAGATTAAATGAGGTGCCATACTCTGACAGGCCAAGCGGTATAAAGCTGATGTCTTACTCCTACAAGAGATTCACTTCTTGGGTAACAAGGCGCCCTGTCTGTCCTAGTTTGGATGTGACCAGGTGTATCACTCCGGATTCACAAGGGGTTCCCGCAGGGTGGCAGTCATGGTCCATCACAGGGTTCCGTTTGCCCACCTCAGATCCTGGCTGGACCCCCATGGAAGGTATGCAATAGTGACAAGTACACTATATGGTGAGTCCGTTACCCTGAGTAGTGTTTAGGCTCCTCCCCCTCTGACCTGTGCCTTTGTTGAACGCCAGACAATCAACTGGGCGGAGATCCCTTGCGGCCTGACGGTAGCTTTAGGAGACTGGAATGACGTGATGTGCCCCTCTCGAGACAGATGGCATGGAGGTGGGAGGTTGGTGCCACAGCAGAAATCAAGGCTGCAGTCCATGACAGATGGAGTGATTGTATAGATGCATCCCAATGCCCAAGAGTTTACATATTACTCAAACGTACATGATTCTTTTGCCCGCTTGAATTATATCTTTATACCCTCGGGATAACTCCACAGAATGATGGGTCGGAGATATTGCCCAGAGGCCTCTCTGATCATTCCCCAGTAACACTGGAGCTGTCACTGGGTCTGCAACGCCTGGCATTCAGGTGGCGCCTCTTGGCGTGGCACTTGCAGGACCACCAGTACAAACTACATATGCACCAGGCCATCACAGAATATTTTGGGCACAACACTGGATCCTGGGGGTACTATGGGAGGCCATGAAGCCCAGCATACGGGGCGCAGATATATCCTTCTGTGCTGCACAGCGCCGCAAGAAACGGGAGACTCTGATCTAGTTAGAGGCTCAACTCACTGAGCTCGATCATGAGAGTAGGGGGACAGAGGGAATCATAGCATGCTGACAACTACTCCTCACACAACAGCTGTACTCCAATGAATTATTAGAAGAGGCCAAGCTGGCATGGCTCGCTACCCGTAGCAGGATCTATCAGTGAGGGGACAAGTCTAATACACTGCTGCATTGGCTTTCCCAGCGGGTGCTGCAGCCACGCTCCATTCCTTATATCCATGGTCTTGACAGCATGATATTATCTAACCCAGCTCGAATTACCGCAAGCTTTGTTGACTACTTTACAGATTTATATGCCCCCAAAGAAATCCTACCGATGGCCACAATACATCGTTTCTTAGATGATTTGCCCCCAAGGCGCTCTCAGACGAGGTGAGGGAAGAACTTGACGTCCCACTTTCAGTTGAGGAACATGAGTCCACACTGATTGAGATGCGCTCTGGTAAAACTCTCGGGCCCAACGGCTTCCCAAGTGAATTTTCCAAGGTGTTCTGGATCCAACTCCTTCCCCACTACTTGGAAGCGATTAACGCCACTATGGAGACTGGTAACCTTCCGCAGGACTGGAGACACGCGGAGGTGGTCGTCTTTTTAAAACCGGGAGCCTCCCGAACATCACTCATCATGCTACCCAATCTCATTATTAAATGTGGAAGCTAAACTGATGGCTAAGGCCCTCGTGAACCGTCTGCTGCCTCACATTTCAAACCTCATCCACCTAGACCAGGCAGGCTTTATGCCGAGCCGTGCTACGAGACACAATATCCTCTGCACCCATAATGCCATTGCGGCAGTAGATAATTTGGAGTGACCGGCGGCCCTGCTTTTAGCAGACATCAATAAAGCGTTTGCCTCACTTAGTTGGACCTACCTCTTTGCTCTTTTAAGTAGACTGAAATTTGGCCCTCGGCTTCTGGCATATATACCACTCTAATATACTGATATTACAACCTCGGTGCAAGTTGCAGATGCCACCTTGCGGACCTTCTCTATTGGATGAGGGATTAATGAGGGATTCCCCCTCTCCTGATGTTGGTTTGTGCTCTCTATGGAGCTGCTTGCAGCATGGATCAGAATAGATGCCCAACTTCATGGCTTTGAATGGGCCAAGGATGACGTGCTGTTTTTTCTCATAGATCTCAATCGGTCAGGGCCTAGGATACTTCACATCATACAGATTTTTGGAGAAACATTTGGCATCTATATGAATGCACGCAAATTGTTCCTTTTTTTTCCTTTTTTTTTCAAAGTATTCATACAATAAGAACAAATATGATGCATGGTTATATACTGTCAAAGATCACGACATGAAACACTTGTCACAAATATACAATATCATAAAATTAAGCGTAGGCACAGTAGCAGGTACGTTATTCATAGTAACGGAACTTGTACGTGTCCGCCCCTACGGTCCCTCCGTCAATCTTTCCTTTGGCCTCTAAGGGGGGGAACAGAATTGGCTGCTTGGTCCAGGGAGGTGATGTGATCGCGGACGTGTTCAAATATCTGGGGGTGTTTTTGACGTCCCAATCTGACTTACGCCACAGACATTTGGCCCCATTGATGATGCAGACCAAAGCACAGATCAGAACCTGGTCTCACTTGCCCCTGTCCCTATTCGGCAGATCTGCAATCTTTAAAATGGTCTCCCTCCCTTGCCTACTGTATCAGATACAGAATCACTCGTATCCAGTTCCGACCACATGGTTCAGGCAGATGAACTCATTGTTGGGTCAATTCCTTTGGGGTGGGGGATCCGCCCGGGTTGCCTTGAGAACTTGTTTCCAATCTACATACTGTGGGGGAAGGCCAATCTAGATATTCAGGCATATTATGCAACATCCTATCTTCTGCTGTTGAATGACTGGTGGTATGGAGAAAGACTGGATCTGGCGTACGTGGTAGAACGCTGGCTAATGGGTGATACAACACTACACACAATTCTTTACTCTGGAGCGACACTGCGAACCCTCCCACTGGTGACAAGGACTGTATTCACATTATGGAGGCAGGTCCTACGCCGCTTGAGATGGTGGGGCTGATTGACCGGAGAGACTCCCTTATGGCATAATGGTCTTCTACCCCAACTCTGGACGCTGACTGGATTCAGTGGATGGGAGAACATATGTATTCCCACTTTGGGGGTGGTTATGCGTGGACCAATTTTAAAATCATTCCAGGAGCTACAGCAGGAATTTGGTATGCCCAATGCACAGTTCTATAAATATCTCCAGTTTCGGCATGCCCTCTCACCGTCAATTCTTCACCTGTATGCCCTGCCAGAGTTCAACCCTATCAAAGGTACGTTTTTTATGGGAAACTTAGGCGATCATAAGATTACCAAAATATATAATACAATAGTTACCAACAGCCACAACACATTCGATACACTTCAAGAGACCTGGCAGAATGAACTGGGACCGTTAGACGGGGATGATTGGACAGAAGCATTAGAGTCCCCGCGTGGTCCGGCAAGAGCATCACGTCTTCGACTCATACAATTGAAATACCTTCACAGGGTCTACTTCACTAGGCACAGAGGGGCAGATTTACAAGCCCCTTGCGACACATTTACGCCGCCATTGCGTCACTTCTGTGACGCAGCGGCGGCGTAAACCATGCGCCATGTTGTGCCTTATTTACAATGTGACGCATCTAGGGAGATGCGTCACGTTGTAAAGCCCAGCGCTACATTAAACCTGCGTCAGGTTTAATGTATGCAGGGTGGGCGTTCCGTCGGAAAAAGCCTCGGAAAAGTGACGCAGTGAAATCTACAAGATTTCACGGAGTCACTTTTCCGATGCTGCTGCGTCAAAACCCTGCGCCTGCCTGAAGCAGGCGTAAGGCGTGAGCAGCATGTTAGGTATGGGCAGCCTCTGAGTATTGCTGGAGTTTCGCCGCAATGCGCCGCCCTTACGCCATCAGATGCGTCACGCATCTGTTTATCCTTGCGCCACGATGCACCGCATTGTAAATGCGGCTCATCTGTGGTGGCGCAAGGGTAAACTTGCATGACGCATCTTACCTGGCGCATCCCTGCTGATATGCAGGGATGCGCCAGTCCTTGTAAATCTGCCCCAGAGTGTGGAGATCTGGCTTGGTGGATTCCCCTACTTGCCTGAGATGTAATTCTGGGGAGGGCACTTGATTTCATACAGTCTGGCAGCGAACTGCGCTTCAGAGGCTCAGGCAGAAAGTCTTAAGTTCTCTTTGGAGACATGCCTGCCTCGCCAAAACTAGCCCTCTTGCACATCACAGAAGGTATAGGAGCCAATAGGTATAAACATCACTTACTGTTCTTAGGCCTTAAAGTGGCAAAATGGGACATAGCCAGGGCCTGGAAGGCCTCATCCCCTCCCCGGGTGGAAGTGTAGAGGAGGGGAATGGATTTCTGTATGGGCTTGGAACTACCAATTTTTGGGGGTGGAGCTTGCCTGGCTTCAAGATGGCTGTATACTAAACTCTCTCTGCCGTCCAGGCACATAATCTTTTAAAATCGTTCAGTTTCCAGCCATCTGGATGCTGTGATTGCCTGGCTGCTGTCTCCCAGTGTCCTCCAGCTGCTGTTAATCCCGAGGCCCCAGACCCTGGGGGTCTGCAGCGCTGTGTGCCTGGCTGGGCCTGTGGAAGGCGATCCTGCGGCGTTGTGCTGACTGTGGGGGTGGCCCTCTGACTGGAGCTGAGGGGAGTTCTGGAGATGGTGTGCTGTGATGTGGGGCCGACCGTCGCTGTCCTGAGACCCGCTGAGGAGCGTTGTGGTGTAATTGTCTGACCGTGGCTCTCCCCTGGCTGTGAGGTGGGTGTTGTTGTTTGCCGGTGGCCAGCTTGCAGTGCTGCTGCTGCTGGGCCACCTCGGGCCTGTTCCGGCTCCGGTCCTGCGTCCTGCCGATCCTGCCGGTGGAGAACACTCACTGTGCAAGGACCGCCACCCTGACCGCTGCTGATGGGCCTGGTGTACCCCAAGGCCTTTGCCCCTGATGTGAAGCTGTAGGGCACGACTGGCCCGACTTGAGTTTGGTACTCCGCTGGGTCCGCGGTGAGACCTGGGGCAGACGCTGTGCTCCTTTGGGCCGGAGGAACACAGCCTGTCTGTGACCGCCTCTCCCTGGATCGTCACAATCTTTGCTGCCCCTTGCCCCCAATGGGCCTATTATAGTCACTTCTGCTGTTTTCATGGGGTGGAAGGACCACCACCGTGGGGTGCGATAGCAGGGCCCATTCAGCCCCTTATTGAATAACCTGTGGTGCTGGGGCGGTGTGAGGGCCCTGCTGTTGCTTGATCCCTCTCCTTGGTGGGCCTTGCATTTGCCTGGGGAGATTGTTGCTCTCCAGTGCATGCTGCATAGTTATGAGGGCCTAAGAGTCATCAACATGGAGAAGCCTGAAAAATCCCAAATCAAATTGCCGTTCGAGCCTTGTAAATCAAGCCAGCAATTGGAATAAGACAAAAGTGCCTCCGAATCAGGCTCAGAGGTGGGTAATTCATCCTCTGACTCTGACATCAAACACATTTTGGTGGCTATGCAGAGTAGTCTGAATAAAATAGACGGGAAAATCGATTCCCTTTCCTTCCGTATGGATAGGAAGAACGAGCGCCTAGAGAAGCATACTGAGTGCTTAGATGTTGTTGAAAGAAGGGTCTCTGATGCCGAAGACACTTTGAACTCTGCATCACTCTCCCACACTGTATTAGATAAGCAACTTAAGAGCCTGCAGGCTAAAGCTGAGGACCTGGAAGCCCGCTCACGGCAGAACAATATATGCATTGTTAGAATCGCAGAGTCCACTAATATCCCCAATATGGAGCTCTTTATGGAACAGTTGTTAACATCATTGCTGGGTAGAGACTGTTTTTCCAATATACTTGTAGTAGAGAGGGCACACCGCTCTCTGGCTCCTCGACCAGTGCCAGGAGCGCCACCACGTCCGATTATAGCGAGGCTATTGAATTATAGGGATCAAGACAGTGCACTCCAGAGAATCTGGGAGCTGCAGGAACTTCGCTACAAGGGCATGGCTCACTCCCTATACCCTGATTTTACCCAGCAAGTGCAGGATGCCCGGCGGCTCTTTGCCCCAGTCAAGAGAAAGCTCCGTCATCTGCAGTTACAGTGAAATATGATGTATCCTGCTAAGGTGAGAGTGCACGCAGATGGAAAGACTCATGTATTCACCAATCCTGTGCAAGTGCCTTAAGCGCAGGGATGGTGCAATATCAAAGAAGAGTCCTGCAGGCCCACATGCGGGAGGGTAGGGAAACACCGCAACATAGGAGAACCAAGATCTCCATGTCATTCACTTGGGGGGCTCTGGGAGAGACTTGCTGGAACAGGATCGGTTGTTCCGGTTTCGATTCACTCTCACACTGCTAGGCCTACCAGAGCTGGTGATGGTTTGTAAGAAGCTTGTACAGTAATCTTCAGTATGGAGTATTGATTATGATTGGGTAACTTTATACAGTCGGCTGGTCGCCCCAGACTTGACATCGCTCTAAGCCAGCAATTTGTAGAAAGAGGTCTGCGATGGTGGCGGGGTCCGACACGCAGGTGGCAGAGCTGGGGGGGCTGGGTAAGTTGGGAGACTCATTACACATGTATCTGTATTTATCGCAGCAGAAATGTGGCTGTTAATTTTGTCCATTATTCCGGGACTGGGTGCACCTTCAGTCAGGCGACATCTGCCCCGTAGTGTGTACCACAAGAGGTGTGTCAAGTGAATTTGTTGTTTTATTTTTTTATGTTAGGAGACCACTATCTCTGAACCTGTGTTAGAGTGTGTCATGCAGGGGGGTGGAGGGTAATTTCGCCTATGCACAGATGGGGAGGGCATAGCGTGGGAGGGAGGGTGGGTTTAACTGTACTGCGAGATGTGCATATACACTGGCAGGGCCCCAGTGCTGGTTGCTAGATTTATTTCGATATACATGCACATCTTCTTAGTTATGGCTCAAAAACGATATGGCAGACCCGACGATGGACCCTAGAGGGGATAGGAAGGTCCGATTCGCATCATGGAACGTCAGGGGGCTAAATAACCACAGAAAGATTTTGTAAAGTAGTGCCGTATTTGAAGAGGCATTGTGTTAATGTTGCTATGCTCCAGGAGATGCACCTGCCGCTTGGTAGTGGTATGCTTGCACATAAATACTTCCAAGGCACGATTTGCGCTGCAGGGTTCACCACTCAAGCTAGAGGGTTTTTAATATGAGTCAACCCTAAATTAGGGATCACACTAACTGAGACTGACATAGATACTAATGGGAGATACGTTATAGCAAAATGTCATAAGGAGGGTCTAATCTTAAAACTAGTCATTGTGTACGGCCCTAATTATGATGACCCACAGTTTTACCGATTGTTGTGCTCCCGACTTATGCAGGATGCGAGCGCATTTTTATTATTGGGTGGTGACTTCAATTGTATTTTAGACCCCGACAAAGACCACTCTAGGTTCCCCTCTCGATGCCCCCCAAGCTGCAGCGAGTGCCATTATTGACAAGATAAAAGACACCACTGATGTCCTTAAGATAATTGATCATTTTACAGACACAGGTAATGTTGACTACCTAGTCACCTTGGACGTAGAGGCCCTCTATACTAATATTCCTCAGAGGGCCACTTTGGCAGTTATTGAGTCAGCACTGCGGGCACTTAATTGGTCATCACCAACGCCCATAACATTCATTGTTGATTGTGCTACCTTGGCTTTGACTGAAAACTTTTTTGAATTTAACAGGCAACTCTATCATCAAAGCCAGGGTACTTCGATGGGGAGCACCTTCGCTCCTAGTGTAGCGTGTCTCTACATGGCAGCTTTTGAAGAAAACGTGATCTTTAACATCTCGAATCCTTTCCATGGCAATATTACACTCTGAAAACGATTCATTGACGACATACTGATCTTTTGGCATGGTACACGCACTGATTGTGTAGAATTCATTAAGTGGATCAATGAACAAAATGAATATCTCAGATTTTCCCACACAATATCAGAACATTCAGTACAATTCCTGGACCTGAACATCACACTATTAGATGGTACTCTTAGCAAAACATTATATAAAAAACCAACCGATCGCAATAGTCTACTGCGCTATGATAGCCATCATCCCAAAACATTGAGGGACAATCTACCATTTGGTCAGTTCCTACGCATTAGACGTAATTGCACAAGGGTGGCAGACTACAACACAGAGGCAAGAGTTTTATCATCTAATCTGAAGGCCAGGGGTTATCCCGAAAGACAGGTCCATAACTCCATGAAAAGAGCTAGGAACAACCCACGAGAGGCACTCCTTGAGACACGATTGAAAGCTGAAACTGACATACTTACCTGTGTCACTTCCTTTACACCTGATTCTACTAGAATTAAGAAAATTATTCTGAGAAACTGGAGTATTCTAGAGACAGGCAGCCTGAACATACCCAAACCAAGGTTTGCATACAAGAGAACACAAAACATCAAGGACCTACTGGTCCACACAAGACCAAAATTGATTATGACCAAAACACAACGCACCATGTGGGATTTACCCACAGTAAAAGGTCACTTCCCTTGTGGTTCATGTGTGGCCTGTAACTTGACCACCACCACCAAGGACATCACTTTCAAAAATGATTTTCACTGGGTTTTGACCAGACACACTAATTGCAACACAAAGAATTGTATCTACATGATTACATGCCCTTGTGACCTATATTACATAGGTATGACTACTCGCACGATCAAGACTAGGATTACCGAGCACAGGCTGTCAGAGAGTGATGACTAGACTCTACACACACTTCAAGGAAACGCAACACCATGCTGATTCAATGAGCTGGGTAGTCTTAGAGGCTCATCCGCAGATCTCTAAAAATGCATTGTTCAGGCTTGAGCAGAGATGGGTCCTCAGATTATCCACACATCTGACGGGTCTCAACGACGACATCCCATGGGGTGCACTCACTGGATGAGGTCCTCCTGCCCTTAGTTTTACTCCTTATCCTCCACCTGAGCTTGATCCCCCACTGAGACATGACTGATATTCCATAAATCTCCCAGACCCAGACGCATCCCGCGGTCTGTGCCCTTCACCACACTTTCTGGCACCTTGGATGACCTCCTTATTAGGCCTCCGTGTACCGCGTAGCCTCCTCAGGCACCCCTGTCTATATTGTGGATCTATCTTTGTCCCTTGGGTTTGATTTTGAATTTTTAATTTTGAATTTTTTAATTTATATCCAACCTTCCACTCTCTAGCGGGCCCACGCCACTATGGTCTTTACCAACCCGGTGTGCCTTCCGCTGGATATACAACTCTCTCCCGGTCATAGATGGCCGCCGCGGCCGCAGCGGCTGCTCCGGGCTTTCTGCCAGGCACTTCTGGTCACATGACGTTCTCTACGTCATCAGGATGCAACCACCTTAGCTTCCTCCCCATTCCATCATGGCTGCATCAGTATTATCTCCACCATTGGGTTCTCGCGCTAGCGGTCACATGATGCCACACACGTCATCCCCACGCAGCATATCAGGCTCGCACCCTGTCTCACCTCCAACCATCCCTGGGCCGGCGGTAGGGGTAGGTTCAGGAGCACAGGCGTTTTTTGACGCGGGTGAGTACTACACGCATCCTCCACCATGGTCCAGACCCTTACTGAGGTGAGATTTTTATTACGGAGCGGTTTTGGCACCTACTCCATTGTTGTGACTTCATGGGCGTTACCGTCCATGACCTGGCCCGCTTACAATGAGGGGTGGCGGCACTTGTCCCTCACACCAGGAGGACAGCACGGGCGTGTTGCGACACACCCCCTCTATGCACCTGGCTTTCACGCCGTCTGCCCCTTGTTTTGCTGGGTTACCATGGCTGCACACCATACTGCCCGTGCTAGTTTACTCCGAGGTGATGGGCCGCCCTGACTGTCCTTGGTCTCTCTCACCTCCGTGGGCTCCGTGGATTGACCCTCCATACTCCTTTCAGTACCAGTTCCGGTACCGCGGGTTTCTACATTTATTTTAATCCCTTTTTTCTCACCCTTCCGGCATCAATCTTTAGGACCCACATTGGAGTCCATTATATCCGCCGGTCACTGCTGCAAGATTGCCTTGATAGCAGTTTAGGTGAGTCTTTCCCTGTACTGCCTTGATTGAATTATTCCGTTTACTGCATTGATTGTTTTTATCACATTTTTGTGAACAACTTTATACCTTCCACCGGGGTGACTGCTACTTCCCTGAACCCTTGTTTGTCCCCATTGACACTAAGAGCCTCCTATTGACTAGAGTCTGTTTCATCATGTGAGTGCATTTCAATGTGTTGTTTATTGTCACGTTGCTGTCTTTTGTCTTCCCTTGTAGGTTACCTTTTTGCACCTGCTAGTTATGTAGATTAGTCACTTACCTTTTGTTGTAGATAGTCCTTATTATTTGATCCTGAGGAAGTGCCCTGACCATTTTGGCTACCAAGGCACGAAACATGTCGATCTTCTTGAGAGTAGGGTAAGCATAACTAGCTACATAATCACTAGTGCCTATACCCACCTCAACTTTCATTGTTTTTAATTAGGCTGTTTACCACTTTAATAAAATTCACGTGTGGACTAACAGTACCTATTTTATACATTCATTTACATCTACACATTCTAGGGCCCCTTACCACCACGGCACCCTTCGGCAGGAACAAAAGATCCCCGCCAAAGAGCCCCAATATTGGGAGCCCGTCAGGAATTGCAGCGCCGACCTGACGAGGGGCAGGCTCAAATGATGAAGCATGACACCTAGCTTGCTGGGTGTGTGAGAGCCCTAGTTCCAAAAAGGGTTTTTCCCCCCTTCTACTTTCTTGACCTGTACTACTCGTGACCAAGCCTTATTCCCCATGACACGTGACAGTACATCCCTTTGTTTCCTCCCTTCCCCCCCCCCCTCTCCCTCTTTCTCAACTAGAGGAACTGTGTACCTTTTTGCATTAGTAGTTGATGGGGTATGTACACTGGACCTCATTAAACCCACCCCTTTGTCCCTAATTTGTTGACACATTATTGACAAGATGGAAGACTTATGCCTGTTAGACGTATGGAGGCAGCCATAACCGGGGGATTCCCTCATTACTCTGCCCCTTATGATACACATACCAGTACTGATTATTGGCTTATCGCTAGAATCTTGTTATCTTAGGTTACAAATTGTTCCCCACTTGCACACACATATTCAGGTTATTCACCAGTGCAGTTGGATATCACCCTGTCCGCTATGCAGGCTGTGCCCTTTAATTGGAGATTCCCCCTTTATTAACTATTGGATCCGGTGTATGCCGTCGAAATGGCGACAGCAATAGATGTCTTCCTTAAAAAGTATATTGGGTCTGTGGATAGTTTTGCTACAGTCTGGGAGGCTTTTAAAGTCTATTTCAGAGGCATTGCCATCTCCATTCATGTGGGCATACTCCGGGCCCTGAGGGACAGGTTAACAAAATTGGAACCCGAAATTTTAACCCTGGAACACACCTTTCAAGAAACTGGGGATAAAATTTACTAGGTAGCATAAAGGCTGCCCTGGAGGAATTTCAGGAGGCCGCCGATAGTGAAGTGAAACACCTAGACAAATACGCCACAGTCAGGGTTTACAGGGAGGGGGAACAACCTGGGGCTTCTCTGCCGGCGCTGCTGCGACCTAAGTGAGACGCACATATGATGATCGAGGCTCAGGACGAACAGGGGCTTCCCATATCTGAGTGCACAGAAATTGCAGACAGGTTCAGTAGATACTACACTGAATTATACACAGCGCGGGGGTCCCGGATGATGTTGCAATCCAAATTTACCTCAAGAATATTCAAATGACATGGCTCACGAATGCCCGCACTGAGCATATCATGGCCCCACTCACCCCTGGTGAAATCAAGGCAGCTCTTAAAACTATGCAGGCGAGTAGTGCCCTGGGCATAAACAGGCTTACAGTGAACTTTTATAAGGCTTTCCAGGAACAATTAGTTTCTCATTAGATATCCCTATATGAGGACATAGCCCAATCTAAGGTCATGTCCACTTCCATGTGTGAGGCCTTGATTATAATGTTACTCAAACCTGGGAAACCTTTAGTGGACTGTGCATCATATAGGCCCTTATCGCTTTTAAATGTAGACAAAAGATTTTTGCCAATATTTTGGCAAATCGCCTAGCCCCGTTGATCCCTCTGGTGGTTCGCCCAGAGCAGGTGGGTTGTGTCCCTGGCTGCAATTTGACTCTTAACCTCAGAACAATTTTCGTTACCATCCAACAACTCAACACGGATGTGGAAGCTGCGGCTGTCTTTTTAGATGCCAAAAAGGCGTTTGACTCAGTGAAGTGGGCGTTTATGAAGGGGGTATTGAGGCGTATTGGAGTAGGGGAGATCTTTTTAAAGTTGGTGTCCGTTATATACCCTGCCTACTGCCAGGATATGTCTGGGCAATATGATTACAGCACCCATTGCCATTTCAAGGGGCACCTGTTAGGGCTGCCCATTGTCCCCACTCCTGTTCGCCCTGGTGGCCGAACCCCTGGTGTGTGCACTTCGTGAGTACCACAGTCGCAGGGGACTGCGGTTCCCAGGATATAGCCTGGTGCTTTCGACTCATGCTGATGATACACTGCTCTATGTCTGGAAGCCGCGCCAGAATCTCAACCCCATCCTTTCTGAGGTTGTGCAGTTTGGGCAATTGCCTGGCTTTAAAATTAACTGGCCAAAATTGTTTATTCTCCCTTTGACCCCTGTTACAACCCCTACAAGTTTAGGTTACCCCATGCAGTGGTCTCCAGACCCTATTTCTTAGCTAGGAATACAAGTTCACACTAACCCTGACATAGTCCTTGCGGAAAAAGATGGGAAAGCAATTTCTAAGCTTGATGATGATATCACTAGATGGATTAGACTACCTCTCACCTTGCTAGGTCGTATTTGTTCTATGAAAATGGTGGTCCTCCCTAGATTTTAGTTTTTTTAAACATCCCTATGTTGCTGCCACGCCACATATTTGCTACCTTACGCTCCCTTATGAAAAAGTTGGCATGGTCCGGTAAGCGGCCGAGGGTTAAGTGGGAAACGCTGACGTTGCCGTATTCCACAGGTGGCCTCGGGGCTCCAGACTTGGAACTATATTATCGGGTGGTGCAGGCTTCCCATGCATACAGCTGGATCCATGGCCCGCAGGAACTACCACACTCACATATAGAAAGGAATGATTGCCCCTGGCACCCTGCCACAGTCCCTTTTCAAACCTCCTGTTAGACAACATGGCATTCTGGACTCTATACACTTGACTACGCATGCCTGGCATAGGCTGTTAGAATATCAGGCATGGGTTCTCATGTACTCTCCATTGATACCATTGGAGTGGTGCTCCTGGTTTCGGACGGGAATGGAAAAGGACGTTTATCGATTGCTTAAATCATTGGGTATTCTTAAGATAGGAGACTTATTCCAAGAGAGTGCTGTCTGTGGCTGGGACGACTTGCCCAAGGAAGGATCGGCGCATACGCCATTAGACCAATTCCAGTATGCCAGGGCTAGGCATAAGTGGCAAGAGCTCCTGGGAGACGATATGCAGGATCCCCAGGCAATGCCCACACTCACACATATTCTCCACGTGGACTCCCCCGCTAAGCTAATGACAATTCTTTTTTCACTCTCTTTGGAACACTAGACAACACTATTCTTCACGGCCCGTTTAGATTGGCAGAGCGATCTGTGCTTGGTCTTAGATGGCAACCACTGGAGGTATTGTTCCGAAGTCACAAAACACATATCCTAAATAGCAGACACTGCCTGATACAATACATAAATAGAGTCTATTACACCCCGTTAGTCTGTTCCACTATGGACTGCGAAATTCTGGTTGTTGTGAGCGCTGCTGCTTGGCTCTGTCCTGGCATTTTGAAATTCTGGAGTGAGGTCTTCACTGATATGGGGGACATCACGGGGCACATCCTAGTACCAGACTCACTACTAGCATTACTTGGGTATAATCTGGAAATAGATAAGTGCTATAGGAAGTTGGTGGCGATGGGTATGATGCTGGCATTGCGGAGGGTCACCATGGGATGGCCCAAGGGACCGATTGCACTGATCGGAGACTGGAGCACAGACATGTTATATTGTAATACGCAATCCGACATTTACAATGATCTGTTGCCTCCCCAGAACTGTCCAAAGGACATTTGGGGATTGAACAAGCAATACCTTGCAGGGAGTAGGACAGTAGGGCTGCCCAGCCAGGGCAGCGATACAGGTGCCTGAGATGTTTCGTCTAGCTAGCTACTTGGTCGGTGAATGCTCAAATGTGGGTCCCTGGTCTGATTTTTTCCCCTCTGTGGTGAGATGGCCCCCTTGGTAAGCTGCCACTCATTAGCACTGAACCTAGATGTATTGGGTCTTAAACTATGTCATAATTTATGTGCAAGTGAACTGCTTTCTGATGTGTATTGTATTCATATTTTTAAGTATGCTCTGCCTATGTCTTGTTTTGGGTTTGTTCCTTATTGCCTTTTCTTCTGTAAGAATGATCTCTCAGATCTGAATATTTTTGGTAAACTTTATAAATAAAAAATTAATAAAAAAACTACCAATTTTTAAAGTGAGAGGATGTTCTAAGAAACATTCTAAGATATGGAAAAAATGGGCATATTACTGAGGTCTCTATCTGCAACCGGTAGTCTCGATCTTGCAGGTTGCAGAGATAATGGAGTAGTGGTTGGGGGGGGGGGAGCTTCCTTAGTTTGTAATTTATATCTTCAGTTGCAAAGACTGGGGGGCAGTGGGCAGATGACATTGTGTAATGTTATTAATGGCATGGTGCTAGTTTCTATGTGTTTTATTGTTGAATCTGAAAATATAACTGTCAATATCAGCAATTCCATTCTACATACCTATGTATATGTCAATTTTCCAGGTGCCACCTGGTTGTGTATGTCTGTAAGACACAATAAAATCTGTTTTGGGAAAAAAAAGTGGAGGAGGGAGGCCAAAAGTTGGGAGATGACCCTGCAGAGAGGGGCATTTTTGAGCAGTCTATCCTTATCAGAATTCAACATACCGCAACACTTTTTATACAGAGCCTGAAGATATATGAATACATCACCCCATCCTAATGAAAGTCCATTGGCTTACTTGTTTGCCCACTCCATAGCACCTTTGCTTACCTTGCAGAAAGGCGTAATCTTTCCAGTGGTTCTCAATACACCTGCACTCAGGATCCAATCATACTGCCGACTAAGAAGTGTAAAAAAGATAAAACAAGGAAGCAGTCCATTTCCACCTCTGCACTAGGACTACCTCCACACTGCCCCACATTAGGTAAAAGTTACAGTTAGACCCGTTAGCCTTAGGGTGGTCCTTCCCCAAACATGTTACCTTTTTCACTCCAATTTTCTGAAATTAGTTGTTGGCCTAGGACTCTGTGCACCTTATCACTGCTAACCAGTACTAAAGTGCTTGAGCTCAATTCCCTTAATATGGTAACATTGACATAAGCATAATTGGCATATTTTGTTTTCTTATAAATCCCTTGTAGAGTGGTAAACCATATACTCTGGGCCTGTAAATGAAATGCCACTGGTGGGCCTGCAGCACCTTTTGTGCCACCCACTTAGGTAGCCACTTAAAACATGTCCCAGGCCTACCATTTCAGCCTAAATGCAGTTTTAAACTGCCAATTTGACTTGGCAATATAACCTCCTTCACAGGCCTTTTATTGCATAGAAGTCATCCCTATGGTAGGCCCTAAGTAGTCCAAAGGGCGGGGTGCTGAGTAATTAAATGGTTGGACATGTACTTTTACGATTTACATGTCCTAGTAGTGAAAAACGCCTTAATTCTTTTTCATGACTGTGAAGCCGACCTGTCTTGTAGGATAACATTGGTTTGCCTTATTACATACTTTAAGGGTAAAGTTGGATTTAAAATTTCAATTTTTAAAATGGCACTTTTTCTGCCCTTGCTATTTTGTGCCTGCAGCCTGTCCTAGATCACATGACTGGGTATAGTTGGCAGTTGAACTTTGTTTATTCCTCACAGACAGCCACACAATAGAAGGAATAGGTGTGCCTGAATGGGCCATCAAGTGGCAGGATGAGGGAGCAGAGCTGGGCACAGCCACACTTGCAATAGAATAGGCTGTGCTCCGCCTTTACACAAAGGACTTGTCACCCCTAGATTGTTCATGCAGCCACCTTGGAGATAGGGAAGGAAATTCCAGGCACTTCAAAGGATAACTTCTAGAAATGTCTCCTACTTCAAAGAAGGTAGCAGGTATAATAAACGGACCCTCAGGCCCACTCTTCAGTTCACTTTCTGGACCTGTCGAAGGCCTCTAAGAGGACTGCTCGCTGCTGTGGCCTTCTGTGTACTCTTTAAGACTGCTTTGCTGCACCTGAAAGGACTGCTTTGCTGCCTGAAGCCTGCCTTGAACTCTCAGAAGCCTGCCCTGCTGCATGAGCCCTGCTTCATCACTTGAACAAAGGGTTTCCAGAATGATTCAAAGAGCTAGTTTGCCAGCCTTCTGATCAGAGCCTCAGAGACATAAAAGGCTCCCACGATCTTGAAACTGCACCTGGAGCAAAGCCTGTGTGAGTTCTGATCCCTCAAGTATTGCCCCTCCAGTCTTGGACCCTTGGTTGTAGTGCTAAAGCTGCCCAGATCCAAAATCCAAAACTTAGGACTTAGAGACTTTTTTTGGCTTAAAACTGCGCTGAGAACAGAGGGGAGGCTGGAACCAACCTGTTCTTCTACCGAGCCAAGGTGCATCGCCGGTCGGCCAGGCTTTGCGGTTGCTCCTGCTACATTCTCCTCTGCAGCAGCAAATCCTGCTCAGCTGTCCATTGCCCAAGGAGTATCTGACCTTCTGGAACTCTCTTCGGCTACTTGCCTTATCCCGCTGGATATTTTTGACTTTCAAATAAGAGACTTTGGGCCCAATTATAATGTCGGATGGACCTGAGCCTGTCCGACATCATTTGGGAACTAGAACCGAACGACCTCCTAAAATAGGATGCAACCGAACACTATTCGTCGCATTCCTATTCTTTACAATGGAAGCATGCATTTCGACCGGAATCCATGTGCTCATTTTAAAGAGCTAAGGTGCAGTTCATCCATGCAACCCGTGGTAGGCACCTGAAGGTGCCTTCCACCGGGTGCAGCGATCAACAGCAGGGCACCATAGGCCACCATCCGGAGGCCTTGCACCCATGGGGGTCCTGCTGGGGGCCCCCAAAGTCAGATTCCCACAGCCTTTCTGTGCCAGAAAGGGCAGCACAGAAAGGCTGTAGGGATCTCTCATCGTAATTTCTCAGGCAGAAAGAGCCCCCATGGGATTCCTGGAGGCCTTCCAAATGGTAGAAAAGCTCTCCATGCCCATCGGAGGCCATTGGGAAATCCGGTTCGGATTCCTTTCCGACCGACCCTATCAAAATGGGTTGGTCAGAAAGGAATCCAAACAGCCGATTACGATGACGTGGGAACGGCTCCCCCCCAAGGGTTGGAGCTGTTTCTTACGCCACCATAATCGGGCCCTAGGTCGGATTGTAGAAATCTTCACTGTGACTTCCATCAGTGGATCCCTGATGACGTCTCCATCTCGGACACAGCCTGCAGCCTTGCCCTGCTGAACTTTCCCTTCTCAGAACTTTTTTCTGACCAAAGGTATGTGCTGACCAGGGCCAATCCACTTCTTGTATCTGAACTGCAATCCATTGCGGTCAGCAATATTTTTTGATTGTGACACAGTCTTGTGCGACTTGATTCCCCGGTTGGCATTTTGATCATTTAGGAGCTAGTTTTTACCTCAAGCTTTAAAAATTCATAATGCGATTCAACTGATGGGGTTTTTGTCATTTTGTTGTCAAATAATGTATTAAAATTTAGTTTTCTAATAAGTGTGGGATTTTCCTTGTGTTGTGTTATCACTTTATTACCGTTTCTTGTCTGTATAAAAACTACATATTGCCACTAAGTTAAGCCTGACTGCTTTTGTGCCAACTACCAGAGAGTTAAGCAAAGGCTAATATAGTGACTTGTGGTTCAACCTGGCAGGGATTATAGTTGTTGCTTGAACAGGGGTCATCTTCATTCAACCAACAGACCATTTTCTCACATACACCTCTTTGTTGACCACTGCATCACACAGCATTAATAGCGACCTCTCCTACCACTCATTGACGTTATGCTTGTCTTTGACCTTCGGTGTCTCATAGCTAATTTTGCTCTATAGAAATACCACATATATATACATACATACATAAATACATACAACCACCTAAGAATAACTAATCTAATAGGAGTATTTGTTATGAAAATAACACATTATATCTGGGTAAAAATGATGTTAGTCAGTGCTTAATTTGTGAATGGGTGCCAATGCCCAAATCTCAAAGAAGCCCGCGGACGGTGCTAATAAATTCCGGCGCGGCCAATACCAAGGCTGTGTTGTTTATCTCACTACTGCAGGTTCCTGCATTCTCCTTTTTTTCGTCTCTGTCTTTTATAAACTTTGTGCTTTGTGTGCTTTCCCTTCCTGTCTCTCAGGAAATGTCTGAAGCAGAAAAAAAGATGCTGATCCCTAAAAATGAGTGGCGGTCGCTCCCAGTGGTAACCACCTTCTCAAAGTAAGCACTGATGCCAGTGTTTATCTCCCAGTCAACAGCTTGAAAGAAACTTGTACCTTTCTAAAACATTTTTTGCCTTCCCAATAGGATAGCCTTGAAGGCGTTTTTCTAATGCTTTACTATAGCACATCTTTTTGTTTCCTTTATACTGTTCGATTTCTTGTTCCAATTGTTTATGACACCTTTTTTTTTAAACTAGCTTGGTTGGGACTTTTGAAGTTTTTTAAATTTATTTTCTATATTTTTCTTTGGCTAGCTATTGCGCATCCAAATTCAAGAAATGCTCCATGACAAAGAGCTCCGTATTTACAAAGGACTTTCAGATGTTGAGTGCTAGAAACCGAGAAACTGACGGAGCTTTTTGATATACAATGTAGCAAAAAAGTAGAGAAAATCTTTTCCATCTCTCGGCCACAACCGTCCTAAAAATCCAGAATCATGAGCTATCAACTCTGCAACCCGCATCACAAAGAGATGCATGTTGCTATCCAAGTGAGTTAATGAAATACAATTAAAGGAATACATAACTGATGTTAATGTTTTGAAAGTGTCTGAAATAACCCATTCGGTAACAAATCTTGCAACGTTGTATCACAATGGTGTGAAACACATGAATAATTATTCGTGGCTACTATGATTGCTATCTAACTGGATTAATGAATTTACATATTTATAAATCAAAATAATCATTTATTCACTGCTGCTCTCTATTGCTGCTAAAGTTTCCAGTGTAATGCTGTAATCATATTTTATGGGCAAAAATGTTTTAACTTATTATGTTTTTTTCACGATTGTAACGATTTTTATTAATCAACAAGTAAAGTAATTTACACATTGAGGTAAAATGATTTAATTTTTCAAAGGCTGTTTTAAAGATAAGTAATAGAAAATATATGCTTGGTATATCATGTTTTACATTTTTCAGTAAGAAAGAAACCATTTGTCTTATTTATGACACGTCTTACATTTAAAATAATTTTAGCAAAAGACAGCTTTTCGTTTTATGGTTAGACGGGTAAAAATAAAAGGAAACACATCATTCTCTATAGTCACATAGCTTTTTTACAGAGACACATTGGTGACATTTTTGTCACATCAATTTGAAGTTTCTAATGGGAGGAGCTGATAAAAAAAAGCCAAAAGTATAAACCGTCCTCAAGTCTGACAGTTTGTTATTACTGAGATGTAGTTTTGAATTCTCATCTCAAGTTTCAATTGTCGAATAGAGAGGCACTGATATAAGGTCACTTATTTTATTTTTGATTGCCATTCTTTCGAAAGAAAAAATGTCTCTGCCTCTTTAATGTAACGGCTTATTGCTAAAGCAATGATTTACTGTAAGTATGCTGATTGCCTACAAAAGATTAGAAAAATGGAAATGTCTTTTGCCTTGCTGGCTTGTCACAATGCTGTTTACACCCACTGTCCCATTATAATGTTTATCACTGAGAGCCAAAATATGGTACTTTAGTGGTGTTTAATGGTATTCGACGGATGCAAGTCATGCCAGAGGTGAATGAAAATCCCAAACCCCCGCTCAAACTCTTGTCTGCACTAGGGTCGTAATTATGAATTGACAAGAATTTATAGTTTGCATTTCCCAATAAATTTCAGCAGGTCAAACCTGCTGATATTTACCAGGGAACAATGCCTAGTAAACACCAGGGCATTAACCTTTTTTGTGGATAGCACCAAAAGCCTCATGATTTGCCCCATTTTCACAGGCAATGCTTGTGATTGGTGGAATTTATTCCATATGCTATATTTCAAACCCAGAGGTAGTGGATTTTATTAGATGTGATAAATGCCACCTAACCCTCCTGCATACACATAATCAGGCCCGAGTATGTAAATGATTCACAATTAGTATAATTTTAAGGACATTTATCCCATTTATCTAAATAAAATGGCTTCTGGGCCTACTAGTAATATGAAACTTAGAAAGCATAATTGAGGCTAAAGGACGCTCCCACTCAATAAGAAACAGCATCCATATTTGTTAGAATTCCCAGGATCCCTGGTTGGCTGAAGTAGGTACCGTAGGCCAAACAGGGACCCGCGAGCCTCAACGCTAGGGAAAAGACAGGTCACCTCTAGAGATAGCCCCCGCTCCACCCCCTTGGTAGCTTGGCACAAGCAGCCAGGCTTATCTTCAAGGCCAATGTGTAAAGTATTTGCAATTACGCTCACAGCAATCCAATGACGACACCACAAATAGACTCCACACGAGTTTCGTAGAAAAACAAGTATATGTTTATAAAAAGATATACGATGCGACCACACAATACTAAAACAACATATGCGTCGGGGTAATGCTCCCCCTGGCCTATTATTATTGAGCTACACTAAACAATCCTACGTAATCCTAATGTCGTAATATGCAGTTCGTTATGCAAGAATCAGGTACTTTACAACATAAGAATAATGCAGATCGTAATACGGCTAGCTGGCGATTTGTACTATCACTGTAATGCAACGTGTAAAGCAACAACATGGTAAACTGCTATGCCCCCGTAATGCAATGCGTATGGACCCCTTTTAGGTACTGTGTTAGGAATAAGCAATGCAACGTGTAATACAGTTATCAGGCAGTTCGTTATGCAAAACTAATGCAATGCAGAACACATATATCCGGCAGTTCGGTATGCAACACTAATGCAATGTGCAATACAACAATCCGGCAGGTTGTGATGCAGGACTAAGACAAGGCGTAACACGTCTATCGGGCAGTTCATTATGCAAACCTAATGCAATGCATAACACACTTATCAGGCAGTTCGTTAGGAATACTAATGCAATGGGCAATACGACAAAACAGGCAGTCCGTTGAGCAGAAATAAAGCACTGCGTTAGACAATCATTAGATACTCCATTATGCTGAAGTAATGCAATACGTAAGTTACTCCGGCACAGTTCACGGTGCCTTCGGCGGTCTCTCTGCCACTCATGCTGCCTTGTGGTTAGTCTCCGGCCACAGTTGCCCACCCTCACGGGTAAGATGAAACACAGTAAATGCAGCTTCGCACTCAGGCCCTGGTGCTGCCACTCCCTTGGCACACGGGCCTCGATCGGAGCCGAAGCCGAGGCTCACACAGCGGGACAGAGAGAGAGAGGCCGAGAGCGTCTCCCTCCGAGCCCGCGCCCCACCCCAGGAGTCGACACACATTACCTGAGGGGCACAAACCCACTCTCCTCTCCTCGTCCAGCGACTTGGGCCTCCGATGCAATTTCTCTGAATTTCCGGGCAATGGGAAGATCCCAGGCTGCACACTACACCCGCACTCAGAGTTAATGAGACTCACGGGAAGTACGGGTGCACGATAACCAGACAACTCCTAACGAGAGTCTCAGGCTGTGCACGGCACACGCACGCAGCGTCCTTGAGACACACTTGATCTTCTGGTGCCCACAATCACAGGGTACAACTTGCGCAGGTCTCAGCCGGTAGAAAGTACATGCACACATAGCACTGAGACACACTTTATCTTCCTGTGCCCTCGATCACAGGGCACCTCTTGCGCAGGTCTCAGGCAATAGAAAGTACACGCACACAGCGTTGCTGAGACACACTTTATCTTTCGGTGCCCCATCACAGGGCACCTCCAGCAAGGTTCTCAGGCTGCAAACAACACACGCACACAGCGTCGCTGAGACACACTTGCTCTTCTGGTGTACACAATCACAGGCCAATCCACATGAAAGCCTCAGGCTCCCCGGTACACACGTTCACAGGACGATCCTCTCGAAGGACTCAGGCTAGACAGAGCACACGCACACTGCATCTCTGAGTCTCGTTTAGAACTCCAGGTGCCCAAGATCACAGGGCACAACTTGCAAAGGTCTCAGGCAAGACAGGGCACACGCACCCACAGCGTATCTGAGAGCCTTCTCTGGAAACTGGGAGACAGCTCACCTTGGGCCCTTGGGGATTGTCACTTCAGGACACAGCACACAGCAAAGTCCTTCAAGCAGGGGGACACAGCACACAGCAAAGTCCCTACAGCCTTTCCTTAGTTGAAACAGCAAACTGCAGGCCAGCCCCAGATCACACAGCAAGAGCAGTCCTATCCATCAGTCTCTTCAGTTGCGTCTTCCTTGGCAAAGGTTCCTCTTGATCCACGAAGTAGCTCCAGTCTTGTTCACACTTGATCAAGCCATTCTCCAAAGTTCAGGGGCTTCAGCTCGCTTAGTTATACCCCTCAATGGCTTTGAAGTCTTTGTGTTACAGGGGGCACTGACCCCTGCTCAAACCAGTTCTGGGTGCCTCCCTACCAGTGACACCTTCTTCCTTTGATTAATGTGGTCTGGATTCTCAATCACTCAGCAGGAGATGGGACAATTGTTTTATAGCACCAGCCCAGGCCGCTTCACCTCTAGGTATACTCCTCCCCCTACACACTCCAGATGCAGGTCAGCCTGTGCTGTCTCACCTCCTCCCCTGGGTCAAGACATTCCCCAGATCCTATCGCTTTTAAATCCAGCCAGTCAATCCACAACCAGGCAGAGACACAGAGAAGTGTTTAAAGCGCAAAAACCCAGCCACTTCTGAAAGAATAGCTCACGAACATATAATGCAAAAACCATCTTTCTAAAAAGATGTGTCATTGCAGGGTGAGTTCAAGCATACTAAACTTCACCTTTCCATCTTAAGCCTTTGGGAAGATAGGCTGGAAAACATATTACACAGCCTTTCCATTCTATTCTAATGGGCAAGATGGCCTTTCAGCAGTGAAAACTAAATGGAGATAATTCCACTGCCCGGACATGGTACACACCTTGGTACATGTCCCACCTTTCACATGCACTGCACCCTGTCCAGGGAGTATCCTAGACCTACCATAGGGGTGCCTGATATGTAGGGAAAGGGAAGGGCAGGGTCTGGTAAGTGCGTGCACTTACCAGAACAACATGGCAGTTTAGGTAACTGCGCGCAGGCCCTGCAATGGCAGGCCTGAGTTCCCTTCTCAAGGCTACTTGAGTGGGTGGCACAGTAAGTGCTGCAGGCCCACCAGTAGCATTTGCATTTCTAGCCCTGGCACACATAGTGCACTTTACTAGGGACTTTACTAGTAAAGCCAAGTCCCACAATATTTGATTATAACTTATATCAGTGAGGTCATAAGCAGTGCATTGTAGGGTCATTGTTTATAGTTAGCTCAGGTAACTATAACTGTTGAATTTCGATGCTATTTACTCCAAAAACTTAAACAATTAAATATGAGAGCACTGAATGGTCGATTTGAGAAGGATAATCCGCCGGCTCCAACTTTCCACTCCACAACCGCCTCCTCCTATCTAGACTTCACCTTTGTAACTTTCCGTATGTTCCACAACATCCACTCATTCAGAATGGGTGATAACAAACACAGCGATCACTTGCCGCAAGAAGTTATATTAAAAGCAAACAGAGGACACCAAATGGAGGCATGTGAAACTATTGGCACAGAATAAAACTTGGATTTCAAACGAATAAAGTGCAAGCCCAATATGATTGAGGAATTATCCAAAATTGCAAAGACACTTCTCAGCCAAGAAAGTTATATGACAACTCAACCAACAAAAGTTTGGGAGAATTTTACAGTGGCTCTTGCGGAGAAATTTGCCACCAGGACAGGATTGAAAACTGGTAAAACAGCGGTCTTTTTGCCCAGAAAGACAACAACACCGGAGGCAAGGACCCTTAAACGTAACGTACAATAAACCAAACACTAAGGCAGCTATGCAAAACTTCCCAAAACGTAGCCCTGCAATGCGATCTGCGGAAATTGAAGGCAATATTAAATAAAAAGGAAAAAATGGGACAAGAAAAGGCAAGAGAATGAAATATTTTGGGCAAGGATATTGCATGACTCTAAACTCAAGAACAGTGCCAGGTTCTGGCGGTTGATTAATAGTCTTCAATGACCAGCTCACCAAGGAATACATTTCAATATAATAGAGGCCATTCGGGCAAAATACCTATATAACCATTTTAACAACAACGTGCAAGAGGAGAATTTGGCTGAGAAGGAATCTTGGACCAGCCAAAGGGACAGTGGTGGCACGTTCACAGAAAAAACTATACAAAAGGCCAGCAAGGGCATGTACAATGATGGCTCCCCAATTAGACAAAAACCCACTGGAGTAGAAGTGGCAGCAGGCTCAGAATCATCATTGAATAGTAACAAAGACCGCTAAAAAAATAACAGCGTCGCAGATCAAGACACACATAGCTAAAGGGAAGCTAGAAGGAGCCTGAGGCCCTAATGGAATACCTCCAATGCTTTATGATGCAGAATACTGGAGCAAAGCACTGGAACCATTCCTCAAGGACATACAGGATACACAAACAATCCTGGAATCATGTAAAGGATCGACGATTAGCCCTATCTGCAAGCACGGCGACAAGAGTAGTTCAAACAATTACCGACTTGTCGCCCTAATCAATATAGAAGTATTATGCTGGAATAATCCGATAAGAACTAACATCCTGGGCATCGTCAAAATCCATCATCCCCATTAACCAGACTGGGTATTGCAGAGGACAGGGAACCACTACTAATAATATTGCGCTAGTTCTACTGATGGATGCAGCCAAAGTGGCAAAGTACCCCCTATTCTTATGCTTCATAGACTACAGCACAGCATTTGATCATGCAGACCGTGCTAAAGTATGGCAGAAATGTAACCTTTGTTTTTTCCAGTGAATTTGTAATTAAAAAAAAAATGTATTTCCTAACTATAATGTCCCTGTAACCGTTCGTTTATTTTCAGTGAATTTCGGAGGTTTTAATGGTATTTCCTAACTATAACGTCCCTGTAATGTTTAATTTTTTTTTGTAAATTTCCTAACTGTACCGTTGAAGAGTGTGTGTGTGCAAATTGCTGTATAAGCCAGTGAGTGGGTATGTGACTGGCTGTATGGGTCTGTGAGTCGGTGTGTTACTGATTTTGTGGGTGTGAGTGGTTGTATGGGTCTGTGAGTGGGTCTGTGAGTGGCTGTATGGGTTGGTCATTGGGTGTGTCAGTGCTGTATGAATGTGTCAGTGGGTGTTTGAGTAGTTTTGTTGGTGTGTGAGTGCCTGTATGGGTGTGTGAGTTACATACTACTAAGGTGGAAGGGACGGGACCAAACAGGTGATGCCTCCAAATGATTCCGTACTTTTGTATACCCGTAGTCATTTAAAGGGAGAACCATGGACTTTGCTCTTACCAGGAGATGTCAGGAAAGAAAACATATGTCACAATTACTACAGATTGAGCTCTGACGATCAACCATGCATTTGCCTTTACCAAGGATTTCAGATTGTTTTGCAATGTGGAATTGCTGAGAAAACTCACTTGCCTTGCCTTTGCCAAGCCCAGGAAGTTAGGACAATTTGTCCTTCATAGATGTGGAGCTTCAACTTGGGCACGTGCTATGTTTATATTTTTAAGAGCTTCCCATTGAGGTTTAATTTCTGTGAAATTAGTATCTGGGCCAGAAAAGAACCTCACCTGCCCATTTATCCAACAAGAGTCCATAGTTTTGAAGAAAATGTCTACCTTACTAGAGTAGTTTCTACTGGTTAATTAGTAAGGGCTACCTCTTTGGTTAAATTCCTGTGCGTATTCTACACTATAGCTGCATAATGGATCAGAAAGAAATATCTCCAGCAACCTTTTTGATGTTTTGGCAATCTGATTGTTCCTTGTGTGTCTTCATCCAGAAATCTGTGATAAAATTAATCCTTCTATAAAAAGAAAATGAGACTATGAAGAGGTGAATCGCTACCAATCAAGGGAACTGTCTCCTAACTATCTAAAGTAAGTGCTTCTTTGTTTGGTGTAGACGTCATCACATTCTTGGGCATCAATAACGAGGCATCATTTTCTTTGGCATCAAGAAACAGATGTGCCCAGGAGGTTTTTCTTTCTTTTCTTTATATACGCAAATGTGTTGCAAAACATTGCAGAATGTATATTCCACTACCACGGTTATTCGTGAAATTTGTGTGATTTTTAGAAAGTTAAAAAAATATCTCTACACATATTGTAATTAATGTTTGTGATCAGTATTTCACTAATATAACAAAGAAAATGAGATTTTCATAATAAATGTTATTGTTTTATTTCCCGTGATCGCAAATATGTACACGTTCAGGAGTACGTTGGTTTTTGTGAATTTCACATGACTACGGAATAAAGGGATTTTATTGGACAAAATACTTTTCATTATCCTAGAAAGGAAGTCCCCACCCAGTTTACTTTTCTTCAGACTTCCAGTACTGATAGTGGAGATTCTTATTTCAGCACCTGCTCTTTTCTTCAAAATTCATTTTGGAGATTTTTTGGAAAATTTTCCAAATGAAATGGCATCTGATGGCAGTGCAGATCAGCAGCCACACCCTGTGGAAGACAGTTTTTTGGAGCAGGAACCCCAGGCAAAGTGGCAATCAATTGCATGAGAGTTTTTCACCATCCTCTCCGGGGAGAAGAATGTTGCAGCAAAGCACGTCAAGTGCTCAATATGTTAGAAGACCCTCTCCAGGAGTACGTTAAAGAAGTATTCATGTGTCACAACAAATATGGTAACCCATCTAAAGACGTACCACTCCAAACAGTTGGCCAGACCTCAGAAGTAGCGCACTGCAGGAGATCCATCCACCTCAAGAGCTACACCAATCACTCCTAGTGACCCTATACCATCTGAGGTCGAGCAACATTTCCCCAAGAAGTCACCTGAACTGGAGAGAAATGGGACATTTTGTTTGGACTGCCAGAAAGTCCGCACTGTAGGCGAACTATCTGTTAATGCAGTTCTAGAGACAGCTAAAGTCCGCAAGTGCTAATTATTATTATTTTTTTCATTGAATGACACTTGTATCTCCAAAAGAAAACACAAAAAAACAAAATGTTAAAAAACTCACAAAAAATATGTCTGAAATATCAGAGTAAAACAAAGGTTCTCGTTAGAACCACCTTTCTTGGTTAAAAAAGATAAACTGTATGTGTTGGTATGTTTAAGAAAGAATATGAGGGAGTGAGTTCCTGTGTTAGTTGGTGAGTAGGTGCATGAGTAAATGGATGTGTAAGTGGTTGAGTGAGTGGCTGTATGGGTGAGTGAGTGGGTATGTCAGTGGGTGTGTCAATGTGTGTATGAGTGAGTAAATGCATGTCTTAGTAGCTGTATGAGTGAGTGAGTGGATATGTGAGTAGATCGATGGGTGAGTGAAAGGGGGTGTGAGTGGCTGTATCAAAGAGTTTTTGGGTGTGTCAGAGGGTGTATGAGTGAGTAACTGCATATGTTACTAGATATATGAGTGAATGAGTGGGTGTGTGAGTTGCTGTATAGGTGAGTGAGTTGATGTGTGAGTAGGTGTATGAGTGAGTGAGTGGATATGTGAGTGGCTATAAATGGTGTCTGACTGTCTGTATTGGTAAATGAGTGGGTATGTAAGTGGGGGTATGAGTGTATGAATGGGTGTATAAGTGGCTGTATTGGTGTGTGAATTGGTGTGTAAGTGGCTGTATGGGTAAGTGAGTGGGTTCATGAGTGGCTGCATGAGTTCATTAATGGGTGTGTGAGTGGCTGCATCAGTAAGTGAGCGGGTATATGAATGGCTGTTTGGGTGAGTGACTGGGCGTGTGAGTGGGTTTATGGGTGCATGAATGGGTGTATGAGTGGCTCCTTGCATGAGTAAGTGGGTATATTAGTGGCTGTAAATGGTAAATGAGATGGTTCATGAGTGGGTGCATGGATGAATCAGTGGGTGCATTAGTGTCTGTATGGGTGAGTGAGTGGGTATGTTTGTAGCTGTATAGGTAAGTGATTGTGTCACTGGTTTCATGGGATAGTGGCTGCATGTGTCAGTGATTGTATGGGTGACTGATTGGGAGTATGAGTAGGTATATGGGTGAGTAAGTGGGTGTCTTTCTAGCTGTATGGGAGATGATTGGGTATGTCAGTGGTTACATGGGAAAGTGACTGGGTGTGTTAGTGAGTGCATGGGTGACTGAGTGGGTGTATCAGTGTCTATATGGGTGAGTGAATGTGTATTTTAGTAGCTGTCTGAGCGAGTGAGTGAGTGTATGAGTATCTGTATGGGTAAGTCAGTACATGTGGAAAAATCTGTATTAGTAAGTAAGTCACTGTGCTACCAACTGTGTGGGTGAAGGAGTAGGTGTGTGAGTGCCTATATGCGTGAATGACTGGGTGTATGAGTGGCTTTATCATTATGTGTCTGGATGTCTCAGTGGTTGAATGAGAGTCTCCCTTTGTGTAAAGTTTCACAATGTAAGTTTCTTGAACTACACAGAAAGAAGTATTTAGGAAATTACTTTACTGCGATAGATGATCTCATTCATGTGTTTAAAAAGAACATAAATATAGGTTACTTTTCACAAAATTACACATAAACATTTAGTTTCTGCAATCCATAAGTTCGCACTATAAACAAAACAGTAGATATTTCCGATGCTGTAAAAGTATTTCACATTATAGTAAAGCATTTCCTTTTCCTTGTACACCATAAACAATTTACCATATAAAGATTCATCCTTAAACAGTGGGGAAAAATAATCCAAAAGGCTGTAGAAAAAACCTGCAGTTCACAATTCGGCACCTGCTCTTTTCTTCTTCTAAATTCATTTTGTTTTTCAAAAATTATTTCCAAATAAAATGGCTTCTAGTGGGACAAGTGGAACCCAGTTCTTCAGAGGAGGAATCCCTGTCAAAGCAGCAAACAATTGCATGGGAGTTTTTCACCATCCCCTCCAGGGAAAAGAAAGAGGTGGCAATGTATGTCAAGTGCTCTTTATGTGACAAGACCCTCTCCAGGGGTACTTCTAAGAAATATTTGTGTGGCACAAAGAGTATGGTGAAACATCTAAAGACGTACCACTCCAAGCAATATTGAAAAAGAAAAATAACATAAATATAAGTTCATATTACATTCACAAAAGTCTAGAAACAAAACAGTACACATTGCCTATGCTATAATAGTATATCACTTAATAGTAAAACATTTAAACTCCTTTTTTTTCTGCTCTGAACTTTTTAGTTGTATACCATACACATTGTCTTACCTTTTAAGCACATGGCACCCTGCCCTATGGCTTATGTGCACCCTACCTTAGGTGTCACTTATATGTAGTACAATGGAAGTTTAAAGCTTGGCAAGGAGTTTTAAATGTCAACTCGACCTTGTAGTAGGAGGCCCAACACCTATATTAGGGCTACTTGTCTGCATGGGTGATTAGGAGTATCCCTACTTCAGTACATATCTAAGTAAGCACACCAGTCCCTCTCTGGGTGTGCCACTGGATGTGTAAGTGATTATGTTGCAATATGACTAGCTGTCTTAGTATCTCTGGGGGTCTCTATATGTGTATGGAACTGGCTGTATGGATTGCTTACTGGCTGTATTAGTGAGCGTTGGGGTATATAACTGTGTGTGCAACTGGCTCTGTTACTGCTGCATACATAAGTGCTGTATGGGCATGTGGCTGAATGTGCAAATGCCTGTTGTGAATATATGTGTGAGCTATAGTATGGGTGGGACACTAAGGGACTTATTTACAAGGAGGTTGCACAGCCAATACGTCATCATTTTTGACACATTGGCGCACAGTCAGTACTCCACATTTACAAGGTGAATTATCTAGGGCAATGCATTTCGTTTTGGACTCCTGCATCAAAATGTAACTGCATCTGAACCGACGGCATCATGTAAGTATTAATATATGCAAGGTAGGTGTTCATCATAATTTCCATCATAAAACTGACGCTTTGATATTTACGAGATTTTTTACTCATTGCCAGCAAGTGTGGTACTGAAGCTCAAAGGCATCAAATATCCTACGTCGCAGAAACCCACGTGTAGCAAATGTTGCTTTAGATTTAGTATATAAAGAGAAGCCTGACAGGACAGTGTGGCAAGCACAATTATGCCATTGAGGGATGATTTTGCATCTGGGATTTGCGAGTAGATGACTACCACCCAACCCCTTCACCCATCCCTCCCTCCATCACCACCACATAAGCAGTGTAGAAAAAGGGAGCATGTTTATCAGCAGGGGACTTCCTTCATTGATCTCAGCGAGGATGAGGTCATCAACTACTACCGGCTTAGGATGGAATCCATCGTCCTACTGCTACACTCGATAGTGCCAAGGCTCCAGCCACCAACTCTTAGGGCCACTAGTATCCCTCCACAGGTCAAGCTCATGGCTGTCCTCCACCTGTTGGCATCTGGGTCATGACAGATTACAACAGCCAGAGTGGCAGGAATCTCCCAGCCATCTTTCTCAGTTTTCCTACCCTCTGTTCTGGACACCATGATCTGCCTAACACTACTGTACCTCAACTTCTCCAACACACAGCACCTGCAGCTGGAGATCAAGCAAGGCATCTATGCCATTGGCAATTTCCCACATGTGCTGGGTTCCATGGACTGCACACATGTGCAACTGGTCCCCCCTGCAGCTACATCCCATCTTTATAGGAACTGGAAGCACATGTACTCGATGAATGTCCAGGCCATTGTGAACCATCAGATCATGTTCACCAACAGGTTGGCCAAATACCCAGGGAGTGTGCATGATGCATACATCTTCATGCACTCCATCATCAACGAGTGCTTGCAGAATGGCACATATAGGACCGGCCTACTGGTTGGTAAGTACATCAGAAGTACATGTCAGACCTAATAACTGTAAATAATCAATAACTGTATGGACAGATCTGTGTGTGCTACCTGAGATAGTGCATATGTGTGAAGGGTGGTTCTTCATCAGGGCACATGTGCAATACAACCTGCAATTCACACATGTCAAAACGTGCTAAGCCACTGCGTGTGTTTATCAATAGTGGCAAGAATGTGAGCAATGCAACGCTTGGAGAAATGCCATATTGCAACATTGTGGGCAAGGAAGGGCAGCCATGTCTATTGTCTGTGTGTCTAAATTTAACATGCGCCACATGTACTCACCACATTACACTTCCGAATGGAAGTTAACAATTTGAAAGCTCTGTCATTGCTAGGTAGTATAGCAACAACGTGTCCATTTGATACAGGTTCATACTGGTACAGCTGACTCATGGGTGAAAACAAACCCCAATTTATGATCAATATACTCTTACTTACTGTGGCAATGGACCTACAAAGCACCTATCACATAAGCCGTAGCCCAAATGTGTTTGGCCCACTGTGGCACTGTCAAAAGTAGCAGGACATGCACATGTTTCAATCTGACACAGAGAACAGGAATAGACGTGGAATTAATTGTGTCAATCTTCATGTAACCAGTTGCATACAATAGTGGTCATTATATGAGTCATTCAGTACACATAACAGACATGTGGCTTGATCAATCACCATGAGCATTGAGTGAACCTTTCTCCCTTTGTCTTTTCAGTTGACCAATGATATGGTCTGCAGTCATGTGTCATGACCCCGTTTGCACATCCCCAGACAGAGACAGAGTGCACCTACAACAATGCACTGGGCAAGACTAGGGGTATTGCGCAGCAGACATTCGTGGTACTGAAGTCTTGCTTCTTCCTTGGACATATCACGGGGGGAAATGGCTATACTCCCCCCTACTGTTTGCAAAATGATCCTGATTTGTTGTAAATTGCAAAATATCTGTGTGTGGATAAATGTCCCATGAGACCAGTGTCATGAGGAGAAGGAAGCATCGGATGAGGATGAAGATGATGACAGAGGGGAAAATGTAGGCAAAATTGCTGTGACTCGGGGGGAAAACGCCATTGGGCAGAACATTTTCACAGAAGCGTGATTCATTGTGATGGTCACATATCCAAATTGGTTTTTTTAAAGTGTGCAAAAATGTAAATACATGAATGAACACTTACTTTGTGTAAACACTTTCATTTACCAGTCACTGTATACATCAATACACTCACATCAGTAATGCAGACAAACAGTACGATCCTAAAGTATGGGCATCATCTTGTATGACAATGTGGAAATCATTTGCATAGGTCTGCAATATCAGTAAACAAAAAATGCCTATTATACAGATATCTACATCACGGCAAGCATAATACAAACTGTAATAAATATTGATTATTTCAAGATATGCACATTTGACAATATGTTTGTGGATTTTAGAGCAACATATTGCCTGTCCTAGTGTCCACAACATGAAGGCATGGACTCACACAAATGTGCATTGTTAACACACACATGTGACACATCCCAAGTCTCCATGCTTGTCAGCAAAGTTAAAGTGACCCCTGGGAGTGTTTACCTGCATTGCAACAATAAATACATTGTACCACACACAAATGGCTAGTTGCATCAATGAAAACAATCACATTGCCCATTTCTCTAGCGAGGCGTCATACAAAAACAATGCTTTAGTAAGAAAGGTGAAGCTTTAGTAGGAAAGGTGATGCTTTAGTAGGAAAGGTGACGCTTTAGGGAACAAGACGCTTTAATAGTAAAGGTGACACTTTAGCAGGAAGGCAGATGCTTTCGTAGGAAACATGATTCTTTAGGGAATGAGACTTTGGTAGTAAAGGTGACGCTTTAGTAGGAAAGGTGACGCTGTTAGTAGGAAACGTGACGCTTTAGGGAATGAGAAGCTTTTGTAGTAAAGGTGACGCTTTAGTAGGAAAGGTGATGCTTTAGTAAGAAACGTGATGCTTTAGGGAATGAGACGCTTTAGTAATAAAGTATTAAAAGTGACGCTTTATTTGGAAACATGGCGCTTTAGTAGGAAACAAGGCACATTCATAGGAATTGTGACTCATCTAGCCAGTAAATGATGTAATGGCTCAGCCATGCTGCAAACCAGGAAGTGTGAAGTTCCTTCCACTTTCACTTACAGTCTTTTTTTGTCTGTGCTGACTGTTGAAAGTGTTTAGCAGGAGCTCTTGCGATTTGCTGTGTTATTTGGTCTTGTTGATGTCTTTGCTGTCCCTGTTGTGTAAGTAAACTGTCATTCCTGTTTTGTAATTCTATTTTGTAAAGTTTTGTCCACTGTATTGCTGGGTGTTTGTCCATTCAGGGGTTAGTAGTTTTATGGGCAGGGGTAAGGGATAGTGTTTGTGTTTTTTGGGTTTAGGGTGGCTAGTGTGGATAGAGAGATGTCAGCAGGGGCAGATCCAAGAACTTGTCAGAGGAGGAGTTTGCTTGGCCTGCTGTGGCTGTTGGTGCGATACCTGCCAAACATGATTGGCAGTGGAGGTAGGGCGAGCCAAGGTTACCCTACACATGAGAGGTGCGAGCATTGGGAAAAGGTGCACTCCAAATGAGTCAGATCTACAATTCCCAGCAGAGCATCCACCAATTGAAGCACAAATGTTGTCAGCTGGGAGGCAGATCTCCTCAATCAGCTTGGGATTGAAGTTGGTAGGCCTACCAGCAAGTCCCTATATTCCATGAGCTTGCAGCTGTGTGGCTTTCATACACATCTTTAGATGGGTTTTCTTCAGGAATGGGCCAGATAAATATATGGTTCATTATGGCATGTTATGGGCTAACTCAGTTAAATAAACAGAACATGCCACAGGGGCCTTTTCATAAAGGCATTACAATAGCCAAAACATACGATCCGGTGCAGGGGAGGCCCGTATGTGCTGCGGTACCCATCTGGCACTGTGCAGGGAGCATTATCACCCGGCCCACTAGGTAATTACTGACTCCAAACTGTGGGGGCCACCCGCCATGTATGTTGCAGGGGAGCACACTCACATGTCATCATGCCACAAGTTACACAGGGTGTTTAGTTTATCCCCAAAATGATCATACATATCTGTATATAATGAAAAATGGTAATAATTCCTTTATGATCTTGTACAGGCCTTGAATGATCATTTTTCATTTACAGTGCACTGATTCACATGTAAGGAGCAAAATGAAGAAAACAAACATGCATGAATACTGTCTAATGTGTGTAGCATTGTAAGGAACAAGAATTGACTTGAGAAGGCCCGAGCATTATCATACTATGCAGATTGTGGTCAGTCAGATTAGACTGTTCACATAGCCATCAAATCCAGTCACCCTTTGCAGCATATAGCAAGCTAGGCTGGTCTTGTACCTTGTCTGCACTCTGTGCACCTGATGTGTCTGTTATTATCTGAATACACCGCAACATGGCTTACATATGTCCATCACTAGGGCAATCCAACTTTGCCTTATGCTACAAGTCCAACTTACAGTCAATACCAGGCATTTGTGAAGTCAATGTACTGTGCTTCATATGTATACAGTGTATATGTTCATCATTCACACAGCAATGTTCTATCTTTTTGTCTTGCAGCTGGACCTAACCCATTCCCCTGTGGCGAGGTGGACGGCTGCAAAGATCCTGAGGGAAGGGTCCCAATTCGGGTCACCCGGGTCACTCACGACCACCTCTCAGCCTTCCATACCAAATGAAGATTCGGATAGGCAGTAGAGAATACAGACCACTATCTGTTTATTCAGGTACACTCAGAGTGGAGCCCAGTCTCTAGAAGTGCTGCAGAGGGACTGAAATCGACAAGCATAAAGATTCATCATGTACATTTCGTAACTGGGCTAGAACATGCCCATAATGGAATTTTCCAGGGAGGTGCTGCAACGCACTGAAATACAGGAATTAGGTTTCGATTCTGAGGCCGGGCACACACTATCTACTACTCAATGTCGCTCTGCCTGTGCCTGCCACTAGACTAGTGGGAGAAGGCCTTATCTAGTGGGAAAGGTATGCGCTAATAAAGACAGTATATTCATTAGTGAAGCAAAACTGAACCTTGGAGAAAAGCAACCCAGTAGCATAGGATTAGTTTCGATCATGATTCAAAATGGCTCCCAAATTGAAAATGGTGCAGCGAATGTTAACTTACATATGATAATGCATAAACAAAATCATTTCTATTCTAACAATTCCAATGCTACCAGTGAGTGTCATCTGATTGTTTCTGTGCTGTGTAAGGATTGTGTGTGTTCTCATAAATTGGTTGCAGTGGGATGTGTTAGGGGTATTATCAGCCAGCAGAAATAAGCTTTACCTTACATGTAAATTCACAACAGAAGTAGGACAAATTTGCACGTGCAATTAGCAGTGTCAAATAGCATTGTGAACTAATTCCCAATGTATGCAGGCTGACACCATCGATGGCTCTGAATCTGCTGTGCTTATGTTGTGCCAGATGTGGTGTGTATGCTTATGACACATGTACCATCACCTCCCACAAAACCAGCTGATGGTCATTAGTTCTAATGTCTATCACCCATACTATGGGCAGAAAGTGACATTATGTTACCCGAAATATGTGATAGAAGTTGCATGGAATGGGCTATGATTTTCCTGACACAGTATGTTTGTCCAAGTCCAAATTTGAGCAGGACACAGGTGTGTTTGGGGTGTAACACATATCCAAGAAAATACTACCAATTGTCAACAGCGCAGCTAATGTTTACATGTGCACAGTGAACTGCTTTTCTAATTTGTTTGTCTCCCATTGTGTGTTCACATCATAACATTGCCATGCCTGCAGAATACGTTCCTGTAACCTAACAAAATTGGTACTGTCTAAATGATTGAAGGCATTTCAGACATTTATGCCACTCAAACAGCATTTCTTTGGGGATCCATAAATGTTCCTGTAGTTCAGCATTTAGCCAAAGTTTGGAGTCCAAGGGACTTGGGGGACTATGTGAGCAGGCTAGGCAAACAGAAACATGATTCCTTACTAGTGTAGATGCTGCATATGCATTTGTGAAGTGCCATAGTTAAAATGTATTATTCATTATAACAAAACCAGTGGACAAGTTACATATCATCATTTGTTGCAGTTAGTGTGTAAGTCCGTTGTTCATACCAATGACTTAGGCCATTGGTGGTGGTCCGCCTGACATATGGGGCATCAGTCGGACCACCACATTACGATGCAGGTGGTCGGACCATTGGCAGATTGGGGACAGACCGCCGCCTCCAACAGGATCTACTGATCCCGATGGGCATGCAGTTGTAATCGTGATCCTAAATGGAGGTGGTGCCTCCTCAGGCACCGCCGTCAGGATAACAATGTATCTTTCTGACTGTCTGTTCATGGCAGTATGAACACCATGAAAAGGGAGCCGGAAAGGGACTTTGGGGTCCCCAAGCAGGGCCCTTCCCCCTTGGGCCCCTGTAATGGGGCCCTGTACTCACATTCATGCACCCATGTGCCAGGCATCACATGGGGTGGTGCCCGGCACACGGCGCATGAAAGTGCACAAAGTGCTTAATAACACTGCAGCTTATGTTGCAGTCCTTTTCTAGGCCCGCAGCACAAGCAGCAGTGTTATGAAGCACTCTCCATCCGACAGCCCGGCGGGCACATTGTAATTGGGTGGTGGAACCGCCAGCATCTTGTCGGGTGGTCCCCTGCCCCCAGTGGTGGCGGTTGGATGCTCATCTGACTGCCATTGTAATTAGGCCCTAGCTTGGGTTCAACCCGTAGCCTACATTTAAAATGATATGTAATATCATGGGTTTCTGTGCTTCCCTCAGAGTACTGCACATCGGTGAAATGTTTGATTGGGTGATAGAAGATAAATTGCCAAAATGGCATGGTGGTATAAAGGATTTTGTCATGAAACTCGATGTGCACATAGAGTTGGAGGGATGAACTTCAATCTGCCTGTCTGATGCACATTGATAGTGTATGAGTACGCATGGCAATGCAAGGTAAATATTGTATGGCAGGTCCACAGAGGCCATTGTAATTCATACTCCTGTGCAGACTGAATAGATACGAGTTGATGTGGGACCTGTCACCAGTCCACACATGCCAATGAAGTTACATCCCTGACTCATGCTCTCATATACCCAAGGTCCTACAATTGACATGCGTCTCTATCTTTGTAGTGTTTTGTGAGGAATAAGGCCAATGTGTTAAGTAACACAGGCATGTATGCACTGTGTTGTCAGCATACAGGCCATTTCACAGTCCACCTTCATATGCTGTTACCCATACTGTATCCATCATGAATTGTCACCATTGAACCTTTTTGGTGAATTACATGCAGGATACAGCACAATAGGCTCATATATACGAGATCTGCTGCATTCATGCACACACTTATCACATGGATTAAGTAGGAGTTGATGTGCATCTAGGTACCAATCCATTCAGAAATGTAGGGACATATTCTTGGCTATGTAAAGGACTACATGCTATTGGTTAATTTCATTATGTGATCTATGTTAAAGTGTACCAGGTCTGTCCACACTCCGTCTATGTTTCAATTACCTGGCACAGAGTCATTTTATGCTAAAATGTGTGTGGCCTTGTGTGTTTGCCATAACAGTGAAGCATTGCTGAGGCACAATATGTGTACTTGCCACACATTACTCATTTCACATAGGTGATTGGCCATAGATTTTACCCTCTTGCATGTTGCAAGACAATCCCCAAGGAGTACCTAGATGGACCATGTGTTCCATTTCATGTGTACACACCATCATTGTTCAGAATCGGTCTTCATATGCACATGGGTATAAGTTTATGAGGCCAGACACTGCCATTTCCTGTACCTACATGCCAAGACCTGAGTACTTTAGCATTGTAATTAGGAAGTAGATACTTCTTATGATGGTTGGTCATGATTCTCTTCTTGGCTGGCCATGCCAATTGTGCTGCAAATAGTTATTCATTCATGTAATTGATGACAACCGGACAAATTGTGCTTGGTCAGATACATATGTCCTTCCTCTACAACAGACAATATGACCCCTGAAAAGGAGAAATCATATTGGATTTGCCTGGAGAGGTACCGCCATATCGGGCCCTTAGCCAAGGCCTACAGGTGCATGGGGAGCCAGTATGAGAAATCAAAGGCAGCAGGGACATGGAAGCTGCCACCTTGGACAGGGCAAGCACCAGGCTGGAAGTGGAGGTGTTCCATGGTGGTGATCCGGTGTTATTTCCAGGACCCTCCACAGCCCTTCCAGCAGTGGCACCACAGGTGGTCACCACAACACCAGTTCCATAATACGAGTTTGAAAGACAGTGCCTGATGGACAATGCGGACACAAAGTCGAGGCTGGCAGGCATAGAACTGCAGGTGGTGCCACTAATGAAAATGGTGCACACCTTGCAACAATCTGTGGGTATGATTGAGCAGCAACTTTAGGCCCTCCCACTGACTGTTGGGCCCTCCCCAGTTCCCATTGGTGGTTTTTAGTGTATAGAGGTTTAACATAGGTTAGGATAGGTTTTAGCATAGTGATAGGTTAGGTTAGGTCAGTTTTAGCGTTTTTATAGATTTTAAATATTTCTCTGTTGATAGGTGGGGATATGGTTGGGTAGGTTTTTAAGTGGGTGGGGGTTAATGTTTAGTATGTGTACATAAAAAACACACACAAAATAAAAAAATTCTAAAAATATAATATATATATTAAGTATGTATGTATGTATGTGTATATATATATATATATATTCACTAAAAAAAACATAGGTTTCACACACGTTATAGTTAGGAATTAGCATTTAAAAAACCTTGCAAATTCACTGAAAAAACCATACGTCATCAGCAGTGGATTGCGGGCGTGCGAGTTATAGTTAGCTGAACTAACTATAACGGGGAAATTTCATTGGTTTTTTACAAGTGAAATGTCCAGCTAACTATAACATGTGTGAAACCTATGGTTTTTTCAGTGAATTTGCAAGGTTTTTTAAATGCTAATTCCTAACTATAACGTGTGTGAAACCTATGGTTTTTTCAGTGAATTTGCAAGGTTTTTTAAATGCTAATTCCTAACTATAACTTGTGTGAAACCTATGGTTTTTTTAGTGAATTTGTAAGGTTTTTTAAATGCCAATTTATGTATGTATTATTATTTTTTTATATAATTATTTTACAATAAACTACCTATGTATATAGTTATAGATTGACTGTATCCTGTAATATTGGATGGCTCAGCTCTTTTTTTTTTATTTGAATAAAGTTGAACAGCATAGTTAATATCTTCTATAAACTTATAAACACTTGAATGTTTTTTTTTTTTAAGGGTTTTTGACCGTGCGCGCACGGTGCGCTCCACGTGCGCATGCGTATGTCGTACGTGCTCTGTACACGCGTGCTCCGTACGCGCATGCGCGCGTGCTCCCTACGTGCGTGCTTCGTACGCGCATGCGTGCGTACACCATGCGCGTACGGTGCGCGCACCTGCATGCTCCGAGTGTGCATGCGTACGTTGTGCGAGCTCCGTGCGCGTGTGCTCCATACGCGTATGCATGCGTAGACCCTACGCGCGTGCTCCGTACCCGTATGCATGCATGCACCATGCGCGTACGGTGCGCGTACCGGCGTGCTCCGAGTGCGCATGCATGCGTGCTCCGAGTGCGCATGCGTGCGTGCTCCGTGCGTGCTCTGTGCACGTAAAGTACGCGTACGGTGCGCGCACGGTGCGCGCACGGCAAGTCATGTGATTACAAAACAACACTTTTCATTGGTTCATATTAGTTTCTGTTTCAGAATCTTGAAACACCACACCCACTCCCCTCACTTTTTCTACTAATTTCCTGAGAGAAGGTTGCTGAAGAGCTACTCCAGTGAAATGGCAGAACACCAGTCATCTTCAGACAGTGAGGAGACCTTTCAAGAACCACCAAGAAAGAGCAAACAGAAGCACTCTTTCAGTTGGAATTATTTCACTTTTCCAGACGGGCAACAAAAAGTGAATGCGCCAAAGGTCACTTGTACAATTTGCGGAAGTGTCCTGTCTAGAGGGGATCCAGCCCAAAAATACTCCTTCAGCATTTATTGCATGCTCAGGCATTTTAAATCAATGCATCCAATTCGGTTTGCTCATGAAACCACAAGAGCCCTCAGGGAGAACCCTCCACCTGGACCTTCTCAGCCGAGTACATCATCTGCGGCTGCAGATTCACCATGCACCAGGCCTCTTGACATCTGGCCCCTGTTCCAAAAAGTGCACATTCATTGCAATATGTGCAATGAGGTAATTTGCTACGGAGAGAGTAGCATAAATTTAATTGAAAACCGTATACAGCAGCACACATGCTCCAGGTCATAATTTTTTTTTTTTCTTGTTCCTGTTGAGCAGTTTTTTGATTCCCAGTTTTGTTTTGGTGCTGTAAAAAAATCCCCAAAAAATAAAAAATTGTTTGAAAACTAAAAAAAGAATATAAAACAAAAAAAGACAAAAAAAACAGTTCTTTTAAGAACTCACTTCACTTCTCCAAAAAGAGCTATATTCTTAATATACTGTTTTTTATTTTGATTGAATGAATGTGTAGTGTATACGAGAATGATTGAAATGATTGAAATGACTGAGTGAAGAGGAGGAAAGGACAGACAGAATGAGTGAGAAAAGGAAATTATGATCAGTCATGAAAGGGAAGTGAAAGACTGACTGCAACAAAAGGACTAAGGGTAGAGGATACAGGTAAGAAGAGTAAATGAGTAAGGGAATGGCAGTGAGTAATGGAGAGTGATGGAGGGGGAGTGAGAAAAAGGGAGTAAGGGACGGAGATAGGAAAAGGGAGTAACTGATGAAGCGGATGAAGTACAGCAGGGTAAAGGGATTGAAAGTAAGAGAAGTGGAGTGATGGTGAGATAAGGGGTATGAGGATTAGAAAAGGGGGTAAGGGAAAGTGAGAGATGGGGAGTGAGGGGATGGAAGGATTTAGGAAACTGGAGTGAGAGAAAGGGAGTCAGGAGAGTGAGGGAGAGTGAAGGAAAGAATGCGAAAAGATGAAGGGGTGTGAGATACAGACAGGAGGAAGTGAAGTAGGAGAATAGGAGTGACTATGAGTAAAGGATAGTGACAGTTAGGGAAGGTGAGGAAAGGAGAATGACGGAGAAGGTTAAAAAATTAACATAGATGGAAAATGAGTGATGGAGAGAGGAGAAGTGGTAGAAACAGAGATGTTAAGGAAATTAAGGGTAAGACAGAAAAAGGGAGAGAGACAGAAACAGAGACAGAGAGCAAGGAACTGAAAAGGAGTAAGGCAGTTAGAATGACTGAGGCAGTAAACCTAGGGGAGTAGTAGAGAAGGAGTGAGGGAGTTACGAAAGAGCAGTAGAGGAAGAAGAGAGAGGGAAGGGGAATGAGAAAAGCAGAGTGAGTAGAAGTGAAGAAAAGGGAGCATGAAAGTGAAGGGGTGAGACATACAGATATTTTAAACTTACCTGACCAACAAAATAACTTAATTAGAAATAAATGTTTTTTTTAATTGCTAGAAAAAAGGATTACATATCCTAAATTTTCTTTCTCTATCTGAAAAAAAAGAAAAAAAGTATTAATATTTAACAATACATTTTAGAATACTGTACACATATTTTCATATTTAACAAAGTAATTTTTTGCCCGTTTTTTGCTGTTTTCAGAATATATTGAATTTCACTGAAAATAGTGATATCAATTGCATTCATCACTTAACAGCGGGCAAAAAAATTAACAATCTGAAAGATTGTTTTCAAAAAGCCCTGAATCTATCCTCAGTAAAACATACCTTGATAGAAATGTAACATATATATTAAAAATATCTTCTAAGAACAATAACTATTTGCAATAAATATCGTCTGTAAATCTTGTTGCTTAAGCACATACACCAAAATAATATCTGTCAAAGAAGTCCACAATAGAAACAGTTACCTTTCCATGAGGCCAAATGGTAATTTTTGTATTCTTTTTTGGTGAAATATCCAATGGTAATCCAATAAAATCGAAATAATGGTTTCTTCAGATGCTGCAATTTGTATATAAAATTTTGGTTTTAGAAAAATTAAGTAGAAATTTGGTGATTCTGCAGGCAAACGTTGCTTGAAAATCAATTGTGAATCATTACACAGTGTCCAGCCTTTTTCACATTTTAGATAAACTGTGTAATGACCAGAAGTTATACAAGGTCCATCATGGAACATTATTGCAACTGCAACAAAAGTCTTTCCTGATATTGATAATTGATTTCCTGTAAACTTCTTTATTAAAGTGTCCAATTTTGTTCCATCAGCTCTACAACGTTGCATCATTAAAATTACATACTGTCCATATTTCTTTAAAAATAACGTTGATAACATTTCTGATTTACATTGAGAACATTCCATGTTGTGATTTGCATCTTTAACTAATGTACTAAAAGTCACTGATTTACTCTCTGGTAATGTTAAATATATGAACCTTTCAGAATCAACATTAGAGCTGCATGTGTTCAAACAGTTTTCACAACTATGTTCCCATTTATAAGAGAGACCAAACATATTTTCTATTTCTACCCCTTCATCTTCCAGTACCATAAGCATATACATTAAGAATTCCTGTGCATCTTGCTGGACATTTTGAGTAAACTGTGTACATCCAGAACATACATCTAAAAGATTTCTAACATCAGAAGCACTTTCTATTTTAGTTTTATCATTACTCAGCTTCTCATAAAAGAAACTCAGCAGAGAACAGAATCTTTTTTCATGATTTAGTATTATCTGCTCTTTCAAACTTTCAAGATAAAATACAACATTCAGCACTACATTAGCGTAGCAGTAGACACCAGAGCTATTTTCAAAATCACAACCAACAACCTCTTCAGCATTGTCCTTTTTCTTTTTGCTTGCAATCACATCAGTCTCTATTTGTTTACTCTTCTATACATCCTCATTACAGATATTCTCAATTCTCCTTTTCCGACAAACAACACGTTTTTCAAACACAGGATACTGACCTAAATGAGGAGCATAGCTTCTTCTTAATCTATTATACTCCTTTACTCAGTTTGCATCAGCACTAACTTTTGACTCATCAAAGTCTATCATGAATAAACCAGATATTTTTTTCACGCGTGACAAAGCAACATATGCCATACCTTCTTTAAACACACTAGATCCAATGTTTACAAAAGCACTGTCTACAGTTAATCCTTGAGATTTGTGAATAGTTACAGCATATGCTAGAGAAAACGGAAACTGCTTCCTACGTACATATAAGTCTTTCACTAGCAAGAAACGAACTGAACAACGACTAATGTCTTTAACCTCTTCAATCTGATCAAATTTTATTTTTAAAAATTCAATTCCATCTTTTTTCTGGTAGTTAACAAAACCCACAACTTTACCCATAGCTCCATTCACTAAACCTTTTTCTACATCCAAATTACGTCTTAAAATTACTCGACAGTTCATACATACATAAAGATTCTTTTCTAAACCAGCTGTTTTCGATATGTTTTTCTCTAGAGAATCCAATTTAGTTGTCAATTTGCTTGTCAATATAATAGTTATTCCTTCATGCTGTATTTTATCCACAGCTTCCAGTTTTATAATCTCTTCATTTTCCAATTTCAAAAGTTCTTGATTGAATATAGAGCATTCATGTAGTGTTGGCATTAAGCAGATTACAGTATTTTTTCCTGCAATTTTCTTGTATATTTTCTCTGGAACTATTTGTTCTGTTGGAAACAAATTACATAGCAATCGACTCTGTAAAGCTTTTCTGCCATGTTCTGTGAGTAGTCCAATTCTGATATCTTTGAGAATACTTGCATAATCCTCATCATTTGCTTGCCGCATATTGGTAATGAGTTCTTTGTACTCAAAGTATGTCCAAATATTCACATTACCTATACTTCCTAACGACTTTTTCGTGTCTTCATGTGTAAGAGTATGAAATACTGGTTGTCCTTTAACTGGAGTGAGCTGCAGTAGATCCCCAAAAACTATAACATGTTTTCCTCCAAATAGCACGTCATAGTCTGTCTTTCTTAAATGCACAAAGGCAAGCATTAAGTTTGATACCATGCTTACCTCATCAATAATGAGAACTTTCATTTTTTTCAATACTCTTGAAACTTCAAAACATGCTTCTCCTGTTAGCTTGTGGTATTGTATTTTGTTCTCATGCTCTACTGGTAACATTAGCAAACGATGGAGGGTAATTCCTTTTATGTTATATGCTGCTAACCCAGTTGGAGCAGTAACAACACAAGACAAAGTTGAATCAGTTTTTTTCTGTAGGTAGCTTCTAATTACTTTAATTAAGAAACTTTTTCCAGTTCCAGCTTGTCCACTAACATACATTCTGATTGGTTCACATGATGTGCATGAGCACTCTTTATTTTCATGTAGTAATCCATGATCAATTTGTTTTGTGACTTCCTCATAAATTTGTTGTTGTTCATCATTCAGTTGTTGTTCCAAATTTGGTAAGTTTATTAAATCTTCCTGAGCTTGATTCATAGCTGTTTCCACTTCAGTCATGGCTATTGCAGCTTCATTTTCTACGATTGGTTGTCCTAAAGGATCTTGACTGAGCGTCCCAGAACTTTGACTGACTTGAGAACTGTCTCTAGCTTCTTCAGCTGCAATTGTTGCTTCTTGTTCAATTTCTTCATTTAACATTTGTACATAAGTTGTGAAAGTACTGCATTCTATGGTATCTTTGCATGCATTAAAGGAATCTTCATAGCTTTGAAAATGTCCAAGTAATTCATCCTCTGAACGCCATGGTTTAAACAACTGTAAAAGTGCTAAGTAGTAAAATTCCTTCTTGTCAGTAGTGTCGCAACTCAGCTTTCTGTGATTAATCAAAATTCCTTTTGTTTGTTTTACCAAACATCCTTCCTCACCAATGACTTTATATTTTCCATTGTTGATGTCTTCTGCGGTATTCCGTTTAAAAATGTAGTTCTGCAGCACTTCATAGAGACACATGTTCTCAAGATGATGACTTCTCTTTGGGTAATAGGTGTCCAACATGTTTGTTCTTAAAATGTCTGTACCTTCTGGTTTGTACTCTGCTAAATATTCAATTTCTCGAATAGATTTCAATACTCGATTTCGCATTCCTGCAAGGCCTAAACTTACCCAAATTATTCTTCTGGATTTGGAGTACAGACTTGCAGATGATAACCTATCTGAGCATTCGTATGACCCAATTTCTCGATGCGATAACATCTTTAAACTGAAACTGTATAGCTTTTTACTGACAGTCTTCTCGTGAGAAATCTCTTTCCACATTTCTTTCAATTCCGCTTTCTCAGATTTAGTGATGTAAGATGTGACATACCGAGCAACAGCAATAGAATTGTCAGCTACATAGTGAATATCCATGTTAGCATTCCACATGGATAAAATGACTGGGTTGTAGTCATTTATATATTTTGACTCTTCTTTTCTTCTTAGGTTGTAGGTATTTTTAGGCAATTTTCTTGTAATAGTATGTCGCACAGCTGACATAAAACTGTTTACTCTTCCTTTTGAAAGAACAGGTCGTGGAAATCCAAATCGACATTTTATGTAGAATTTATCTTTACTCTTGTACTTTCGTCGACAGTATTTTCCACACCGATGACTTTGAAAACGTAAAACTCGCTCTTTTAAGTTTTTTTCTTCTGTGCTTTTAGGTATAGCACATGTTGCATATCCTTCAATGAAAGATAAAACTGCATCATCAGAATCTGTTCCAAATTTTGGGGCATCCTTGATCCACAACAGCATATGAATATGAGGAGCACCTCTTGCTTGGTACTCTTTTCTCCAAAAGAAATCCACAACTTCTCCAAGAGGTGGATTTTTTTTATTGCAGATGAAGGACATCATAGCCTCAAATCTATGATTGAAACATCTGCAAACATTAACCCGATCCAATGAGCACAATTCTCCTGCTGTCTTGTATTGGATGTTTTCAATATTTGAATTTGCCTCTCGAAGAAAATCCAGTAAATCATCCCAAGCGTACTCAGCACAGCTTAGGGTAAGGAACTATGTAGGAGTTCCTAAATTCCGTAACATACATTTCAATTCTCCATGGCGTCGGTACCAATATTCATTAGTCCCACGCTGACAAGCCATCAGATTAATCAATTTAGATTCCAAATGATCATCTCGCTGTTGCACTTTGTTCAGAAAATCCTTTGCAGACACATTATGTAGATGTACTCCAGTTTTTAAAATGTGATTTACTGCATAAGATAGTGCAGACAAGTCACTTTCAAATAAAAGATGGAACAAATAAGGAATACTTTGACGAAATCTTGGATCTTCTGCATATAATCTTGTAGTCCGATACTCAGAAGCAGGAATCTGTACTGGACGTTCATCATATCGTCCACCTTTTCCTGTAGGAAACAGCTGGGGAAAACAACGAGCTTCCAAGCTCTCCTCCCATACACTCACGGGAGTTCCTTTTGCTTTTTTATCTGAAACAGATCAATAGTGTTTCCCATAACTTCTTTAGAATGAAGAGGATGTATGATGAAATGTTCATAAATTTCTTCTTCTTTTTACTTATCCACTTTTTCAATTTGCCCAGTTGGTATTCCTGTGTCTGCTAGTAAAATTTCTTCATCTTCATCCATATAAATTGATTCATACCATCTATTATTTCTTTTCAAATATAAATTTGCTCTTTGTACTTTTCGTACATCTACCAGCTCCTGCCAAATTTTCTTATTCTTTGTAGGTACACAATTAACCAGAATAACTAATGGTTCAGTTTCCAAACTATCTGCATCAATTGTTTCCATATTTTTTTTCAAATCTAATGGCAAATAGACAACTCTTCCTTTTAAACCTCTTTGTAAATCTGAAGGAGGTAATTTACCTGTTTTGGGCTCCATACGAACTATAGTCTGAAACGGATGGACACATTGAATGAGTATAGACTCATACGTATTTAAATCACTAAGTTCTGCAGGGATATCAACCAATTCTAAATTATTATGTACAGCTCTAGCTGGCATTTTATTTTCTTCTAACTTGTTATAACAGTATTTACAAATACGCTGATCTTCACCCAAATCAAAACAATTTTCCAGAAATAAATATGTAGCAAAATCCTTCCACTTAGAATTATTTTCTTTTTCACTTTTTTTTATAGAGATCAACATTCCTTGTTTGAGTTTTATAATGGCTTCTCCGGCAACAAATACAAGTAATATTTGGTCTTTCATTAGAGATGATAGTAAATTTTGTCATTTGATCTTCAAAATTTTTACTAACAGTGAGTTCTACATTCTCTTCCACATTTTCTTCAATAACTGTGTCATTTCCTGCACTTTCTTGCTCTGGACCAAAGTAACAAAACTCAATATCCTCACAAACCTTCATCACATCTGATACAGATCCACGGAACAGAGCACTATTCAACTCATTTAACTTTAGTGCTGGACTTTTAGCAAAATACAATCTTCTCACAAATTTTCTCATTTCAGTATGATGAACTGCCAGCATCCTAAAATGGTGAAAAACACTTTGACAAACTTTCCTAGAAAGACAAGCCAGAGAATGTCCTTGCAAACCAGTATTCTCTCACACTCTGCATGGATCTAGTCTTTGAAGCACCTTAATCTTCTGTTTAACACTTTTTTTTACTATATTCTCTTAGAACGTCACGTAATTTATCAATAGATTCCTGTCGTACAGTACAAATACTACTACAATTCCAAGTGTACACTGGGGCTTTAGGACGTCTCCCCATAACCTCATCAGCTAACACTTCTTCCTCATTTCTTGGAACCATTTTCTCCTTTTCCATTACACAACCATCTTTAACTTCATATGCTCGACCACTGGTGTCAACTACATGCAGCAAACTATTACTTTGAAGATAACTCTCTTCATTAAAAAATGGTTCAGTACTTTTTTTTTTCACTTCTCTTTTTCTTTTGCTTTTTGACTTCATTACATTCACTAATTTATCTAATGTACGGATCCTGTTCAAAATTAAAATGAATAGTTTTCTTTTTAATTCCAAAGCCTTTGCAACAATTGATTCAATATGTTTCTTTTTCTTATAAAATGTGTCTTTCTTCCTATATTTTTTCACATCCTTTAGCAAATTGAACATCACTCTTCTCTGAAACATTTTTCTACGAATGTTTTTAAAATCTATTTTTCTTTTTAAGTCCTTCTTTCTTACTTCTGATTGTACATTAGCATTTAGTATATTCTGTCGATTGTCTTGTTGTTTTCTATTTGAAAAACTATTTGCAGTGGATATATTTTTTACATTTTTTCTTTGCTTGAGGATATTTTTTATAAAATCCTTAGTCTGCTTACCAGAAGACTGTTTCTTTTTTCCAACATGAGGTTCTTCAACTAATTTTTGTTATCCAGTTGTCTTCAAATATAGATGTTGTTGCTGTTCTTTTCTCTTTCTTGATTTTATAGGCATCTTTAATTTATTTCAGTGTTGTTCAGCAATACCTGAAAGAAACTAAACAAAAAATACCTTCATGTAATTTAAATATATTACTATATTTTTTTATGAGCTTTTCAAATCCTATCATATGAACTGTCTCTTTCCTACGACTGCAAGTCTTACACAATAAAAGCTACACAAATTAAATCTCTGACAATAATTCCTGTGTGCACACAAACTCATGGTGTGATTCTAGGCAGAAAACGATATTTGATTGGCAATTTCAAAGCACATTTACTACTGTGGTAGAGCAAGTGATAATAACTGTAACAGCCTGACACATTTTCCTTATAGTTTAGAGAGGCAGAAAAGAGCACATGTTCTAACAGCTACTTGAGACCATGAGCATGTGGAACCTGGGTGAGTGATTAGACTAGAGCAAAGGAAATGAGCCTTATTGATATTGATTGTGTTAGCGTTACTCACTGCTATCTGAAATACCACACAGTGCTGAATAGTAAGCATGGGAGTGCAGGAGAAGCAGCTGCCTGTGTGCTAAGAGTGTGTTTCTGGAGACTGTGTGTTGTCAGGTGCAAGAGAGATCTGCATGGACGCTTGCACAACTGCATGAAGACTGTAGAGATGTATGTAAGATCGTCTGTGGTAAGGGTTAATTGGAGTTTTGAACATATAGGATTTACCTCACCCATGGCAGGAGTGGAAGGAAAATCTACCATGTTGATTTCAAATGTGTTAGCATTTGCCTCTCATTTGTGAGATATTGATTTGTGCTGTATACCAGCCATCACAGTTCAAGAAAACAAGCTGCCCCTTTCCTACGAATGCAAGTCTTACAGAACCAGACCAACACAAATTAAATCTCTGACAACAATTCGTTTGTGCACACAGACTCATGGTGTGATTCTAGGCAGAAAACGATATTTGATTGGCAATTTCAAAGCACATGTACTACTGTGGTTTTGCAAGTGATAATTACTGTAACAGCCTGACACATTTTCCTTATAGTTTAGAGAGGCAGAAAAGAGCACATGTCCTAACAGCTACTTGAGAGCATGAGCATGTGGAACCTGGGTGAGTGATTAGACTAGAGCAAAGGAAATGAGCCTTGGTGATGTTGAATGTGGTAGCGTTACACACTACTATCTAAAATACCACACAGTGCTGAATACTTAGCATGGGAGTGCAGGAGAAGCAGCTGCCTGTGTGCTAAGAGCGTGCTTCTGGAGACTGTATATTGTCAGGTGCAAGAGAGATCTGCATGGACGCTTGCACAACTGCATGAAGACTGCATAGATGTATGTAAGAGTACATGTGGGGTAAGGGTTAATTGGAGTTTTGAACATGTAGGATCTACCTCACCCATTGCAGGAGTGTAAGGAAAATAAACCCTGTTGTTTTCAAATGTGTTAGCATTTGCCTCTCATTTGTGAGATATTGATTTGTGCTGAATGCTAGCCATCACAGTTCAAGAAAACAAGCTGCCCCTTTCCTACGAATGCAAGTCTTACAGAACCAGACCAACACAAATTAAATCTCTGACAACAATTCCTTTGTGCACACAGACTCATGGTGTGATTCTAGGCAGAAAACGATATTTGATTGGCAATTTCAAAGCACATTTACTACTGTGGTTTTGCAAGTGATAATTACTGTAACAGCCTGACACATTTTCCTTATAGTTTAGAGAGGCAGAAAAGAGCACATGTCCTTACAGCTACTTGAGACCATGAACATGTGGAACCTGGGTGAGTGATTAGACTAGAGCAAAGGAAATGAGCCTTGGTGATGTTGAATGTGGTACCGTTACACACTACTATCTAAAATACCACACAGTGCTGAATACTTAGCATGGGAGTGCAGGAGAAGCAGCTGCCTGTGTGCTAAGACCGTGCTTCTGGAGACTGTGTATTGTCAGGTGCAAGAGAGATCTGGATGGACGCTTGCACAACTGCATGAAGACTGCAGAGATGTATGTAAGAGTACATGTGGGGTAAGGGTTAATTTGAGTTTTGAACATGTAGGATCTACCTCACCCATTGCAGTAGTGTAAGGAAAATCTACCATGTTGATTTAAAATGTGTTAGCATTTGCCTCTCATTTGTGAGATATTGATTTGTGCTGAATGCTAGCCATCACAGTTCAAGAAAACAAGCTGCCCCTTTCCTACGAATGCAAGTCTTACAGAACCAGACCACCACAAATTAAATCTCTGACATCAATTCCTTTGTGCACACAGACTCATGGTGTGATTCTAGGCAGAAAACAGTATTCCTGGGTGATACCAGTACACCTTAACTTATGGTGAAGACATACTCCATAATATCTTACACGTTGAAGGCAGTTAAATATCTTCCAAAACATAAAATGTAAAACACAACTTTAAAACAAGAATCACATTTCTAATATTTATATCAAAATGCACCACATACATCCCCTCTCAAATTCATAACTCACCTTTAAAAGTAGTTAGTTGAGAAAGAAATGTGGCACTCACACAGCAGATTATCAGAGCCAGAATCTCTGAGCTGTACACCTCTCACCAGAACCAGTAAATGGCAATCTTCCCCTCTCTTTTTTCACACATATACATGTTAACTTCAAATCACAGTGCTTCCCACATTTTTTCAAATGGAAACACAAATTTCTATTGGTTGCAAATTTCAACCCTTTTCAAATGATCCCTACCCCAAACATGACTTCTGCCTGCTACCGTAGCAACAGGTCATGGAACACTGGTGTGAGCAGAGAGGTCAGAAGTTCAGCACACAATGTTTCTAATCCAAAGAGCAAGAGTGCTTGATTTTTCAAACCTAACAGCAAATCCAAAGTAATTTTCTGTGGGAACACATTTTTCTGAACCAATACAAAACATGCCTTTAAAAATTTAAACATACAGCCTAGTTTTTAGTGTTGAATGGTCTGAAACAGCCAATGAGTTATTTTTATTTTTAAAAAAAGTATGTAAGCCTACATTTTACAACTATCTTTCTTTTCATATTGCCATTCTACTGAAAGACACCTTCTGAGTGCATCCAGATCTCCTTGAAAGATGTTCACAGTGTGGATTGTAGGTCATAGCTATGTCTTCTGGAGTGAAAAGTATGCAGAAAAAAGAGGTATTGTGAAAGACCTTGCTTTGCCAAATGTAGACATTAAATGGATTGGTCAGAGAGAGTTAAAGTGGCACCAATTAATGCCTTTGGTGAAATCCTTTCTACATCTCCCACAGTCTGACCTTATAATTGTGCACTGTGGTGGAAATGACCTAGGCACTTTAACTGGGGTAGGTCTGGAAATGCTCGTTAAGGACATCTTTGTGCAATTGATGTCACTTTTTCCACAAACTACCTTTGTATATTCTAATATATGCCAAAGGCAAAAGTGGAACTGGTCCAACCAATATTGTCCGCAGATTGACAAAGCAAGAAAGCACGTCAATAAGTCTGTTTCTGCTTTCCTCAGGTTCTATATACCACAACAACTTGCGTTACAACATGCAAGGCATTTATAGAGGAGACGGTGTACATTTCACAGATGAAGGCAACAGAGTCTTCCTCTTGAACTTTAGACTCTGCATCGGTACTTACTTGTAGGTACAAAAAACACTCAATGAACACAACGGCTCTTTTTAGAGCCAACCAACATTTAAACACTTAAACTTGATTTTTAATTCTATTTTTTTAATGTTTTTTTTGCCACAGTGCGCGCACCGTGCGCGCACCCCGTGATATGTTTTTAAATTTTTTTTTTTTTGGGGACCTAAGGGGTCTTTCATAGTCCCCCTGAGAAGGCCTAGGGGGTCAGGAACTCTCTAACCTGCCCCCTTTTAACGTTCTCCACTTGTGTTTTTAACTCTCTTCTGCCTCTAAAACTCAAAATGGCGGCTAGGGGTGCGCGCAGGGTTTTTTAAAGGCTAAGTTATGTATGTTTTATTATATTTTTTATATATTTATTTCACAATAAGCTACCTATGTATATAGTTATAGATTGACTGTATCCTGTAATATGGAATGGCTCGTTTAAAATGTTTTTTTTAAAGATTTTTCACCGTGCTCGCACAGTGCGCGCACAGCGCGATTTTTTGGAAAAAAAATAAATGTTTTTTTCACCCTTCGGGGTCCTTCAGGGACCCCCTGACAAAGGCTAGGGGATCAGGAACTCTCTACCCTGCCCCCTTTTCACGTTCTCCACCTTTCTTTTTCCCTGTCACACACACAACACTCAAAAAGGCGGCCGACACTTCCTGATTTTGACCGATTCGAATGTTGACTGACATGTAACCACCAATCAGAATTACGCTCGCGTACGTCACCGTTAGGGTGAGCGCACGGTGCGCGCTTATAGATATTTATGTACTTTTAAATGCAATTTTCTCAGGAACTACTGAACAGATTGACACCATATCTGCAAAAGGCACATGCCTGACCTGACGACTACCTCTTTGCCAAATTTCAAGTAATTCTGTTCAGCCGTTCGGGCTGTACCTTCGAATAAAGGTCCTATGGGAAAATGTATGGGGAAAACACGTTTTGGGCCCCCCCTTTTTTCTCAGCCCCCGCTTGACGAATCACCCCGAGACTTCCAGGGTAGGAGCTGAGCAGAGCGCCCCATTAGTTTTGAAAATTTCGCGAGGATCCGTCAACCGGCGCCAAAGTTATTCAAAATAGAATTTTCAGATTTCCTATGGAAACACGGTCCTAACTATAACTATCTACTGGCGACCGCCAGTAGATAATATATACATATATATATGTATATATATATAGTGCACCCTCCTTGCGACATGAATGATGCCTCATATTTACTTTATAACTCATCATGTCGAAGGAATGATAGATACATCAGTATTACTGACGTATCTGTCGGGGCAAAAGTGGAACATTGCTGGAGTTGTGTCGGAGGCATGATGCAACTCCAGCAAAGTTCCTTTCACATGGGGCAAGCCCCATGTGAAAGGGTCTGCATCACCCTTATGCCTGCCATAAGTCAGGTATAAGGTTTTGACGCATTGGCACCCTAGAAGTGGCGCAGTGAAATCTCATAGATTTCCCTGCGCCACGCCTACAACCCTTTCTTGCGGGGAATGCCCACCCTGCATTCATTATACCTGATGCAGGTATAATGTAGCGCAGGGGTTAACGAAGTAAATTGGTAATTTACTTCGTAAATATGGTGCAACATGGTGCATTATTTATGCCTCCGCTGCGTCACTAAAAGTGACGCAACAGCGGCGCAAAAGTGATGCAGGCCTTCATAAATAAGGCCCTATATATAAAATATTTGTTTTCAGATCAAAACATATTTTCGTTACCACATGACTCTACGGTTCTTTTAAGCTGTAGTTCATCAAGAGCACAATAGTTCTCTCTGGAAGCATACGCTTTTGTCATAAACATCAGAGATGTAAATGCACAATGCTGCCCATTTCTGAAGTTTAACGTACTCCCCACAAATGACATTTCTGCACCAACTAAAAAAGGCCTTGCTAATCAGTTGAGGTAAGCCAATACTGCAATACAAATTTAGGGAGGAAGCAAACATACGATGGCACTGAATTGCAGGATCACAGTAAACAAGTCAAAAAACCAGTAAAAAATATGGGGGCATATTATCAAGAAACGGCGTTGAAATTATCACCGTTTTAGCGGCAGAAAACTGCTGCTAAAGCGGCGATAATGGGCTTGATAATATGCCCTTGAGAATTCCAATAGGAGCCCATGTTCTGGTGTCAACATGGGCTTCTATTGGAATTCTCTACGGCATATTATCAAGCCAATTATCGCCGCTTTAGCGGCAGTTCTCTGCCGCTAAAGCGTCGATAATTTTAACGCCGTGCTTGATAATATGCCCCTAAATCCATAATATTGTGTAAATACAGAATGATCACACTTTAAGCACAAATTCAATTCAATATTGGTTATGTTAATGGGTTCCATTTAGAACTTTGAATGCAAACTTGTTTCATGGAGGTGTCCTAAAACATTCTTGAATTTTCTTTTTACACTTTGGATTATGCAAATTACATTGCACATGTTTAAAAGTTAAAAACCGGAGGTAGAGTTTATAAGGGAAATATTTGTTAGCTCAATAACCCACTTTGAATAATTTTCAAATGCTTCAGAGGTTTCAGTCATTTCCGCTTGAAATAAATATGCCATTGCAAGTTCAACAGCTTATACTTGATAATTAAGACAGACACGGAGCAAGAAAGATTCTAAATTTAAAAGCAGAGTTGGGCACATTGAAAGCATATTTATGGCACATGCTGCAATTTACTGGAATACTTACTGCAAAACTTTAGAAAACTCTCCCATTAAAAGTTCGCTCTGTTGCAGACAATACCATCTTTAAGAAAAACTTTAAGACTTGGCTGGTCTCAAGCATATAACTTGTCATCCTCTTCCTCTGTGCCAAGATTTTCCTTCATTACATACCAATGAGCTTTTCGAGCATTCATCATTCACTCATTATATAAAATAAAAGAATTTAATGTACTGTGAAGTTACAAACGACCTGCTACCATATTGAACATGAAGAGGCTTCTTACCACAGGTGTACTCTAAGTCTATCATTCCTCATGATAAGTAACATATTGCTTTCATTACGATCAATGTACAAACATATTTTCGACTGTAGACTTAAGTTCATGATCAAAAAAACCTCCTCATGCCTATCAGGATGTCAAAAAAGGACTACTGGCAGGTGTAAGTGCATTTACTACTAAATGGTAAGTCCCATGCAAAGGGTGGTACTTGTACTTTGTAGGTTTGTGACCCCCCTGAAACATGCAAGTTTATGAGTACTTATGGTAAAAGATGAACTATGCTGCGCCTGGCTTGACAACCAAGGACCACCTCCTAAAGTATACAAGTAAATGCAAGTAAATGAGAAATCTTGAGATTACCAAGGACTCCAAGCTATCACTGAATGCCCAAAATGATAATTTAGCAAGATCAAGCTTCGTTACTATGCACGCTCTGCGACGCATCTTCCCCCATCTAGGATTTCCACAAAAGGTCCAAGCTACTATCTCTCTTGTACTGTCTAAACTTGATTACTGCAATGGCTTGTACCAAGTATCATCGCCCGCCTACTGAGGGTTAGCGTTCTAGTTGTTCTGCCTCCAACGCCATAAATATCACGCTGGCTCGACCGCACAGCCTGTGGTACATGGGTATTTTGAGCTACTGAATGTCGATACATTTGCTGCAATTGCGTTCTTTGCACAACTACTTGCACCATTGTTTTAAAAAAATAGTTTTACTCTTTTAGTCAAATTTTTTGCCAACCCGCGGTGCCACCTGGCAGAGCGAGCCCGCCAACTGGGGGTTAGTGTCCTAGTTCTACCGCCTCAAACGCCATAAATATCACACTGGCTCGACCAAGGCGCGCCAAAGGCAAGCCCATCTGCGCCCGTCAGCGCCTGGAGCGCGTTCAGCGCCAGAACCCTTGGCCAATTTGCTGTCCACAGGTATTGTCAGCAGCAACTCCTTGCACTCAGGAGAGGTGTATGTCATGCCTCCAACAGCTGGAAGGGGGGGCAAAAGGCAGAAACATATAAATGCCTAGGTTGCGGCTTCTGCTTTACTCCACCAACCATTGCCGTTGGCAGGGACTTTAATACACCCTACACGGGGAATAAGGTCATTTCAAAATGCAAGGAAGTCCAGGCATTTAGGCAATCTCCCTAGCATAATGGCGGGTACAAACTGTGGTCAGACGAGTAAGGCTGAGAAACAAGTGCAAAAACAAACCCTGTCCTGTTTATTATTAAATACTCGATCACTTGTAAAACACAAGTTTCAATTTGAATGCCCCCTACAGCTAGATAAACCGGACATTGTCTTTCTGACAGAGACGTGGACAGATGCAAGCTCAGACCCCGACTGGAATTTGGCCCTTCCCCCGGGCTATGCAGTGGCTAAACAGGACAGGTCAGAGGGTAGAGGTGGGGGCATAGCCCTGATCTACCGAGATGACTTAAAACTGCGCTCTCAGGACTCTTTGCTGCTCCCGGCAGAGGCGTTACACTTTTCACTTAAATTAAACAACTGTTCTACGTTTCAAGGTCTTCTTGTATACCGGCCCCCTGGGCCTAAAACTGCTTTCTCGCAAGCCCTCCTGAATTTCTTAGAACTATGCTTGGACTCGGGCTCACTTAGCATTCTTGGGGACTTTAATTATTATCTAGAGTTAGGGAGTAACCAAGACACAGCGAGACTTTTGGATAATCTTGCGGCGTTTGGTCTCACCCAATTAGTGTCTGAACCCATGCACTCGGCCGGCCATACACTAGATGGGATTTTTACAAATGACCCAGGAATGACTATGACTAAGATCCTTCCTCTACCCTAGACTGATCACAGGGCCATATACTTTGAGGTTACTAAAACTAAGTCTAGCCAACCGATTCCCATTCATGCTATCAAGGAGAGTGTCCGGAAATGGAATAAGATACAAGGGGGTGATTTGGAACAGGCTCTGAACTCTGGACTGCCCACCTTGGCCGGGGACAATGACATAGCAGCTGACCAGCTCAATAACTGGATTCGGGTATCTGTAAACGGCGTTGCTCCCGAAATAAATAAAACAGTTAAAAGAGTATCAGCAACTACACCTTGGTATGGTCCTGACCTTAAACGCATAAAGATGAACTGTAAAAGAAGTGAACGAACCTGGAGGACTGACTACAGCTCTAAGCAAAAGGTAGCTTACAATGCAAACCTAGAAAAATACAAGAAGGCCATTTTCGAAGCTAAGCGGGCGTATTTTACTGCTAAAATTGGGGATGCCATAAATTCCACCAAGGAACTTTTTAAAACCGTCCATTCATTAATCAAACCACAGCATACTGCTCAGTTCAGACCAGACCAAGCTTTTTGCAATGAAATGGCTTTTTTCAGAGTAAAGTGCAACTGATCTATAATGATCTTTTAAACTCGGCCACTGCTATGTGTGGTAGCAACATTCCAACCATAGAAGCCTGGGCAGTACACTCTAGGGTCTCACATTTCAGGGCTCTCACTGTGGAGGAGTTCCATATGCTCATACTATCAACAAAATCAGGTTCCCTAAATGACCCCTGTCCTCCTGCCATATTTCTTCTAGCAGCTAAGACTATCAGTACATATCTTACCCCTCTTCTGAACCAGGTCTTAAAACCCGGCCAATATCCCAGCGTTTGGAAAAAAGCCTGTATTAGGCCAATCCTCAAAAAACCAGCTCTTGATCCTATGGAGACCAAAAATTACCGGCCAATTTCCAGGTTGCCAAAGACAGCAAAAATCCTAGAAAAAGCTATAAGCAAGGAGCTGATACAATACCTGGAAGAGAACAATTTATTGGACTCGACACAGCACGGTTTTAGTTCCGTTATTCGACAGAGACAGCCTTAATACTAGCTACTGAGGGGATTCGGAACATAGTTGATGGGGGGAGCAGAGCAATCCTCATCCTCTTAGACCTATCAGCTGCATTTGATACGGTGAACCACACGGTATTGGTGCAGCGGCTGAGGGATGTGGGAATAAAGGATACTACTCTGACCCTTCTCTCTTCTTTTTTAGAAGACAGGAAACAGAGCATTCACTGGGAGAATCTACAGTCTGAGACTTTTCTTCTCCCATGTGGTGTCCCACAGGGATCTGCCTTGTCACCTATCCCTTTTAACATATGCGTATCCCCGTTGGCCAATCTTGTCAGGAAACACGGCTTTTCCTTGATCATGTATGCCGATGATTCACAGCTCACGATATCGGCATTTAAACAACCAGAGAAGGTGGCCAGCAATTTTCATGCATGTCTGAAAGACATCATGTCCTGCATGAGCTAAAACTTTCTAACAATAAATACTGACAAAACAGAGGTCCTTGAGTTTGGCAAGGGCCCCTCCTTATGAAACAACAGCTGGTGGCCAACAGAGGAGGGAGATTGCACGCGCCCCGTCACCAAAGTTAGGAATCTGGGTGTGATCTTTGATGATCAACTCAATTTCTCGGCCCAACTTAACAATCTGACCTCCTCCTGCTTTTTCCTTTTGAAAATATTGAGGAAAATCTTTCCATTCATTACACATGAACTCCAAAAGACTGTTGTAGTGGCACTCTTTCTCTCTAAGTTTTATTACTGCAACACTCTCTTTGTGGGAATTGATAAGGCGCAGAGGAGGAAGTTGCAATCCCTGCAAAATGCTGCAGCCAGACTGCTCATGAACATCCCCAAGGGTCGTCTAGCCTCGGCTGCCATTAGGACTTTACACTGGCACCTAGTCCAGCAAAGAGCCGATTTCAAGTCCTTTTGCCTGGTGCATAAGGCCCTCTATGGTGGAGTCTCCGGGGAGATACAGAAGTTGTTCTCTAGGTACTCCCCCACCAGAACACTCAGATCCACAATGATGGGCCTTATATGTATTCCAAAAATCCGTAAGGCATGGTACCTTGTCATTTTGTGCGGCCAAACTCTGGAATCAGATGCTGTCCATACTTCGACTCCAACCTAACCTTCTGATGTTAAGGAAGTAGCTGAAAACGTTGTTATTTTGTACGATCTAACTGTCTCATTCATGGCTCCTCAGTCTTATGTACCCCAATCAGAGCCAAGACGCCATGGCATTCGAGTGCTTAACAAATAACAAATCAAATCAAAATCAAATCAAATCTTTATCAACTATGGCACAAGCTCAGAGTTCCCCTGCCTTGAGGACATACATTGGTTACCAGTTGCCAGAAGAGCCACATTCAAGCTGCCCTGTATCACCCACAAAGCAAAACATGGAACAGGGCCCCTTTTTATCAGGAATAAAATCAACAAATACATACAACCAAGGAACATCCGCTCCATATTAGCACCTCGCCTCAAAATCCCAGCATGCATGAAAAAAGATATTGATGGTGCATATTTCTCTGTTCAAGTAGCCAAACTATGGAATTCATCACACCAAACATAAGATCCACAGAAAACTATCTCATGTGAAGAAGATTAATCAACAGTGGGCTGTTTCCTACACGACCAACACACTCAAAACACAAATGTACAGCATATGCCTGTGTATGTAAACTTGTATAATTTGATTATATGTATGTATTTAGGTATGTGCATATCTTTGTACAAATATGTATACTGTTTATGTATTTAAAAATATTTAGATAGTCATGGGTCTGTTTAACAAGTGCATATATATCTTATTGTTAATATATACACACATATACACATATAAACAAACACACACATATATATAGATATACATGTATATAGATATATATAAAGATATGTATATCTATCTATTCACTGAAAAAACCATAGGTTTCACACACGTTATAGTTAGGAATTAGCATTTAAAAAACCTTGCAAATTCACTTAAAAAACCATAGGTTTCACACATGTTATAGTTAGCTGTACATTTCACTCGTAAAAAACCAATGAAATTCCACGTTATAGTTAGATCAGGTAACTATAACTTGCGCGACCGCAATCCACAATGTGTCATTTCAGATGTCATCATTGATGTGAAGAGTGATGTCACTGACCATGTCATGAGTGATGTAATATGTGACGTCATCAGCAGTTTATTGTGGGCGCGGAAGTTATAGTTACCTGATCTAACTATAACATGGAATTTCATTGGTTTTTTACGAGTGAAATGTACAGCTAACTATAACATGTGTGAAACCTATGGTTTTTTAAGTGAATATATATCTATCTATCTATCTATCTATCTATCTATCTATCTATCTATCTATCTATCTATCTATCTATCTATCTATCTATCTATCTATCTATCTATCTATCTATCTATATATATATATATATATATATATATATATATATATATATATCCACAAAGAAAAGTTGCTCCTTCCGGATCGCTGGGACCCAAGAGAGGTGGTGCACACACCGGCGGAGCACGCCGGTAACAGCAATGTCCAAATATGAAAGTAGTGGAACGTGCGCTCTCAGTGAGACACAGACAGCCAGCAGGATGGTATAGTCCGAGTGTTTAATTCACACAACGCGTTTCGGTACAGAACCTATATATTTTTTTTTCCCCCCAAAAGACGCGGAACACAGGAACATTAATTAAGGCTTTTTATTATGAAACACTCAGACATTACCTACTGGCGGTCGCCAGTAGGTAGTTATAGTTAGGACCCCTTTTCCATAGGAAAACCGCAACATTCTATTTTGATTAACTTTGGCGCCGGTTGACGAATCCTCGCGAATTTCTCAAAATAGGTGGGGCGCTACGCTCCGCTCCTACCCTGAAAGTCTCGGGGGGATTCGTCAAGCGGGGGCTGAGATAAAAGGGGGGTCCCAAAACGCGTTTTCCCCATGCATTTTTCCATAGGACCTTTAGAACGAGCTACAGCCCGAACGGCTGAACAGAATTACTAGAAATTTGGCAGAGAGGTAGTCCTCAGGTCAAGGAAGTGCCTTTTGTAGGTTTGGTGTAAATCTGTTCAGTAGATTCTGAGAAAATAGCCTTTAAATCAATATATATATCTGAGCCCGCTTACGGTACGCTTACCGTAAGCTTACCGTACGCATACGGTGGCGTGCGCGAGCGCGATTCTGATTGGCTCTTAGATCTTAGTAAACATTCGAATCGGCCGAAACCAGGAAGCGGCGGCCGCCATTTTGTGTATTTCACTCTGAAAAAAAAGAGTGAAAACAAGAAAAGGGGGCAATGAGGAGAGTTACAGACCCCCTAACATTTGTAAGGGGGTCAAAGAAGGACAGAAAAGTACAAAAAAAACATTTATTGATTTTTAAAAAAATCGCGGGGTACGCGTACGGTAAGCTAACCGTACGCGTACGGTAGAAAAAAAAAATAAAAAGAAATAAAATTCAGATTTAAGTGTTTAGATATTAGGGGGCTCTAAAAAGAGCCGTTGTGTTTTTGAAGTGATTTTTTAGTGGTACCTACAAGTAAGTACCGATGCAGAGTCTAAGGTTCAAAAGGAAGACTCTGTTCCCTTCATCATTGAAGTGCACACCATCTCCTCTATAAATGTCTTGCATGTCATAACGCAAGTTGTTGTGGTAAATGGCACCCATACCATAGTCACGGAGGAAAGCAGAAACAGATTTGTTGACGTGCTTTCTTGCTTTGTCAATCTGCGGACAGAAATGATTGGACCAGTTCCATTTTTGCCTTTGGCATATGTTGGAAAACACAAAGGCAGTTTTAGGGAAAAGTGAAAACAGTTGTGCAAAGGTGTCCTTCATAAGCATTTCCAGACCTACCCCAGTCAAAGTGCCTAGGTCATTGCCACCACAGTGCACTATTATGAGGTCAGGGTGTTGGATTTGCATGAAGGATTTCACCAATGGCATCAACTGGTGCCACTTTAACCCTCTCTGACCAATCCATTTAATGTCTACATTTGGCAAAGCAAGGTCTCTCACCATATCTGTTTTCTCTGCAAACTTTTCACTCCAGAAGACATAGCTGTGCCCTACAATCCACACTGTGAACATCTTCAAAGGAGAACTGGATGCACTCAGGAGGTGTCTTTCAGTAGAATGGCAATATGAAAAGAAAGACAGTTTGGAAATGGAGGCATACATATTTTTTTCAAAACAAAAAGAACTGATTGGCTGTTTCATACCATTCTAGAATAAAAACTAGGCTGTATGTGTAAAATAATAGAAGCATGTTTTGTATTGGTACAGAAAAATGTGTTACCAAAGAACAGTACTATGGATTTGCTGTTAGGTTTGAAAAGTCAAGCACTCTTGCTCTGTGGAATTGAAACATTGTGTGGCGAACTTCTGACCTAACTCCACACAGCAGTGTTCCATGAGCTGTTGCTATGGTAGCAGGCAGAAGTCAAGAAGGGGGAAGGGTACTAGGCAGAAGTCAAGTTGGGGGCAGGGTACTTTTGGAAAAGGGTTGGTTTTCAACCAATAGAAATGTGTGATTACATTTGAAAAAAAGGGGGAAGCACTGAGATTTGAAACTTACATGTATATGTGGGGAAAAATAGAGGGAAAGTTTGCCATTATCTGGTTCTGCTGAGAGGAGAGAGGTGTAGAGAACAGAGATCCTGGCTCTGATAATCTGCTGTTTGAGTGCCACATTTCTTTCACAACTAACTAATTTTAAAGGTGAGTTTAGAGTTTGAGAGGGGATGTATATGGTAAATTAAGAAATGAATAATAGAATTGGAATTCCTTTTGTAGAAGTTGTGTTTATTATTTTCTGTTTTGGGAGAAATTTAAATGTGAGGAACATGTAAAATAATATGGACTATGTTTTCACAATAAATTAAGGTGTACTGGTATAATAAAAGAATAGTTTAAGGGTTTGAGGTTGGAAAATGTGAAGCGAGTGGGGTTTTCAGGTTTCAGTCTGTAATGCAAAAACATTCAGCATCACTAAGGCTGGTTGCCCTTGCTGGAGTGTAGCAGTCTGGACATGGGCTTTTTAAAAAATCGGAAAAGTGGTTTCATAATGTGTCAGTCTGTAAAAGTGATTTTCACTTGCCAAAAAAAAGAGCAGTAAGTGTGCTATCAAATTGGCAAAGAAATTTCGTTTTGGGACTAATGTGAAAACATGACTCTGTGCAAAGAGGAATTATAGGCAGAGATTTATTGCGTTTTTATTTGGTGATTTCACAGTTGCATTAGATGGAAAGGGGGAGCGATTTTTTGGGGGAAGAAGCAGACTCTTAGCACACACCCATGTGCTTGCCATGTATAATCATGCACAGTATTTACAAGCGAGTGGGGTTTTCAGGTTTCAGTCTGTAATGCAAAAACATTCAGCATCACTAAGGCTGGTTGCCCTTGCTGGAGTGTAGCAGTCTGGACATGGGCTTTTAAAAAAATCTGAAAAGTGGTTTCATAATGTGTCAGTCTGTAAAAGTGATTTTCACTTGCCAAAAAAAAAGAGCAGTAAGTGTGCATTCAAATTGGCAAAGAAATTTCGTTTTGGGACTAATGTGAAAACATGACTCTGTGCAAAGAGGAATTATAGGCAGAGATTTATTGCGTTTTTTTCTGGTGATTTCACAGTTGCATTAGATGGAAAGGGGGAGCGATTTTTTGGGGGAAGAAGCAGACTCTTAGCACACACCCATGTGCTTGTCATGTATAATCATGCACAGTATTTACAAGCGAGTGGGGTTTTCAGGTTTCAGTCTGTAATGCAAAAACATTCAGCATCACTAAGGCTGGTTGCCCTTGCTGGAGTGTAGCAGTCTGGACATGGGCTTTTTAAAAAATCTGAAAAGTGGTTTCATAATGTGTCAGTCTGTAAAAGTGATTTTCACTTGCCAAAAAAAAAAGAGCAGTAAGTGTGCATTCAAATTGGCAAAGAAATTTCGTTTTGGGACTAATGTGAAAACATGACTCTGTGCAAAGAGGAATTATAGGCAGAGATTTATTGCGTTTTTATTTAGTGATTTCACAGTTGCATTAGATGGAAAGGGGGAGCGATTTTTTTGGGGAAGAAGCAGACTCTTAGCACACACCCATGTGCTTGCCATGTATAATCATGCACAGTATTTACAAGCGAGTGGGGTTTTCAGGTTTCAGTCTGTAATGCAAAAACATTCAGCATCACTAAGGCTGGTTGCCCTTGCTGGAGTGTAGCAGTCTGGACATGGGCTTTTTAAAAAATCTGAAAAGTGGTTTCATAATGTGTCAGTCTGTAAAAGTGATTTTCACTTGCCAAATAAAAAAGAGCAGTAAGTGTGCATTCAAATTGGCAAAGAAATTTCGTTCTGGGACTAATGTGAAAACATGACTCTGTGTGCAAAGAGGAATTATAGGCAGAGATTTATTGCGTTTTTTTCTGGTGATTTCACAGTTGCATTAGATGGAAAGGGGGAGCGATTTTTTGGGGGAAGAAGCAGACTCTTAGCACACACCCATGTGCTTGCCATGTATAATCATGCACAGTATTTACAAGCGAGTGGGGTTTTCAGGTTTCAGTCTGTAATGCAAAAACATTCAGCATCACTAAGGCTGGTTGCCCTTGCTGGAGTGTAGCAGTCTGGACATGGGCTTTTTAAAAAATCTGAAAAGTGGTTTCATAATGTGTCAGTCTGTAAAAGTGATTTTCACTTGCCAAAAAAAAAAGAGCAGTAAGTGTGCATTCAAATTGGCAAAGAAATTTCGTTTTGGGACTAATGTGAAAACATGACTCTGTGCAAAGAGGAATTATAGGCAGAGATTTATTGCGTTTTTATTTGGTGATTTCACAGTTGCATTAGATGGAAAGGGGGAGCGATTTTTGGGGGGAAGAAGCAGACTCTTAGCACACACCCATGTGCTTGCCATGTATAATCATGCACAGTATTTACAAGCGAGTGGGGTTTTCAGGTTTCAGTCTGTAATGCAAAAACATTCAGCATCACTAAGGCTGGTTGCCCTTGCTGGAGTGTAGCAGTCTGGACATGGGCTTTTTAAAAAATCTGAAAAGTGGTTTCATAATGTGTCAGTCTGTAAAAGTGATTTTCACTTGCCAAAAAAAAGAGCAGTAAGTGTGCTATCAAATTGGCAAAGAAATTTCGTTTTGTGACTAATGTGAAAACATGACTCTGTGCAAAGAGGAATTATAGGCAGAGATTTATTGCGTTTTTATTTGGTGATTTCACAGTTGCATAAGATGGAAAGGGGGAGCGATTTTTGGGGGGAAGAAGCAGACTCTTAGCACACACCCATGTGCTTGCCATGTATAATCATGCACAGTATTTACAAGCGAGTGGGGTTTTCAGGTTTCAGTCTGTAATGCAAATACATTCAGCATCACTAAGGCTGGTTGCCCTTGCTGGAGTGTAGCAGTCTGGACATGGGGTTTTTAAAAAATCTGAAAAGTGGTTTCATAATGTGTCAGTCTGTAAAAGTGATTTTCACTTGCCAAAAAAAAAAAGAGCAGTAAGTGCGCATTCAAATTGGCAAAGAAATTTCGTTTTGGGACTAATGTGAAAACATGACTCTGTGTGCAAAGAGGAATTATAGGCAGAGATTTATTGCGTTTTTTTCTGGTGATTTCACAGTTGCATTAGATGGAAAGGGGGAGCGATTTTTGGGGGGAAGAAGCAGACTCTTAGCACACACCCATTTGCTTGCCATGTATAATCATGCACAGTATTTACAAGCGAGTGGGGTTTTCAGGTTTCAGTCTGTAATGCAAAAACATTCAGCATCACTAAGGCTGGTTGCCCTTGCTGGAGTGTAGCAGTCTGGACATGGGCTTTTTAAAAAATCTGAAAAGTGGTTTCATAATGTGTCAGTCTGTAAAAGTGATTTTCACTTGCCAAAAAAAAAGAGCAGTACGTGTGCATTCAAATTGGCAAAGAAATTTCGTTTTGTGAGTATTGTGAAAAGAAATGTAGTAATATATTTAAATAAAATAAAGGAATTTTTTTTTTAGTTTTTTTCAGGTATTGCTGAAGAGCAGTGAACAAAATTTAAGATGCCTACAAAATCCAGAGTTCAAAAAACGCTAAAAAAAAAACTATATTTGAAGACAACTAGAGGATCAAAGTTAGTAGAAGATGCTGATGTTGGGAGGAAGAAAAAATCTTCTGGTAAGCAAAAAAAAGATTTTCTAAGGAATATATTCAAAAAAAGGAAAAATGTACAAAATGTCTGTACAGGAAAGAATGATTTCAAACAAAAAGGACAAGAAAAAATTGAGAATTTAGTTAATGCAAATATACCTTCTGCAACTAAAAAGTTAAACTTAAACAGAAAAACAGCGTTTAAAGAGATACGTAGAAAAATGTTTCAGAGAAGAGTTATGTCCAATTTGATAAAGGATGTGAAGAAATATAAGCAAAAGGCAAAATATTACAAGAGAAAAAAAGAAATTGAAGCCATTGCAGCAAAGGCATTAGAATTAAAAAGGAAACTATTCATATTAATTTTGAATAGGATGCGTACATTAGACAAAATGGTTAATGTACTGAAATCACATAGCAAAAGGAAAAGAGTAGTGAACAGAACAAACTTTTGTAAAGTGTTTTTAGGAAAGTGGATGCATAGTTCAAGTAGTGAACCTTTTTTTAATGAAGAGAGCTATTTTCAAAGTAATAGTTTGCTGCATGCAGTTGACACCAGAGGTCGTTCATACGAAGTAAAAAATGGTTGCATAATGGAGAAGGAGATAATGGTTCCAAGAGATGAGGTACAAGTGATGGCAGATGAGGCAATGGGGAGACGTCCTAAAGCCCCAGTGTACACTTGGAATTGTAGTAGTATTTGCACTGTGCGTCAGGAATCTATTGACAAATTTCGAGAGTTTCTAAGAGAATATAGTAAAAAAAGTATAAAACAGAAGATTAAGGTGCTTCAAAGTCTGGATCCATGCAGAGTGAGAGAGAATACTGGTTTGCAGGGTCATTCTCTGGCTTGTCTATCTAGAAAAGTGTGCAATAGTGTTTTCCATCATTTTAGGATGCTGGCTGTTCATCATACTGAAATGAGAAAGTTTGTGAGACGGTTGTATTTTGCCAAAAGTCCAGCAATAAAGTTAAATGAATTGAATAGGGCTCTGTTCCGAGGAACGGTATCAGATGTAGAGAAGGTTGTTGATGAAATTCAGTTTTGTTACTTTGGTCCTGAACAAAACAGTGCAGAGAAGGACACAGTAAATGAGGAAGAAGTGGAAGAGAATGTAGAACCCTCTGTAAGTAACACATTTAATGATCACATAACAAAATTTGCAATAGTCTCTAATGAAAGACCAAATTTTACTTGTATTTGTTGCCGCAGAACTCATTATAGAAAACAAACTAGGAATGTTGATCTCTACAGAAAGAGTGAAAATGAAGATAATTATAAGTGGAAGGATTTTGCCACATATATATTTCTAGAAAATTGTTTTGAATTGGGTGAAGATCAGCGTATTTGTAAATACTGTTACAACAAGTTAGAGGAAAATAGAATGCCGACCAGAGCTGTACATAATAATTTAGAATTGGATGCTATTCCTGCTGAACTTTCTGAATTAAATACATATGAGTCTATACTCATTCAATGTGTTCATCCGTTCCAGACCATAGTACGTATGGAGCCCAAAACTGGTAAATTACCTCCTTCAGATTTACTGAGAGGTTTAAAAGGTAGAGTGGTGTATTTGCCCTTGGATTTGAAAAAAAATATGGAAACTATTGATGCGGATACTTTGGAAACTGAACCATTAATTATTCTGGTTAATGGGGTACCTACAAAGAATAAGAAGATTTGGCAGGAGCTGGTAGATGTACGGAAAGTACAAAAAGCAAATTTGTATTTGAAAAGGAATAACAAATGGTATGAATCAATTTATATAGAAGAAGAAGAAGAAGAAGAAGATTTACAAGAAGACACAGAAACACCAACTGGACAAATTGAAAAAGTGGACAAGTCAAAGGAAGAAGAAATTTATGAACATTTTAGCATACATCCTCTTCATTCAAAAGAAGTTATGGGAGACAATATTGATCTCTTTCAGATGAAGAAAGCAAAAGGAACTCCCGTGAGTGTATGGGAGGAGAGCTTGGAAGCTCGATGTTTTCCCCAGCTGTTTCCTAAAGGAAAAGGAGGACGATACGATGAACGTCCAGAACAGATTCCAGCTTCTGAGTATCGGACTACAAGACTATATGCTGAAGATCCCAGATTTCGACAAAGTATTCCTTATTTGTTCCATCTTTTATTTGAAAGCGACTTGTCTGCACTGTCTTATGCAGTAAATCACATTTTAAAAAGTGGAGTACATTTACAAAATGTGTCTGCTAAGGATTTTATGGAGAAAGTGCAGCACCGAGATGATCATTTGGAAACACAACTGATCAATCTGATGGCTTGTCAGCGTGGGACAAATGAATATTGGTACCGACGCCATGGTGAACTAAAATGCATGTTACGGAATTTAGGAACACCAACATGGTTCCTTACCCTAAGCTGTGCCGAGTACGCTTGGGATGATTTACTGGATTTTCTACGAGAGGCAAATTCAAACATTAAAAACATCGAATACAAGACAGCAGGAGAACTGTGCTCATTGGATCCGGTTAATGTTTGCAGATATTTCAATCATAGATTTGAGGCTATGATGTCCTTCATCTGCAATAAAAAAAATCCACCTCTTGGAGAAGTAGTGGATTTCTTTTGGAGAAAAGAGTACCAGGCAAGAGGTGCTCCTCATATTCATATGCTGTTGTGGATCAAGGATGCCCCAAAGTTTGGAACAGATACTGATGAAGCAGTGTTATCTTACATTGAAGAATATGCAACATGTGCTATACCAAAAAGCACAGAAGAGAAAAAGTTAAAGGAGCAAGTTTTACGTTTCCAAAGTCATCGGTGTGGAAAATACTGTCGACGGAAATACAAGAGCAAAGAAAAATACTACACTAAATGTCGATTTGGATTTCCTAGACCTGTTCTTTCAAATGGAAGAGTAAACAGTTTTATGTCAGCTGTGAGACATACTATCACAAGAAAATCACCAAAGAATACCTACAACCTTAAAAGAAAAGAAGAATCAAAAAATATAAATGACTACAACCCAGTCATTTTATCCATGTGGAACGCTAACATGGATATACAGTATGTTGCTGACAATTCCATTGCTGTTGCTCGATATGTAACGTCTTACATTACGAAATCAGAAAAAACAGAATTGAAGGAAATGTGGGAAGAGATTTCTCACGAGAAGACTGTCAGTAAGAAGCTGTACAGTTTCAGTTTGAAGATGTTATCGCATCGAGAAATTGGATCCTACGAATGTTCAGATAGGTTATCTTCTGCAAGTCTCTACTCGAAGTCAAGAAGAATAATTTGGGCAAGTTTAGGCCTTGCAGCAATGAGAAATCGGGTACTGAAATCTGTAGGAGAAATTGAATATTTGGCCGAGAATGACCCAGAAAGTACAGATATTTTGAAATCAAACATGTTGGACACTTATTATCCCAAGAGAAGTCATCATCTGGAGAACATGTGTCTCTATGAAGTGTTGCAGAACTACATTTATTCACGGAAAGCTGCAGAAGACATCAACAATGGAAAATATAAAGTCGTTGGTGAAGAAGGATGTTTGGTGAAGCAAACAAAAGGAAGTTTGATAAATCCCCGGAAGCTGAGTTGTGACACTACTGACAAGAAGGAATTTTACTACTTGGCTCTTTTACAGTTGTTTAAACCATGGCGTACAGAGGATGAACTACTGGGAGAATTTCAAAGCTATGAAGATTCTTTTAATGCTTGCAAAGACAGCATACAATGCAGTACATTCTCAAATTATCTGCAAATGTTAAATGAAGAAATTGAACAGGAAACTACAATTGCAGCAGAAATAGCTAGAGACAGTTCTCAGGACAGCCAAAGTTCAGGAACACTCAGTCAAGATCCCCTAGGACAACCAATCGTTGAAAATGAAGCATCAATAGCCATGAATGAAGTGGAAACGGCTATGAATCAAGCTCAAGAAGAATTTATAGACTTAGAAAATTTGGAAAGACAACTGAATCAAGAGCAGCAACAAATTTATGAAGAGATCAAAAACAAAATTGATCACGGATATCTACATGAAAAAAAAGAGTGCTCATGCACATCATTTCATCCAATCAGGATGTATGTAAGCGGACAAGCTGGAACTGGAAAAAGTTTCCTAATAAAAGTCATCAGAAGCTACCTAAAGCAAAAAACGGATTCTACTTTGTCTTGTGTGGTTACTGCTCCAACTGGGTTAGCAGCATATAACATAAAAGGAATCACTTTACATCGTTTGCTAATGTTACCAGTGGAGCATGAGAACAAAATACAATTCAACAAGCTAACTGGAGAAGCATCCTTGGAAGTTTCTAGAGTATTGAAGAAGATGCAAGTTCTCATTATTGATGAGGTGAGCATGGTATCAAACTTAATGCTTGCCTTTGTGCATTTAAGAATGCAGCAAATTTTGAAGACAGACTATGACATGTTATTTGGTGGAAAACACGTCATAGTTTTTGGAGATCTTTTGCAACTTACTCCAGTTAAAGGACAACCAGTGTTTAGTACTGTCACACATGAAGACACAAAGAAGTCATTGGGAAGCATCGGAAATACAAATATTTGGTCCTTCTTTGAGTACAAGGAACTTACTACTAATATGAGGCAAGCAAGCGATGAAGAATATGGAAGTATTCTGAAGGATATCAGAATTGGACTACTCACAGAAGTTGGCAAAAAAGCATTACAGAGTCGGCTGCTACATAATTTATTTCCAAAGGAAGAAATAGTTGCAGAGAAGATATACAAGAACATTGCAGAAAACAAAAGTGTCATCTGCTTAATGCCAACTCTACGTGAATGCTCAATATTCAATGAGGAGCTTTTGAAATTGGAAAAGGAAGGAAGAATTACTGTCACAGTAACAGGCAAACTGAAAAATAAATTGGACTCACTAGAGAAGAACATCTCCAAAACAGCTGGATTAGAAAAAAATCTATATGTTTGCATGAACTGTAGAGTATTTTTAAGGAGAAATTTGGATGTTGAAAAAGGTTTAGTTAATGGAGCTATGGGAAGAGTTGTGGGTTTTATTAATTATCAGAAAAAAGATGGAATTGAATGTTTAAAAATAAAATTTGATCAGATAGAAGAAGTTAAAGACATTTGTCGTTGTACAGTTCGTTTCATGCTTGTGAAAGACTTATATGTACGTAGGAAGCAGTTTCCGTTTTCTCTAGCATATGCTGTAAATATTCACAAGTCTCAAGGATTGACTGTAGATTGTGCATTTGTGAACATTGGTTCAACTGTGTTCAAAGAAGGTATGGCATATGTTGCTTTGTCACGAGTGAAAACATTATCAGGTTTATTCATGATAGACTTTGATGACTCAAAAGTTAGTGCTGATACAAACTGTGTAAAGGAGTATAATAGATTAAGAAGAAGCTATGCTCCTCATTTAGGTCAGTATCCTGTGTTAGAGAAACGTGTAGTTTCTCGTAAAAGAAAAAATGAGAATATCTGTAATGAAGATGTAGAGAAGAGGAAAAAAAAGAGGAGTGATGTAATTGCAAGCAAAAAGAAAAAGGAAAATGAAGAACAGGTTGTAGGATGTCATTTTGAAAATAGCTCTGGTGTCAACTGCTACGCAAATGTAGTGCTGAATGTTGCATTTTATCTGGAAAGTTTGCAAGAGCAGATAATAGTAAATCAGGGAAAAAGATTCTGTTCAGAGCTGAGTCTCCTTTTTCTTAAGCTGAGTAAAGATAAAACTCAAATAGAAAGTGCTACTGAAATTAGAAAACTTTTAGATATATGTTCAGGACGAACACAGTTTTCTCAAAATGAACAGCAAGATGAACACGAATTTTTGATGTATTTTCTTCAGGTAGTGGAAGAAGAAGGAGTTCCCATTGACATTTTTTTTGGTCTCTCTTATAAATGGGAACATAGTTGTGATAATTGTTATAATATATGTGGTTCTAATGTTGATAATGAAAGGTTTATTTATTTGACATTGCCAGAAATTAAAACAGTTACTTTTGCAAAATTAGTTAAAGATGCTAATCATAGCATGAAATGTGGTGAGTGTAAATCTGACATGTTTTCAACATTAATTTTAAAGGAATACGGACAGTATGTAATTTTAATGATGCAACGATGTAGAGCTGATGGTTCAAAATTGGATACTTTAATAAAGAAGTTTACAGGACAGCAATTATCAATTTCAGGAAAAACTTTTGTAACTGTTGCAATAATTTTCCATGATGGACCTACTGTTACTTCTGGACATTACACAGTTTATCTTAAATGTGAAAAAGGCTGGACACTGTGTAATGATTCCCAATTGATTTTCAAACAACGTTTGCCTTTTGATTTAGCAAATTCCTATCTAATCTTCCTGAAACCAAAATTTTAGACAGATTTGGCAAGATCTGGACAAAATAATTTTACCATTTTACTGCATTACCATTACAATTTTGTAGAAAAATGATTTTTTAAATTATCATTTGGCCTAATGGAAAGATAACCAATTGTAATGTGGACTTTTTTAATTTTTAATGAAACTTTGAAAAACCAATAATTTAGAGATAATCGGTAACATCTGCACAATTTAAATTTTGGAATGTTATTGGACTGCCATTGGCATTTTTTTCAAACATGATTTAAAAAATTACTATTTGGCCATGCGGAAAAGTAACCAATTCTATTGTGGACTTAATAAATTATTCCAAAAATTTTCGTGAACCAAAATGTAACAGAGAATCAGTGAGATCTGGACAAATTAAACTTTAGAATTTTATTAGATTACTGTTGGAAATTTATTCCAAACAAAATTTTAAAATTACTATTTGCCCTAAAGGAAATGGAATCAGATGTATTGTGGAGTTATTTGAGATATAATATTGTGATTATACTTCTGAAACAAACATATCAGACGGTATTTTAAAGAAATAACTATTGGTATTAGATGATATTTTTTTAGAATATTATGCATTTCTATAATGTTAAGTTTAAGTAAAAAGAGATTCTGGGCTTTTTTATTACAATCTTTGTGATTGTTATTTTCTTTTGCCCGCTGTAAAATGATGAATGCAATTGCTTTCACAATTTATAGTGAAATGCAATATATTCTGAAAACAGCAAAAATAAGGCAAAAATATTTTTGGGAAAAAAATGTAAATATGTGTACTGTATTATAAAATGTTTTAAAAATATTAATACTTTTTTCTTTTTTTTCAGATTCATATAGAAAATTTTTGAAAACTAGAACCATTTTTAAAGCTATTTTTAAAAAAAACAAATGAATAAATATTTTTTTGAGTGAGTATGGTAAGTCAATAATAATAATTGTAGTCTCTCAAGGACCTTGTAATGTGATAATTGATTTTTAGTGTTTTTTTTTTAAAAATAAAAAAAAAGTACGCGCACCGTACGCGTACGGTAAAAAAAAAAAAAAAAAAAGTTTTTAAAAACATATATAAAAAATAGATGAAAGGTAAGGTTGGCTCTTAAAAGAGCCGTTGTGTTCATGCAGGGACAGAGGAAAGAAAGATTGGGAATATTAGACGGTACGACAAGTGTGCTGATCTATTTTACTGTTCACTAGGGAAACACTGGTCTCCCTATAAGTAATTAGATCGTGACAAGTGGCGCACCGTACTTCAACCCTCGCAAACCGAGGGTTAATTTCCAGAGGGCCATCAAAAGGAGATGCTCCCCCCACAGATGAAGGGCTCACCTGACCTGCAGAAGAAGGAGTCAGCTCTGCAGATGATGGTCCAGGCTGAGCTGCTGTGGATGTACTTGCTTGTCTTTCTGAAGAGTTACCTCCAAAAAGATGACCATGTGTCCTTTTGTGTACATCCTTGAGGTGTCTCTTCATGGTGTGATTCCCAAAGGAATACTTCCTGTCAGGATTACCTCTAGAAAGTACACGCTGACACAGCCTGCAAGTTACTAAGGGTGCATTCACCTTTTGCTGGCCTTCAGGAAAAGTAAAATAATCCCATACATAAGAGGGCTTTTGTTTCCTCGATCTCTGCCTCAAGACAGTGCTGCTAGTGCTAGCCTCACTCTCAGAAGAGCTCTGCTGTTCTGCCATCGTATCCCAAAGACAAACCAGCTCCTTCTCCTAAGGGATCACAAGCAGAAATGAGGGGAATGGGTGTGGTGTAGGAGAGTTCTAGAACTGAAAGTAGTTTCAACCAATCAAAAGTTGTGTTTCATGATCACATGACCTACCGTACGCTTACGGTACGCTTACGGTACACTTACGGCAAAAGTGCGCATGCGCGTAAAAAAGACACGCGCTTGCGTGCATGCGCTTAACAGTCACTCCCCGACACTTCCGCGTAACGTGCACGTGTAGCGCACACGCGTACGCGTCCCACGCGGAGTACGCGCGGCTACGCAAATTGCGTAACTATACGCAAGCAGCGTGGATAAATTACGGACGTAGCGTAAACCGTACGCTTACCGTAAGCTTACGGTACGCGTACTAAAAAAATAATAAAAAAATAGAAAAAAAGTACTGCAAATAAATTTTACATGTTTATTTTAAAAAAAAATATAAAAAAAAAACATATTAAAGAATTTTAAAAATTTAACCATAGTCTTTATAAAAGGTAAGAAAAATAAAATAAAAATATGTTAAAAAAAATAGAAGAAAAAAAAAACAATTAGCATTTAAAAAACCTTGCAAATTCACTGAAAAAACCATGGGTTTCACACACGTTATAGTTAGGACTTAGCATTTAAAAAACCATAGAAATTCAGTGAAAAAACCATAGGTTTCACACACGTTATAGTTAGGAATTAGCATTTAAAAAACCTTAGAAATTCAGTGAAAAAACCATAGGTTTCACACATGTTATAGTTAGCTGGACATTTTACTCGTAAAAAACCAATGAAATTCCCCCGTTATAGTTAGTTCAGCTAACTATAACTCGCGCGCCCGCAATGCACTGCTGATGACGTCACATATTACATCACTCATGACATGGTCAGTGACATCACTCATGACATCACTGATGACATCTCAAATGACATCACTGATGACCTCACTGATGACATCATCCTTGTGATAGAGTGGCAGACCTCCTCTTCCCCTAATAAAACCTTTGATACACACAATCAAAAATAGAGACTAAAATGTACAAAACAATGGACATACCAATAACAGTTACAACAACCTCTTCAGTAATTCTAAGATCCACATACACATCCACTCATTCACCAACAGTCCAATACAGTCACTCATACATGTACTCACTTATCATATGTACTCATACACCTATACATCCTATTACACAACGCCACTCATCCATAGAGCTACTCACACACATAGTCACTCATGCCAATAAAGAATCAAACATCCATTTACTTGCATATACAGTTAAACACACACCACCACACTTACTTCTACGGAAACTTACACATACTTAGTCTTTTTAACAATCACTTATAGAAACACATACTTATTCATACAGGAACTCTTTCAATCTCTCACTCTCACATATACTCACATATATAAACCAATAGTCACATATACTAGTTTTAAACATATGTAGTTACTCATAAAGACACTATTGAGACAGTCATTCACTCACTAACACACCCATGCACACACTCATCCACCCATGCAGTCCTGCACACATGCTCTGTTCAACACATACAAACAGTGAGTCACTCATTCATGCACCTATGCACTACGTCATACCCCCCACCGAACCATGCAGACACTCATACTGATACTCAAAAAACCAACTAATAACCTATATAGACACCCATGTAGCTTCTCTCCAACCCATGCAGCCACTTATACACAAAGTGAGAGACTGATACAGATATTTATATATTTAAACATTACTCACTAAGCCATGTATTCACTATGATACACTTAATCAGTCAGTTACACAATCAATTTTTAAAAAAGAAATCATCCATTTAGACAGTAATATACCCATTTATTCTTCCATCGACCTTGAGATATACATATATAAAACATATTTAATTTTCAGAAAAATACACATTCACTGGATGATGTCATCAGTGAGGTCATCAGTGATGTCATTTGAGATGTCATCAGTGATGTCATGAGTGATGTCACTGACCATGTCATGAGTGATGTAATATGTGACGTCATCAGCAGTGCATTGCGGGCGCGCGAGTTATAGTTAGCTGAACTAACTATAACGGGGGAATTTCATTGGTTTTTTACGAGTAAAATGTCCAGCTAACTATAACATGTGTGAAACCTATGTTTTTTTCACTGAATTTCTAAGGTTTTTTAAATGCTAATTCCTAACTATAACGTGTGTGAAACCTATGGTTTTTTCACTGAATATATATATATATATATTCATCCAAAGTTGCCCAAACATAAAGATGCACACAATGCAGGCCGAATCAAGTTGCGCACAAGATCCTTTATTCGGCATGAATGGCAATGTAAACAGGAATTCCAAACGTTGTGCCCTACGCGTTTCGGAGAACTCTTCCCCTTGCTCACGGGCTTTGATTGGGCAGATGCAGCAGGAGCGAGTCACTTTATGGCCATTATATCGCCCTCTGGTGGGCTTTTTGTCATTTTTGCCTTCTGGGACTCGTAGTCCCGCTGCTCAAATAATACCCCGATGGGCTCTGCCTCAATATCGTTCACCAGCAGGCTCTCGATAGAGCCTCCCCGTTCACATTGCCAAGTTCAATGATCACCAACCTGCCATTCTGGTATTTGAACAGTGTGTCTGTGTCTCCAGTCCGCTTCTCACTATGCGGCGGTGCTATCTTTCCGACCTGGACAGGCCGGTATAAATTCATCCAAAGTTGCCCAAACATAAAGATGCACACAATGCAGGCCGAATCAAGTTGCGCACAAGATCCTTTATTCGGCATGAATGGCAATGTAAACAGGAATTCCAAACGTTGTGCCCTACGCGTTTCGGAGAACTCTTCCCCTCGCTCACGGGCTTTGATTGGGCAAATAAAGGATCTTGTGCGCAACTTGATTCGGCCTGCATTGTGTGCATCTTTATGTTTGGGCAACTTTGGATGAATTTATACCGGCCTGTCCAGGTCGGAAAGATAGCACCGCCGCATAGTGAGAAGCGGACTGGAGACACAGACACACTGTTCAAATACCAGAATGGCAGGTTGGTGATCATTGAACTTGGCAATGTGAACGGGGAGGCTCTATCGAGAGCCTGCTGGTGAACGATATTGAGGCAGAGCCCATCGGGGTATTATTTGAGCAGCGGGACTACGAGTCCCAGAAGGCAAAAAAGACGAAAGGCCCACCAGAGGGTGATATAATGGCCATAAAGTGACTCGCTCCTGCTGCATCTGCCCAATCAAAGCCCGTGAGCAAGGGGAAGAGTTCTCCAAAACGCGTAGGGCACAACGTTTGGAATTCCGGTTTAAATTGCCATTCATGCCGAATAAAGGATCTTGTGCGCAACTTGATTCGGCCTGCATTGTGTGCATCTTTATGTTTGGGCAACTTTGGATGAATTTATACCGGCCTGTCCAGGTCGGAAAGATAGCACCGCCGCATAGTGAGAGGCGGACTGGAGACACAGGCACACTGTTCAAATACCAGAATGGCAGGTTGGTGATCATTGAACTTGGCAATGTGAACGGGGAGGCTCTATCGAGAGCCTGCTGGTGAACGATATTGAGGCAGAGCCCATCGGGGTATTATTTGAGCAGCGGGACTACGAGTCCCAGAAGGCAAAAATGACGAAAGGCCCACCAGAGGGCGATATAATGGCCATAAAGTGACTCGCTCCTGCTGCATCTGCCCAATCAAAGCCCGTGAGCAAGGGGAAGAGTTCTCCGAAACGCGTAGGGCACAACGTTTGGAATTCCTGTTTACATTGCCATTCATGCCGAATAAAGGATCTTGTGCGCAACTTGATTCGGCCTGAATTGTGTGCATCTTTATGTTTGGGCAACTTTAGATGAATATATATATATATTCACTGAAAAAACCATAGGTTTCACACACGTTATAGTTAGGAATTAGCATTTAAAAAACCTTGCAAATTCACTGAAAAAACCATAGGTTTCACACATGTTATAGTTAGCGGAAATTTTACTGATAAAAAACCAATGAAATTCCCCCGTTATAGTTAGTGCAGGCAACTATAACTCACGCGACCGCAATCCTCTGCTGATGCTAATACTGTATTTAGACACTTATTTGCCCATGTCTTCTTCCATACATTTTTAGCTATACATATATTACAAATATTTTTTTTTCATAAAGACACATATGTCATCAGCAGAAGATTGCGGTCGCGTGAGTTATAGTTGCCTGCACTAACTATAACGGGGGAATTTCAATGGTTTTTTATCAGTAAAATTTCCGCTAACTATAACATGTGTGAAACCTATGGTTTTTTCAGTGAATTTGCAAGGTTTTTTAAATGCTAATTCCTAACTATAACGTGTGTGAAACCTATGGTTTTTTCAGTGAATTTGTACGGTTTTTTAAATGCTAAGTTACTTTACGCCATTCGTGGCGTGCACGCCCACTTAACGCTGTTCGTTCCGTGCGCGCACGGTGCGCTTCGCGCACCGCGCGCCCACTTTACGCAGTTAGTGCCGTACACGCAAGGTGGGCACACGGTGCGCGTAGCCCACCGTGCGCACATGGAGGACATATTATGCGCTTCCTTGTGATAGGTAATCTGTTAAATTTAATTTGTAAGTGATGACAATAATACGCCATGCACAGAGAGTGTTTTTTTTTTTTATTAATATTTTTATCGTAAGCGCACTGTACGCGTACGGTAAGCGTAATCGGCGAAATTTTCAAAAAATAAAAATTTACCGTTTTTGGCCTTAGGGGATCTTTGAGGACTCAACTAACATGGCTATGTGCATGGGCGCTGTCTAAACAGTCCCTTTATATGTTTTTTGCCTTTGTTTACAGCCCCCCCTCAGAGTGCGAGAGAGAAAATGGCGGCCGCCGCTTCCTGGTTTCGACCGATTCGAATGTTTACTTAGATGTAACAGCCAATCAGAATCGCGCTCGCGCACGCCACCGTACGCGTACGGTAAGCTTACGGTAAGCGTACCGTAAGCTGGCTCAGATATATATATTGATTTAAAGGCTATTTTCTCAGAATCTACTGAACAGATTTACACCAAACCTACAAAAGGCACTTCCTTGACCTAGGGACTACCTCTCTGCCAAATTTCTAGTAATTCTGTTCAGCCGTTCGGGCTGTAGCCCTGTCTAAAGGTCCTATGGAAAAATGCATGGGAAAAACGCGTTTTGGGACCCCCCTTTTATCTCAGCCCCCGCTTGACGAATCCCCCCGAGACTTTCAGGGTAGGAGCGGAGCGTAGCGCCCCACCTATTTTGAGAAATTCGCGAGGATTCGTCAACCGGCGCCAAAGTTATTCAAAATAGAATGTTGCGGATTTCCTATGGAAAAGGGGTCCTAACTATAACTACCTACTGGCGACCGCCAGTAGGTAATATATCTATATCTATAGCTATATTACCTACTGGCGGTCGCCAGTAGGTAGTTATAGTTAGGACCGTGTTTCCATAGGAAATCTGAAAATTCTATTTTGAATAACTTTGGCGCCGGTTGACGAATCCTCGCGAAATTTTCAAAACTAATGGGGCGCTCCGTTCAGCTCCTACCCTGAAAGTCTCGGGGTGATTCGTAAAGCGGGGGCCGAGAAAAAAGGGGGGTCCCAAAACGCGTTTTTCCATGCATTTTTCCATCGGGACTTTAGTTGCAGCTACAGCTCGAACGGCTGAACAGAATTATGTGAAATTTGGCAGAGAGGTAGCCATAAGGTCCATGAAGTGCCTTTGGCAGGTTTGGTGTAAATCTGTTCAGTTTTTCCTGAGAAATTAGCATTTAAATCAATATATATATCTGTACGCGCGCTGCGTGCGCGCACTGAGCAAGTCCTGTGCGCGCACCCTGCCGTGCGCGAGCGCACTTCTGATTGGTTGTTAGATGTCAGTAAACATTCGAATCGGTGGAAATCAGGAAGCGGCGGCCGCCATTTTGTCTCTCGCATAAAGAGGGGGTGAAAAACAAAGGGGGAGAACTTGAAAAGGGGGCAGAGTGGGGAGATATTGACCCACTAGGCATTGTAAGGGGGTCACAGTAGGACCTTGTAGGGCAAAAAAAAAGATTTATATTTTGAAAAAAAATATCGCCAAGTGCGCGCACACAGCGCGCACCCGAAAAAATTTTAAAAACAAAAAAATTTAAAAAAATTTGCAATTAAGTGAAAAGATATAAGGTGGCTCTAAAAAGAGCCCTTGTGTTTATTGTGTGTTTTTCGGTACCTATAAGTAAGTACCGATGCAGAGTCTAAAGTTCAAGAGGAAGACTCTGTTCCCTTCATCATTGAAGTGTACACCATCTCCTCTATAAATGTCTTGCATGTTGTAACGCAAGTTGTTGTGGTATATAGAACCCATACCATAGTCTCTGAGGAAAGCAGAAATAGATTTGTTGACGTGCTTCCTTGCTTTGTCAATCTGCGGACAAAATTGGTTGGACCAGTTCCACTTTTGCCTTTGGCATATGTTAGAATATACAAAGGCAGTTTTTGGAAAAAGCAACATCAATTGCACAAAGGTGTCCTTAATAAGCATTTCCAGACCTACTCCAGTTAAAGTGCCTAGGTCATTTTCACCACAGTGCACAATAATAAGGTTAGGCTGTGGGAGATGTAGAAAGGTTTTCACCAAAGGCATTAATTAGTGCCACTTTAACCCTCTCTGACCAATCCATTTAATGTCTACATTTGGCAAAGCAAGGTCTCTCACCATACCTTTTTTTTTCTGCAAATTTTTCACTCCAGAAGACATAGCTGTGACCTACAATCCACACTGTGAACATCTTCAAAGGAGATCTGGATGCACTCAGAAGGTGTCTTTCAGTAGAAAGGCAAAAAGAAATGAAAGACAGTTGAAAAATGGGGGCACACATACTTTTTTTTATAAAAAGAACTCATTGGGTGTTTCAAACCATTCTACACTAAAAACTAGGCTGTATGTTTAAATTTTAAAAAGCATGTTTTGTATTGGTTCAGAAAAATGTGTGAACAAAGAACATTAGTTTGGATTTGCTGTTAGGTTTGAAAAGTCAAGCACTCTTGCTCTTTGGAAATGAAACATTGTCTGCTGAACTTCTGACCTCTCTGCTCACACCTGTGTTCCATGACCTGTTGCTATGGTAGCAGGCAGAAGTCAAGTTGGGGGAAGGGTACATTTGGAAAGGGGTTGAAGTTTTCAACCAATAGAAATGTGTGATTTCATTTGAAAAAATGTGGGAAGCACTGAGATTTGAAATTAACATGTATATGTGTGAAAAAAGAGAGGGAAACTGTGCCATTAACTGGTTCTGCTGAGAGGAGAGAGGTGTTCAGCTCAGAGATTCTGGTCTGATAAACTGCTGTGTGACTGCCACATTTCTTTCACAACTAACTAATTTTAAAGGTGAGTTATGAGTTTGAGAGGGGGTGTTTGTGGTTAATTTAGATATAAAAAAAAGAATTGTGATTATTTGTTTAAAGTTGTGATTTACATTTTCTGTTTTGGGAGATATTTAACTGTTTTGAATATGTAAAATATTATGGAGTATGTTTTCACCATAAGTTAATGTGTACTGGTAACAATGAGGAATACTGTTTTGTGCCTACCATCAAACCATGAGTCTGTGTGCAGAGAAGAATTGTTGACAGAGATTTAATTTGTGTTGCTGTTGAAAAGTAAGACTTGCAGTTGAAAGAAAAGGACAGCTTCTTTTTAATTGTGATGGTTAGCATTTAGCAGAAATCACTTTGAAAGAAAAGAGAGGAAAATGGCAGCACATTTGAAAAAAGCATTAGTTCTGTAATAATTGATAACTCAGGAAAGGGGCAGCCTGTGTTTTGTGCCTACCAACACAGCATGAGTCTGTGTGTATATAGGAATTGTTGTCTGAGATTTAATTTGTGAAGTTGTTGTTCAGTAAGAAATGCAGTCCTAGGAAAGGGGCAGCCTGTGTTATGTGCTTAAAATGATGGCATGAGTCTGTGTGCACACAGGAATTGTGGGCAGAGATTTAATTTGTGAAGATGTTGTTCAGTAAGAAATGCAGTTCCAGGAAAGGGGCAGCCTGTGTTATGTGCCTAAAATGATGGCATGACTCTGTGTGCACACAGGAAATGTGGGCAGAGATTTAATTTATGAAGTTGTTGTTCAGTAAGAAATGCAGTCCCAGGAAAGGGGCAGCCTGTGTTATGTGCCTAAAATGATGGCATGACTCTGCGTGCACACAGGAAATGTGGGCAGAGATTTAATTTATGAAGTTGTTGTTCAGTAAGAAATGCAGTCCCAGGAAAGGGGCAGCCTGTGTTATGTGCGTAAAATGATAGCATGAGTCTGTGTGCGCACAGGAATTGTGGGCAGAGATTTAATTTGTGAAGATGTTGTTCAGTAAGAAATGCAGTCCCAGGAAAGGGGCAGCCTGTTGTGTTTACACAAATTATCCCTTAGCACACATGCACTGTTACATACATCCCTGCAGTCTTCATGCAGTTCTGGAAGTCTCTTTGCTCATCTGTCTTGCACCAGACAATACACAGTGTTCAGAAACACACTCTTGGCACACACGCAGCAGCTTCTCCAACACTCTCATGTGTAGTACTCAGCTCTGTGTGCTGTTTCAGATAGCACTGTGTAATGCAAACACATTCAACGTCACCAAGGCCTCATTTAAAGTGATCTAGTCTAATCACTCACCCTGTAACACATGGTCATGGTCTTAAGGAGCTGTTAGGACATGTGCTGTTTTCTGCTTCTGTAAATGATAAGGGAAATGTGTCAGGCTGTAACAGTAATTTGGTACTATTCAGGGACACTGTTTTGTTCCAAAAAACATAGCATGAGTCTGTGTGCGCACAGGAATTGTGGGCAGAGATTTAATTTGTGAAGATGTTGTTCAGTAAGAAATGCAGTCCCAGGAAAGGGGCAGCCTGTGTTATGTGCGTAAAAAGATGGCATGAGTCTGTGTGCACACAGGAATTGTGGGCAGAGATTTAATTTATGAATTTGTTGTTCAGTAAGAAATGCAGTCCCAGGAAAGGGGCAGCCTGTGTAATGTGTGTAAAATGATGGCATGAGTCTGTGTGCCCACAGGAATTGTGGGTAGAGATTTAATTTGTGAAGATGTTGTTCAGTAAGAAATGCAGTCCCAGGAAAGGGGCAGCCTGTGTTATGTTCGTAAAAAGATGGCATGAGTCTGTGTGCACACAGGAATTGTGGGCAGAGATTTAATTTATGAATTTGTTGTTCAGTAAGAAATGCAGTCCCAGGAAAGGGGCAGCCTGTGTTATGTGTGTAAAATGATGGCATGAGTCTGTGTGCGTACAGGAATTGTGGGCAGAGATTTAATTTGTGAAGATGTTGTTCAGTAAGAAATGCAGTTCCAGGAAAGGGGCAGCCTGTGTTATGTGCCTAAAATGACGATATGAGTCTGTGTGCACACAGGAATTGTGGGCAGAGATTTAATTTATGAAGTTGTTGTTCAGTAAGTATTGCAGTCCCAGGAAAGGGGCAGCCTGTGTTATGTGCCTAAAATGATGGCATGGGTCTGTGTGTGCACAGGAATTGTGGGCAGAGATTTAATTTGTGAAGTTGTTGTTCAGTAAGAATTGCAGTCCCAGGAAAGGGGCAGCCTGTTGTGTTTACACAAATTATCCCTTAGCACACATGCACTGTTACATACATCCCTGCAGTCTTCATGCAGTTCTGGAAGTCTCTTTGCTCATCTGTCTTGCACCAGACAATACACAGTGTTCAGAAACACACTCTTTGCAGACACGCAGCAGCTTCTCCAACACTCTCATGTGTAGTACTCAGCTCTGTGTGCTGTTTCAGATAGCACTGTGTAATGCAAACACATTCAACGTCACCAAGGCCTCATTTAAATTGATCTAGTCTAATCACTCACCCTGTAACACATGATCATGGTCTTAAGGAGCTGTTAGGACATGTGCTGTTTTCTGCTTCTGTAAATGATAAGGGAAATGTATCAGGCTGTAACAGTAATTTGGTACTATTCAGGGACACTGTTTTGTTCCAAAAAACATAGCATGAGTCTGTGTGCGCACAGGAATTGTGGGCAGAGATTTAATTTGTGAAGATGTTGTTCAGTAAGAAATGCAGTCCCAGGAAAGGGGCAGCCTGTTGTGTTTACACAAATTATCCCTTAGCACACATGCATTGTTACGTACATCCCTGTAGTCTTCATGCAGTTCTGGAAATCTCCTTGCTCATGTCTCTTGCAGCTGACAATACATAGTCTGCAGAAACACACTCTTGGGACACACGCAGCAGCTTCTCCAACACTCCCATGCGTACTACTCAGGTCTGTGTGTAATGCAAACACATTCAACGTCACCAAGGCCTCTTTTTCTTTGCTCTACTCTAAACACTCACCCAGGTTGCAGATACTTATGGTATGAAGTAGCTGTTAGGAAATGTGCTCTTTTCTGCCTCTGTGATTTTCCAGGTAAAATGTGTAAGGCTGTAACAGCAATTATCACTTGATCTACCAGAGTAGTAAATGTGCTTTGAATTTGCAAATCAAATTCTGTTTTCTTCTTAGAAGCACACCATGAGGCTGTGTGCGCACAGGAATTGTGGCCACAGATATAATTTGTGTTGCAGTTGTTCTGTTAAAAAATGCACTTGCAGGAAAGGGGCAGCTTGTTTATTTTCAACTGTGGTGGTTAGTACTGTGCACAAATTAGTAAATCACAAATGAGAGACAAATGGAAAAACATTTGAAATAAATGAAAAGTAAAAAAAAAATATTTTAATGAATTATAATTACAAAAAGGATTTTTTTTTAGTTCCTTGCAGGTATTGCTGAGCAACAGTGAAAAAAAAATGCCTTTAAGGACAAGAAAAAGGAAAGAAAAGCAACAACAAGTATATCTGGACAAAACTGGGAAAAAAAAATAGCAGGAGAAGCTGGTGATGGCAAAAAGAAAAAGTCTACTGGTAAGCAGAGCAGAGATTTCTTAAAAAAGATTTTCAAAAAACAAAAAAATGGCAAAAATAACTGTAAAACAAAGAGAGTTTTATGTACAAAGCAACAACACAGTCAACAGCAAAAAAAAAAGCTAATGTACAATCAGAAGTATGTCAAACTGATTTAACACGAAAATTAGATTTTAAAAACATTCGTCGAAAAATGTTTCATAGAAGAGTGATATTAAATTTGCTAAAGGATGTGAAAAAATATAAGAAAAAAACAAAATTTATTAAGAAATTTTTTTTTATACAAAATATTGTAAGTAAGGCTTTGGAAATAAAAAGAAAACTTTTTATTCTAATTTTGAATAGGATGCGTAGATTAGAAAAATTAGTGAATGCAATGAAGTCACAAAGCAAAAGGAAAAGAGAAGTGAAAAAAAGTAACTTTTGTAAAGTGTTCTTGGGAGAATGGAAACACAGTCCAAGTACTGAACCATTTTTTAATGAAGAGAGTTATCTTCAAAGTAATAGTTTGTTGCATGCAGTTGACACCAATGGTAGAGCATATGAAGTTAAGGATGGTTGTGTGATGCAAAAAGAGAAAATGGTCCCAAGAAATGAGGAAGAAGTAATGGCTGCTGAGGCTATGGGGAGACGTCCAAAAGCCCCAGTGTACACTTGGAACTGTAGTAGTATTTGTACTGTGCGTCAGGAATCTATTGATAAATTATGTGACTTTCTAAGAGAATATAGTAAAAAAAGTGTAAAACAGAAGATGAAGGTGCTTCAAACACTAGATCCATGCAGAGTGAGAGAAAATACTGGTTTGCAGGGACATTCTCTGGCTTGTCTATCTAGAAAAGTGTGTAAAAGTGTTTTTCATCATTTTAGGATGCTGGCTGTTCATCATACTGAAATGAGAAAGTTTGTGAGAACATTGTATTTTGCTAAAAGTCCAGCAGTAAAGTTGAATGAGTTGAATAATGCTCTGTTCCGTGGATCTGTATCAGATGTAGTGAAGGTTACTGATGAGATTCAGTTTTGTTACTTTGGTCCAGAACAAGAAAGTGCAGAAAAGGACACAGTAAATGAGGAAAATGAGGAACAGAATGTAGAACTCATTATTACTAAAAATTTTGAGGATGAAATGACAAAATTTACTATCACCTCTAATGAAAGACCAAATATTACTTGTATTTGTTGCCGCAGAAGTCATTATAAAATTCAAACAAGGAGTGTTGATCTGTATAAAAAAAGTGAAAATGAAGATAATTATAAGTGGAAGGATTTTGCAACATATATATTTCTTGAAAATTGTTTTGAATTGGGTGAAGATCAGCGTATTTGTAAATACTGTTATAATAAGTTAGAAGAAAATAGAATGCCAGCTAGAGCTGTACATAATAATTTAGAATTGGATGCTATTCCTGCCGAACTTTCTGAATTAAATACATATGAGTCTATACTCATTCAATGTGTTCATCCGTTCCAGACCATAGTACGTATGGAGCCCAAATCTGGTAAATTACCTCCTTCTGATTTACTGAGAGGTTTAAAAGGAAGAGTGGTGTATTTGCCCTTGGATTTGAAAAAAAATATGGCAACTATTGATGCAGATACTGAACCATTAGTAATTCTGGTTAATGGTGTACCTACAAAGAATAAGAAGATTTGGCAAGAGCTGGTGGATGTACGAAAAGTACAAAGAGCAAATTTGTATTTGAAAAAAAATAATAAATGGTATGAATCAATTTATATAGAAGAAGAAGAAGAAGATTTACAAGAAGACACAGAAACACCAACTGGTCAAATTGAAAAAGTGGACAAGTCAAAGGAAGAAGAAATTTATGAACATTTTAGCATACATCCTCTTCATTCAAAAGAAGTTATGGGAGACACTATTGATCTGTTTCAGATGAAGAAAGCAAAAGGAACTCCCGTGAGTGTATGGGAGGAGAGCTTGGAAGCTCGATGTTTTCCCCAGCTGTTTCCTACAGGAAAAGGAGGACGATACGATGAACGTCCAGAACAGATTTCAGCTTCTGAGTATCGGACTACAAGACTATATGCAGAAGATCCAAGATTTCGTCAAAGTATTCCTTATTTGTTCCATCTTTTATTTGAAAGCGACTTGTCTGCATTATCTTATGCAGTAAATCACATTTTAAAAAGTGGAGTACATTTACAAAATGTGTCTGCTAAGGATTTTATGGAGAAAGTGCAGCACCGAGATGATCATTTGGAAACACAACTGATCAATCTGATGGCTTGTCAGCGTGGGACAAATGAATATTGGTACCGACGCCATGGTGAATTAAAATGCATGTTACGGAATTTAGGAACTCCTACATGGTTTCTAACCCTAAGCTGTGCCGAGTACGCTTGGGATGATTTACTGGATTTTCTAAGAGAGGCAAATTCAAACATTAAAAACATTGAAGATAAGACAGCTGGAGAACTGTGCTCATTGGATCCAGTTAATGTTTGCAGATATTTCAATCATAGATTTGAGGCTATGATGTCCTTCATCTGCAAAAAAAAAAATCCACCTCTTGGAGAAGTAGTGGATTTCTTTTGGAGAAAAGAGTACCAGGCAAGAGGTGCTCCTCATATTCATATGCTGTTGTGGATCAAGGATGCCCCAAAGTTTGGAACAGATACTGATGAAGCAGTGTTATCTTTCATTGAAGAATATGCAACATGTGCTATACCTAAAAGCACAGAAGAGAAAAAGTTAAAAGAGCAAGTTTTACGTTTCCAAAGTCATCGGTGTGGAAAATACTGTCGACGGAAGTACAAGACGAAAGATAAATTCTACACAAAGTGTCGATTTGGATTTCCTAGACCTGTTCTTTCAAAAGGAAGATTCAACAGTTTTATGTCAGCTGTGCGACATACTATAACCAGAAAATCTCCCAAAAATACCTACAACCTAAAAAGAAATGAAGAGTCAAAATTTATAAATGACTTCAACCCAGTCATTTTATCCATGTGGAATGCTAACATGGATATTCAGTATGTGGCAGACAATTCTATTGCTGTTGCTCGGTATGTGACATCTTACATCACTAAATCTGAGAAAACAGAATTGAAGGAAATGTGGGAAGAGATTTCTCATGAGAAGACTGTCAGTAAGAAGCTGTACAGTTTCAGTTTAAAGATGTTATCGCATCGAGAAATTGGATCCTACGAATGCTCAGATAGGTTATCATCTGCAAGTCTTTACTCGAAATCCAGAAGAATAATTTGGGTAAGCTTAGGCCTTGCAGGAATGAGAAATCGGGTACTGAAATCTGTTGGAGAAATTGAATATTTGGCGAGAATGACCCAGAAAGTACAGATATTTTGAAATTAAACATGTTGGACACATATTACCCAAAGAGAAGTCATCATCTTGAGAACATGTGTCTCTATGAAGTGCTGCAGAACTACATTTATTCACGGAAAGCCACAGAAGACATTAACAATGGAAAATATAAAGTCATTGGTGAGGAAGGATGTTTGGTGAAGCAAACAAAAGGAAGTTTGATAAATCACAGGAAGCTCAGTTGCGAAACTACTGACAAAAAGGAATTTTACTACTTGGCTCTTTTACAGCTGTTTAAACCATGGCGTTCAGAGGACGAACTACTGGGAGAATTTCAAAGCTATGAAGATTCTTTTAATGCTAGCAAAGACAGTATAGAATGCAGTACTTTCTCAACTTATGTCCAAATGTTAAATGAAGAAAATGAACAGGAAGCAAAAATTGCAGCTGAAGTAGCTAGAGACAGTTCTCAAGACAGCCAAAGTTCAGTAACACTTAGTCAAGATCCCCTAGGACAACCAATCATAGAAAATGAAGCTGCAGTAGCCATGACTGAAGTAGAAACGGCTATGAATCAAGCACAGGAAGATTCAATCGACTTACTAAATCTGGAACAACAACTGAATGAAGAACAAAAAGAAATTTATGAAGAAGTCATCAAAAAAATTGATCATGGATTACTACATGAAAAGAAAGAGTGCTCATGCACATCATTTGAACCAATCAGGATGTATGTGAGTGGACAAGCTGGAACTGGTAAAAGTTTCTTAATAAAAGTCATCAGAAGCTACCTACAGCAAAAAACAGCTTCAAATTTGTCTTGTGTGGTAACTGCTCCAACTGGGTTAGCAGCCTATAACATAAAAGGAATTACCTTACATCGCTTGCTAATGTTACCAGTGGAGCATGAGAACAAAATAGAATACCACAAGCTAACTGGAGAAGTATGCCTCGAAGTTTCAAGAGTGTTGAAGAAGATGCAAGTTCTCATTATTGATGAGGTGAGCATGGTTTCAAATTTAATGCTTGCCTTTGTGCATTTAAGAATGCAACAAATTCTTAAGAGAGACTATGACGTGTTATTTGGAGGAAAACACGTCATAGTTTTTGGGGATCTTCTGCAGTTCACTCCAGTTAAAGGACAACCAGTGTTTAATACTGTGACACATGAAGACACGAAGAAGTCATTAGGAAGCATTGGTAATGCGAATATTTGGTTGTTCTTTGAGTACAAAGAACTCACTACCAATATGAGACAAGCAAACGACGAAGATTATGCAAGTATTCTGAAAGATATCAGAATTGGACTACTCACAGAAGTTGGCAAAAAAGCATTACACAGTCGGTTGCTACATAACTTATTTCCAAATGAAGAAATAGTTGCAGAGAAAATATACCAGAACATTGCAGAAAAAAATACTGTAATCTGCTTAATGCCAACACTACGTGAGTGCTCAATATTCAATGAGGAACTTTTGAAATTGGAAAAGGAAGAGATTAAGGAAATGGAAGCAGAGGACAAAATTCAGCATGAAAGAATTACTTTTACTTTAACAGGCAAACTGAAAAATAAATTGGATTCACTAGAGAAGAATATTTCCAAAACAGCTGGATTAGAAAAAAATCTATATGTTTGCATGAATTGTCGAGTGATTTTAAGGAGAAATTTGGATGTAGAAAAAGGTTTAGTGAATGGAGCTATGGGAAGAGTTGTGGGTTTTATTAATTACCAGAAAAAAGATGGAATTGAATGTTTAAAAATAAAATTTGATCAGATAGAAGAAGTTAAAGACATTTGACGTTGTTCAGTTCGTTTCATGCTTGTGAAAGACTTATATGTACGTAGGAAGCAGTTTCCGTTTTCTCAAGCATATGCTGTAACTATTCACAAGTCTCAAGGATTAACTGTAGATAGTGCTTTTGTAAACATTGGTTCTACTGTGTTCAAAGAAGGTATGGCATATGTTGCTTTGTCATGAGTGAAAACATTATCTGGTTTATTTATGATAGACTTTGATGACTCAAAAGTTAGTGCTGATACAAACTGTGTAAAGGAGTATAACAGATTAAGAAGAACCTATGCTCCTCATTTAGGTCAGTATCCTGTGATTGAAAAACATGTTGTTTGTCGGAAAAGGAGATTTGAGAATATCTGTAATGTGGATGAACAGAACAAAAAAAAAAAGGACAGTGATGTGATAGCAAGGAAAAAGAAAAAGGACAGTGTTGAAGAGGTTGTTGGTTGCCATTTTGAAAATAGCTCTGGTGTCAACTGCTATGCAAATGTAGGGCTGAATGTTGTATTTTATCTTGAAAAGTTGCTAGAACAGATAATAGTAAATCATGGAAAAAGATTGTGTTCTCTGCTGAGTCTCCTTTATGAGAAGCTGAGTAATGATAAAACTGAAATAGAAAGTGCTACTGATGTTAGAAATCTTTTAGATGTATGTTGTGGTTCTACACAGTTTAAAGAAAATGTCTAGCAAGATGCTCAGGAATTCTTAATATATATTTTGAGTGTACTAGAAGATGAAGGAGTAGAAGTAGAAAACTTATTTGGTGTCTCTTACAAATGGGAACATTGCTGTGAAAACTGTATGAACACATGTAGTAGTAATGTTGATTCAGAAAGGTTCATATTTTTACCATTACCACAAAGTAAATCAGTGACTTTTAGTAAATTAGTTAAAGATGCCAATCATAACATGGAATGTTCTGAATGTAAATCTGACATGTTTTCTACATTATTTTTACAGAAATATGGTCAGTATGTAATTTTAATGATGCAACGTTGTAGAACTGATGGTTCAAAATTGGACACTTTAATAAAGAAGTTTACAGGACAGCAATTATCAATTTCTGGAAAAACTTTTGTTACAGTTGCAATAATTTTTCATGAAGGACCTACTGTAACTTCTGGACATTACACAGTTTATCTTAAATGTGAAAAAGGCTGGACACTGTGTAATGATTCCCAATTGATTTTCAAGCAACGTTTGCCTTATGATTTACCCAATTCTTTCTTAATTTTTCTGAAACCTAAATTTTGAAAACTAAAAACTGCATCTGAAGAAAGCATTTTTTGTATTTTTAAAGGATTATAATTGAAGATATCACTTAAAAAGGATTTTGAAATTACTATTTGGCCTAAAGGAAAAGTAATAAAAACAATTGTGGACTCCTTTGACAGAAATTATTTTGGCATGTGTGCTTTTGCGACAAGGTTTAAAGACGGTTTGTCTAGAAAATTTTTATTCATCTAGAGAAGTACTTGTAATATATATGTAATATTTCTAACAAGGTATATTTTAGTGAGGAAAGTTTTAGGGCTTTTTTTAAGCAATCTTTCAGATTGTTTTTTTTTGCCCGCTGTTAAATGATGAATACAATTGTTTTCACTATTTTAAGTGAAAAATAAAAAATTCTGAAAACAGCAAAAAAAGGGCAAAAAATTGCTTAGTAAAATATGTAAAAACATGTAATGCTTTTTGTAATGTATGATTGAATATTAATACTTTTTTTTCTTTTTTTGCACAACTGGAAAGAAAAAATAAAAAAAAATTCTGTTCCCTTGCAAAATACTTTTTAAATTTTTTTTTTAGAATTTTTTTTTTTTTTTTAAATAAGTGAAAAATATTAGTATTACGCAATCCTCCCTTTTCATGCTTCCATTTCTTCACCTCTTTATGAACATTAAATTTAAAAAAAAAAAAAAAAAAAAAAAATTTAAAAAACCTTTGGGTGTGCGCAGGGTGCGCGCACCTCAAAAAAAATTTTTAAAAAAATCCCTCAAAATTTTTTTGGGGGGGTTTAGTTTATAAGTGGCTCTTAAAAGAGCCCTTGAGTTAATGGAGGGAAACAGGAAGAGAAAAACGAAAAAAAAGAAAAAACATCTATGGCCTACTTGCACTCATGGGCATCAAATTTTCTCTGAATGAGATCAAGACTGGTCTCACCCACAGAAATAAGTTTACCGCAATCAGTGCAGCGTGTGGACAACCTAGCCAAACAAGGTGGTCCAAAAAGAGGTGTGGAAGAAGGCAAAGGCACCACTGCAGAAGAAGTGCTCGGCTGAGCTGCTGAAGATGTGCTCGGCTGAGCTGCTGCAGATGTCGTCGGTAGAGCAGGTGGAGGGTTTGCTCCAGAAGCTCGACGAAAAGTCACTGGATGCATTTTGTCAACATGCCTCAACATAGTGTGAATGCTAAAAGAATATTTCTTGTTAGGATTCCCACGTGACAAGACTTTTTGACAAAGTACACATGTAACTTTAGGTGCATTTACCTTTTTTTGTCCCTCTGGAAAAGTGAAAAACTGCCATATAAAGCTGTCTTTCTGCTTCCTGATCCTCTGCCTCTCAAGAGTGTCCTGGTCACTGTCTGAAGATGGTTGCTGTTCAGCCATTGTCTCTCAACAACAGAATAGCTCCTTCTCCAAAGGAATCAGAACTAATAATGAGGGGAGTAGGTGTGGTTTGGGAAGAATCTGGAACTGAAAGTACTTCAAACCAATCAAAAGTGATGATTCTTGATCACATGACTTGCCATAAGGGGATTGGGTGTGGTGTTGAAACAATCAGAAACTGAAAGTAATGATAACCAATAAGAAGTGCTGTTTTATTATGCATATACCCGAGGTGCGCGCACTGCGCAAGCTCCGAGCGCGCACCTCGTGATTACATATGCGCGAACACGTAGGAGCGCATGTGCATAAGTCATATGCGCGTACGTAGCGTGCATACGTTGAACACGGGTATACGCGACCGTTATTGCGCGTAATTTTAGCGTATGCGGAAGTAAACCGCGTGGAGCGCGTAGGACGCACGCACGCATGCGTACGTACGTACGCATACGTAGTGGGTGCGCGCTCCCAGCGCGCACTATAACGTATATTTGCGTACGTAAATAACATACGGCGGTATTCATAAAAAACTTACGAAATTCTACTAGGAGCGCGCTCAGAGCGCGCACTCCAAGAATTTATATAAAAAAAAAAAATGGAGAAAAATTAATTGCAAAAATTTAAAAAACTGTTCAACTTTATCCTAATTGAAATTTTTTAAAAAAAGCAAAAACAAATAAAAAGATACAGATAATATATAAATGAATACAAAGGAATTTTATTTTTAATATACATTTTTTTTTAAATTAAATAATAAAAAAATTAGCATTTAAAAAACCGTACAAATTCACTGAAAAAACCAAAGGTTTCACACACGTTATAGTTAGGAATTAGCATTTTAAAAACCTTGCAAATTCTCTGAAAAAACCATAGGTTTCACACATGTTATAGTTAGCTGGACATTTCACTCGTGAAAAACCAATGAAATTCCCCCGTTATAGTTAGTTCAGCTAACTATAACTCGCGCCCCCGCAATGCACTGCTGATGACGTCCCATATTACATCACTCATGACATGGTCAGTGACATCACTCATGACATCACTGATGACATCTCAAATGACATCACTGATGACATCATCCTTGTGACAGAGTGGCAGACCTCCTCTCACCCTAATATAACCTTTGATACACACATTCAAAAATAGAGACTAACATTTTCAAAACAATGGACATACCAATTACAGTTACAACAACCTCTTGAGTAATTCTAAGAACCACATACACATCCACTCATTCACCAACAGTCCTATACAGTCACTCATACATGTACTCACTCATCATATGTATTCATACACCTATACATCCTGTTACACAATGCCACTCATCCACAGAGTTACTGACACACATAGTCACTCATGAAAATAAAGAAAGAAACATACATTTACTTGCATATACATTTATACACACACCACCACACTTACTTCTACGGGAACTTACACATACTTAGTCTTTTAAACAATCACTTATAGAAACACATACTTATTCATACAGGAACTCTTTCAATCTCTCACTCTCACATATACTCAGTTATATACACCAATAGTTACATATACTAGTTTAAAACATATGTAGTTACTCATAGAGACACTATTGAGACAGTCATTCACTCACTAACACACCCATGCACACACTCATCCACCCATACAGTCCTGCAGACATGCTGTATTCAACACATACAAACAGTGAGTCACTCATTCATGTACCTATGCAGTACGTAATACCCCCCACCGAACCATACACACACTCACACTAATACTAAAAAAAACAACTAATAACATATATAAACACCCATGTAGCTACTCACCAACCCATGCAGCCACTTATACACAAAGTGAGCGACTGATAAAGATATTTACATATTTAAACATTACTCAGTAAGCCATGTATTCACTAAGATACACTTAATCAGTCAGTTATACAATCAATTTTTCAAAAAGAAATCATCCATTTAGACACTTATATACCCATTTATTCTTCCATCGTCCGTGAGATATACATATATAAAACATATTTAATTTTCAGAAAAACACACATTCACTTGATGATGTCATCAGAGATGTCATTTGAGATGTCATCAGTGATGTCATGAGTGATGTCACTGACCATGTCATGAGTGATGTAATATGTGACGTCATCAGCAGTGCATTGCGGGGGCGCGAGTTATAGTTAGCTGAACTAACTATAACGGGGGAATTTCATTGGTTTTTCACGAGTGAAATGTCCAGCTAACTAAAACATGTGTGAAACCTATGGTTTTTTCTGTGAATTTGCAAGGTTTTTAAAATGCTAATTCCTAACTATAACGTGTGTGAAACCTTTGTTTTTTTCAGTGAATATATATATATATATGTGTGGGTTTATTTGTGTATATATTAACCATAAGATATATGTACATACATAGAATATTATATATATATATATATATATATATATATATATATATATATATATATATATTCACTTAAAAAACCATAGGTTTCACACATGTTATAGTTAGGTGGACATTTCACTCGTAAAAAACCAATGAAATTCCCCCGTTATAGTTAGTTCAGATAACTATAACTCGCGCGCCCGCAATCCACTGCTCATGACGTCACATATTACATCACTCATGACATGGTCAGTGGCATCACTCATGACATCACTGATGACATCATCCTTTTGATAGAGTGGCGGTCGCGCGAGTTATAGTTATCTGAGCTAACTATAACGGGGGAATTTCATTGTTTTTTTACGAGTGAAATGTCCACCTAACTATAACATGTGTGAAACCCATGGTTTTTTAAGTGAATTTGCAAGGTTTTTTAAATGCTAATTCCTAACTATAACGTGTGTGAAACCTATGGTTTTTTCAGTGAATTTGTACGTTTTTTTAATGCTAAGTTATTTCTTTATTATTATATTTTTTATATATTTATTTTACAATAAACTACATATTAACATTTTTTTTTTATGTTTTTTCACCGTGCGCGCACAGTGCGCGCACCCCGCGATTTAAAAAAAAAAGTAAATGTTTTTTTCTGCCTTCGGGGTCCTTCAGGGACCCCCTGACAAAGGCTAGGGGGTCAGGAACTCTCTACCCTGCCCCCTTTTCATGTTCGCCACCTTCCTTTTTCACTCTCGCACTCAAAACAAACAAAATGGCGGCCGACACTTCCTGATTTCGACCGATTCGAACGTTGACTGACATGTAACCACCAATCAGAATTACGCTCGCTTGGAGTTAAAGTACATAGATATTTATGTACTTTAACTCCAATTTTCTCAGGAACTACTGAACAGATTGAATCCATATATGCAAAAGGGACATCCCTGACCCGAGGACTACCTCTTTGCCAAATTTCAAGTAATTCTGTTCAGCCTTCGGGCTGTACCTTCGACTAAAGGTCCTATGGGAAAATGCATGGGGAAAACGTGTTTTGGGACCCCCCTTTTTTCTCGGCCCCCGCTTGACGAATCCCCCCAAGACATTCAGGGTAGGAGATGAGCGACCGCCAGTAGATAATATATATATATATATATATATATATATCAATGAAAAAACCATAGGTTTCACACACGTTATAGTTAGGAATTAGCATTTAAAAAACCTTAGAAATTCAATGAAAAAACCAAAGGTTTCACACACGTTATAGTTAGCTGGACATTTTACTCGTAAAAAACCATTGAAATTCCCCCGTTATAGTTAGTTAAGCTAACTATAACTCGCGCGCCCGCAATGCACTGCTGATGATGTCACATATTACATCACTCATGACATGGTCAGTGACATCACTCATGACATCACTGATGACATCTCAAATGACATCACTGATGACATCACTGATGACATCATCCAGTGAATGTGTGTTTTTCTGAAAATTAAATATGTTTTATATATGTATATCTCAAGGTCGATGGAAGAATAAATGAGTATATAAGTGTCTAAATGGATGATTTGTTTTTGAAAAATTGATTGTGTAACTGACTGATTAGGTGTATCATAGTGAATACATGGCTTAGTGAGTAATGTTTAAATATGTATATATCTGTATCAGTCTTTCACTTTGTGTATAAGTGGCTGCATGGGTTGGTGAGCAGCTACATGAGTGTTTATATAGGTTATTAGTTGGTTTTTTGGGTATCAGTATAAGTGTCTGATGTCTTTATGGTTCGATGGGGGGTATTACGTAGTGCATAGGTGCATGAATGAGTGACTTACTGTTTGTATGTGTTGAAGATAGTATGTGTGCAGGACTGCATGGGTGGATGAGTGTGTGTATGGGTGTGTTAGTGAGTGAATGACTGTCTCTACAGTGTTTTTATGAGTAACTACATATGTTTTAAACTAGTATATGTGACTATTGGTGTATATAAGTGAGTATATGTGAGAGTGAGAGATTGAAAGAGTTCCTGTATGAATAAGTATGTGTTTCTATAAGTGATTGTTTAAAAGACTAAGTATGTGTAAGTTTTTGTAGAAGTAAGTGTGGTGGTGTGTGTATAACTGTATATGCAAGTAAATGGATGTTTGATTCTTTATTAGCATGAGTGACTATGTGTGTGAGTAACTCTACGGATGAGTGGCATTGTGTAACAGGATGTATAGGTGTATGAGTACATATGATGAGTGAGTACATGTATGAGTGACTGTATAGGACTGTTAGTGAATGAGTGGATGTGTATGTGGATCTTAGAATTACTGAAGAGGTTGTTGTAACTGGTATTGGTATGTCCATTGTTTTGAAAAGTTTAGTCTCTATTTATGAATGTGTGTATCAAAGGTTATATTAGGGTGAGAGGAGGTCTGCCACTCTATCACAAGGATGATGTCATTAGTGATGTCATCAGTGATGTCATTTGAGATGTCATGAGTGATGTCATGAGTGATGTCACTGACCATGTCATGAGTGATGTAATATGTGACGTCATCAGCAGTGCATTGCGGGCGCGCGAGTTATAGTTAGCTTAACTAACTATAACGGGGGAATTTCAATGGTTTTTTACGAGTAAAATGTCCAGCTAACTATAACGTGTGTGAAACCTTTGGTTTTTTCATTGAATTTCTAAGGTATTTTAAATGCTAATTCCTAACTATAACGTGTGTGAAACCTATGGTTTTTTCATTGAATTAGCAAGGTTTTTTAAATGCAAATTCCTAACTATAACGTGTGTGAAACCTATGGTTTTTTCAGTGAATTTGTACGTTTTTTTACATGCTAAGTTATGTATTGTTTTCTATTTTTTTTACATATTTTTTTTTAAATTTTCTATCCTTTTTTTAAGACTGTGGTTAAATTTTTAAAATTCTATAATATGTTTTTTTTAAAATATTTTATAAAATAAAAAGGTAAAATTTATTAGCAATACATTTTTTCCTTTTTTTTTTATTTTTTTTTAGTACGCGTACCGTAAGCTTACGGTAAGCGTACGGTTTACGCAATGTCCGTAATTTTTCTACGCTGTTTGCGTATAGTTACACAATTTGCGTAGCCGCGCGTACTCCGCGTGGGACGCGTACGCGTGTACGCTACACGCGCACGTTACGCGGAAGTGTCGGGTAGTGACTGTTATGCGCATGCGCGCAAGCGCATGTCTTTTTTACGCGCATGCGCACTTTTGCCGTAAGCGCACCGTAAGCGTACCGTAAGCGTACGGTAGGTCATGTGATCATGAAACACAACTTTTGATTGGTTGAAACTACTTTCAGTTCTAGAACTCTCCTACACCACACCCATTCCCCTCATTTCTGCTTGTGATCCCTTAGGAGAAGGAGCTGGGTTGTCTTTGTGATACGATGGCAGACCAGCAGAGCTCTTCTGAGAGTGAGGCTAGCACTAGCAGCACTACCTTGAGGCAGAGAGCGAGGAAACAAAAGACCTCTTATGTATGGGATTATTTTACTTTTCCTGAAGGCCAGAAAAAGGTAAATGCACCCTTAGTAACTTGCAAGCTGTGTAAGCGTGTACTTTCAAGAGGTAATCCTGACAGGAAGTATTCCTTTGGGAATCATACCATGAAGAGACACCTCAAGGATGTACACAGAAGGACACATGCTCGACTTTTTGGAGGTAACCCTTCAGAAAGTCAACCAAGCACATCCACAGCAGCTCAGCCTGGACCCTCATCTGCAGGGCTGACTCCTTCTTCTGCAGGTCAGGTGAGCCCTTCATCTGTGGGGGGAGCATCTCCTTTTGCTGGCCCTCTGGAAATTAACCCTCGATTTCTGAGGGTTGATATTCGATGTGCCTCTTGTCATGATCTAATTTGTCATAGGGAGACCAGTGTTTCCCTAGTGGACCTCAAAATAGATCAGCACACTTGTCACAGAGACTAATTTTCCCATTCTTTCTTTCCTCTCTCCCTGCATGAACACAACGGCTCTTTTAAGAGCCAACCTTATCTTTCATCTTTTTTTTATAGATATTTTTACAAACTTTTTTTTTTTTTTTTACCGTACGCGTACGGTGCGCGTAAATTTTTTTTTTTTTTTTTAAAAAAACACTAAAAATCAATAATCACATTACAAGGACTTTGAAACACTACAATTATTATTATTGACTTACCATACCCACTCAAAAAAATATTTATTCATTTGTTTTTTAAAAAAAAAATTCCTTTAAAAATGGGTCTAGTTTTCGAAAATTTTCTATATCAATCTGAAAAAAAAGAAAAAAGTATTAATATTTTTTAAACATTTTAAAATACAGTACTCGTATTTACATATTTTTAAAAAAATATTTTTGCCTTATTTTTGCTGTTTTCAGAATATATTGCATTTCACTTTAAATTGTGAAAGCAATTGCATTCATCATTTAACAGCGGGCAAAAAAAAATAACAATCTCAAAGATTGTATTAAAAAAGCCCAGAATCTCTTCTCACTTAAACTTAACATTACAGAAATGCATAATATTCTAAAAAAATATCATCAAAAAACAATACTTATTTCTTTAAAATACCGTCTGATATTTTTGTTTCAGAAGTATAATCACAATATTATATCTCAAACAACTCCACAATACATCTGATTCCATTTCCTTTAGGCAAAATAGTAATTTAAAAAAAAATTTTGGATTAAATTTCCAACGGTAATCCAATAAAATTCTAAAGTTTAATTTGTCCAGATCTCACCGATTCTCTGTAACATTTTGGTTCAAGAATTTTTTTTTAATAATTTAATAAGTCCACAATAGAATTGGTTACTTTTCCGCATGGCCAAATAGTAATTTTTAAAATCATTTTTGAAAAAATTTCCAATGGCACTCCAATAACATTCCAAAATTTAAATTGTGCAGATGTTACCGATTATCTCTAAATTATTGGTTTTTGAAAGTTTCATTCTTAATTAAAAAAGTCAACATTACAATTGGTTATCTTTCCATTAGGCCAAATGATAATTTAAAAAATCTTTTTTTTAGAAATTTCCAATGGTAATCCAGTAAAATGGTAAAATTATTTTGTCCAGATCTTGCCAAGTTTCTCTAAAATTTAGGTTTCAGGAAGATTAGATAGGAATTTGCTAAATCAAAAGGCAAACGTTGTTTGAAAATCAATTGGGAATCATTACACAGTGTCCAGCCTTTTTCACATTTAAGATAAACTGTGTAATGTCCAGAAGTAACAGTAGGTCCATCATGGAAAATTATTGCAACAGTTACAAAAGTTTTTCCTGAAATTGATAATTGCTGTCCTGTAAACTTCTTTATTAAAGTATCCAATTTTGAACCATCAGCTCTACATCGTTGCATCATTAAAATTACATACTTTCCGTATTCGTTTAAAATTAATGTTGAAAACATGTCAGATTTACACTCACCGCATTTCATGCTATGATTAGCATCTTTAACTAATTTTGCAAAAGTGACTGTTTTACTGTCTGGCAATGTCAAATAAATAAACCTTTCATTATCAACATTAGAGCCACATATATTATAACAGTTTTCACAACTATGTTCCCATTTATAAGAGAGACCAAATACATTTTCAATGGGAACCCCTTCTTCTTCCAGTACCTGAAGAAAATACATCAAGAATTCCTGTGCATCTTGCTGTACATTTTGAGAAAACTGTGTTCGTCCTGTACATATATCTAAAAGTTTTCTAATTTCAGTAGCACTTTCTATTTGAGTTTTATCTTTACTCAGCTTTTGAAAAAGGAGACTCAGCTCAGAACAGAATCTTTTTCCCTGATTTACTATTATCTGCTCTTGCAAACTTTCCAGATAAAATGCAACATTCAGCACTACATTTGCGTAGCAGTTGACACCAGAGCTATTTTCAAAATGACATCCTACAACCTGTTTTTCATTTTCCTTTTTCTTTTTGCTTGCAATTACATCACTCCTCTTTTTTTTCCTCTTCTCTACATCTTCATTACAGATATTCTCATTTTTTCTTTTACGAGAAACTACACGTTTCTCCAACACAGGATACTGACCTAAATGAGGAGCATAGCTTCTTCTTAATCTATTATACTCCTTTACACAGTTTGTATCAGCACTAACTTTTGAATCATCAAAGTCTATCATGAATAAACCTGATAATGTTTTCACTCGTGACAAAGCAACATATGCCATACCTTCTTTGAACACAGTTGAACCAATGTTCACAAATGCACAATCTACAGTCAATCCTTGAGACTTGTGAATAGTTACAGCATATGCTAGAGAAAACGGAAACTGCTTCCTACGTACATATAAGTCTTTCACAAGCATGAAACGAACTGTACAACGACAAATATCTTTAACTTCTTCTATCTGATCAAATTTTATTTTTAAACATTCAATTCCATCTTTTTTCTGATAATTAATAAAACCCACAACTCTTCCCATAGCTCCATTAACTAAACCTTTTTCAACATCCAAATTTCTTCTTAAAAATACTCTACAGTTCATGCAAACATATAGATTTTTTTCTAATCCAGCTGTTTTGGAGATGTTCTTCTCTAGTGAGTCCAATTTATTTTTCAGTTTGCCTGTTACTGTGACAGTAATTCTTCCATCCTCAATTTTGTCCACTGCTTCCAATTTCCTGATCTCTTCCTTTTCCAATTTCAAAAGCTCCTCATTAAATATTGAGCATTCACGTAGAGTTGGCATTAAGCAGATGACACTTTTGTTTTCTGCAATGTTCTTGTATATCTTCTCTGCAACTATTTCTTCCTTTGGAAATAAATTATGTAGCAGCCGACTCTGTAATGCTTTTTTGCCAACTTCTGTGAGTAGTCCAATTCTGATATCTTTCAGAATACTTCCATATTCTTCATCGCTTGCTTGCCTCATATTAGTAGTAAGTTCCTTGTACTCAAAGAAGGACCAAATATTTGTATTTCCGATGCTTCCCAATGACTTCTTCGTGTCTTCATGTGTGACAGTACTAAACACTGGTTGTCCTTTAACTGGAGTAAGTTGCAAGAGATCTCCAAAAACTATGACGTGTTTTCCACCAAATAACATGTCATAGTCTGTCTTCAAAATTTGCTGCATTCTTAAATGCACAAAGGCAAGCATTAAGTTTGATACCATGCTCACCTCATCAATAATGAGAACTTGCATCTTCTTCAATACTCTTGAAACTTCCAAGGATGCTTCTCCAGTTAGCTTGTTGTATTGTATTTTGTTCTCATGCTCCACTGGTAACATTAGCAAACGATGTAAAGTGATTCCTTTTATGTTATATGCTGCTAACCCAGTTGGAGCAGTAACCACACAAGACAAAGTAGAATCTGTTTTTTGCTGTAGGTAGCTTCTGATGACTTTTATAAGGAAACTTTTTCCAGTTCCAGCTTGTCCGCTTACATACATCCTGATTGGATGAAATGATGTGCATGAGCACTCTTTTTTTTCATGTAGAAATCCGTGTTCAATTTTGCTTCTGATCTCTTCATAAATTTGTTGCTGCTCTTGATTCAGTTGTCTTTCCAAATTTTCTAAGTCTATAAATTCTTCTTGAGCTTGATTCATAGCCGTTTCCACTTCATTCATGGCTATTGATGCTTCATTTTCAACGATTGGTTGTCCTAGGGGATCTTGACTGAGTGTTCCTGAACTTTGGCTGTCCTGAGAACTGTCTCTAGCTATTTCTGCAGCAATTGTAGTTTCCTGTTCAATTTCTTCATTTAACATTTGCAGATAACTTGAGAATGTACTGCATTGTATGCTGTCTTTGCAAGCATTAAAAGAATCTTCATAGCTTTGAAATTCTCCCAGTAGTTCATCCTCTGTACGCCATGGTTTAAACAACTGTAAAAGAGCCAAGTAGTAAAATTCCTTCTTGTCAGTAGTGTCGCAACTCAGCTTCCTGTGATTTATCAAACTTCCTTTTGTTTGCTTCACCAAACATCCTTCCTCACCAACGACTTTATATTTTCCATTGTTGATGTCTTCTGCGGCTTTCCGTGAATAAATGTAGTTCTGCAGCACTTCATAGAGACACATGTTCTCCAGATGTTGACTTCTCTTGGGATAATATGTGTCCAACATGTTTGATTTCAAAATATCTGTACTTTCTGGGTCATTCTCGGCCAAATATTCAATTTCTCCAACAGATTTCAGTACCCGATTTCTCATTGCTGCAAGGCCTAAACTTGCCCAAATTATTCTTCTTGACTTCGAGTAGAGACTTGCAGAAGATAACCTATCTGAACATACGTAGGATCCAATTTCTCGATGCGATAACATCTTCAAACTGAAACTGTACAGCTTCTTACTGACAGTCTTCTTGTGAGAAATCTCTTCCCACATTTCCTTCAATTCTGTTTTTTCTGATTTCGTAATGTAAGACGTTACATATCGAGCAACAGCAATGGAATTGTCAGCTACATACTGTATATCCATGTTAGCGTTCCACATGGATAAAATGACTGGGTTGTAGTCATTTATATTTTTGGATTCTTCTTTTCTTTTTAGGTTGTAGGTATTCTTAGGTGATTTCCTTGTGATAGTATGTCTCACAGCTGACATAAAACTGTTGACTCTTCCATTTGAAAGAACAGGTCTAGGAAATCCAAATCGACATTTAGTGTAGTATTTATCTTTGCTCTTGTATTTCCGTCGACAGTATTTTCCACACCGATGACTTTGGAAACGTAAAACTTGCTCCTTTAACTTTTTCTCTTCTGTGCTTTTTGGTATAGCACATGTTGCATATTCTTCAATGAAAGATAACACTGCTTCATCAGTATCTGTTCCAAACTTTGGGGCATCCTTGATCCACAACAGCATATGAATATGAGGAGCACCTCTTGCCTGGTACTCTTTTCTCCAAAAGAAATCTACTACTTCTCCAAGAGGTGGATTTTTTTTATTGCAGATGAAGGACATCATAGCCTCAAATCTATGATTGAAATATCTGCAAACATTAACCGGAGCCAATGAGCACAGTTCTCCTGCTGTCTTGTATTCAATGTTTTTAATGTTTGAATTTGCCTCTCGTAGAAAATCCAGTAAATCATCCCAAGCGTACTCCGCACAGCTTAGGGTAACGAACCATGTTGGTGTTCCTAAATTCCGTAACATGCATTTTAGTTCACCATGGCGTCGGTACCAATATTCATTTGTCCCACGCTGACAAGCCATCAGATTGATTAGTTGTGTTTCCAAATGATCATCTCGGTGCTGCACTTTCTCCATAAAATCCTTAGCAGACACATTTTGTAAATGTACTCCACTTTTTAAAATGTGATTTACTGCATAAGACAGTGCAGATAAGTCGCTTTCAAATAAAAGATGGAACAAATAAGGAATACTTTGTCGAAATCTGGGATCTTCAGCATATAGTCTTGTAGTCCGATACTCAGAAGCTGGAATCTGTTCTGGACGTTCATCGTATCGTCCTCCTTTTCCTTTAGGAAACAGCTGGGGAAAACATCGAGCTTCCAAGCTCTCCTCCCATACACTCACGGGAGTTCCTTTTGCTTTCTTCATCTGAAAGAGATCAATATTATCTCCCATAACTTCTTTTGAATGAAGAGGATGTATGCTAAAATGTTCATAAATTTCTTCTTCCTTTGACTTGTCCACTTTTTCAATTTGTCCAGTTGGTGTTTCTGTGTCTTCTTGTAAATCTTCTTCTTCTTCTTCTTCTATATAAATTGATTCATACCATTTGTTATTCCTTTTCAAATACAAATTTGCTCTTTGTACTTTCCGCACATCTACCAGCTCCTGCCAAATCTTCTTATTCTTTGTAGGTACACCATTAACCAGAATAATTAATGGTTCAGTTTCCAAAGTATCCGCATCAATAGTTTCCATATTTTTTTTCAAATCCAAGGGCAAATACACCACTCTTCCTTTTAAACCTCTCAGTAAATCAGAAGGAGGCAATTTACCAGTTTTGGGCTCCATACGTACTATGGTCTGGAACGGATGAACACATTGAATGAGTATAGACTCATATGTATTTAATTCAGAAAGTTCAGCAGGAATAGCATCCAATTCTAAATTATTATGTACAGCTCTGGTCGGCATTCTATTTTCCTCTAACTTGTTGTAACAGTATTTACAAATACGCTGAACTTCACCCAAATCAAAACAATTTTCTAGAAATATATATGTGGCAAAATCCTTCCACTTATAATTATCTTCATTTTCACTCTTTCTGTAGAGATCAACATTCCTAGTTTGTTTTCTATAATGAGTTCTGCGGCAACAAATACAAGTAAAATTTGGTCTTTCATTAGAGACTATTGCAAATTTTGTTATATGATCATTAAATGTGTTACTTACAGAGGGTTCTACATTCTCTTCCACTTCTTCCTCATTTACTGTGTCCTTCTCTGCACTGTTTTGTTCAGGACCAAAGTAACAAAACTGAATTTCATCCACAACCTTCTCTACATCTGATACCGTTCCTCGGAACAGAGCCCTATTCAATTCATTTAACTTTATTGCTGGACTTTTGGCAAAATACTGTGGAAATGTGGATTTTCCTGATCAGTTATGTCCCCTATCTTGGACCCCAACGGTTCTATATGCATGTTACAAGTACATGTATGTTCCCTCCAGTTCCAGTTTCTAAGACGCAAACATATGTGTGTCTACCGTCAACATGTTCTCTGTCAGATCCGCCATCGATGGGCTGGATATTCGATTCTTAGGTATGAAAGGCCACCGACTTTATATGGCTAAGTTACTCCATTTTTACAGTTCAGGCAAGTAGGCCCGATTCTGTCCTCAAAGCCTTTCCCTGCTCTCTGTCTTTGACAGCTTCAGCTTGAGCTCGCATCTGTATCCATGAACTTTGTCCTACTCCCTGTGCAGCTAACGGTGCCTGCCTCGGCCAGTTTTCGCATGCCTGCCAAGAAGCTGTATTTCACCTTCGAATTATCTATTTTGCTCTTCAGCCGATGCATTCCTGTCAAGTGATTTAGGTAAACATTTCCTTTAGCTCACAAGCAAGGACTCAGCCTTTCCGTCCTCCTGCAAGTGATTCATAGTCCTGCTACCATGGAAAGTTTTCTGCCCCTCGCATCTCATATAGACACTTAGACGCTTGTACACGCACACACAGTTAGTATAGAATAGATTCTGTCCGAGAGTCCTTCCTTGTGGATAACATAGTTCTCCAAACATAGGATGTTAGATATGATTTGGGATTAGGTTGACTTGACCCCCAGACTTCTCGTCTCCACATGTAGAGCTAAATGTCAAGTCCCCTTCACCCCCTAGTTGCACGTCAATTACACGTCATGCTGCCGCGCGCGCATCTATGCCAAGTATTATCTTATAGATCCACCTATGTCTGATAATGCAAACCAATCATGTTTCTTTTATTCCTTATTACGCCTAGTTTCGATTATGTCACTGTTTTGTCACTTTTCTTATCAAATGTTACGCCTTCTACATTCGTTTCATTGTAATGTACTTATTATAAAAATACATGTCTGTTAATAAATTATTGTACTTCACTTCCTGAACCCTCGTGGTGACGGAACCTGAAGGCCGCGACTCGAGTCGGCCATTTTGAATGGAATAAAGCCCATTAGAAAACCTCTTATACCACGGATTCTGCCTCTTGTTATTTTGAGCTATTTACTTTATTTTAAGATTCCGTATGAAATTCAGTCCGGTATATTTTATTTACCACATAATGGCGCCCGAACAGGGACACTTTCTCATCTCACGCGCCGGCGGTGCGTTGCAGGCCCGGTCTCCTGCCACAGCTGGACGGACCATAAACGCGTACCAGCAGGATTTCCTGTAAGCTCCCTCCGGTCAAGCGGGGGCGACTGAGGCTGCGATCAACCCAGACGAGGCGGTGAGAAGTGCGAAGTATCCCGACCAGAGCCTAGCTGAGAGAGCAAGATCCGAGGTATACAGAGGCCCACCAGGTTTTCCGAAATCCCGATGTCCAGAGGGTCCGATGTCCGCAGTTATCGAGTCCTGTCCATTCTCTGAGGCCTTCCGTTTCAAGGAGCTACTCGGTGAGTACCATCGCCGGGGAGGCGTGTTGACGCGCACATAGGTTGTGCCGGTCAAGACGGATTTGGGTACACAAATCCGGTCTGCACTGTTTAGCAGTGTATATGTACTGTTTAGCAGTATATCAAGTATTCCGAAGTATTCAGTTATTGTCAAGAATTCAGCGTGGTGATTAGTTAGGCAGACTGTCATCATTGTCGATCATTGTTATAATGTTTAATGTTTAATGTTTAAAGTATTCAGAAATGTCTTGCATATTGTGGTATGAATGACTGTTCATTGTTCACTGTTCATTTATGGTGTTTTTCGTATTAAGAAAATTCAAGAGTAAGTATCAGATCAGTTGTCAATATGCCGCTCTTCTCGAAGTTAAGACAGATTACTACCAGAAAAGGGGTGCTTGAAGAAGCAGTTCCTATTCCTCCTAGGGACACCCCAGGGCATTTTATGTACCATAAACATGGCTTAGATGCCATATTGTTTCTTGATCTATGGGTAGATTATACCAAAGGATTACCGGAAAGTCAAAGGTGGCCCATAGCGGGAACCTGGGATGCAGAGTGCATCATGAAAGTGGAGGAAGAGTTATGGAAAAGAAAGGTCAGACAGTCACAGAAAGACGCTGTTGAGTTATGGCGTAAAGAATCTCATAGACGAACAGAAAAAGCACGTAGACAAGAAGAGAGGAGTAAAGAAAGTTCAAATAAAGTTCAAGAAAATCTATTAATTGAGGAAGGTATCCGAGTGAAATCAGAACAAGTGAATAGACAAAGAAATGCTCTTATGAATGGTATGTATCCCCTTCTAGCCGAAGGACTACCTAAGGCTGTTACAGAGATGCCAAAAGACTTGCCACCCCCATTATTTCCAATTAAGGTACATCCAAAGGGGCATCCCAGAACCGCAGAAGATGTTTTTCTTTCCTCATATCTAGACGATGCAGCTCCCGAGTATGCTAACGCCACACCACATAGACCGTCTGGCGGAGGGGTTCAACGTCAGGATCAGGTATCTGTCCCCGTGCAACAGCAAGTTCCGACACAAGCGTCGGCAAGCACATCTGTTTCCGCATCTGTCTCCGCAGTCGATCCTATAGGGGTATCGACACCCATAGTTGCTGTGTCACGTTCAACGAATCCATTCACACCCGACGCCCCAGATGGGGCCACGGGAGGTGCTAGCAGTACCTTTACACCACCCAGAATAAATAAACTTGTTTTTCAAGAGTCAGCGCATTCACGTACACCTAAATTCGTAAGTGAACGTACGCTTAAGGAACTCCTTGTAAATTGTAGATATGACCCAGTGGTTGGTAAAGAGGACGAAATGGTCCTGGCATCATTACGTATCAGGCGAGCCGCAGAGTATTTAGCAAGGTTACCAGGGATGACTACGCATCTAGATAACATATATCATTTTGTTCAAACAGGACGAGATCCAGGATGTATTAACAGAGCTATGGAATTCCAGAAAGTAGAGATACAGGGGGAACTGTTACGTTTCCTCATAAACTGTGTAATCAGAAATCAAGATCGTCCGGGGGTAGACCCGAATGCAATGCTTATTCTTACAAGATGGAGTCAGAATATATCAGAAGGGAGACACGATAAGCAAAATTGTATAATAGCCATGTGCCGAAAAATACGTAAAGAAATAGAGCGTATTCATGAAGAGAGATTGGGAACAGACGAGTTTGAGCAAGATGAAGTGTCCGAATCAGGGAATTCCGCAAGACAGTCAGAGACCATAGCCTATGTAGGCAGAGGAAGATACTGTGAAAATACTAGATGTTTTTCTGATCCCATACACTCTGTATGTCCAAATAATAGCAGAACGTATCCGACGCCTGTAATAAATCTGAAATCTCCTGAACATTCGTTTCAAGCCGCAGATAAAATACTACGAGAACGAAGAGGTTATCACCTCCTCGATTCCATGGATGAGCAAGAATTAGCCAGATCAGCCGTTCACTGGATTGACAGTCCTGAAAAATACGGTGATGAGACCGTAGCACACACGTTTTTTAACCTCAGTACAGATGAACAACGTTTAGCTGGAATATATATGATTCAGCAACTCCTCATATTATATAAGAGCCAACATGCTGACCCTGGTCCTTTACCTGATATATTAACGGAACTACTCACGAACAGATGGAGAGGTTCTAGTAACAAGCTAATTAAAGAGATATTAGTGTCACGTAAGCAGTATGTCCTTTTTGTAAATCCAGATTCTCTCTCCTTGCCCCCCAGAGAAAGAGCACCGTACTACATGGATAGACAAAATCCTTTACGGGAAGTGCACCCAATAAAAGGCGAAGACAATGAGTTTCACCGTGTATTTGTTTACACACCCATATCAAAAATGGAATTATTAGAAATGAAAAAGGTAGTACCTAGTCATGACAAAGACCCAGCGGGTTTCCACCGAGAAATTAAAGACATGTTACTGATGGGAGAGTACACCTTTCCTGATATTATGACGATATTAAAGGTGCTTTTGCCTGCTGGCATATATGAAAAACTGAAAGAAAAAGAGTGGGAAGTGGGAGACCAAAAGATAGACTGGACAGCATTAGCAGAGGAAGAAAGGGGCCGAGCTGCAGGTTCAGGGCTCGGGGATAAAGTTAAACTATTACCAGGTTTACTAGTACAGGTACTGCCACGTTTATTAACTACAAAAAAGGAAGATTGGGGTGCAATCACAGCCTGTAAACAAAAGCAAGATGAAGACACAAGCGATTATTATGCTCGATTTGAAAAATGTTTTGGTATAAATAGTGGTATAAAAGCAAGTAGTGATTCATATCCACATTTATTTGTGACAAAATTAGTGGAAAATGCATTACCTCCAGTAAAGAATAGAATATTGAAATTCGAGAGTACCTGGCAAAGTAACACTCCGTCGCAAATGCTACAAATGTTACAGTATCATCACAATAGAATTAGGGATGAACAAGAACACGAGCATAGACGCATGAAGGATACAAAAATGAAAATGCTAGTTTCTCAGACAGTACCAGCAGATGGTCACAAAAAGGGTGTGACACATTCTGGTGATTCTGCAGTTCCTGTAAAAGGAACCTGCAATTACTGTAAACAACTAGGCCATTATGTACACGATTGTCCAGTCCTGAAACGTAATATAGCTACAGGTATTGCAAAAGAGAGACCACGATTAGTTAGACAAGATCAGAATGAACAAGGAGCTATGCAGCATGGACAGTCCATGCCAGTTCAGCAACAGTCCATGCCAGCCTCACAGCAACCCATACAGTTTGTGCCAGCTGCACCACCGTTGCCTGCTACTGCCACACAAACCACAACACGACAAATGTATCAGACTGCACAGTATGAATACCCTGAGTATCAGCGTTACGCATGAACCAGCCTAGAGAGGGAAGTTGACTTACCGCTTATCGAGATTCCTGTAGATCAAGAAGGACCTTATGTACATAGTGAATTATTAGGTCAAGATAGAAAATTCTTACTCGATACAGGGGCAAGTCGAACAACCATAAAACGTAGTGAAGTTCCAGGGGCACCCCTCTCAGGCTCTCAAAATGTTTCCCTTGGTTTTTCGGGAAAACCTATTGTTAATGAAGTATCACAGCCTCTACCACTTACGATAGGACCTTTGACACGAACTACAGATTTATTGCTTACTAAATCATGCCCAGAAAATCTGTTAGGAATTAAAACTCTGAAAGCACTAGGAGCCATAATATGTTGTTCTCCGGAAGGAGTAAGGTTGTTTTTACGTGATTTTAAAGGTCACTATGTGTCCAGAGACATGGATCCCCGACTACAGACTTTACCAGTACATCTATGGGCACAAGGCCCTACGGATGTTGGCTGCATGAACATTACACCCTATCGAGTTACATTGAAAGCAGGAGTGGTACTACCACGAATGCGACAATACAAGTTACCGCATGATGCTGTAGTGGCTTTGTTGAAAATCATTGATGAGCTAATTGCCCAGGGAGTAGTTGTAGAAACAGACTCCAATGTATGTAATTCACCGATAATTCCGATTCTCAAACGAACTGATCCTACTGCTCCACCAGTGTACCGATTGGTTATTGATTTGCGTGAACTAAACAAGTGTATTGTACCACAATTCCCTGTGGTCCCTGATATATCATCCTTGTTGACAGCAATTGATTCCGAAGCAACATTCTTTACTGTAATTGATCTCAAGAATGCCTTTTTCAGCGTCCCAATAGATCCGGAAAGCCAATACTTGTTCGGATTCAGTTTAAGTGGGCGCAGTTTTAAATTCTCACGCGCTCCCCAAGGATTCACAGAAAGCCCCAGCATCTACAGCCAAGCATTGAAACGAGAACTTGACAGTATCCACATGCCAGTCAATACTGCACTGCTTCAATATGTCGATGATCTGCTGATCACCGCGAGAAGCGAGTCAGAATGTGAAAAAGCTTCTCTGACAGTTTTACATTTCCTAGCCGACAAGGGGCACAAGGTGTCCCCTTCTAAGCTGCAATTCTGTGTTCAGCGAGTTATTTATCTTGGTCACTCGCTGTCCAAGGAGGGAAGGCAGCTTACACCAGATCGCATTCAGTTAATTGCTAACATGTCAATACCCCAGACACAGAAGGAGGTGCGGGCTTTCATAGGCCTCACTTCATATTGTAGGCAGTGGATCCCTCAGTACGCATTTCTAGCAAAACCACTCATTCAGTTAACCACACAGGAGGCAGCCACATCGACTGTTCTCCCTTGGACTCAGGAACATACACAAGCTTTTGAAAGCCTAAAGAAAGCTTTATGTCAAGCACCTGTTTTAGCAACACCATGTTATAACAAACATTTTACACTCTTTGTTACAGAACGCGAAGGTACTGCCTTGTCAGTACTCACTCAGGATCAAGCAGGATCATGCAAGCCATGTGCTTATTTTTCCAGTACATTAGATCCCGTAGCTCAGGCTTTACCTGCATGCCTGAAATCAGTGGCAGCGACAGCTTTAGCAATCAGACAAAGCGATGCCATAGTATTAGGACACCCATTGACAGTTCAAGTACCACATGCAGTAGAGGTTCTTGTGAACCGAACACAAACACAACACTTGACCATAGCAAGACTTACCGGTTATGAACTGACATTGTTTCAACCACACATAGAGATCCGACGGTGTAATACATTGAACCCTGCTACACTATTACCTGTAATTGGAACAGACCCACTAGCTCATGATTGTGTTGAAATCATTGAAATAAAAACGAAACCTAGACAAGACTTGACAGACGTTCCATTGTTAGATCCAGACCTGACGTTGTATGTAGACGGATCATGCATGAGAGCAAGTACAGGAGATTTAGTGGCCGCGTATGCAGTCACAACAGACACTGAAGTTATTGAGACACATTGTATAGATACTCTGTCAGCCCAAGCAGCAGAACTTATTGCTCTAACGCAAGCCTGTATTCAAGCCACAAATAAGAAAGTTAATGTATACACTGACTCACGTTATGCATTCGGAGTTGTACACGACTTCGGCGTGCTGTGGCGAGAGAGAGGTTATCTAACGTCCCATGGTGCCCACATTCAGCACGGGCCCCTCATTCATGCTTTGTTAGATGCAATACATCTACCCACTGCTATATCGATTATGAAATGTAAAGCACACACGAAGGTTACTGATACCATTTCTCAAGGCAATGATTTAGCTGACAGAACAGCTAAACAGACTGCTCAGAATCGCACATTAGACATGACAAAGCCAATAGTTCAGACCCCAACACAGTGTATGACAATTAAGGATCCCGCACTTGACGTAATTGACATACAGACACATGCCACAGCAGAAGAAATAAAGAAGTGGACTGAACTAGGAGGGATCCAGACAGATCAAGGATGGATGACGAAGGAGAAATCTGTATGGTTTCTCCCTGATTCCATGGTTCAAGCCATTATAGCTACAGTTCACAGTCCAGCACATTTAGGAGAGAAGGCTATGCTAGACAGCATTCAGCACATTTGGTTCAACAAACATTTACGAGCAGCAGCTAAACAAAAAGTTCGTACCTGTATGATATGTTGTCAGTTTAATCCAGGAAAGAGTGTTCCCGTAGAGCAGGGTGGATTTCAGCCTCCTGACCATCCTTTTGAAGTCCTCCAGATGGATTATATTCAGATGGAACGTTGTCGAGGATTCAAATATGTCCTCGTAGTTGTCTGCGCTCTCTCCCGTTGGACAGAGGCGTATCCCGTATCAGATTACACTGCCCCGACTACTGCCAAACAGTTAGTTCGAGAATTCTTCCCACGGTACGGTTTACCACGTGTTGTATATTCAGATAACGGCCAGCCTTTCTCATCCGAATTAATGAAACATGTCTCACTCTTGTTGGGATATCAGTGGAAATTCCACTGTGTCCGACACCCCGAGGCAGCAGGTCTCGTAGAAAGACATAACCAGACACTGAAAATCAGACTGTCCAAAATATGTAGAGAGAAAGGTGTCGACTGGATAGTAGCATTACCAGTTGCACTCTTTTACATGAGAATGGTAGCACACTCTAGAACAGGGCTATCCCCGTATGAGGTGATCTTTGGTAGACCACCGAATATGTGGGGGACGCCTATACCCCGTAAAATAACTGACATTGACTGTAACATGCTGACAGATTACTTGGCTTCCTTGATGTCTGCACTACAATCTTCTCGTTCACAGGTAGCTGCAGCCTTTCCCGACAACACTGAGGCGAAACCCCATGACGTTGTTCCGGGTAATCTTGTCTTTGTGAGAAATTTCGACAGGAAAAGTCAACTGGAGCCCAGGTGGAAAGCACCCAAGTTGGTCCTGTTGACCACAAGAACAGCCGTGAAGATCGAGGGACGCAAAGGGTGGATTCATTCAAGTCACGTCAAAAAATTTCATGGACTACCTTCAGATATAGACACTGTGCCCTGCACTCCCTCACAGACTGATTCAAAACTTCCTTTTGTTGAACAGAATGACTCTCAGTACTATAAATTAAAGCTTAGGCCCAAACAGTCGAGCAATTTGATTGTTTAAGTCCTCTCCAAGGTGAAGCGGTTGAATTGTCTCCGACATGTATCCCTTGGACCTGAGTAGAGAAAATACCCGAGAAATGTTGAAACGACAGGCGTATTGTAAATCACTGCGTAGCTACTGTATGAGGACATTATTAATTTTGTTTTTATTGAGTATTTTAGTAATTATTACGAGTGTGATTTTGCACATATATCATCCTATCTCTAGACATGTTTATAATGTTGCTGCAGAACATTCTTTTAGTGACCTACCGCCACATGAATTGTCCTATAGACTTGCGCTGCGCAATAACACCTTCATTAGTATGTTACATCATTCCCATCAGACTAGTAATGCCACCAATTGTTGGGTGTGTGGCCGACTTCCTCCCTATCAGAATAACAAAGGAGTTCTGCCTTTCTTTCCACATCCATTCACACACAATGGCTCCTGTGGAGCATGGTTTAGTTTATTAAATTCCATAGACCCAGACACAGCAGTTTATCAACAACATTGGATATGGGGAAATCTGAATCTAGTTTTATTCAAAGTCTGTCACCCTAATAAGGAGGGTCACCCCAGTAGAACAGGAACTGATTTAGAAAATGAAGTGTATAAATTAGGTAATTTTACGCCTAATCTTATGATTCTGAATGTCAAATCCGAAGTTGAACTAATTCTGCCCACTATGTCAGTATTTCCAGTTAAGGGTGAATTATGTGTAAGAAAAGTTGGTTCCATACATATGGGCCATAGCCAATGCGTTACTACAGTAGAATATAGTGATCAAGGTAAATCTTCATTTAGAGCTTCTCGCCATTCTTACTTCATATGTGGTCAGACGGCATATATGCGTCTGCCTCTAGATTGGGATGGTACCTGTTACATAGCATTCCTTTTGCCACCTGTTTTCCTAGCTCCCCCTGATTATTATCGAAATGTTCATTTAGTACACAATAGAGAGCAAAGAGATCTCCCAGTTGTCGATTATACTGAGACAGCATGGGACAAGTATGTAGATTTCAATAAAGGTATCTTTCCCTATATAGGTACAATATCAAATAGTAAGCTGATACGCAGACTCACCAAGACTCTTGAAGCTGTAGTAAACGAGACTATAGCCGCCCTAGGCAATCTGACAGAGGAACAAACAGTGATGAGAATTGTTGTTCTCCAGAATCGTCTTGTCCTTGACGTCATCCTGGCCGATAGGGGCGGAGCTTGCAGGGTCATCGGATCCAGCTGCTGCATATTCATACCAGAAAATTCGCCATCTGTATATAAAGCTATAACACGCCTTCATAAGATTGTAAGCCAGATACACGAGAATCCAGGCACTTGGACGTGGTCCGGGTGGTTTTGGAGTGTGATATCAGCCTGGGGATGGAGAGTTCTATCCTTCCTAGGTATTGGCCTTCTCATACTATTCAGTTGCTGTCTATGTCTACAATGTGGACCAGCGATTTGTGGTCTGTGTGCCACATCGTGCATTCCATATCACAGTTCTCGTTCAAAATACCGGAAGAAGAAGGAAGAAGAAATGATGCTCCATGAGCAAATCGATGGAATGATGAAGATTGATGTCTCTTGAAGGGCAAGAAGGGGACAAGGAGGGAATGTGGAAATGTGGATTTTCCTGATCAGTTATGTCCCCTATCTTGGACCCCAACGGTTCTATATGCATGTTACAAGTACATGTATGTTCCCTCCAGTTCCAGTTTCTAAGACGCAAACATATGTGTGTCTACCGTCAACATGTTCTCTGTCAGATCCGCCATCGATGGGCTGGATATTCGATTCTTAGGTATGAAAGGCCACCGACTTTATATGGCTAAGTTACTCCATTTTTACAGTTCAGGCAAGTAGGCCCGATTCTGTCCTCAAAGCCTTTCCCTGCTCTCTGTCTTTGACAGCTTCAGCTTGAGCTCGCATCTGTATCCATGAACTTTGTCCTACTCCCTGTGCAGCTAACGGTGCCTGCCTCGGCCAGTTTTCGCATGCCTGCCAAGAAGCTGTATTTCACCTTCGAATTATCTATTTTGCTCTTCAGCCGATGCATTCCTGTCAAGTGATTTAGGTAAACATTTCCTTTAGCTCACAAGCAAGGACTCAGCCTTTCCGTCCTCCTGCAAGTGATTCATAGCCCTGCTACCATGGAAAGTTTTCTGCCCCTCGCATCTCATATAGACACTTAGACGCTTGTACACGCACACACAGTTAGTATAGAATAGATTCTGTCCGAGAGTCCTTCCTTGTGGATAACATAGTTCTCCAAACATAGGATGTTAGATATGATTTGGGATTAGGTTGACTTGACCCCCAGACTTCTCGTCTCCACATGTAGAGCTAAATGTCAAGTCCCCTTCACCCCCTAGTTGCACGTCAATTACACGTCATGCTGCCGCGCGCGCATCTATGCCAAGTATTATCTTATAGATCCACCTATGTCTGATAATGCAAACCAATCATGTTTCTTTTATTCCTTATTACGCCTAGTTTCGATTATGTCACTGTTTTGTCACTTTTCTTATCAAATGTTACGCCTTCTACATTCGTTTCATTGTAATGTACTTATTATAAAAATACATGTCTGTTAATAAATTATTGTACTTCACTTCCTGAACCCTCGTGGTGACGGAACCTGAAGGCCGCGACTCGAGTCGGCCATTTTGAATGGAATAAAGCCCATTAGAAAACCTCTTATACCACGGATTCTGCCTCTTGTTATTTTGAGCTATTTACTTTATTTTAAGATTCCGTATGAAATTCAGTCCGGTATATTTTATTTACCACAATACAACCGTCTCACAAACTTTCTCATTTCAGTATGATGAACAGCCAGCATCCTAAAATGATGGAAAACACTATTGCACACTTTTCTAGATAGACAAGCCAGAGAATGACCCTGCAAACCAGTATTCTCTCTCACTCTGCATGGATCCAGACTTTGAAGCACCTTAATCTTCTGTTTTATACTTTTTTTACTATATTCTCTTAGAAACTCTCGAAATTTGTCAATAGATTCCTGACGCACAGTGCAAATACTACTACAATTCCAAGTGTACACTGGGGCTTTAGGACGTCTCCCCATAGCCTCATCTGCCATCACTTGTACCTCATCTCTAGGAACCATTATCTCCTTCTCCATTATGCAACCATTTTTTACTTCGTAAGAACGACCTCTGGTGTCAACTGCATGCAGCAAACTATTACTTTGAAAATAGCTCTCTTCATTAAAAAAAGGTTCACTACTTGAACTATGCATCCACTTTCCTAAAAACACTTTACAAAAGTTTGTTCTGTTCACTACTCTTTTCCTTTTGCTATGTGATTTCAGTACATTAACCATTTTGTCTAATGTACGCATCCTATTCAAAATTAAAATGAATAGTTTCCTTTTTCATTCTAATGCCTTTGCTGCAATGGCTTCTATTTCTTTTTTTCTTTTATAAAACTTTGTCTTTTTCTTATATTTCTTCACATCCTTCATCAAATTGGACATAACTCTTCTCTGAAACATTTTTCTACGTATCTCTTTAAACGCTGTTTTTCTATTTATATAAATCTTTTCAGTTGCTGAAGGTATATTTGCATTAACTAAATTGTCAATTTTTTCCTCTCCTTTTTTGTTCAAAACATCCTTTCGATTACAGACATTTTGTACATTTTTCATTCTTTTGAATATATTTTTTATAAATTGTTTTTTCTGCTTACCAGAAGATTTTTTCTTTTTCCCAACATGAGCATCTTCTACTAACTTTGGTCCTCTAGTTGTCTTCAAATATAGGTTTTTTTTGTGCGTTTTTTGAACTCTGGATTTTGTAGGCATCTTAAATTTTGTCCACTGCTCTTCAGCAATACCTGAAAAAAACTAAAAAAAAAATCCTTTATTATATTTAAATATATTACTACATTTCTTTTCACAATAGTCACAAAACGTAATTTCTTTGCCAATTTGAATGCACACTTACTGCTCTTTTTTTTTGGCAAGTTAAAATCACTTTTACAGACTGACACATTATGAAACCACTTTTCAGTTTTTTAAAAAAGCCCATGTCCAGACTGCTTTTTCAGACCACCACCATGTGTATCCTCGGTGACTACCTACACTCCAGCAAGGGCAACCAGCCTTAGTGATGCTGAATGTATTTGCATTACAGACTGAAACCTGAAAACCCCACTCGCTTCTAAATACTGTGCATGATTATACATGGAAAGGAGCTGGGTGTGTGCTAAGAGTCTGCTTCTTCCCCCAAAAAATCGCTCCCCCTTTTTCCTACTAATGCAACTGTGAAATCACCAGAGCAAAACGCAATAAATCTCTGCCTGTAATTCCTATTTCCACACAGAGTCATGTTTTCACATTAGTCCCAAAACGAAATTTCTTTGCCAATTTGAAAGCACACTTACTGCTATTTTTTTTTGGCAAGTGAAAATCACTTTTACAGACTGACACATTATGAAACCACTTTTCTGATTTTTTTAAATTGCACATGTCCAGACTGCTTTTTCAGACCACCACCATGTGTATCCTCGGTGACTGCCTACACTCCAGCAAGGGCAACCAGCCTTAGTGATGCTGAATGTATTTGCATTACAGACTGAAACCTGAAAACCCCACTCGCTTGTAAATACTGTGCATGATTATACATGGACAGGAGCTGGGTGTGTGCTAAGAGTCTGCTTCTGCACCAAAAAATCGCTCCCCCTTTCCATCTAATGCAACTCTGAAATCACCAGAGCAATACGCAATAAATCTCTGCCTGTAATTCCTATTTGCACTCAGAGTCATGTTTTCACATTAGTCACAAAACAAAATTTCTTTGCCAATTTAAATGCACACTTACTGCTCTTTTTTTTTGGCAAGTGAAAATCACTTTTACAGACTGACACATTATAAATCCACTTTTTAGATTTTCTTAAAAAGCCCATGTCCAAACTGCTTTTTCAGACCACCACCATGTGTATCCTCGGTGACTGCCTACACTCCAGCAAGGGCAACCAGCCTTAGTGATGCTGAATGTATTTGCATTACTGACTGCAACCTCAAACCCTTAAAGTATTCCTTATTTTTACCAGTACACCTTAATTTATCATGAAAAAATTGTCCATATTATTTTACATGTTCCTCACATTTAAATTTCTCCCAAAACAGAAAATAATAAACACAACTTCTACAAAAGGAATTCCAATTCTATTATTCATTTCTTAATTTACCATATACATCCCCTCTCAAACTCTAAACTCACCTTTAAAATTAGTTAGTTGTGAAAGAAATGTGGCACTCAAACAGCAGATTATCAGAGCCAGGATCTCTGTTCTCTACACCTCTCTCCTCTCAGCAGAACCAGATAATGGCAAACTTTCCCTCTATTTTTCCACACATATACATGTAAGTTTCAAATCTCAGTGCTTCCCCCTTTTTTTCAAATGTAATCACACATTTCTATTGGTTGAAAACCAACCCTTTTCCAAAAGTACCCTGCCCCCAACTTGACTTCTGCCTAGTACCCTTCCCCCAACTTGACTTCTGCCTGCTACCATAGCAACAGCTCATGGAACACTGCTGTGTGGAGTTAGGTCAGAAGTTCGCCACACAATGTTTCAATTCCACAGAGCAAGAGTGCTTGACTTTTCAAACCTAACAGCAAATCCATAGTACTGTTCTTTGGTAACACATTTTTTTTTACCAATACAAAACATGCTTCTATTAATTTACACATACAGCCTAGTTTTTATTCTAGAATGGTATGAAACAGCCAATCAGTTATTTTTGTTTTGAAAAAAATATGTATGCCTCCATTTCCAAACTGTCTTTCTTTTCTTATTGCCATTCTACTGAAAGACACCTCCTGAGTGCATCCAGTTCTCCTTTGAAGATGTTCACAGTGTGGATTGTAGGGCACAGCTATGTCTTCTGGAGTGAAAAGTTTGCAGAGAAAACAGGTATGGTGAGAGACCTTGCTTTGCCAAATGTAGACATTAAATGGATTGGTCAGAGAGGGTTAAAGTGGCACCAATTGATGCCATTGGTGAAATCCTTCATGCAAATCCAACACCCTGACCTCATAATAGTGCACTGTGGTGGCAATGACCTAGGCACTTTGACTGGGGTAGGTCTGGAAATGCTTATGAAGGACACCTTTGCACAACTGTTTTCACTTTTCCCTAAAACTGCCTTTGTGTTTTCCAACATATGCCAAAGGCAAAAATGGAACTGGTCCAATCATTTCTGTCCGCAAATTGACAAAGCAAGAAAGCACGTCAACAAATCTGTTTCTGCTTTCCTCCGTGACTATGGTATGGGTGCCATTTACCACAACAACTTGCGTTATGACATGCAAGACATTTATAGAGGAGATGGTGTGCACTTCAATGATGAAGGGAACAGAGTCTTCCTCTTGAACCTTAGACTCTGCATCGGTACTTACTTGTAGGTACCACTTAAAAAATCACTTCATAAACACAACGGCTCTTTTTAGAGCCCCCTAATATCTAAACTCTTAAATCTGCATTTCATTTCTTTTTTATTTATTTTTTTCTTCCGTACGCTTACCGTAAGCTTACCGTACGCGTACCCCGTGATTTTTTTTTAAATCCATAAATGTTTTCTTTGTACTTTTCTGTCCTTCTTTGACCCCCTCACAAATGTAAGGGAGTCTGTAACTCTCCTCCTTGCCCCCTTTTCTTGTTTTCACTCTTTTTTTTCTGAGTGAAACACACAAAATGGCGGCCGCCGCTTCCTGGTTTCGGCCGATTCCAATGTTTACTAAGATCTAACAGCCAATCAGAATCGCGCTCGCGCACGCCACCGTTCGCGTACGGTAAGCTTACGGTAAGCGTACCGTAAGCTGGCTCAGATATATATATTGATTTAAATGCTATTTTCTCAGGACCTACTGAACAGATTTACACCAAACCTACAAAAGGCACTTCCTTGACCTAGGGACTACCTCTCTGCCAAATTTCTAGTAATTCTGTTCAGCCGTTCGGGCTGTAGCCCTGTCTAAAGGTCCTATGGAAAAATGCATGGGAAAAACGCATTTTGGGACCCCCCTTTTTTCTCAGCCCCCGCTTGGCGAATCCCCCCGAGACTTTCAGGGTAGGAGCGGAGCGTAGCGCCCCACCTATTTTGAGAAATTCGCGAGGATTCGTCGACCGGCGCCAAAGTTATTCAAAATAGAATGTTGCGGATTTCCTATGGAAAAGGGGTCCTAACTATAACTACCTACTGGCGACCGCCAGTAGGTAATATATATATATATATATATATATATATATATATATATTCACTTAAAAAACCATAGGTTTCACACATGTTATAGTTAGGTGGACATTTCACTCGTAAAAAACCAATGAAATTCCCCCGTTATAGTTAGTTCAGATAACTATAACTCGCGCGCCCGCAATCCACTGCTCATGACGTCACATATTACATCACTCATGACATGGTCAGTGGCATCACTCATGACATCACTGATGACATCGTCCTTTTGATAGAGTGGCGGTCGCGCGAGTTATAGTTATCTGAACTAACTATAACGGGGGAATTTCATTGTTTTTTTACGAGTGAAATGTCCACCTAACTATAACATGTGTGAAACCCATGGTTTTTTAAGTGAATTTGCAAGGTTTTTTAAATGCTAATTCCTAACTATAACGTGTGTGAAACCTATGGTTTTTTCAGTGAATTTGTACGTTTTTTTAATGCTAAGTTATTTCTTTATTATTATATTTTTTATATATTTATTTTACAATAAACTACATATTAACATTTTTTTTTTAATGGTTTTTCACCGTGCGCGCACAGTGCGCGCACCCCGCAATTTAAAAAACAAAAGTAAATGTTTTTTTCTGCCTTCGGGGTCCTTCAGGGACCCCCTGACAAAGGCTAGGGGGTCAGGAACTCTCTACCCTGCCCCCTTTTCATGTTCGCCACCTTCCTTTTTCACTCTCGCACTCAAAACAAACAAAATGGCGGCCGACACTTCCTGATTTCGACCGATTCGAACGTTGACTGACATGTAACCACCAATCAGAATTACGCTCGCGCACGTTAGGGTGCGCGCACCGTGCGCGCACGGTGCGCGCCTATAGATATTTATGTACTTTAACTCCAATTTTCTCAGGAACTACTGAACAGATTGAATCCATATATGCAAAAGGGACATCCCTGACCCGAGGACTACCTCTTTGCCAAATTTCAAGTAATTCTGTTCAGCCTTCGGGCTGTACCTTCGACTAAAGGTCCTATGGGAAAATGCATGGGGAAAACGTGTTTTGGGACCCCCCTTTTTTCTCGGCCCCCGCTTGACGAATCCCCCCAAGACATTCAGGGTAGGAGATGAGCGACCGCCAGTAGATAATATATATATATATATATTATCTACTGGCGGTCTCCAGTAGATAGTTATAGTTAGGACCGTGTTTCCATAGGAAATCTGAAAATTCTATTTTGAATAACTTTGGCGCCGGTTGACGAATCCTCGCGAATTTTTCAAAATAGGTGGGGCGCTCCACTCAGCTCCTACCCTGAAAGTCTCGGGGGATTTGTGAAGCGGGGGCTGAGAAAAAAGGGGGGTCCCAAAACGCGTTTTCCCCATGCATTTTTCCATAGGGACCTTTAGTCCAAGGAACAGCCCGAACGGCTGAACAGAATTACTTGAAATTTGGCATAGAGGTAGTCCTCAGGTCAGGGATGTGCCTTTTGGATATCTGGAGTCAATCTGTTCAGTAGTTCCTGAGAAAATTGCAGTTAAAAGTACATATATATCTATAAGCGCGCAATTCTGACTGTTAGATGTCAGTAAACATTCGAATCGGTCGAAATCAGGAAGTGTCCCCCCAAGGTGAAAAAAACAAAAAAAAAATTTTCGAAAAAGCGCGAGGTGCGCGCACCGTATGCGCACGGCACGCACAACGCATCGTGGGCGTTCGGTGCGCAAAGTGCACCGAATGCTTACAGCGCGCGCACGGCGCGCAAAGTGTACCGTGCGCTCACGGTGCGCGCACCGTGAAAAACCTGAAAAAAAAAATATTAATAAATACATAACTTAGCATTTAAAAAACCGTACAAATTCACTTAAAAAACCATAGGTTTCACACACGTTATAGTTAGGAATTAGCATTTAAAAAACCTTGCAAATTCACTTAAAAAACCATAGGTTTCATACATGTTATAGTTAGCTGGACATTCCCCTCGTAAAAAACCAATGAAATTCCCCCGTTATAGTTAGTGCAGGCAACTATAACTCGCGCGACCGCAATCCTCTGCTGATGACGTCAGATATTACATCACTGATGACATTTGTAATATATGTATAGCTAAAGATTAATGGAAGAAGACATGGGTAAATAAGTGTCTAAATACAGTGATGTAATATCTGACGTCATCAGCAGAGGATTGCGGTCGCGTGAGTTATAGTTGCCTGCACTAACTATAACGGGGGAATTTCATTGGTTTTTTACGAGGGAAATGTCCAGCTAACTATAACATGTGTGAAACCTATGGTTTTTTAAGTGAATATATATATATATATATAAAACCTCCTGGTCGCCAGTAGGTTTTTATAGATAGGATGTAGCCTCCATGGTAGGAGTGTTTTTTCATTTGCCAAAAACGTTAGCATCGTTTGACACATCCTTGAATAATTTTCAAAAGTTGTTCGACGTTCAATTCAGCTGCTGTCTTGAAAGCTTCAGGGTGTTCTGTCAAGCGGGGGCCGAGAAAAAGGGGGTCCCAAAACGCATTTTCTCTATGTTAATTTCCATAGTAAATTTGGACACATCTACAGCCTGAACTGCTAAATGGACTTACACCATATTTTGCACAAAGGTAGCTGTTGATCCAGAAAGCCCTCTGTTCATGAGTTGGTGTAAATATGTTCAGCAGTTGCGGAGTAATTTAAAGAAATCTCCAGATGTATATATAAAGGCACGTGGATGATCTGCAGCCCCTCACGATCTCGTGCTGAGATCTGATTGGCTGTCAAAACTCAAATAAAGAAATGTGAGGTGCAGAATGAGGCAAGTAAAGTACAGAAAGATGCCAGAGAAGTGCAGAAAGAGGCAGGAGAAGTGCAGAAAGAGGCATGAGAGGTGTAGAAACAAGAGAGTGAGGTGCAGAAAGAGGCAAGACAGGTACAGAAAGAGACAAGAGAAGTGCAGAAAGAGAGAAGTGAAGTGCAAAAAGAGGCAAGCGATAGGTACAGAAAGAGGCAAGAGAAGTGCAAAAGGAGGCAAAAGAAGTGAATAAAGAAGCGGAGGAAGTGCATAAAGAATCAAGAGAAGTGCAGAAAGAGGAATAAATGTGCAGAAGGAGGCAAGAGAGGTGCAGAAATAGGCAGGAGAAGTGCAGAAAGGGGCAAGAGAAGTGCAGAAAGAGGCAAGAGAAGTGCAGAAAGAAGCAAGAGAGGTGGAGAAAGATGTAAGAGAAGTGCAGAAAGACACAAGAGAAGTGCAGAACGAAGCAACATAAGTGCAGAAAGGGGCAAGACAAGTGCAGATACGTGCAAGGTAAGTGCAAAAAGAAGCAAGTGAGGTGCAGAAAGATACAAGAGAAGTACAGAAAGAATGAAGAGAAGTGCAGAAAGAGGCAAGAGAGTGGCAGAAAGAGGCAAATGAAGTGCAGAAATAGGCAAGAGAGGTAAGGTAAGTGCAAAAAGAAGCAAGTGAGGTGCAGAAAGATACAAGAGAAGTACAGAGAGGCAAGAGAAGTGCAGAAAGATGCAAGAGAAGTACAGAAAGAATGAAGAGAAGTGCAGAAAGAGGCAAGAGAGTGGCAGAAAGAGGCAAATGAAGTGCAGAAATAGGCAAGAGAGGTAAGGAAAGAGGCAAGAGAAGTGCAGAAAGAAGGAGGTGAAGTGCGGTGCAGAAAGAGGCAAGAGAGGTGCAGAAAGAGGGAGGAGAAGTGCAAAAAGAGACAACAGAAGTGCAGAAAGAGGCAAGAGAAGTGCCAAAAGAAGCAAGAGAAACACAGAGAGAGGCAAGAGAAGTGCAGAAAGAGGCAAGAGTAGTACAGAAAGAGGCAAGAGAGGTGCAGAAAGAGGCAAGAGAGGTGCAGAAAGAGGTAAGGGCGTTACAGAAATAAGAGAGTGAGGTGCAGAAAGAGGCAAGAGAAGTGCAGAAAGAGGCAAGTGAGATGCAGAATGAGGCAATATATGTACAGAAAGAGCCAAGAGAAGTGCAGAAAGAGGCAAGAGAAGTGCAGAAATAGGCACATGAGGTGTAGAATGAGGCAATAGATGTACAGAAAAAGGCAAGAGAGGTGCAGAAAGAGGCAAGTGAGATGCAGAAATTGGCAAGGGAGGTGCAGAAAGAAAGGAGGTGCAGAAAGCAGAAGAGATGTGCAGAAAGAGGCAAGAGAAGTGCAGAAAAAGGAAAAAAGGTACAGAAAGAAGCAAGAGAAATGCAGAAAGAGGCAAGAGAGGCACAGAAGCTAGCAAGAGTGGTTTGCACACCATTAGTACCAATTTAACACCCTCATTTAGCAATAAGTAAGAGGTGACCATTCTAGGTTTGCAAAGGGCCTTCCACCACGCTATAACACTTGTTGCTACATTTTTGATAACATTTGAGCAGTTTGAGCTAGAAACAAGGTTTTTTTGTTCAAATCTGCAGATTATGCAGCAGATGATGGATTATGTGGCAAATGCGCAAAATGTATAATTGTGCGAAAGTCTGTGCAGCCAAACAGTCGCATAATTCCAGTGGCCCTGCTCGTATTTCCGTCTAGGTCCTGAAGTGATCCTCAATGGTTTCTTCTTTTTTTTTGCCTCATTGAGTTTATAGTTTAGCGTCTATGGAAACGACGAAGACTAAACCTGAGGTTACCACTCCACAACACTGACTATCATACCACATAATTACTCTCCATAACACATAATCCCACTCTACATAATTCCTATACTCTAATTGCCACATATTTTACATCCACATAATTTCACTGCAAAACATACCATATAATTTCACTACACACAACATACATCCACTCCACTCCGCTCCGCTCCACAAAACATCAGTAAAAATGTTTTATATTTACAACACCAATAGCTCTAATTCTTGCAAATGCGAGAGTTGCATAGTGGTGGAGAAAAGGGGCTGGGCATCCGACCAGTGCTCAGGAATTCCACTGCGTAGGACTTACAGGAGGAACCAGAAGGGCTTCTTGGCCCCCAAAGTCCCTCAGGAGTAAAGTGGACTTCATCCCCCAACCAGTAGTGTGCCAGGAGGTGTGTTTGCAGAGTGGTGGAGAAAGGGGTGTGTGGCCTCCGAATACCTCTTAGCAATCCCACAGTGTGAGACTTACTGGCGGTAACAGGAGGCCTTCTATTACCTCCAGTAAGTCCCACACAGCAGGATTGCTAAATTCTTATAGTAGGCCATGCCCCCTTTTCCCACAACTCTGCAAATGCGTTCCCTGGCACGCTCTTGGATGGGGATTGTAGTCTCCTTCCCTCCTGAGGGTCCTTAGGGGCCAACTAACCTACCTACTACCTCCAGTAAGCCCCAGATAGTTGGATTGCTGAGAGGTGGACACAGACCAAGCCCCTTTGCAAACACACCCCCTGGTGCATTCTTGTTACTTCATAGGACCCATCTCGCCTAAGCTAATCAAAATGAACGCGCCTCCTTTTAACACTGTTAGGACCCTTCCTCTTCCAACAGACTTGCTAACAGGCGTTAAAGGACAACAATAGTAAATATTGATTGAACTTTAAACTGTGCTTCAGCTGAAGACAGACAACCACTACACATGTCTCTCCTATCTGAATCAATTGGCAAAGCAGACATATGATATTTCTGCAAAGGGATTTAGACATTCATACGCCTGTAGCAGCTTGCTGTAGAGCTCAACAAACACATGTTGATAATGTATTTTAAATTGAATCAATGGTCTACACACATGTATTAATATAACTTAATGTTAAAAAGACCTGCTGCCGATGTACCAGTTAATAGAGCACCTCTACCCAATTTATAGGCCCAAGCCATAGGGAATGGCCTATATCGAGAGGCCTGTAAAAGAGCAAGGTGCCCTGTAACTACTAGTATCACGTGAAGCAAAGGACTGTATGTGCTTTAACTACCATCAGTTTGCTTTTTAGGGCTCCTCACACCTGGCATCATGTCAGCTGCCCAGCTGACATGATGCCAGGGGTTCCTACTGTCTTTAACCTGTCGGCCTAACCTATTGTCCATTTTCAGCGAGAGATTCCTAAACAGTGTGTAAAGCACCTTAGAAATACCAATAAATAAATAAACAAAAAATAAAGGAAGAAATAAGGGAAAAGCAGAAAAACAAGCATTAGAATTTTGATGCAGAAGGCCTGTACCGGCCATTCTTGGTCCTCTGCCGGACCGCTGTCTTCAATCTTGTTCACAACAGTGCAATATGTTAATTTTGAATTCAATAAATTAGAGTGAAAGAAAATGACAGAGTAACAGTGTAGACCAAGGTATACTTAAGATTTGTGACGCCAATTAGAGAAAGTATTTGCAACATTTGTCATGCAAAAGTTACACCAAAGAATGCATGTAAGCTGAGTTCCACCTCTTAGGGGTATTTACAATCCCTTTGTTACTTCCTCCTTTCCAAAGAGGTTGGCATCAGTGTAATGGATTTAACTTTTGAAATTATTTTTACTTTCCGTTTTCACATGATTCTACTTCCTCCAGGCCTCTACATGCCAAAACTAGGGTAATTGTTGAGCTTTCATATTTTTCTGTGGCACTTACACTTGGATCTTTTCAGTGTGACATACATTTGCAATTGTTAGTGAATACTCACTAATGTACACCTGATTAATTGTTGATCACCTTTGCCTGGGATGTCTTTGACTACTCCTCTGGCATGAGGAAGCAGGCTGGAAGAAAAAGATAAAGTATTAGTGGAAAAGGAAAGACATATTAGGGTATAAGTAGGAGTTGAATTACTAGGGCTTAGGTGGTGGTAGCAGTAATTGGGTAGGGCAAAAGGAAATTAAGGCGAAGATTAAGTGCAAAAGGCGATATACAGGTTTTGAGGTATTATGGGATATGTAGGGATAGACTTACTAGAATGTAGGCAAGGGCAGAGGTACATGAGTATAAGCAGAAAAACTTGGGTATTGTCTGGGGACAGTAAAGGGCACAAGTAGTGGTGTCAGAATTAGGGTACAAGAAGGGACTGAGGTAATTGTGTATAGGTTAAGGTAGTGGTACTAGGGTATAAGCAGGGGTAGAGGTGCTAGGAGAGGGACAGAAGAGCAAGAGTACAAGATGGAGTGGGGTAGTTAGGGGTACGTGAAAAATGGTATAGGCTGAAGATGTAAAATTAAGGCAGAGGTAGAAGCAGATTTCTAGAGTAACAAAGAGCTGAGAGCACTGGTAAAACATAGTTAAGGGAGTAGAAAAGGGACTGGACTGGGTGTAGGAAGAGTGATGAAGAAAGTAAGAAGGAAAAAAGAAAGTAGAAAGAGAAGGAGAAGAAGGGAATGTGGGGCATAATATCAGAACAACAAATATAGTGCTACAAAAATATTGTGTCAAAAATATCTATTTAAAAAATATCATCTACCTATACTTCTAATGGTAAGTACAAAAATATTGAAACAAAATTTTCGTTCACAATAATATCATTAATTATAATAAAAATATTTATTTTCATTATATATATATGTATATATATCAGTTTCACTAAGTACCAAGTACAAGTGCACTCTCGTCAGGAAATGATCACCGCTACGAGTCCATCCGTTATTGGAAGATCTTGCTTTATTCCATATTATAGAGCATCAGCCAGAAAATTACCCTACGCGTTTCGGCGAAACTCGCCTTGGTCACGGGTAAGTATATGTTCCGAAAACACACAATTATTAAGATTACATGTTGCATGCAACGTCATCGGCATAAACATAAACAAAGGACTTGCAAATCGAAATGATAACATAACGTGGCGGCCATCTTAGAACAGTATTGTATACATTGTGTCGTGAATTTCAAACACAATAAAGTTATAATTGACAATACTACAAACTAAATGCTTTGACAATCTCAACTGTATATAACGAGAAACTCACAATTTCTTTACGAATCTATATACAAAAATGCTGCCTCTCGTTCTTATATGTCGGGCATCCACGTAATTGGAAATGCAAATCAAAAATAATAAACGTGGCGGCCATCTTGCAACAATATAGTGTGCATTATGTCATGCACACAAACTGAATAATTTGACAATCTTATGTGTATGTGACGAGACCTCAAGAAATCATATATGAATCTATTTGCAAAAATGTTGCCTCTCGTACTGAATAATCTCAAAGTGAACAGTTGCATATTAATAAATACAAATGTAGCATACATCGACAGAAAAAGGATATCCTTCCACTTAATCAATGGATATGTGATCATGAAGCTTGTAAGCCTCAGATCATCTCGCATGTAGTCACGCAGGAAAGACTATTAATGAACAAATAACATCCATTAGAGAATCATGTTCCAAAAAGGGAATACATTAGCTCACCATCTAACAAGAATATAATAGAGTGAGAAATCTCATACATTCAATTAGAGTGCTTTTCAATTTCAGACGTAATAGCCAGGACTTCTTCATTTCTCAAGACTGTTCTACAGAGACTGAAACAAAAAGAAGAGGAGATCTAGATGAAAAGATCACAATCTAATAAGACAGAGAAAGATTGGGCTTCATATTATTCAGCTACGCCTGCCACAAACATTCAACATACAACACACAACAATCAACAATATAAAAATATAAAAATAAAAAGGCCAATGGATTTTTTTGTGAATAGACACACAGAAGTGCACAGAATGACACTTTCAATTAGATCACGTAATATATCCTGACCAAATTACCCAGAACTAGCACTACCTCCGCTGCACTTTAGGTAATACCCTGAAAATTTGGAAGTGGGAACTTAATCCTATCAATGAGTTGGCACTAATCGTCCCTTCAAATAGACAGAGTCAGTCCCCCAGATGCCAGGACATTTCCTCTTCAGTATTGAGTCCCTCAGGGATTTTAGTATTCAAATCTAAAATGTATCTTGACTCCAACTGCCGGAGTTTGCGTATCCTGTCACCCCCTCTTTGTGTTGCCAACAGCCTGTCATGTCCAGGGTGATTGCTTCCCACCATTTAGAGATTTCTTTTCTTAAAAGCTTCTCAAGCTTTTGGTATTTCTGATAACTCGAGGTGGGCGTACTCTGCTCTTCTTTGTCTGATGTCAGCTCCCCTGTTTTAACAAACATTGATTTTGCCCTCAGCCTCCTGCGCGATTCAGTGTCCTCATCCATCTTACTGGCTGTCAATTTACTCAGTATAGAATTTCATTACTTCCAATAACTGGACTCTTAAGTATCTTACTTCATTCTTTGCTATTGACAGGGTGTTGGCAACACAAAGAGGGGGTGATTTGAATTTTATGGGGCTACTTCGGACCCCCAGATGCACCGACGTACAAAGTGTCCCGGTGTTCTGAAGAAGTGGGAAGTGATATATATATATATATATATATATATATATTCAATGAAAAAACCAAAGGTTTCACACACGTTATAGTTAGCTGGACATTTTACTCGTAAAAAACCATTGAAATTCCCCCGTTATAGTTAGTTAAGCTAACTATAACTCGCGCGCCCGCAATGCACTGCTGATGACGTCACATATTACATCACTCATGACATGGTCAGTGACATCACTCATGACATCACTGATGACATCTCAAATGACATCACTGATGACATCACTGATGACATCATCCAGTGAATGTGTGTTTTTCTGAAAATTCAATATGTTTTATATATGTATATCTCAAGGTCGATGGAAGAATAAATGGGTATATAAGTGTCTAAATGGATGATTTGTTTTTGAAAAATTGATTGTGTAACTGACTGATTAGGTGTATCATAGTGAATACATGGCTTAGTGAGTAATGTTTAAATATGTATATATCTGTATCAGTCTTTCACTTTGTGTATAAGTGGCTGCATGGGTTGGTGAGCAGCTACATGAGTGTTTATATAGGTTATTAGTTGGTTTTTTGGGTATCAGTATAAGTGTCTGATGTCTTTATGGTTCGATGGGGGGTATTACGTAGTGCATAGGTGCATGAATGAGTGACTTACTGTTTGTATGTGTTGAAGATAGTATGTGTGCAGGACTGCATGGGTGGATGAGTGTGTGTATGGGTGTGTTAGTGAGTGAATGACTGTCTCTACAGTGTTTTTATGAGTAACTACATATGTTTTAAACTAGTATATGTGACTATTGGTGTATATAAGTGAGTATATGTGAGAGTGAGAGATTGAAAGAGTTCCTGTATGAATAAGTATGTGTTTCTATAAGTGATTGTTTAAAAGACTAAGTATGTGTAAGTTTTTGTAGAAGTAAGTGTGGTGGTGTGTGTATAACTGTATATGCAAGTAAATGGATGTTTGATTCTTTATTAGCATGAGTGACTATGTGTGTGAGTAACTCTACGGATGAGTGGCATTGTGTAACAGGATGTATAGGTGTATGAGTACATATGATGAGTGAGTACATGTATGAGTGACTGTATAGGACTGTTGGTGAATGAGTGGATGTGTATGTGGATCTTAGAATTACTGAAGAGGTTGTTGTAACTGGTATTGGTATGTCCATTGTTTTGAAAAGTTTAGTCTCTATTTATGAATGTGTGTATCAAAGGTTATATTAGGGTGAGAGGAGGTCTGCCACTCTATCACAATGATGATTTCATTAGTGATGTCATCAGTGATGTCATTTGAGATGTCATCAGTGATGTCATGAGTGATGTCACTGACCATGTCATGAGTGATGTAATATGTGACGTCATCAGCAGTGCATTGCGGGCGCGCGAGTTATAGTTAGCTTAACTAACTATAACGGGGGAATTTCAATGGTTTTTTACGAGTAAAATGTCCAGCTAACTATAACGTGTGTGAAACCTTTGGTTTTTTCATTGAATTTCTAAGGTTTTTTAAATGCTAATTCCTAACTATAACGTGTGTGAAACCTATGGTTTTTTCATTGAATTAGCAAGGTTTTTTAAATGCAAATTCCTAACTATAACGTGTGTGAAACCTATGGTTTTTTCAGTGAATTTGTACGTTTTTTTAAATGCTAAGTTATGTATTTTTTTCTATTTTTTTTACATATTTCTTTTTAAAATTTTCTATCCTTTTTTTAAGACTGTGGTTAAATTTTTAAAATTCTATAATATGTTTTTTTAAAAATATTTTATAAAATAAAAAGGTAAAATTTATTAGCAATACATTTTTTCCTTTTTTTTAAATTTTTTTTTTAGTACGCGTACCGTAAGCTTACGGTAAGCGTACGGTTTACGCAATGTCCGTAATTTTTCTACGCTGTTTGCGTATAGTTACGCAATTTGCGTAGCCGCGCGTACTCCGCGTGGGACGCGTACGCGTGTACGCTACACGCGCACGTTACGCGGAAGTGTCGGGTAGTGACTGTTATGCGCATGCGCGCAAGCGCGTGTCTTTTTTACGTGCATGCGCACTTTTGCCGTAAGCGCACCGTAAGCGTACCGTAAGCGTACGGTAGGTCATGTGATCATGAAACACAACTTTTGATTGGTTGAAACTACTTTCAGTTCTAGAACTCTCCTACACCACACCCATTCCCCTCATTTCTGCTTGTGATCCCTTAGGAGAAGGAGCTGGGTTGTCTTTGTGATACGATGGCAGACCAGCAGAGCTCTTCTGAGAGTGAGGCTAGCACTAGCAGCACTACCTTGAGGCAGAGAGCGAGGAAACAAAAGACCTCTTATGTATGGGATTATTTTACTTTTCCTGAAGGCCAGAAAAAGGTAAATGCACCCTTAGTAACTTGCAAGCTGTGTAAGCGTGTACTTTCAAGAGGTAATCCTGACAGGAAGTATTCCTTTGGGAATCATACCATGAAGAGACACCTCAAGGATGTACACAGAAGGACACATGCTCGACTTTTTGGAGGTAACCCTTCAGAAAGTCAACCAAGCACATCCACAGCAGCTCAGCCTGGACCATCATCTGCAGGGCTGACTCCTTCTTCTGCAGGTCAGGTGAGCCCTTCATCTGTGGGGGGAGCATCTCCTTTTGCTGGCCCTCTGGAAATTAACCCTCGATTTCTGAGGGTTGATATTCGATGTGCCTCTTGTCATGATCTAATTTGTCATAGGGAGACCAGTGTTTCCCTAGTGGACCTCAAAATAGATCAGCACACTTGTCACAGAGACTAATTTTCCCATTCTTTCTTTCCTCTCTCCCTGCATGAACACAACGGCTCTTTTAAGAGCCAACCTTATCTTTCATCTTTTTTTTATAGATATTTTTAAAAACTTTTTTTTTTTTTTTTACCGTACGCGTACGGTGCGCGTAAATTTTTTTTTTTAAAAACCACTAAAAATCAATAATCACATTACAAGGACTTTGAAACACTACAATTATTATTATTGACTTACCATACCCACTCAAAAAAATATTTATTCATTTGTTTTTTAAAAAAAAAATTCCTTTAAAAATGGGTCTAGTTTTCGAAAATTTTCTATATCAATCTGAAAAAAAAGAAAAAAGTATTAATATTTTTTAAACATTTTAAAATACAGTACTCGTATTTACATATTTTTAAAAAAATATTTTTGCCTTATTTTTGCTGTTTTCAGAATATATTGCATTTCACTTTAAATTGTGAAAGCAATTGCATTCATCATTTAACAGCGGGCAAAAAAAAAATAACAATCTCAAAGATTGTATTAAAAAAGCCCAGAATCTCTTCTCACTTAAACTTAACATTACAGAAATGCATAATATTCTAAAAAAATATCATCAAAAAACAATACTTATTTCTTTAAAATACCGTCTGATATTTTTGTTTCAGAAGTATAATCACAATATTATATCTCAAATAACTCCACAATACATCTGATTCCATTTCCTTTAGGCAAAATAGTAATTTAAAAAAAAATTTTGGATTAAATTTCCAACGGTAATCCAATAAAATTCTAAAGTTTAATTTGTCCAGATCTCACCGATTCTCTGTAACATTTTGGTTCAAGAATTTTTTTTAAATAATTTAATAAGTCCACAATAGAATTGGTTACTTTTCCGCATGGCCAAATAGTAATTTTTAAAATCATTTTTGAAAAAATTTCCAATGGCACTCCAATAACATTCCAAAATGTAAATTGTGCAGATGTTACCGATTATCTCTAAATTATTGGTTTTTGAAAGTTTCATTCTTAATTAAAAAAGTCAACATTACAATTGGATATCTTTCCATTATGCCAAATGATAATTTAAAAAATCTTTTTTTAGAAATTTCCAATGGTAATCCAGTAAAATGGTAAAATTATTTTGTCCAGATCTTGCCAAGTTTCTCTAAAATTTAGGTTTCAGGAAGATTAGATAGGAATTTGCTAAATCAAAAGGCAAACGTTGTTTGAAAATCAATTGGGAATCATTACACAGTGTCCAGCCTTTTTCACATTTAAGATAAACTGTGTAATGTCCAAAAGTAACAGTAGGTCCATCATGGAAAATTATTGCAACAGTTACAAAAGTTTTTCCTGAAATTGATAATTGCTGTCCTGTAAACTTCTTTATTGAAGTATCCAATTTTGAACCATCAGCTCTACATCGTTGCATCATTAAAATTACATACTTTCCGTATTCGTTTAAAATTAATGTTGAAAACATGTCAGATTTACACTCACCGCATTTCATGCTATGATTAGCATCTTTAACTAATTTTGCAAAAGTGACTGTTTTACTGTCTGGCAATGTCAAATAAATAAACCTTTCATTATCAACATTAGAGCCACATATATTATAACAGTTTTCACAACTATGTTCCCATTTATAAGAAAGACCAAATACATTTTCAATGGGAACCCCTTCTTCTTCCAGTACCCGAAGAAAATACATCAAGAATTCCTGTGCATCTTGCTGTACATTTTGAGAAAACTGTGTTCGTCCTGAACATATATCTAAAAGTTTTCTAATTTCAGTAGCACTTTCTATTTGAGTTTTATCTTTACTCAGCTTTTGAAAAAGGAGACTCAGCTCAGAACAGAATCTTTTTCCCTGATTTACTATTATCTGCTCTTGCAAACTTTCCAGATAAAATGCAACATTCAGCACTACATTTGCGTAGCAGTTGACACCAGAGCTATTTTCAAAATGACATCCTACAACCTGTTCTTCATTTTCCTTTTTCTTTTTGCTTGCAATTACATCACTCCTCTTTTTTTTCCTCTTCTCTACATCTTCATTACAGATATTCTCATTTTTTCTTTTACGAGAAACTACACGTTTCTCCAACACAGGATACTGACCTAAATGAGGAGCATAGCTTCTTCTTAATCTATTATACTCCTTTACACAGTTTGTATCAGCACTAACTTTTGAATCATCAAAGTCTATCATGAATAAACGTGATAATGTTTTCACTCGTGACAAAGCAACATATGCCATACCTTCTTTGAACACAAATGAACCAATGTTCACAAATGCACAATCTACAGTCAATCCTTGAGACTTGTGAATAGTTACAGCATATGCTAGAGAAAACGGAAACTGCTTCCTACGTACATATAAGTCTTTCACAAGCATGAAACGAACTGTACAACGACAAATATCTTTAACTTCTTCTATCTGATCAAATTTTATTTTTAAACATTCAATTCCATCTTTTTTCTGATAATTAATAAAACCCACAACTCTTCCCATAGCTCCATTAACTAAACCTTTTTCAACATCCAAATTTCTTCTTAAAAATACTCTACAGTTCATGCAAACATATAGATTTTTTTCTAATCCAGCTGTTTTGGAGATGTTCTTCTCTAGTGAGTCCAATTTATTTTTCAGTTTGCCTGTTACTGTGACAGTAATTCTTCCATCCTCAATTTTGTCCACTGCTTCCAATTTCCTGATCTCTTCCTTTTCCAATTTCAAAAGCTCCTCATTAAATATTGAGCATTCACGTAGAGTTGGCATTAAGCAGATGACACTTTTGTTTTCTGCAATGTTCTTGTATATCTTCTCTGCAACTATTTCTTCCTTTGGAAATAAATTATGTAGCAGCCGACTCTGTAATGCTTTTTTGCCAACTTCTGTGAGTAGTCCAATTCTGATATCTTTCAGAATACTTCCATATTCTTCATCGCTTGCTTGCCTCATATTAGTAGTAAGTTCCTTGTACTCAAAGAAGGACCAAATATTTGTATTTCCGATGCTTCCCAATGACTTCTTCGTGTCTTCATGTGTGACAGTACTAAACACTGGTTGTCCTTTAACTGGAGTAAGTTGCAAAAGATCTCCAAAAACTATGACGTGTTTTCCACCAAATAACATGTCATAGTCTGTCTTCAAAATTTGCTGCATTCTTAAATGCACAAAGGCAAGCATTAAGTTTGATACCATGCTCACCTCATCAATAATGAGAACTTGCATCTTCTTCAATACTCTTGAAACTTCCAAGGATGCTTCTCCAGTTAGCTTGTTGTATTGTATTTTGTTCTCATGCTCCACTGGTAACATTAGCAAACGATGTAAAGTGATTCCTTTTATGTTATATGCTGCTAACCCAGTTGGAGCAGTAACCACACAAGACAAAGTAGAATCTGTTTTTTGCTGTAGATAGCTTCTGATGACTTTTATAAGGAAACTTTTTCCAATTCCAGCTTGTCCGCTTACATACATCCTGATTGGATGAAATGATGTGCATGAGCACTCTTTTTTTTCATGTAGAAATCCGTGTTCAATTTTGCTTCTGATCTCTTCATAAATTTGTTGCTGCTCTTGATTCAGTTGTCTTTCCAAATTTTATAAGTCTATAAATTCTTCTTGAGCTTGATTCATAGCCGTTTCCACTTCATTCATGGCTATTGATGCTTCATTTTCAACGATTGGTTGTCCTATGGGATCTTGACTGAGTGTTCCTGAACTTTGGCTGTCCTGAGAACTGTCTCTAGCTATTTCTGCTGCAATTGTAGTTTCCTGTTCAATTTCTTCATTTAACATTTGCAGATAACTTGAGAATGTACTGCATTGTATGCTGTCTTTGCAAGCATTAAAAGAATCTTCATAGCTTTGAAATTCTCCCAGTAGTTCATCCTCTGTACGCCATGGTTTAAACAACTGTAAAAGAGCCAAGTAGTAAAATTCCTTCTTGTCAGTAGTGTCGCAACTCAGCTTCCTGTGATTTATCAAACTTCCTTTTGTTTGCTTCACCAAACATCCTTCCTCACCAACGACTTTATATTTTCCATTGTTGATGTCTTCTGCGGCTTTCCGTGAATAAATGTAGTTCTGCAGCACTTCATAGAGACACATGTTCTCCAGATGTTGACTTCTCTTGGGATAATATGTGTCCAACATGTTTGATTTCAAAATATCTGTACTTTCTGGGTCATTCTCGGCCAAATATTCAATTTCTCCAACAGATTTCAGTACCCGATTTCTCATTGCTGCAAGGCCTAAACTTGCCCAAATTATTCTTCTTGACTTCGAGTAGAGACTTGCAGAAGATAACCTATCTGAACATTCGTAGGATCCAATTTCTCGATGCGATAACATCTTCAAACTGAAACTGTACAGCTTCTTACTGACAGTCTTCTCGTGAGAAATCTCTTCCAACATTTCCTTCAATTCTGTTTTTTCTGATTTCGTAATGTAAGACGTTACATATCGAGCAACAGCAATGGAATTGTCAGCTACATACTGTATATCCATGTTAGCGTTCCACATGGATAAAATGACTGGGTTGTAGTCATTTATATTTTTGGATTCTTCTTTTCTTTTTAGGTTGTAGGTATTCTTAGGTGATTTCCTTGTGATAGTATGTCTCACAGCTGACATAAAACTGTTGACTCTTCCATTTGAAAGAACAGGTCTAGGAAATCCAAATCGACATTTAGTGTAGTATTTATCTTTGCTCTTGTATTTCCGTCGACAGTATTTTCCACACCGATGACTTTGGAAACGTAAAACTTGCTCCTTTAACTTTTTCTCTTCTGTGCTTTTTGGTATAGCACATGTTGCATATTCTTCAATGAAAGATAACACTGCTTCATCAGTATCTGTTCCAAACTTTGGGGCATCCTTGATCCACAACAGCATATGAATATGAGGAGCACCTCTTGCCTGGTACTCTTTTCTCCAAAAGAAATCTACTACTTCTCCAAGAGGTGGATTTTTTTTATTGCAGATGAAGGACATCATAGCCTCAAATCTATGATTGAAATATCTGCAAACATTAACCGGATCCAATGAGCACAGTTCTCCTGCTGTCTTGTATTCAATGTTTTTAATGTTTGAATTTGCCTCTCGTAGAAAATCCAGTAAATCATCCCAAGCGTACTCCGCACAGCTTAGGGTAACGAACCATGTTGGTGTTCCTAAATTCCGTAACATGCATTTTAGTTCACCATGGCGTCGGTACCAATATTCATTTGTCCCACGCTGACAAGCCATCAGATTGATTAGTTGTGTTTCCAAATGATCATCTCGGTGCTGCACTTTCTCCATAAAATCCTTAGCAGACACATTTTGTAAATGTACTCCACTTTTTAAAATGTGATTTACTGCATAAGACAGTGCAGACAAGTCGCTTTCAAATAAAAGATGGAACAAATAAGGAATACTTTGTCGAAATCTGGGATCTTCAGCATATAGTCTTGTAGTCCGATACTCAGAAGCTGGAATCTGTTCTGGACGTTCATCGTATCGTCCTCCTTTTCCTTTAGGAAACAGCTGGGGAAAACATCGAGCTTCCAAGCTCTCCTCCCATACACTCACGGGAGTTCCTTTTGCTTTCTTCATCTGAAAGAGATCAATATTATCTCCCATAACTTCTTTTGAATGAAGAGGATGTATGCTAAAATGTTCATAAATTTCTTCTTCCTTTGACTTGTCCACTTTTTCAATTTGTCCAGTTGGTGTTTCTGTGTCTTCTTGTAAATCTTCTTCTTCTTCTTCTTCTATATAAATTGATTCATACCATTTGTTATTCCTTTTCAAATACAAATTTGCTCTTTGTACTTTCCGCACATCTACCAGCTCCTGCCAAATCTTCTTATTCTTTGTAGGTACACCATTAACCAGAATAATTAATGGTTCAGTTTCCAAAGTATCCGCATCAATAGTTTCCATATTTTTTTTCAAATCCAAGGGCAAATACACCACTCTTCCTTTTAAACCTCTCAGTAAATCAGAAGGAGGCAATTTACCCGTTTTGGGCTCCATACGTACTATGGTCTGGAACGGATGAACACATTGAATGAGTATAGACTCATATGTATTTAATTCAGAAAGTTCAGCAGGAATAGCATCCAATTCTAAATTATTATGTACAGCTCTGGTCGGCATTCTATTTTCCTCTAACTTGTTGTAACAGTATTTACAAATACGCTGAACTTCACCCAAATCAAAACAATTTTCTAGAAATATATATGTGGCAAAATCCTTCCACTTATAATTATCTTCATTTTCACTCTTTCTGTAGAGATCAACATTCCTAGTTTGTTTTCTATAATGAGTTCTGCGGCAACAAATACAAGTAAAATTTGGTCTTTCATTAGAGACTATTGCAAATTTTGTTATATGATCATTAAATGTGTTATTTACAGAGGGTTCTACATTCTCTTCCACTTCTTCCTCATTTACTGTGTCCTTCTCTGCACTGTTTTGTTCAGGACCAAAGTAACAAAACTGAATTTCATCCACAACCTTCTCTACATCTGATAACGTTCCTCGGAACAGAGCCCTATTCAATTCATTTAACTTTATTGCTGGACTTTTGGCAAAATACAACCGTCTCACAAACTTTCTCATTTCAGTATGATGAACAGCCAGCATCCTAAAATGATGGAAAACACTATTGCACACTTTTCTAGATAGACAAGCCAGAGAATGACCCTGCAAACCAGTATTCTCTCTCACTCTGCATGGATCCAGACTTTGAAGCACCTTAATCTTCTGTTTTATACTTTTTTTACTATATTCTCTTAGAAACTCTCGAAATTTGTCAATAGATTCCTGACGCACAGTGCAAATACTACTACAATTCCAAGTGTACACTGGGGCTTTAGGACGTCTCCCCATAGCCTCATCTGCCATCACTTGTACCTCATCTCTAGGAACCATTATCTCCTTCTCCATTATGCAACCATTTTTTACTTCGTAAGAACGACCTCTGGTGTCAACTGCATGCAGCAAACTATTACTTTGAAAATAGCTCTCTTCATTAAAAAAAGGTTCACTACTTGAACTATGCATCCACTTTCCTAAAAACACTTTACAAAAGTTTGTTCTGTTCACTACTCTTTTCCTTTTGCTATGTGATTTCAGTACATTAACCATTTTGTCTAATGTACGCATCCTATTCAAAATTAAAATGAATAGTTTCCTTTTTAATTCTAATGCCATTGCTGCAATGGCTTCTATTTCTTTTTTTCTTTTATAAAACTTTGTCTTTTTCTTATATTTCTTCACATCCTTCATCAAATTGGACATAACTCTTCTCTGAAACATTTTTCTACGTATCTCTTTAAACGCTGTTTTTCTATTTATATAAATCTTTTCAGTTGCTGAAGGTATATTTGCATTAACTAAATTGTCAATTTTTTCCTCTCCTTTTTTGTTCAAAACATCCTTTCGAGTACAGACATTTTGTACATTTTTCATTCTTTTGAATATATTTTTTATAAATTGTTTTTTCTGCTTACCAGAAGATTTTTTCTTTTTCCCAACATGAGCATCTTCTACTAACTTTGGTCCTCTAGTTGTCTTCAAATATAGGTTTTTTTTGTGCGTTTTTTGAACTCTGGATTTTGTAGGCATCTTAAATTTTGTCCACTGCTCTTCAGCAATACCTGAAAAAAACTAAAAAAAAAATCCTTTATTTTATTTAAATATATTACTACATTTCTTTTCACAATAGTCACAAAACGTAATTTCTTTGCCAATTTGAATGCACACTTACTGCTCTTTTTTTTGGCAAGTTAAAATCACTTTTACAGACTGACACATTATGAAACCACTTTTCAGTTTTTTTAAAAAGCCCATGTCCAGACTGCTTTTTCAGACCACCACCATGTGTATCCTCGGTGACTACCTACACTCCAGCAAGGGCAACCAGCCTTAGTGATGCTGAATGTATTTGCATTACAGACTGAAACCTGAAAACCCCACTCGCTTCTAAATACTGTGCATGATTATACATGGAAAGGAGCTGGGTGTGTGCTAAGAGTCTGCTTCTTCCCCCAAAAAATCGCTCCCCCTTTTTCCTACTAATGCAACTGTGAAATCACCAGAGCAAAACGCAATAAATCTCTGCCTGTAATTCCTATTTCCACACAGAGTCATGTTTTCACATTAGTCCCAAAACGAAATTTCTTTGCCAATTTGAAAGCAAACTTACTGCTCTTTTTTTTTGGCAAGTGAAAATCACTTTTACAGACTGACACATTATGAAACCACTTTTTAGATTTTTTAAATTGCACATGTCCAGACTGCTTTTTCAGACCACCACCATGTGTATCCTCGGTGACTGCCTACACTCCAGCAAGGGCAACCAGCCTTAGTGATGCTGAATGTATTTGCATTACAGACTGAAACCTGAAAACCCCACTCGCTTGTAAATACTGTGCATGATTATACATGGACAGGAGCTGGGTGTGTGCTAAGAGTCTGCTTCTTCCCCCAAAAAATCGCTCCCCCTTTTTCCTACTAATGCAACTGTGAAATCACCAGAACAAAACGCAATAAATCTCTGCCTGTAATTCCTATTTGCACACAGAGTCATGTTTTCACATTAGTCCCAAAACGAAATTTCTTTGCCAATTTGAATGCACACTTACTGCTCTTTTTTTTTGGCAAGTGAAAATCACTTTTACAGACTGACACATTATGAAACCACTTTTCAGATTTTTTTAAATTGCACATGTCCAGACTGCTTTTTCAGACCACCACCATGTGTATCCTCGGTGACTGCCTACACTCCAGCAAGGGCAACCAGCCTTAGTGATGCAGAATGTATTTGCATTACAGACTGAAACCTGAAAACCCCACTCGCTTGTAAATACTGTGCATGATTATACATGGACAGGAGCTGGGTGTGTGCTAAGAGTCTGCTTCTTCCCCCAAAAAATCGCTCCCCCTTTTTCCTACTAATGCAACTGTGAAATCACCAGAACAAAACGCAATAAATCTCTGCCTGTAATTCCTATTTGCACACAGAGTCATGTTTTCACATTAGTCCCAAAACGAAATTTCTTTGCCAATTTGAAAGCAAACTTACTGCTCTTTTTTTTTGGCAAGTGAAAATCACTTTTACAGACTGACACATTATGAAACCACTTTTTAGATTTTTTAAATTGCACATGTCCAGACTGCTTTTTCAGACCACCACCATGTGTATCCTCGGTGACTGCCTACACTCCAGCAAGGGCAACCAGCCTTAGTGATGCTGAATGTATTTGCATTACAGACTGAAACCTGAAAACCCCACTCGCTTGTAAATACTGTGCATGATTATACATGGACAGGAGCTGGGTGTGTGCTAAGAGTCTGCTTCTTCCCCCAAAAAATCGCTCCCCCTTTTTCCTACTAATGCAACTGTGAAATCACCAGAACAAAACGCAATAAATCTCTGCCTGTAATTCCTATTTGCACACAGAGTCATGTTTTCACATTAGTCCCAAAACGAAATTTCTTTGCCAATTTGAATGCACACTTACTGCTCTTTTTTTTTGGCAAGTGAAAATCACTTTTACAGACTGACACATTATGAAACCACTTTTCAGATTTTTTTAAATTGCACATGTCCAGACTGCTTTTTCAGACCACCACCATGTGTATCCTCGGTGACTGCCTACACTCCAGCAAGGGCAACCAGCCTTAGTGATGCAGAATGTATTTGCATTACAGACTGAAACCTGAAAACCCCACTCGCTTGTAAATACTGTGCATGATTATACATGGACAGGAGCTGGGTGTGTGCTAAGAGTCTGCTTCTTCCCCCAAAAAATCGCTCCCCCTTTTTCCTACTAATGCAACTGTGAAATCACCAGAACAAAACGCAATAAATCTCTGCCTGTAATTCCTATTTGCACACAGAGTCATGTTTTCACATTAGTCCCAAAACGAAATTTCTTTGCCAATTTGAATGCACACTTACTGCTCTTTTTTTTTGGCAAGTGAAAATCACTTTTACAGACTGACACATTATGAAACCACTTTTCAGATTTTTTTAAATTGCACATGTCCAGACTGCTTTTTCAGACCACCACCATGTGTATCCTCGGTGACTGCCTACACTCCAGCAAGGGCAACCAGCCTTAGTGATGCAGAATGTATTTGCATTACAGACTGAAACCTGAAAACCCCACTCGCTTGTAAATACTGTGCATGATTATACATGGACAGGAGCTGGGTGTGTGCTAAGAGTCTGCTTCTTCCCCCAAAAAATCGCTCCCCCTTTTTCCTACTAATACAACTGTGAAATCACCAGAACAAAACGCAATAAATCTCTGCCTGTAATTCCTATTTGCACACAGAGTCATGTTTTCACATTAGTCCCAAAACGAAATTTCTTTGCCAATTTGAATGCACACTTACTGCTCTTTTTTTTTGGCAAGTGAAAATCACTTTTACAGACTGACACATTATGAAACCACTTTTCAGATTTTTTTAAATTGCACATGTCCAGACTGCTTTTTCAGACCACCACCATGTGTATCCTCGGTGACTGGCTACACTCCAGCAAGGGCAACCAGCCTTAGTGATGCTGAATGTATTTGCATTACAGACTGAAACCTGAAAACCCCACTCGCTTCTAAATACTGTGCATGATTATACATGGAAAGGAGCTGGGTGTGTGCTAAGAGTCTGCTTCTTCCCCCAAAAAATCGCTCCCCCTTTTTCCTACTAATGCAACTGTGAAATCACCAGAGCAAAACGCAATAAATCTCTGCCTGTAATTCCTATTTCCACACAGAGTCATGTTTTCACATTAGTCCCAAAACGAAATTTCTTTGCCAATTTGAAAGCACACTTACTGCTCTTTTTTTTTGGCAAGTGAAAATCACTTTTACAGACTGACACATTATGAAACCACTTTTCAGATTTTTTTAAATTGCACATGTCCAGACTGCTTTTTCAGACCACCACCATGTGTATCCTCGGTGACTGCCTACACTCCAGCAAGGGCAACCAGCCTTAGTGATGCTGAATGTATTTGCATTACAGACTGAAACCTGAAAACCCCACTCGCTTGTAAATACTGTGCATGATTATACATGGACAGGAGCTGGGTGTGTGCTAAGAGTCTGCTTCTGCACCAAAAAATCGCTCCCCCTTTCCATCTAATGCAACTGTGAAATCACCAGAGCAATACGCAATAAATCTCTGCCTGTAATTCCTATTTGCACACAGAGTCATGTTTTCACATTAGTCACAAAACGAAATTTCTTTGCCAATTTAAATGCACACTTACTGCTCTTTTTTTTTGGCAAGTGAAAATCACTTTTACAGACTGACACATTATGAATCCACTTTTTAGATTTTCTTAAAAAGCCCATGTCCAAACTGCTTTTTCAGACCACCACCATGTGTATCCTCGGTGACTGCCTACACTCCAGCAAGGGCAACCAGCCTTAGTGATGCTGAATGTATTTGCATTACTGACTGCAACCTCAAACCCTTAAAGTATTCCTTATTTTTACCAGTACACCTTAATTTATCATGAAAAAATTGTCCATATTATTTTACATGTTCCTCACATTTAAATTTCTCCCAAAACAGAAAATAATAAACACAACTTCTACAAAAGGAATTCCAATTCTATTATTCATTTCTTAATTTACCATATACATCCCCTCTCAAACTCTAAACTCACCTTTAAAATTAGTTAGTTGTGAAAGAAATGTGGCACTCAAAATGCAGATTATCAGAGCCAGGATCTCTGTTCTCTACACCTCTCTCCTCTCAGCAGAACCAGATAATGGCAAACTTTCCCTCTATTTTTCCACACATATACATGTAAGTTTCAAATCTCAGTGCTTCCCCCTTTTTTTCAAATGTAATCACACATTTCTATTGGTTGAAAACCAACCCTTTTCCAAAAGTACCCTGCCCCCAACTTGACTTCTGCCTAGTACCCTTCCCCCAACTTGACTTCTGCCTGCTACCATAGCAACAGCTCAGGGAACACTGCTGTGTGGAGTTAGGTCAGAAGTTCGCCACACAATGTTTCAATTCCACAGAGCAAGAGTGCTTGACTTTTCAAACCTAACAGCAAATCCATAGTACTGTTCTTTGGTAACACATTTTTTTTTACCAATACAAAACATGCTTCTATTAATTTACACATACTGCCTAGTTTTTATTCTAGAATGGTATGAAACAGCCAATCAGTTATTTTTGTTTTGAAAAAAATATGTATGCCTCCATTTCCAAACTGTCTTTCTTTTCTTATTGCCATTCTACTGAAAGACACCTCCTGAGTGCATCCAGTTCTCCTTTGAAGATGTTCACAGTGTGGATTGTAGGGCACAGCTATGTCTTCTGGAGTGAAAAGTTTGCAGAGAAAACAGGTATGGTGAGAGACCTTGCTTTGCCAAATGTAGACATTAAATGGATTGGTCAGAGAGGGTTAAAGTGGCACCAATTGATGCCATTGGTGAAATCCTTCATGCAAATCCAACACCCTGACCTCATAATAGTGCACTGTGGTGGCAATGACCTAGGCACTTTGACTGGGGTAGGTCTGGAAATGCTTATGAAGGACACCTTTGCACAACTGTTTTCACTTTTCCCTAAAACTGCCTTTGTGTTTTCCAACATATGCCAAAGGCAAAAATGGAACTGGTCCAATCATTTCTGTCCGCAAATTGACAAAGCAAGAAAGCACGTCAACAAATCTGTTTCTGCTTTCCTCCATGACTATGGTATGGGTGCCATTTACCACAACAACTTGCGTTATGACATGCAAGACATTTATAGAGGAGATGGTGTGCACTTCAATGATGAAGGGAACAGAGTCTTCCTCTTGAACCTTAGACTCTGCATCGGTACTTACTTGTAGGTACCACTTAAAAAATCACTTCATAAACACAACGGCTCTTTTTAGAGCCCCCTAATATCTAAACTCTTAAATCTGCATTCCATTTCTTTTTTAATTTTTTTTTTCTTCCGTACGCTTACCGTAAGCTTACCGTACGCGTACCCCGTGATTTTTTTTAAAATCCATAAATGTTTTCTTTGTACTTTTCTGTCCTTCTTTGACCCCCTCACAAATGTAAGGGAGTCTGTAACTCTCCTCCTTGCCCCCTTTTCTTGTTTTCACTCTTTTTTTTCTGAGTGAAACACACAAAATGGCGGCCGCCGCTTCCTGGTTTCGGCCGATTCCAATGTTTACTAAGATCTAACAGCCAATCAGAATCGCGCTCGCGCACGCCACCGTACGCGTACGGTAAGCTTACGGTAAGCGTACCGTAAGCTGGCTCAGATATATATATTGATTTAAATGCTATTTTCTCAGGACCTACTGAACAGATTTACACCAAACCTACAAAAGGCACTTCCTTGACCTAGGGACTACCTCTCTGCCACATTTCTAGTAATTCTGTTCAGCCGTTCGGGCTGTAGCCCTGTCTAAAGGTCCTATGGAAAAATGCATGGGAAAAACGCGTTTTGGGACCCCCCTTTTTTCTCAGCCCCCGCTTGACGAATCCCCCCGAGACTTTCAGGGTAGGAGCGGAGCGTAGCGCCCCACCTATTTTGAGAAATTCGCGAGGATTCGTCGACCGGCGCCAAAGTTATTCAAAATAGAATGTTGCGGATTTCCTATGGAAAAGGGGTCCTAACTATAACTACCTACTGGCGACCGCCAGTAGGTAATATATATATATATATATATATATATATATTCACTGAAAAAACCATAGGTTTCAGGGGCGTTATAGTTAGCTGGACTTTTCACTCGTACAAAACCATTGAAATTCCCCCGTTATAGTTAGTTCAGATAACTATAACTCGCGCGCCTGCAATGCACTGCTGATGACGTCACATATTACATCACTAATGACATGGTCAGTGACATCACTCATGACATTTCAAATGACATCACTGATGACATCATTGATGACACCATCCAGTGAATGTGTGTTTTTCTGAAAATTAAATATGTTTTATATATGTATATCTCAAGGTCGATGGAAGAATAAGTGGGTATATAGGTGTCTAAATGGATGATTTGTTTTTGAAAAATTGATTGTATAACTGACTGAGTAAGTGTATCTTAGTGAATACATGGCTTAGTGAGTAATGTTTAAATATGTAAATATCTGTATCAGTCTCTCACTTTGTGTATAAGTGGCTGCATGGGTTGGTGAGTAGCTACATGAGTTTCTATATAGGTTATTAGTTGTTTTTTTGATTAACAGTATGAGTGTCTGAGTGTCTTTATGGTTCGGTGGGGGGTATTACGTAGTGCATAGGTGCATGAATGAGTGACTCACTGTTTGTATGTGTTGAAGACAGCATGTGTGCAGGACTGTATGGGTGTATGAGTGTGTGCATGGGTGTGTTAGTGAATGAATGACTGTCTCAATAGTGTCTTTATGAGTAACTACATATGTTTTAAACTAGTATATGTGACTATTGATGTATATAAGTGAGTATATGTGAGAGTGAGAGATTGGAAGAGTTCCTGTGTGAATAAGTATGTGTTTCTATAAGTGATTGTTTAAAAGACTAAGTATGTGTAAGTGTCTGTAGAAGTAAGTGTGGTGGTGTGTGTATAACTGTATATGCAAGTAAATGGATGTTTGATTCTTTATTAGCATGAGTGACTATGTGTGTGAGTAACTCTATGGATGAGTGGCATTGTGTAACAGGATGGATAGGTGTATGAGTACATATGATGAGTGAGTATATGTATGAGTGACTGTATAGGACTGTTGGTGAATGAGTGGATGTGTATGTGGATCTTAGAATTACTGAATAGGTTGTTGTAACTGGTATTGGTATGTCCATTGTTTTGAAAATTTTAGTTTCTATTTTTGAATGTGTGTATCAAAGGTTATATTAGGGGGAGAGGAGGTCTGCCACTCTATCACAAGGATGATGTCATCAGTGATGTCATGAGTGATGTCACTGACCATGTCATGAGTGATGTAATATGTGACGTCATCAGCAGTGCATTGTGGGCGCGCGAGTTATAGTTAGCTGAACTAACTATAACAGGGGAATTTCAATGGTTTTGTACGAGTGAAAAGTCCAGCTAACTATAACGCCCCTGAAACCTATGGTTTTTTCAGTGAATTTCTAAGGTTTTTTAAATGCTAATTCCTAACTATAATGTGCCTGAAACCTATGGCTTTTTCAGTGAATTTCAAAGTTTTTTTAAATGCTAATTTCTAACTATGCTTACAGAGATAGGACATGTGAAGAAAGAAGAAAAAACGCACAGAAAGAAAAAAAAGAAATGCAGAAAGAAGCAACAGAAATCCTCAAAAATGAAGAAAAGTGCAGGAAGAAGGAAAACGTGCAGAAAGAACAAACAGAAGAGCAGAAAGAAGCCTTGTTGCAAAATCTTCCTGTACCCTCAACTTTTTCAGACGGATACTGGTGGTAACTGAGTCTGACTAACCAGTCCTAGAGCCAGTGCTATGTTAAAAGACACTCAGAATACAGTGAAAACACCTACATGCACTAGGGAACACTATGTGTTGGGGTCCCCCTGTGATTAGCATGACCTCCTCTGTAAGCCCCTAGTATATAATATGGCAGGGGGATTAAAACTACCTCTTAAAACGCACCACAGGGCGTGTTTGTACACATCACCTCAGGCCCCGTCCTCTCCCTTCCCCACTGTGTAAACAAACTCTGTGGCCGTTTTAAGTTGGGAGATTAAGTCCCCTTGAATCCTGAGGGTCCCTAGGGTCCAACTAGACCACTAGGTACCTCCAGTAAGCGCCACAGAGCTGCGTTGCAGAGAGATGTATAAAGGGGCACGGCCTAGACCACCCCTCTGCAACACAGCGCAGTGGCACTTACTGGAAGCACCTGGTGGGC